>NC_138552.1:19122051-19722051 GCF_964273705.1 Natrix helvetica | reverse complement strand
AATCAATTTAATTCACATGTAAAATATTCTGAGGGGAAAAAACAGCAATTATTATTTTTTCTTTTCATAGGGAATTCACAGACAGGATTGGCTCATAACTAAGTCTCACCATATTTTTCTTTCGTCTTTTCAAGTTGTTCATTTCTAACAACCTTCAACGGGGTGGGGGTGGGAATCTGCAATAAAAAAAATATTGGTAGCTCAAGAATGAAGGCAGTGAGTTGTGAATCTAATAGCAGCCTTGGTTTTATATTCATTGCATATTAAAATCTTCCAAATGTCACCTAGCATAGTATTTCCCCCCTAAACCTATATAATGTGGCAAGTTTGCACCCATGTCTCTATAGAATTGTACATGTACAACACAGATTTAAAAGGTTTGGGGGGCTCTGTTATACGTTTTGTAAGAAAGCTGCCTCATGCAAAGCTATTCAGAATTTCATCCCCAATAGGGCTATCTTCAAACTGAAATTGATTCAGGTGTAATTTTTACTGTGATTTCTCATAAGCAAGCAGTCTCTAATGACTTCCTTAAAAAAATAAACCCTCGACATCAAAGACATTTTAACCAATGTACATTCAAGATGAAGAAGAATTGCTGCAGGGAGAATTTTGTGAAAAATGAAGCAGCCATGACTTTATTTTAATGAATTTTAAGTTGCAGGAGGGGAACACTTTTAATTATTTGTCAGGGATGAAGAAGAAAAAAAAAAGGCAAAACAGCCAAATCACTTAGATTGAAAATTAATTTAAGCCAATAGCAAGTAAATGCTATCTGCATTTGAGTTTTAATTGATGCCAATCCAGCCTTGCCCTAAATAGAATAGAATAGAATAGAATAGAATAGAATAGAATTCTTTATTGGCCAAGTGTGATTGGCCACACAAGGAATTTGTCTTTGATGCATATGCTCTCAGTCTACATAAAAGAACATTAAATGCATTCATCAAGAATCATAAGATACAACACTTAGTGGTAGCCATAGGTTACTAATAAGCAATCAAATCATACTAGGAAACAAATAAACAATATAAATTGTAAAGATACAAGCAACATACGTAGTTATAGTCGTAAGTGAAGGGAAGAGATAGGTACTAGGAAGGATGAGAAGAAGAATAGTAATACAGTCTTAGTAAATAATTTGACAGTGTTGTGGGAATTAGTTGCTTAGCAGAGTGATGGCATTTGTGGGAAAAACTGTCCTTGTGTCTAGTTGTTCTGGTGTGCAGTGCCCTATAGCGTCGTTTTGAGGGTAGAAGTTGAAACAATTTATGTCCAGGATGTGAGAGGTCTGTAGATATTTTCGCAGCCCTCTTTTTGACTCGTGCAGTATACAGGTCCTCAATGGAAGGCAGGTTGGTAATAATTGTTTTTTCTGCAGTTCGAATTATCCTCTGAAGCCTGTGTCTGTCTTGTTGGGTTGCAGAGCCAAACAAGACAGTTATAAATGCCTGAGTATGGGACATATTGTGTCATCAGAAATGGCTCCCTTAAGAAACCTGACTGAACAATTTCTAGTAGCTTTGTAAGTTTGCATTCTTTTAAGCACATATTTAGAAGCTGTAAGAGAAGTAAATTAGTACTTTAGCCTCAAACATTTTAGTCCACCTGGTATACAGTATAATATTACAGGACAGGCATTAGCTCAGTCTTAATTTCTGTAGTTTTTCTAAACTAAAGATCCAATTTGACATTTGAAAATCAAGTGTTTTACTGTGTAGTAAGCAGTCACAAGTTTTAGAATGTTTTTAATATAACAACCATCATAAAGAAGTTATTTTTTTATTGAGACCAAAGTATTTAAGAAGGGAAGGTTAAGTTCTTTATTTTCTAGCCTGAATTAAAGTGTCTTGAACTTTGGCATTGTCAAAACATGAAGAAGCTGTAGTTCAGGGGTGTCAAACTCCCGGTCCATGGGCTGTATGCGTCACACGCTGGCCACACCCACACCCAGTTTAGCAAAGGGGGGGGGGTCCTGATACTTCACGTGATGACGACATGACAGTGTAAGTTTGACAACCCTGCTGTAGTTGAAATGGAAGTGGCATCAGGCTTAGGTATTTCAGCAGAATTAAAGACAAAATCTGGGTTTTTTTGTTCTTCATGTTCCAGCAAAGAGCAGGACAAAATTGAAGAGGAATGAAAAGTTCCGCTGATAGCTGAGTGCACATGATTTGGGACGGGTGTGAGAGAAGAGGAATTTAAACTGGCATTCTAGTTTCAATAAAGATTCACTAACTCTTCCATGCACTGGAAAATGCTAGTAATTTGATCAGGAAATTCCTCACGTTTCTATGCCGATTAAAGTATTTATGTTGCTTCAAAAAGTGACTTTGGATGGATAAATAATATGCTCAAAGAGCATATCTAGGGATGTTGTAGCCATCTTGGAAACTTACTAGGACAATCCCAGGAGAATAATATGCAGGACTGAAATATTCTGCAGTTCTGACATTGTTTTATTTTTAAAAAACCCAAATAATTGGCTAAATTAAAGGACACAACTACACTGTACTTTACCTTCATGTAGTACATATTAGTTTATGTGACGATTATAGCATATCAAATACTGAGCAATGTTATGTGCAAAATCTACAAGAAGAGCACATTATTCACAGAGAACCTTTGAAGATTCCAGTTTTTGCAATTTCTACCACGAAGATCCTTCTTTATGTGGAAAAAAAAAATCCAGTGGAAAACATTGCACAGAAATGATCGTAGATAATAATGATATAAAAGATTTAACTCTGCTTGCTCACAGTTCTCATGCATGTCTATGTATTCTTCAAATTATTTCCTTCTAATCCACTATCAAAAATTTCACTCAAAGTTATTTCAGGTATAAAGTGGAAGAAATCCATAATTCATTGGGCAAATGATGCCTTTCTCTCTCTTTCTCCCACTTCTAATAAACTCTGAATTGTTAATACAGTTCATAATCTCTATCTAATACAATTCTAATCAACGATGAATTGTTGATATTTCTCATTTGTGTGCTTCTCCCCCTTCTGCTCCAGCATAGTCACAAGGGGTTTGGAAGTCCATCTACTGTATCTTTAATTGACCAACAATAGTCGTCATATGTGAAATTGGAACAACTTGTTAATATTAGGTTGGTTTATGTATAGAAGCTAACTATAAATTTGTATCATTTATATTTTTAAAAAATAGATTAGCCACAGTTTAAGACCTAAATCATGATTTATTAAAACAGAAATAAAGGAACCTGCATTATTTTTATTTTTATTTTGGCAATCCATATGACAAGGGATGCAGTGGTAGGATTCAAACATTTTTACTACCGATTCTGTGGGCGTGGCTTGGTGGGCGTGGCATGGCTTGGTGAGCGTGGCTTGGTGGGCGTGGCAGGGGAAGGATACTGTAATATCTCCATTTCCTCTCCACTCCAGGGGAAGGTTACTGCAAAATTCCCATTCCCTCCTGATCAGCTGAGACTTGGGCGGCAGAGACTAGATGGGGCAGGGCCAGTCAGAGGTGGTATTTACCGGTTCTCTGAACTACTCAAAATTTCCGCTACCGGTTCTCCAGAACTGGTCAGATTACTACCTCCAGAACTGCTGAGTACTACCTCTGAAGGGAAGGGAAAGCAGGAAAGCTGAATGGCTCCTTTACATAACAAGAAACTATATTTAGTCATTTCATTCCAAAGCCATTATTTCTACAGAAGCATTTTTTCACTCACTTTAAAACAAAAAATTCAGGCAGATGTCAAATTAGTTATTTCAGTAAATAATAAAGGATATAAAGTGAGCATAGGGAAACTGAAAACAGGATTTTAAAATCAAGGCTTGAACAACTTGTTGACCTTTTATTCTGTGTAAAAGTCATTCTTATATAAAAATTGAAATCCACACCTGGAAATGAGTTGCCTGGCTACATCTGCCTGGCTTCAATGTCCTTATTTAGCAAAACTGTCTTTGATGGCTACATGTTCTAACATGTATAACATGTGACACAGAGGTGGTATTCAGCAGGTTCTGATTCAGCAGGTTCCAGTACCGGTTCTGACTAGATAGTGGAAGTGGAAATTTTGAGTAATTCGGAAATACCACCTGACTGGGCCCATCCCCATCTATTCTTTGCCTCCCGAGTCCCATCTGATCGGGAGGGAATGGGGTTTCTGCAGTATCCTTCCCCTGGAGTGGGGAGGGAATGGAGATGTTACAGTATCCTTCCCCTGACACGCCCATCAAGCCATGCCCACCAAGCTACATCACACCCACCAAGTCACGCCACCCCCCCAAGCCACGCCCACAGAACCAGTAGTAAAAAAAATTTAATCCCACCACCGATGTGACTGGTTCTGAGTTTAAACTAGACCCCTATCCCATGGATTTTTTTTTTAAAAAAAACCTATGTTAGACCTTTAATTTAAATTAATGTTTCTTACTCTCAGCAACCTTAAGATGTGTGGACCTCAACTCCCATCACTTCCCAGCCAGCATGTTTCAATTATTTGGTAGCTCCAAAACTGGTCATGTTAGAGTTAAACCATCATAGAGTTCATTGACCTAACTGTCTTAGATCTCTGGGAGTTGTCATTTCAATGACTAAGAAAAGGATCAAGCTGAACAAAGCTGCTCTAATCAATCTACTGCCTCAAGATGAAAAGAAAGGAAAATGTTTTTCAAAGCTGTTTTTTTTTCAACCAGGAAGAGAAATGCAGGTACCATTCATTTGGTGTAGCAAAAAGGATTGAAAAGGTTCTCTTCTCCTGAACACACCCTTGTTTTGTAAAAATAGTAAAACAAAAAACGTGTAGGAAACTCAGTGTAGCTGAACATCATGTGAACATCTCAAACAATGTGCTACTTTTGGAGAAAAGTAACTCAATCCAAAGATTTAATGATAGAACTTGGTTAAAGGGTCCCAGTGCAAACTGGGTAATTTATTCTGACCTTTGCTTGAATTATTGAAAATTACTTGATCCCATAATTCAAGAAATTTCCACTCAAGTTTTTTTCCTACATTCCTTCAACTCTGGCCTCATTGGTTGTTATGTCAAAGTTTGTAAGACTTCAATAAACATGCTCTCACCCAAAGTTCGTTAGATATATTTGTGTTGTTGAGAGTTAAGTTCAAAGAGCCAAAGTCCCAATAATAAGTTCTAGGCAGTAAATGGAGTGAGTCAAGATCATTTTGTACTATAACAAAAGCAATTATTGTTTGGAAAATTATTGGAAAGGTGGCCAAGTAAGCCATAGAATCTCCGTGTAAAAGCAAACTTACATTCTATGATTCTTCCAGTTTACCACTATCTATTTTCCCTTTAAGTGTTCTTAGAATAGGCAACCTTGTGCCCTGCAGGTATTTGAAATAAAACTTCTAGAACTGCTTTGCCATTGATCAAAATAAATGAAGTTAAAATTAAGTGGAAACCACATCTATCTATTTGACAAGGAAAATACTTGTGCAGGGAGAGAAGGAAGAGGGATACACACACACACACACAAACACACACTTCCCTCTTTGATTGCAAAACACATTATCAGAAAGATTATACACGGAAGATCATCTTTATTAAGTTTCATACTTGTCATAAAATACAAACAAAAATTACCCCAATTTGATAACAGAATTTAAAATGTGCATTAGTAAAACAACTATGAAAAACTCTTAGTGGTAAATAATTCTCTTATAGTAAGTGCATAATGGAAATGTTATGGAAGAGGTTTATTCCCACTGCAAATTTGTTGTTTTGGTTGAAAATATTTTTTTTTTATTAACATGATTACACATTATCTATCTATTGCAGGTCCTTGGCAAGGACTCGATAGATGTATAAAAAATGCCAGTTTCGGTTTAAAATTGGATGACTGTGCAACCAACCATAATAATAATAATAATAATAATAATAATAATAATAATAATAATAATAATAATAATAATAATAATAATAATAATAATAATAATAAAGAAAGAAACAGAGTCACTAATCCTGGCTGCGCAAGAACAAGCTATCCGCACAAATGCCATTAAGACCAAAATCGAAAAATCCTCTGATGATGCCAAATGTAGACTTTGCAAAGAGGCTGATGAAACTGTTGACCACATACTCAGCTGCTGTAAAAAAATCGCGCAGACTGACTATAAAATGCGGCACAATTCAGTGGCACAAATGATCCACTGGAATTTGTGCAAAAATTATAACATTAAAACAGCAATAAACTGGTGGGAACATAAGCCTGAAAAAGTCATCGAGGGTCAGATGGTCAAGATCTTGTGGGATTTTCGCATACAAACGGATAAAATACTGGCGCATAATACACCAGACATCACACTGGTTGAGAAAAAGAAGGTTACAATCATAGACATCGCAATACCAGGTGATAGCAGGGTTGAGGAGAAGGAACATGAAAAAGTCGCGAAATACCAGGACTTAAAAATTGAAATCCAACGATTATGGCACAAACCAGCAGTGGTAATTCCAGTGGTAATCGGCACACTGGGTGCTATTCCAAAAGCACTGGAATTACATTTAAAACAGTTAAAACTTGACAAAATCACCATCAGTCAAATGCAAAAAGCTGCACTGCTTGGATCTGCACGTATATTACGAAAATACGTTACGACGTCCTAGGCCCCTGGGTGGGGCCCGACTAGTAATCAATGCCAAATCCGGCGAATCAACTGGCCGCTGTGATACAATCGTATAGTAGTAGTAGTAGTAGTAGTAGTAGTAATAATAATAATAATAATAATAATAATAATAATAATAATAATAATAATAATAATAATAATAATAATAATAATAATAATAGGTGACACCAAAAGTGAAAAACCAGAAAAGCAGGCCACAGCTGAATTCTGGAAAGAATTGTGGGAAAATGCAAAGGACTACAATAAGGAAGCAAAGTGGATACATGACTTTGAGGAAAGCATTGGTAATAAACAAATGCAAGTATTAGAAATAACAACTGAGATGGTCAAAAATCGAGTAAAAAAAGTAAAGAATTGGACATCACCTGGAAATGACCAATTACATGGTTTCTGGCTCAAATATCTGACCAGTTTACATGCAATGTTGGCCAGGCAACTGAATGAAATTTTACAAAATGGTCAAATTGATGAATGGCTGACAACTGGAAAAACATACTTGATTCAGAAAGATGCAACTAAAGGAACAATACCTGAAAACTACAGACCAATAACATGCTTGCCAACAACCTTCAAATTACTCACAGGCATTATTGCAGATAACATTATGGAT
The DNA here is from genome assembly GCF_964273705.1 of Natrix helvetica. Lineage (NCBI taxonomy): Eukaryota > Metazoa > Chordata > Lepidosauria > Squamata > Natricidae > Natrix > Natrix helvetica. The sequence goes on along the minus strand of NC_138552.1, from coordinate 19,714,820 downwards.
TATTTGGAAACAAACAATATCTTGCCAGTAGAGCAAAAAGGCAACAAAAGAAGAAGTTGGGGCACAAAAGATCAGCTCCTAATTGATAAAATGATATTAGAAAATCGTAAGAAAAGAAAAACGAACTTGAATATGGTCTGGATTGATTATAAAAAAGCATTCGACTCATTGCCACATAGTTGGATCATAAAATGCTTAGAAACAACTGGCATTAGTAAAAATATTACATCTTTCACTGAAAAGGCGATGAAACAATGGAGAACTGAGTTGGCAGTAGGGAATGAGAACTACGGAATCGTCAATATCAAGCGAGGAATTTTCCAGGGTGATTCACTTTCACCTCTTCTCTTCATCATCGCGATGATCCCACTATCAGTAATCTTTAAAAAAAATGAAATTAGGCTACCAAACAGCCAAAGAAGCCGAAGAAATTTTGCATTCATTATATATGGATGATTTGAAACTCTATGGAAAGTCAGAAATAGAAATCCAATCACTGACAAACACAGTCCGAGTATTCAGCACCGATATTTCAATGAAGTTTGGCATGGAAAAATGTGCCACTGTATCCATAAAAAGGGGCAAAATCACTACATATGAGGGAATTGAAATGCCCAATGGCCAACTAATTAAATGCAACGAAAACAAAGCCTACAAATACTTAGGCATTTTGCAGTTGGATAACATCAAACATGGAGAAGTAAAAACTATTGTCAGGAGAGAGTACACCAACAGAGTTAGGAAAATTTTGAAATCTAAATTAAATGGTGGAAATACAATCAAGGCCATAAATACCTGGGCAATACCAGTTATAAGATACACAGCTGGTATAGTTAACTGGACACAAGCTGATTTGGACATTTTGGACCGAAAAACCAGGAAACTAATGACAATGCACTACAGTTTACATCCACGCGGTGACACTGATAGACTATACCTGCCCCGAAAATCAGGTGGCAGAGGATTATTACAAGTGAAGCAAATAGTTGAAGAAGAAAAACATGCACTGGCTGATTATTTAAAAGAAAGTCAAGAACATCTATTAATCGAAGTAAAGAACAAAAATCTACTGAAGGCCCAACAGACGAAACAAGAATACAGAAAAGATGTGATAAAATCAAGAATGGAGAGTTGGCAGAACAAAGCATTACATGGTCAATTTCTGGAAAAAATAAAAGATAAAGTGGACAGTGAAAAAACTTGGTTATGGTTAACAACAGGTACATTAAAGAAAGAAACAGAGTCACTAATCCTGGCTGCGCAAGAACAAGCTATCCGAACAAATGCCATTAGGGCCAAAATCGAAAAATCCTCTGATGATGCCAAATGCAGACTCTGCAAAGAAGTTGATGAAACTGTTGACCACATACTCAGCTGCTGTAAAAAATCGCACAGACTGATTATAAATTGCGGCACAATTCAGTAGCACAAATGATCCACTGGAATTTGTGCAAAAATTATAATATTAAAACAACAACAAACTGGTGGGAACATAAGCCTGAAAAAGTCACTGAAAATCAGATGGTCAAGATCCTGTGGGATTTTCGTATACAAACAGACAAAATACTAGCGCATAACACACCAGACATCACACTGATTGAGAAAAATAAGGTTACAATCATAGACATCGCAATACCAGGTGATAGCAGGGTCGAGGAGAAGGAACATGAAAAAGTCGTGAAATACCAGGACTTAAAAATTGAAATTCAACGATTATGGCACAAACCAGCAGTGGTAATTCCAGTGGTAATCGGCACACTGGGTGCTATTCCAAAAGCACTGGAATTACATTTAAAACAGTTAAAACTTGACAAAATCACCATCAGTCAAATGCAAAAAGCTGCACTGCTTGGATCTACACATATATTACGAAAATACGTTACGACGTCCTAGGCCCCTGGGTGGGGCCCGACTAGTAATCAATGCCAAATCCGGCGAAACAACTGGCCGCTGTGATACACTTCTGTTGATGCAGTAATAATAATAATAATAATAATAATAATAATAATAATAATAATAATAATAATAATAATAATAATAATAATAATGTAATATAGTCATAAATAATAATCTAAATATTAATACTGTTCATGAATAGTAAAATTATTGTTTAACTTTTAATCACCAATAAGGGAAGTCAGTCCTACCTCTCTTACCTATCTAGGTTAGGGGAAGGGATACCCGTCAAAGACAGGTGGCGGCAGTAAAAACACCAAGCCACTAAGCTAAAGCAGGTGGCAGTGCCAGTGTACAAAAGCTGTAGAACAGGGGTGTCAAACCCAAGGCCTGCACGCCGCATCCAGTCTGCAATATGGTTGGATCTGTCCCATGGGGCCATCCTGGAAAATGTAAGGGGGCTGGCCCGCATTACTTTGTCCTGCTCTACCCAGTGCGAAGAGGAAATATGCCAGCAGTTTGGGGAGTGGTGTCAAGCTGGCCACACCTACCCAGTTGGCCACACCCACTCAGTCAGCCCCCCCTCCGAGGTCAACCACAGCCCTGATGTGGCCCTCAATGAAATTGAGTTTGACACCCCTTCTATGAAGTTTCTTTGTTTAAGTTATTTATTTAAGCTAACCTTGTTTATTTTCAATTTGTTTTCTGCTGAGAAGTGAATTGCAACAGGGTACACAGATAATAAATAACAAATATATTTGTCAAACAGGATGAAGCCTGCACTTGAATGACTGGAGAATCAAGCCCCTGGTGGCTGCTTGCCACTAAAAAGCAAATCTCACAGTACAGGCTACATACAATAGCAACAGCAATAGCATTTAGACTTATATACCACTTTACACTGCTTTACAGACAGTCCTCTCTAAGCAGTTTACAGAGTCAGCATACTGCCCCCCAACAATCTGCACACGGTCCTCCCAAACTCAATTTTTGTTGGCAGAGACAGTTTTCTGGGCAGCACCGTGGGCCAGTTCTAAGCACCCTGTGGGCTGGATCCGGCCCACGGATCTTGAGTTTGACACACCTACTTTAGGGCTTATGTGTCCAATCGTCTTGCCTTGCCTGATTGAATGGAGAGGAATTGTCTTGGGCTGCATAAATTATATAATACTAGCCAATAACCAGGCGGTGCCCAGGTATGTATTTATAGAGAGAAACTGTCTGGACCAAACTTAATTTCTAATGTTGGATTTTCCCCCTTACCAAAGAGAACCCCCGTGTGGAGCACTGTGAAGCCATTACTATGGCAACTCCACTGTGCTGTACAGTAGAAGCCATTTTAAGGCATAACATGCTGCATCTTAACAAAACACACAGCCCGGGCAGTTAGGGGTGTCTTACCCCCACAATATTTTTCTCCAGAGGATAAGTCATTTGTGTATCAAGTTTGGTTGAAATTGCTCAAGGCGTTCCAGAGTTATGCTGGAACACACATCCACACACCCACACATACCTGTTTATATATATATATATATAGAGAGAGAGAGATACAGTAGTTTTATAATAAAAATCATATAGTTAAAGGTTACGAGCTTGTGGTACCGCATTACTGTCTGTCCAGGGTTACAAGCAGCCCACTGGCCATACCTGCTTTAGAGCTTCTTCTTTATCCTATGACATCTCTCCCAAATCATCAAGCAAGCAGTGCCTGGTTTGCCTTCCGCTGTTCCCATTTATGGAAGTTTGCAGCAAGAGTAATTTACTATCTCTTTGGTTATCCATATGAAGAATAGGTTTTTCAAAAAATAAAGCTACTAGTTTTGTGATCTCACAGTATTCTGAAAAAGACAGATGCTCACTGGACTCTTTTCTCCTTGATCTTATACTCCTTTACCCAATGGTCCATTACTATTAGCTTCTCTAATGGGCAGTCAGTTTGAAATGAGAAAAGGGTCTCGTGATCATTGGAATGTTGTAGCCAGATCCAGTTTTTCTTCAATAGTTTCTAATATTTTGTGACTCATTGGTTTCATTTTGCTATCAGCAATGCTTCTTGAGTTCTTGAAGGCTCATGTTTCTGTCTTCAGTGATGGTATCCAGCCACCTTGTCTTCTGTTGACCTCTTTTTCAATTTCCTTAGATTTTTTTCCCCAAGCATTAGAACCTTCTCTAACGACTCTTGCTTTCATATTATGGTTCCCAAATATTCAAATTTAAGTGCTTCTAGTGAGTATTATGGTTTTACTTTATCAAGTGTTGGATGAGTTGTGTTTCTTGTACCCCAGGATATTTTCAGGAATTTTCTCCACCAATTCAGAAACATCAAGTTATCTTTTGTTCAGCCTTTCTGATGATCTGGCCTGCATAGTTATATCCTCCCACACATGCAAAAATCACAGTCTCAACAATACTTACCTTCATTAGTAGGGTGATGTCTTTTCTCTAATATCTGCCAATATTTGTCTAGATCTAGAGAATCTAGAAAGACTACAGAAAATAGCAGCAAATCTAATTAGAGAATTGGAGGCTAAAACGTATAAAGAATGGGTGTGTCTAGTTTAATGCAAAGAAGGACTAGGTGACATGATAGCAGTGTTCCAATATTTAAGGGGCTGCCACAAAGTAGAGTGGATCAACCTATTCTCCAAAACAACTGAAGGCAGAACAAGAAGCAGTGGATGGAAACTAATCAAGGAGAGCAGCAACCTAGAATTAAGGAGAATTTTTCTCACAGTGAAAACAATAATCACTAGAAGAACTTGCCTTCAGAAGTTGTGGATAGTATGACACTGGAGGTTTTTAAGAAGAGATTGGACAACCATTTGTCTGAATATGATATAGGATTTTTTGCTTGAGCTTTTGGACTAGACTAGAAGACCTCCAAGATCCCTTCCAATTCTGTTACTCTGTTGTTCTGGTTGTTTGTTGTTTTTTTACTGTTCAGCTGTCACTACTATTATCTTTTACCTTCAACAAAAGGTGACAGTATATAACTTTGGTGCAATCCTTTCCTATGTTTTTAAACATTTAGTCACTTCATGTTTCTTTCTAACAGTTACTTCCTGGTCATAAGACAGCTTGTAATTGGCAGATGAGGTAGCCCAGGTACATTCGTCTTTTTAAGGGTTGTCTATAAAATTTTGTTGTGGTCACCATTGTCCAAAGCCGTTCTACACTTAGTAATAGATGTTTTCTTGGAACATCCTTACCTTTTCCATTTTCCATGGGATTCACCTCTCTCTTTTGAATCCAGTTACGTACATCTAGCAATTCTATTTCATTATTGTTGAAATCTAGATTGCAACATCTTGCTAGCTTGTAAGATGTAGATTTTTAATTTTTTGCTAATTTGAGCACTTTTTACACTGCCCCTTTTTTTAATCCTGGAATGTAAACTGCATTTATATTTCTTTTAATCCTATGACCATTGCTGTGTTTTCTATGCCTGTTTACAAACTACAGCACATGAAGAACTTTACCCGATTTGGTAGCTGTAATTAACCATTCCAAAATCACAATGGTAATTGTAATTGGTCACAATGGTATCAATGCAGTAGGAAGTGCATCGTGCAAATCTGTGGTTTTATGTTTCAGTCTTAAGTGCAATTTTTGTAAATTAAATTTAATCTTCTTTATAAGCCACTTATTCACTGTATAGAATAGATGATTTTTATTCATTTGTGTTATAGCACTAGAAAGAAGCATTTCTGCTGCTTTAAATTAGCATCCTGGCAAGTTATATGTTTTACATTTAGATTATACAACAGCATTCAAGCAAGAAGTATTTTAAACCTTAATTTATTGACATTTTAAGAAAATTGGATAATGTTCCTTGCTTGTTTATATTCAATCATCTTCTTCCCAAGCCTTTCTCTTACTCTCCAAATCCTTAAAGTAAAGCTTTAGGCATCTCTACTTATAAACAAATTCCAATAAAACTTAATTTTAATTTTACCATTATTTACCCAGAAATATGATTTACTGGATTCAGTAGAACTTATTTCCTAGTAAGTATATAGTACTGCAATTGTACTTTGAAGTACTATAATTATGTTAAATGTTTTTCACCCAATTTCTCCTCTATCTATGAATAGAATAATGAAAGATCCAGGCCATATGTACCCTGTAAACTATTATTGATTTCATAGCTTCTTCACAGAGAATTATGGCAATTGTTATTGGACGAGGTTCTAAGAATTCATTCTTTGCCTGAATTCAGACATTCTAATGCAAAATGCACATGTACACACACCATCAGCAACCTATTGGGGTCACTCCAGGAAAGAAAACAAACCCTCAGCCTTTTCTGGGAGTACTGAAGGAATGGGAGAACATGTGCATAAACCACAATTCACTTTATTAAATTCACCTTGAGCTTCTAACCATAGTTTACAGATTACAATGTTCTAAGTAATTGCCAGAGACCTGGGCCACAGACTTCTGCTATTTCCTGAGAATTAAAACTAAAAGCCTACCTTGAAATATAGAATTATTCATTCTGCATCCTATAATTAGATCATTAAATCTTCTAACTTGGATTTGTCCTTCACTCTAGAGGTGGGTTGCTCCCGGTTCGGCCCGGATCAGGTGAACCGGTAGTGGCAATGGTGGGAGGCTCCGCCCACCCGCCCATCACACATGCACAGAAGCATCACTCACACACGCACGAGCGAACCTGTAGTGGAAAAAAATAGAAACCCATCATTCCTTATGAATATCTTCTGTGTAGGTGCTTTTGACTATGATGTGTGCGAAACAAGAGTCATCTGTGCAGTTTTACAACTTTTACTCATTTGTGTACGAGGGACTTTGGAAGTCTTCTATCTAACCCCCTTCGCAAGGCAGGAATCCTCATACCATCTGAGACAAATAGTTGCCCAGTTTAAAAAAAAAAAAAACTCCAGTGATGGACTCTCTGACCCCTCTTTCAAACCTCTCTGTCCAAAATGTGGACTTTGCTGTCTTCAAAAGAGTGGCCTTTGTCCTTTAAATGCCGATGGACTGCTGAATCTAGTCCTCATGGGTTTGTTCTATGTTGTGCCATGCGTTTATGAATGCAACAAACCCATCAGGACTAGATTCAGCAGTCCATCGGCATTTGACAAAGTCCACATTTTGGACAGAGGACCGCTGGTTTGAAAGAGGAGTCAAAGAGCCCATGTACTGTACGTCAAAATTGAACAGATCTCTTTCAACAGAGGAGATGGGATGCAACATCATCTATCTCTAATCTACAACACAGTCCTTTTAATGGTTCCAAGAATGCTCCACACCTATTTGCACCACTCAGGTGATCCTGATGACACAGATAAACCTCCAGATGACTTTAATGACCTGCTAAAAGGATGCAAATGACCAGCTGTCTGCAAGGAGGATAAATCCTTCCATTCCCCACCATCTAGTCAGAGCTGAAGAAGCTTCTTGGATGAGAAGTGAAACATCTTCAACAAAAAGCCAGAAAGTCCAGTTTCCTCTTGCAAAACGCCTTTGGGACAACCATGACTTAGATGACTGAGAATCTCAATAGACCTCCAGTGATGGAGCACCCAGACCTCTGGGAGGCAAGCTGTTCCACTGGTTAACCATCCACGGGATGGTTAATAGTTCCCACTGCCAGGAAATCCCTCCTTATTTCCAGATTGGATCTCCCTTTGATGAACTTCCATGGATTACTTCTTGTCCTATCCTCAGATGCTATGGAGAATAAATGGACACCTTCTTCCCTATGGCAGTCTTTCAAATCTTGAAAGACTGCTATTATATCTCCTCACAGTCTTCTTTTTGTTAAGCTAAACACATCTAGTTCCTTTAGCTATTAATAAGATTTAGCCTCCAGACCTCTTATAATCTGTCGCTCTTCTCTGTACTCTTTCTATGGCCTCAGCATCTTTTTTGTATTGTGGTGACCAGAACTGGACACATTCTTCCAAATGTGGCCTCACCAATACAGCACTATTACTTCCTTTGATCTTGATCATGATACTATCCCTCTCTTGATGCAATTCGGGGTTACATTGGCTTATGCAACCTGATTGAATCTCCCCCAAAATTCATGGCACAGCACAGCGCAGCATCTATCAAGGTGAAATTTGGAAGCTCTTTGGGTTTTCCAAAAATCTAGACAGTCATTAATTGCAGCAAAGCAATACTGGTAGTCTCTTGCTTCCATCAAGTGATCACCTGGATTCCTACAGATCAGATTTGGTAACCCCATGAGGATCATCATTTATCAGTTGTAGGATAAAACGTTTATTCCATTTGAAGATGCTGGAACATTGGACAACAACAAAAAAGAGAGTTTAAAAGCAATTTTTGCTGAAAAACAAAATGAAAAAACTTGGGGGATGTTATTTCAAATAAAACCGGAGAATATTTTCATAAGGCAAAATATACCCCGATGGTAACTTTTGGTATTCTAATAAGCTTATGCAACAAAGGTGAAGTTTACCCGTAAGCACGATTTCTGGTTTTCTGAAACAAAATAGCCCTGCTGAATCATTTTACATAAAAACTATTTTATCTGACTCTCGTGTAAGGGAAATTATGGAATCGTTTCCATGTAAAGCATCTTATCTATTTTATCCCTGAGTCCTTTTTTGGGAGAGGGGGCGGTCTAGAAATGCGAAGAATAAATAAATAAATAAATAAAATAAATCCAATTCTCATTTAGGAGAAATTACATTTATCTTGACAGAAGAGAAAAACAAACTACCGAAAATGAAAGAACATGTGACAAAATAATTGGCCGTGTGATTTTTGAGTCTGCTGCAGCATTCTTTATTTGACTAAGGCAAACGCTTTCTGAAACCAGTTTACTTGAAAACACTCCAAGTAAATATTTTGGATGGCTGCACAATTCGTTAAGAAAACCATAGAATTGCAACCAGGTGTGTTGGTCCTCAGAAGAAAATCGTATAGACTTCTTTCCTACAAATATTTTCAATCATCATAATGTAGGCTGAATCTTTATTCTAGTTCTTTGTGAGTTTATTGGTTTTGGTTCATTAGTGGTGGGATTCATTTTTTTTTACTACTGGTTCTGTGGGTGTGGCTTGGTGGGCGTGGCAGGGGAAAGATACTGCAAAATCCCCATTTCCTCCCGATCAGCTGGGACTCAAGAGGCAGAGAATAGATGGGGATGGAGCCAGTCAGAGGTGGTATTGACCCGTTCTCCGAACAACTTAAAATTTCCACTACCGGTTTTCAGAACTGATCAGAACCTGCTGAATACAACCTCTGGTTCATTAGATTTATATTGGAGCTTTTATTCAGGAGCTCACCATCGCATACATAGTCCTCCCTCCTGGTTTTTTCCTATCAACCGCAACTAGTGTGGAAGGTTGAATTAGGAGAGTGAGCAGCTCAAATCCACAGGTGAACTTCTGTGCCTGAAGATGGATTACTTCCTATACGTTCCTCACTCTCCAGCACTTTAATAGCTATAAGACATTAGCTTTCATTACATCTCATGTAATCATTTGCATAATTTTCTATTGCTTAGCAGAGCCCAAGCACACTTCCAACAACAAAATCTCCAGAACAATTGGACACCACTTACTTTTCCACGTGTTGGACTGCAGTTTCATTTTCTTTCACACATACACGCCCAAGTTGAATAGAACTGGCAACATCTGAAGGCTGACTACTAATCTACCACTGTCCTACAGATTTAAAGTGCATTTTTCAATGCTAATATTACTTACATTTTTGAAATTAGATGAGTGCCCACCCGTCCCCTTCTTCTCCCCAACTTTTTAAAAACATAAATATTATATTAACGTTCAGCCTGAAGATGATTTTGAACATTCTTGCAGCATATAGCTGATTTGGCTGGTCTGAAAAAGATCTAAGCAAGGTCCTTGATGGCACATTTATGGAAATCCAGGAAAAATTCCTGAGCTATAAGCTAGATTGGAACAGCCCTGTTACTACGGTAAGTAAAGCAAAAGGAGAGTAAATCATTAGTCAAATGATTTGTTATTACTTTATTATGAATGCCCCATAGAGAGAGAAGTGATTGCAAAGTGTTTTGATTCTAGAGCCAAAATCATTTGACTCAACTATGTCTTAATGTCTTGGATTACAAAACATTTGACTGACTTTGATTCATTTTGTTTTCAGGAATGAGAAGCCATGGTTCTTCAGTTGCCTCCTTGCCAATATTTCTGTTTTGTGTGTCCTTTCTCTGATAAATGTGCCCAATTTCCTACCAGTTGTCACTGCTTCCTGCCTATGAACAAAGACTGGAGAAGCTGCATCAGATTTATTTTGGTGAGCATAATGGTTGGGATGTATTTTCTCAAACGTGTTGTTTATTAAGGAAACAAGAAGCAATCCAAGCAGGCTTTACCAATATTTGATGGCCCCAGTTTCATTTTCTCCCAACACTAGATTACAAACCAGTTGCATTGTTCCATAGAAAAAGATTGACAATTATTAATAATTGTGATTACTTCTTCTACCTGAATAAACATTTACTGACAATGAAGGTGTCATAGCAGTTAATAGCTTCTTCCTTTTAGGATCAACCATCAACAAGCATTCAGAAAGTATTCTGCAGACTAGCATTGATAGAGCAGCCATGGAGATTTTTGAAAAGTTATTCAAAGGTCAGGATGAGTTCCCATCTACAAATATCAGAATCATGCTATCAATGATATCTCATATGAGAAAGGAAAGTTGGATTTTGAAGTAAGATAGGAAGTATTGAAAGAGCTCTTGAAAATTGGTGTTTTCTCGTGAGAATACCGTAGACAGCCAAGAAAACAAATAAAGGAATCATTAAACAAATCAACCCTTCTCATTTGAAACACAAAGGACCAAGCTCATCCTATAGCACATTATCGAGAGACACAGTTCTCTGGCAGAAGTTCTAATCTGCAAAGGTGGGAGGAAAGAGAAGAAGACAATCACCAGTGGCAAGATGGACGGTCTCAGTTATAATGATGATGGGGACACCAGTGGAGTGACTGAAGGATCAGTAGTCATAGAGAAAATATATCAATGTGATCTCTAGCAGTCAACAATGACTTGATGGCATGAAATCAGTCATTCAGTCTAACTCAGGGGTGTCAAAGTTGATTTCATTGAGGGCCACATCAGGGTTCTGTTTGACCTCGGGGAGGGGGGCATGGCTAGGGTGAGCATGACCAGCTCAACATCCCTTGTGTCGGGGGTGCCTGTGGTAGCCCAAGCTGAGCTGCATTTTCACTGGCAGAGGCACCATGGGCCAGTCCTTCGCTGTTTCCAGGGTGGCTCCGTAGGCCAGATCTAAGTAACCCACAAGGCGGATCCAGCCCCTGGGCCTTGAGTTTGACACCCCTGGTCTAAAAGAATAGACTTTCTATTTGCCTGAATTCTAAACATCCAAATAAAGTTTAACAAAAGGAGCCATCAAAAATCAGTGATATTTTAGTAACTGAGTAAGATGCGGCAAAGCTTGTACTACCGAGAGGCATCCTCAAGGAGAGTTAGAAAGGTCAAGATGGCAGCCACAACCATGTGTTTGAAATCCTGGCCTTTTATGTGTCATGACTTAAACGTGAAGGAACATAATGGCTAGATTTATACATTGTGATGTCTCAACTTTTAGTTAAGTGTGCACCATGGATCAGTGGTGGGATTCAAATTTTTTTACTACCGGTTCTGTGGGCGTGGCTTGGTGGGCATGGCGTGGCTTGGTGGGTGTGGCAGGGGAAGGATACTGTAAAATCTCCATTCCCTCCCCACTCCAGGGGAAGAATACTCCAAAATCCCCATTTCCTCCCGATCAGCTGGAGGCAGAGAATAGATGGGGGTGGGGCCAGTCAGAGGTGGTATTTACCATTTCAAAATTTCCACTACTGGTTCTCCAGAACTGGTCAGAATCTGCTGAATACCATCTCTGGTATGGATCTATTAAAGTATGAACATTTTATTGAATGGTTTAATCTAATGTGTGACCAACTAACGTTGGGTTATTTAACAGATTATATTTAAGTATTTCATGGCTTATGTAATGTCTAATCCAGGTCGATGATAGGAAAGAACTGGCAAATTTACGAAAGGAATAAAAGAGGATTAGCTGGAAGTATAAGCATAGTGGACTTAAGTTATTCCTTTTAAATGGGATTTATTTTAAACCAGGAAAGTGATTTTAAAAGAATTGGGACACAATAAAAAAATTAAATTATTATTTAAAACATTGAAAGACGGGACAGAAACAATGTTGGAAAAGGTGTAACAAAATGTTCAGGAACATACAGGTATATGCAAATTTGAAAGCAAAGAACTAATTAGCAACTGAAAACTCAAGTCTCTGTGCTCAGATAAAAGAAAAACAATTTGGGAAAGTGCACTTTTAAAAAATAATTACAGAGTGAATATCAAGTTTGGAAAAACCTAATATGAAGATAAATATAATCATCAGAACTCTGTGCTCCTGTTTATTTCTCTTGTCAGATTAGCCTCCTTCTAATTAAAACAATTTAAATGGAAAAAATGTTTTCTTGCAAGATTTTATTTGTTCTCACCATTAAAAAAAATGTTGAAATGAAGCTGTTGCATGCATTCACCTATACCAGAACCAAACAGCCTAGTTTACAAGAGTCATGCGTAGAGATTCCATATGTGTGCCCCTTGCTATAATACAGTAATTTGATGTAGCAATTGAGGTCAAACCAGTTTTATAGCTGCTTTGAGGAACTCCAATATTTGCTGTGTAAAGAAAGGCGAGAATCTTTTGAAAAAAGATGTGTACACTAAGCTAGAGAAGATTAGGAGACAACACAGTTCTCTGAAGGCTACCATCTTCAGAAACTGGAGCAGAATTGTTTTCTGTTGCTATGTTTGTTGGACCTAAAAGTTATGTGTCTAATGCCTTTCATATTCCCTACCACGAATGTGATGTAAAACGCAAAAAATATCTTGTTTTGCTGCTTTCAGGTGTCCGCTAGGCTTTTTCCCTCGTATGTATTTCTGTTCTAACTCCCTCCCTAATTAGAATCCTTTGCAGATGTGCTTTTAGCATCTCCCACATCCTATAATATGCTCATACCTTTAATGTTTTTTCCCTACTCAAATGAAAGACTCTGCATTTGTTTCTGCTGGAATTCAAGTTTTTAAGAAGCAATTGGACAGCTATTTGTCTGAAATGATATAGGGCCGGGATGGTGAACCTATGGCACGTGTGCCACAGGTGGCACATGGAGCCATTTGTCAGGGCACGCAAGGCGTTGCCCTGTCAGCTGGCCAGCGCGCATGCGCACACTGGCCAGCTGAGTTGAGCCTTTTTTAAAGCCATTTTTCGCTGTCCCCGGAGGGCCTCTGGGGGGTTGGGGGAGGCTGTTTTCTCCCTCCCCAGGCTCCTATAAAGACTTGGAGCCTGGGGAGGGCGAAAAAAGCATGCAAAAAATGGGGGGAGCGCCTCTCATGCACGCATGCACACTGAGGGGTCTCACATTGCATTACGGGTACGGCACACCTGCGCACAACCCCCCCTGCGCTCCCCCCTTTTGGCACGCGAGCCAAAAAAGGTCCGCCATCGCTGATATAGGGTTTCCTGCCTGAACCAAGACTACTGTAGAAGACCTCCATCTCTGCTATTCTATTCTATTCTATTCTACTTTACTCAACTCTACTCTACTCTACTTTACTCTCCAGTATTCTATTCTACTCTACTCTACTCTGCAGTATCTTATCCTATCTATGTCCTGCCCTGTCCTATTCTATTCTATTCTATTTTACTCTACTCTGCAGTATTCTATTCTATTCCATTCTACTCTACTCTACTCTGCATTATCCTATCCTATCTATCCTGTTCTGTGCTGTTCTGTTTTGCTCCAATTTATCAATGTCCTTCTGTATCTTGATAGTGCCCTCTAAAATGTCTGTTTCCTCACAATACACAGATTTGATCAACATATCTTCTAATACCATATATTAATTATTTATAAATACGTTCAGCATCTAGTAGTGATTGCTTGACAGTTCCATCAAGTAAGATATGAAACTAGTGGGGGGGAAAAAACCTCAGTGGGTATAATTGTTCAATCATGTCTGTGTCCAGCTAGTGGTAGACAGTTCAGCCCATATCGTGCCATGTTTTCTATTGAAATCTCATTTAAAACTTTGTCAAATGCTTAATCAATCCTTTAAATTATCATAAAAGAATTCTTTGAAAATATAACCCATTGGATATTTTCCATGGATTCGAAGACCTCCAAGGTCCAACTCTGTTATTCTGTTCTGGATATGTGTCAAAAACAATTATGTCTTATCTCTTTTCCCAGTGAATTCCAATTTCTTCCTGGAGGCGAAAGTGGGCCCAGGCATGAAGCTGTGGCAATCAATATTAGAAGCATTTGTTCTGTTACCGTATCTTAACGTATGGTTTGTTGATGGTGAGTCTTTCTTCCCCATTATCATTACAATTTTGAAATAATTTAGTATACGTGATAACTGCCTCTACTGTTAATAGTTCTTAATGTTTAACTTTTATTTCTAGCATTCAGTTGGTATCATTCCACCTTAAAGTCTGCCACCCCACTGAAAAAAGCTCAATCTGTTCCATAGAAACTATAACTGAGTCATCAACCCCGGCCAATCTCCTGTTTCTCAACCTTGGTTGCTTCACGGTGGTTGGACTTCAACTCCCAGAATTCCTCAACCAACTATACTTACTGGGGAGTTCTGGGAGTCGAAGTCCACATATCTTAAGGTTACCAAGATTGAGAAAGACTTCCTAAATCAGGGGTGTCAAACTCAAAACCTTCAGGCTGCATCCAGACCACAGATTGCTTAAATCTGGCCCATGGGGCTGGCCTGCAAATATCAAACGACTGGCCGGTTTTGGCCTCCATGGCCTCCTGCAACTCTCTGCTGGCCAAAAACAGGCTGCACGGAAGCCCCCACATGGCCCATTTTCAGCCTCCCCAGCCTCTAGCAGCACTCTTCCGGCCAAAAACGGGCCTCCACACAGCCTATTTTCAGCCAACAGAGTGCTGCAGGAGGCCATGGAGGTTGAAAATGAGACATGGGGGAGGGGAGCATTCTCCCCATGCCCTATTTTGGCCAGCAGGGTGCTGCAGGAGACATCCATCCCGTCTCTCCCCCCCACCTCCCTGCAGGCCTGTGAAGGAGAACCACAGTGCTGATCCGGTCCTCAAAAAAATCCAGTTTGACACCCTTGTCCTAAATAATCTCAGAGACCACGCGCTAGATACTATCTTATGCAGAAATGCAATAAGTACTACTTTGGACAATCCCTTCTTGCCATCTCCTTACTTCTGAAATAGCCTAGCCCAATAAGGTATTCCTGGCATTATTATTATTTTTTGTAATGTCAAAACATTGTAATTCTGATATTTTTAACATGTTAATAAGTTAATTTACTGTACAATGTTAGAGGCAAGTATTTCATAGAACCTTTTAAGGTCTTCTGCCTGCTGCTATATTTTTATTGCTTTTATATTGTGTTTTTATTTGTTACCATATTTCATGCTGTGCTACCAATGGTATTCTAATATTATTGTATAGCTTCGAAGCATCAAAAAACTCAAGTTGCTTTAACAAAAAAATAAAAATTGTCTAGACCATGTTTTCCCCAAAGTTGGCAACCAGGTGTTGGTTGTGGCATCATCCATCATTTCTGACTTTTGGTCATACCACCCTTAGCCATGATTAGATGCCTGCTAATGTCCATGTTTGCCTTCCTTTTTTCAGACATTGTTTGCTTTGGGCATAGCACTCTGACCAGAAGGAACAACAATAAACACTAAATAAACATTAGCCCCCTTCCTTTGGGTAGCTACATGGATTGGGACTAGAGGGAAAAATAACACTTCAGTATCATCAATAAAAAGATGGGAAACAGGGTCATAGAATCATCTTAATTATCTTTTCTTTCAAAATCATGGAACTGAAATGATATTTATAGTCCCCAAGAAGATGAGTTTGGATATAGATCTCATTTAAACATAGAGCCCCATGGAAAAAGTGAGAAATTTAAACTATTACTAGTAATCTGGATTATGGATGAGGAGCCAGATTGTTGGGGGCAATATGCTGACTTTGTAAACCACTTAGAGAGGGCTGTAAAGCACTGCAAAGCGGTATATAAGTCTAAGTGCTATTGCTACTATCATGAAATGTTAGCAAAAATTATCTACAATAAAACAGGACTACCTTTAAACGTTTTTAGAATGTTTAAATGTAAATTTCTTTCATATCTTTAGCTTACTTTGTACATGCATACATATGTGCAATTCAACTATTGACATAACAGTTAACAAGCAACACATAAATTAAACTTCATGAGTAAAAGAAAGGAATGTTATCTAAATTTAGCATATGTTCAAAAACTAAAGTCTACTGGCATGAATTCCCCATTTGATTGGGAAGGCACGCTGTTGAGAGATGGTGATTGATTGTCCAGCACAGCTGAAAAGCATCTGATTAGGAAAAGCTGAAACTTTAGAAAAAAGAAATCTGGCAAAATACTAAAGTAAGACAACAAAATACTCTTTATCTGTTGTTGTGTAACCGGAAAAGCCAGGCAGCTGGAAAAATAGCCTTGGCAACTGCAATAAGAATTTGGCAATTGTTCTTCTATTGTCTGCTGGTCCATCTGTTGTATATCATAACAGTCTAGCCTACTGAGAAAGCAGCAGCTGTGCTTTTTTACACTGAATATTCCTACTTTGTCACAGCAAAGTTGTGCTGCCACCTTCTCTTTTATTGCCAGAGCTTGAAATATGCTGAAACTTTGGTTTGTGTCATAGATGCCATATTTGCCAGGGTAGATTTAAAACATTTGGTGATTGGCATGCTTTTGTCTTGGCAGCCATTTCAGCTGAAGTTTCACAAGACGGAAAGCTTATCTGGGTTAAGGTTATAGTAAATCTAATAGATTTATCTCAACATTCTAATAATCCAAGTTGACTCACGGAAGGCAATGTACAAAAAGGAGAGAAAGACAGTCAGAAAATAACATGAGTCAATTCCATGTAAGGTCTTTGCAGCTACTGTATTTCCCCAAAAATAAGACAGTGTCTTGTTTTCTTTTGATCCCTGAATTAAGCGCTTGGTCTTATTTTCAGGGAGGTCTTATTATTTTTGAGGTGCAGGAGGCAGTGAGCGTGGCCACCTCATGGCTGCTGCTCTGTTGCAATATTTTCAGGGAAGACTTATTTTCAGGGAAGGGCTTATTTTAGCGCATGCGCTCCAAAGTCCAATTGGGTTTATTATTTGGGGAGGTCTTATTTTCAGGGAAACGGGGTAGGAGTTCTAAGATAAAAGCCATACTATCATTCATAAACTGATTTTGTTCCAGTGATATTTCCAAGTTGAGAAGTGGCTTCTTTCATCAGGATACTGCAGAATGGTTTATAAGACCAGCTGTTTCTTGACAGAGCCAAGCTCTCCTACATACGTCTGTTTTTCTGATGCTCTGTCTTCAGATATGAATATTCTCAAAGGCTAACTTAAGAAGGCTCTCAGTCTGGATCAGATCAAGGCTGAGCAGATAACAAGGGAAGAAATGTAAATCAACAATTTGTCTGGGAAAAGATGGTTGCTTGAGTAGATTCATCCTCAATAGCAATACACAGAAGTGTATTCAAAATCCAGTCCAATGTTCAGACAGCCAGTCAGATTTGTCAGCCAGTTTCATAAGCAGGATTCATAGAAATCATACATCACATCAGGAGATCAAACAGAAAAACTTGGGTAGGGCTGCCATTAAATCAGGCTGCAAAAAGCTGTTTTTAATTAAGAGTTTCCCCCTGGCTTGGCAAGGAGAATGATTGAGTATCTTTGCTCTGGTCTCCACTCTACTTGCCATGTGTTGGAGATTGTATCATATCATCTGACTGCTTCAGAGTTTGATCAGTCTCAGGTGATTTCTGGCTTGGTATCTCCTGAGGCTAATATTCCACTGGTTCAGCTGGAGTAGCTTCTTCAATGTCAGAGTCTGAGGCCTGGACCCTGACAAAGTCCGGTTCTTTAACAGCTATAATATTTGAGGCTTTTTTGTTGTTATTAGTTGCAAAGTCATGTCTGACCCAGCATGATCTCATGGACAACATTCCTCCAGGCCTTCTTGTCCTCTACAATCTTCTGGAGTCCATTTAAGCTCACACCTACTGCTATGGCTGACTCCATCCAGCCACCTCATTCTCTGTCATCCCCTTCTTCTTTTGACCTCAATCTTTCCCAACATTAGGCTCTTCTCCAGTGAGCCCTTCCTTCTCATTTGATGACCAAAGTATTTGAGTTTCATCTTCAGGATCTGGCCTTCTAAAGAACAGTCAGGGTTGATCTCCTGTAGGACTGACGGGTTTGATCGCAATGTGTTATATGGTAATAACTGTTCATTACTTGCAATATATATGCATATTATTGACATATTAAAATGTAGGATGATCTCTTTCTTCCTTGATTTAATCTTTACCAAGTCTTGGTTTTAATTATGTTTCTCCCCCCCCCCCCCGCCCCCAAATTTGAATTTGAGACTCTAGTTTATTCTAGTTTTATTATAGCTTTAGTACTCATTTATATTTGTATTTTAGCAGTGTGATACACATTCCTGTAGGATGTTATTGGTTTTTGGGGAGAGAAAATCAGGGTAGAAATAAACTATTATGAACACGGTGGCAACCAAGGCAAATTCAAGTCCGTAATCTAGGCTTGTAATGATTCTGCTAACTATAACTAATTTCATTATTCCAATTCTTCAGGACAATCTCCTCCTGGGAAACCTAGAATAGTAAGTTGCCTGTCCCAAGGAAATGAAACATTTACTTGCCGATGGGAACCTAATTCAGATGGGGGTCTTCCTACAAATTATACTCTGCTCTACAACACCATTGGGTAAGAATATATGAGAAAGTAATATATGGGAAATATATGGGAATAATAACTTTTATGTACTTTGTTCTTCACATAGGTTCAATGGAATATCTTGCTTTGCATGTAATGAGTCTTATCTCATATATTAGTTTCACCTTTTAAGTTGCATTACTGAAATAAATGAACTTTTGCACGATATTCTATTTTTTGAGTTTCACCTGTAATGTTCATTGGATCCAAATGTTTTCCACTCAGAGATGAACAGGGCAACTGAAAGAACTAATTGACCATGTGGATTGTTACCATCCAGATCTGGTAGACTCAAGGTTAGGGTGAGGGTGAGGGACAAATGACTGTTGTACATATAGTCTTCAACTTACAACCACAATTGAGTCCAAATTTGTGTTGCTAAATGATACAGTTGTACAGTTGTTTTCAATTAGCTGGCCTGGCTCAACCATAGTTTTATCCCATTCCACCTGACAGTCTTTTTTAAATTTGTAATTTTAACTGAGGGTATTTTAATTGCTAATTTTAATTCTATTATTACTATTGTATGTATTTAACGACTGTTACCTCCTCCGTGTACGTGTATGTGTATGTATGTATGTGTATATGTATATGTATGTATATGTATATATGTATGGGTTTTTATTGTACGCCGCCCCGAGTCCTTTTGGAGAGGGAGCGGCTAACAAATTAAATTTTATTTTATTTATTTATTTATTTAAGTGAATTTTGCCCTATTTTATGATTTTTCTTGCCACGGGTGTTAAATGAATCATTATGGTTGCTAACTTAGTAAAACAGCTGTTAAGTGAATATGGATTTCCCAATGGGTTGACTTGTCAGAAGGTCGCAAAAGGGGATTGCATGCCCCCAGGACGATGCAACCGTCATAAATATGAGTCAGTTACCAAGCATCTGAATTTGTTCACGTGACTGTGGGAATGCTGCAATGGTCATAAACATGAAACATGGTCATAAATTACTTTTCCCCGAACCGTTGTAATTTCAAACAGTTACTAAATGAACAGTTGTAAATGAAGTTGCAAAAACCATAGGCCTGGTCCCTCTGTATATGTTAAGATTGTTGTTCTTGGAATTTCCAGTTAGCTTCCCAACTGATCTGGAAACTACCAGATGTGTTGATTTACTATGTTTAAATGGTATTTAGGTGACCAGCAGAGCTCTTATCTTAATTCATTCCTAAGGATATCAGCTAAGTTTGATACCATGTTGTGTGCTTACAACAGTAATGTTAATGTTATACTGCTTTTAAGTAATTTAAGGATATGCTTATTTATTTTTGATAAATATAAACATTTCTTTCTTTTTTTCAACCAAATTTTAATTTTTTATATTCTTTACACATATCAATGCCTGAATGGTATGGTAACTGGGTAACATACATTTCAGTACACATAAACATAGTCTTATTATTCCTAAATATTACATGTCATTTCTGTTATTTCATATTATTTATACATGCCTTTTATTATCACCCTTCATTTCTAAACCATCTTTCTGTCCTTTTGTATATCTTAACATATTAATATATATTATTATTTTTCCCCACTATTTTCTATCCCTATTTTAACTCTCCCCCTTTCATATCTCTATAATATTCAAAGAGGTATTTTCCACCTATTTTGTTGTTCATATTTCCTTAGTTAAATCAAAGTTCCATCCTTCATTCTTCCATTATTCAATATCTCCTTATACAGTTATAGTATCAATCACGATCATTTATACATTTAGGGTATTTCTAATCATATTCTTGCCAGTTCTTCAATCCATATAATTCTACTATTAATAATAGAACGTTTAGATTAATATATATGATAAATATAAACATTTCTGTGTTATATGCTTATATTTCAGTGAAGAAGAGATCCATGAATGTCCAGATTACTTATCTGCTGGGCCCAATTCCTGTTACTTTAATCAAAGAATCACCAGGCTGTGGCAATCATACAACATCAGTGTAAAAGCTACCAATGATGCAGGAAGTAATTTATCTGACCCCCATTACGTGGACGTAAAAGAAATGGGTAAGAGCAGAAGCCAAGTGAAACTCAAGCTTTTATTTTGGTCCAAAATGAGAAAGAGAGAAGATGGCAGAGTAGTTCAACATCATGGTTTTCTCAAAGCTAATCTCAATGTAGGCAGAAGAGGCTAGCAGTACTAGTCATCAATTCTGTTGAAAATGAAGAAGAAAAATAATAGCGGACTGAAATTATCTCAGTCACAAGATCTATGATACATATGAAAGTTTTATGGGCTTTAAGACCCAGATTTGATTCTTGATATCTTAGTTAAAAGAGTTGTCGGGTATCCAGATTCTTAAGATGAAATGCTGGAAAGATGGATAATACTGGCTTAGGTAAACTACTAGTCTTTCTCATCATGCACCTGACATCTTTTGTTCTGGAACTATTGGGGCCTGGTAGCAATAGCAATAGCACTTAGACTTATATACCACTCCATAGTGCTTTTACAGCCCTCTCTAAGCGGTTTACAGAGTCAGCCTATCGCCCCCAACAATCTGGCTCCTCATTTTATCGACCTCGGAAGGATGGAAAGCTGAGTCAACCTTAAGCCTGGTGAGATTCGATCTGTCAAATTGCTGGCAGCCAGTAATCAGCAGAAGTAGCCTGCAGTACTGCACTCTAACCACTGCGCCACCATGGCTCTTATCACGTCACTGTGGTACCTTCCAGATAGGACTCAATTCCCAGACATGGAGAAAGGCTGACCTGCAGAAATGTAAAAGGAGGAATTCTTGGCAAGAGCAGTAAAAATACTCATACCTGAATTTTCTTTTGCCTAGTTAAGCCAAACCCTCCCACGAACCTCTCTTTGGAAATCAAAATGATAAATGGAATAATGTATGTGTGGACAAAATGGTCACCATCCCTACAGCATGATGATTCAGCACGATGTAATTATGAATTGCGACTGAAGTCTGCAGAAGGAAAAGAATGGGAGGTAAGAAAGTTGCAAAGCTTTGCTAGTGATGTTAGCAAAGAAAAAAGAAAAGAAAAAAAAAGAAAAAGCTGTCATCATAAGTTTAATAAATAAATAAATTTCCTCAACTCAGAGAGTGTGCTTAAACCACAGTAATGTTTGACTCTTTACATGTCTTGACATTCAAAC
Organism: Natrix helvetica; assembly: GCF_964273705.1. Lineage (NCBI taxonomy): Eukaryota > Metazoa > Chordata > Lepidosauria > Squamata > Natricidae > Natrix > Natrix helvetica. The sequence goes on along the minus strand of NC_138552.1, from coordinate 19,692,938 downwards.
ACCTGTATATAAGAAAAATTCAGGTAGGTAGGAAGGAGTGGGCTGCAGGGCAGAATACATAATTGGCATGCGGAAGGCCTGGGCTCAGAGACCAGCTTCTTAAGGTAATGGAATCAGGGAAGAGAGTGCCTCACCTGAAACTGACTAGCACACTAGTCAATAGACCGGCAATATTGTCTAGGTAAGGGGTGTCAAACTCAAGGCCTGGGGGCCAGATCCTGACCCATGGGGTGCTTAGATCTGGCCCACGGTGCCGCCCTGAAAACAATGACGGACCAGCCCACGGTGCCTCTGCCATTGAAAATGGAGCTCGAGCAGCCCACAGGTGGCCCTTGAGAGGTTACTTTTCATTGGCAGAGGGTTGTAGGAAGCTGTCACAGCTGAAAATGGAGCTCGGGAGCCCGTTTTCGCTGGCAGAGTACTCAGGCCGCCACAGGTGCCCCTGACACAAATGATATCGATCTGGCCATGCCCACCCCAGCTATGCTCACCCCAGCCCTCTGTTGGGTCAAACACAGCCCTGTTGGGCCCTCAATGAAATCGAGTTTGACACCAGTGGGCTAGGTGGACAAATCACCTGACTTGCTGTCAGACAGCCTTCCAGGAACTGATCTCCATCACTGACATCTGAGGATTAATTGGTCTTTAGGGTGGTCTAACTCTTCTCAGTGAAACATGGAATTCATTCGGTTCCAGACCATGATGCAGCTGGAGAGCTCAGGAATAGAGCCAGGGGTAGGTTCATACCAGCACCTCTGCCAGTTCGCTTTGTGCGTGCTTCCATGCCGGCAATGGCAACGGAGACTGGGGAACCAGTTCGGGAGCATGGCTGGCCTGGGTCGCTGCCGGTTCTGCGACCCAGGCCAAATTACCACTACCGGTTCATCCAAACCGGTGCAGAGCGGTAGAAATCCACCTCTGAATAGAGCACAATATTGTTCGGTACTGTGTCCAGTATTTTTCTGATCCAAAGCCTAATTAAAGGAACTATCAAGGAGAAAACAAATTGTCAGCACCACTTTTGCCAGGGCAAGCTATTGAATATAGACAGAGAGGAGATCCCACTCTCTTTTAGCACTGAGGGTATTACCCAATGTGGTAATGAAATGTCTGCAAGTGAGCAACCAAGCTCAGAGTCCACCGTTCAATGCAGAGCTACAGATATTCTCTTCTAATATTTATTGGTAAAGTTCAATAGAATATGGTGGTCTTTGGCTTATGAAATGATCTGTTGCTGAAGACTATTGAAGTTAGATTTTTCCCAAATGCCATCACTCTACTAAACAACTAATTCCCACTAACATTGTCAAATTATTTACTAAGACTGTATTACTATTATTTTTCTCATCCTTCCTAGTACCTATCTCATCCCACTTATGACCATGACCATGTTGCTTGTATTATTACAATTTATATTATTGTATTTGTTTCCTAGTATGATTTGATTGCTTATTAGTAACCTACAACTATCACTAAGTGTTGTAACTTATGATTCTTGATGAATGTATTCCATTTTATTTTTCTTTATGTACACTGAGAGCATATGCACTGAAGACAAATTCATTGTGTGTCCAATCACTTGGCCAATAAAGAATTCTATTCTATTCTATTCTGTTCCGTTCCATTCCATTCCATATTTCTATTCTGTTCTGTTCCATTCTGTTCCATTCCATATTTCTATTCTATTCTTATTCTATTCTATTCTACTATATGATAAGATAAGATAAGATAAGATAAGATACTATACTATACTATACTATACTATACTATACTATACTATACTATACTATACTATACTATACTATACTATATTCTACTAAAGGCTATATAATGTTAACAAAAGGCTACATGCTTTTTGGGACTTTTAGGACTGAAATCTCTCACAATCACTTCTCCCACTCTTCATCAAAAATAGCAATAGATAGCATTAAAAAATTCCAATTCTTCTCCTCTTTATAAATATCCAAGAGGCAGTAATCAATGTAAGGGTAGAATATACCTACTTGGTGAGCACCTAACATTGTAAGCCCATTCGACGACAAATAAGCAGATGAAAAATGTTTCTCAGAATCCCAAGTAAACAGACGTCTCTCCAATTAAAATACCAGAAGGTGCATTAAATTGAGAAACATTTTTCTTGAACAAGGACCAAAAAAGAAAAAGAAAAGAGGAATTATTCAGTGTGAGCTGTGAGACAGCTGCAACGATTTATCCCAGAAATAATATTGGATGGTTGTCAGAAAACAGTCAGTGTTGGCTTTTCTCCTGCCAAACACAGCACAGAAATGTCTTTGCAAGAGTGTCTGAAAGTTGAATCACGGCACCTGGACTAATTTTGTGTGTGTTGGTTTGAGATATTTCGCTGCTCATCTGAACAGCTTCATCAATCAGCAGGTCAGTTATTTATTTATTTATTTTTATTTATTAGCGTTTATATACCGCCCCCTCTCCCGAAAGGGACTCGGGGCGGTGTACAGTCCGTATCCAAATACAACAGATTAAAAAATAGAAATAGTTACATAAATACATGTATGAGAGGAGGATAAAATATACCAAACTGTACAGCTAAATAAATAAATCAATACAAAAGTTTAAAATATCAGGTTAAATTTAAAACATTATCCCTCTAAAAACCAGTACGAATGTGTATGCCAGGAGGTAGACGTTATAAATTATGCCAAACCAGCCAGTCTGAACAGGTGTGTCTTCAGTTTCTGTCGGAAGGAGCGGAGGTCAGTAGTGGTTCTAATGTCGGGGGGGAGGTCATTCCAGAGGGTTGGGCCCATCACAGAGAAGGCCCTACTCCTCGGTGTCGCCCGTTGGCATTGCCTCGTGGACGGCACCAGGAGAAGGCCCTCCCTGTGAGAGCGGATTGGCCGCAGGAATGTATGTGGGAGGATGCGATCCCGCAGGTAACTAGGCCCTATGCCATGGACCGCTTTAAAGATGGTGATCAGAACCTTGAAACGCACCCGAAAGACCACAGGCAGCCAGTGCAGCTCGCGCATGAGAGGTGTTACGTGGGAGTACCGAGTACTCCCCATGACTACCCGCGCGGCTGCGTTCTGGACTAGCTGCAGTCTTCGGGCGTGTCCCAAGGGAAGCCCCATGTAGAGAGCGTTACAGTAGTCCAGGCGAGACGTCACCAGTGCATGAGTGACTGTGCGTAGGGCATCACGGTCCAGAAGGGGGCGCAATTGGCGCACCAGGCGAACCTGGTGGAATGCCCCCCTTGCCACGGCTGCCACATGATCATCCATTGACAGCCGGGCGTCTAGGAGGACGCCCAAATTGCGCGCCCGTTCCACAGGGGGCAATTGTTCGCCCCCTATGGCCAGTGATGGAATCAGCTGGCTGAACCGAGGTGCCGGTAGCCACAGCCACTCAGTCTTGGAGGGGTTGAGTTTGAGTCTGTTGTCCCCCATCCAGACCCCGATGGCTTCCAAACACCGGGACATCACTTCGACAGCCTCGTTGGGGTGGCTTGGGGTTGAGATGTACAACTGAGTATCATCAGCGTACAGATGGTACTCAACCCCAAAACCACGGATGATCTCACCCAGCGGCTTCACATATGCGTTGAACAAAAGGGGCGAGAGGACTGACCCTTGGGGCACCCCACAAGAGAGTGGCCTCGGGGTCGACCTCTGCCCCCCAGTCAACACATATTGCATCCGGCCGGAGAGGTAGGAGCCGAACCACCGTAAAACGGTGCCTCCGACTCCCATCCCCTCCAGCCGGCGCAGTAGGATACCATGGTCGATGGTATCAAAAGCCGCTGAGAGGTCTAATAGGACCAGGATAGAGGAGCAGCCTCTATCTCTGGCCCTCCAGAGATCATCCACCAACGCGACCAAGGCTGTCTCGGTGCTGTGCCCGGGTCGGAAGCCGGACTGGCGTGGGTCTAGATATACGGATTCGTCGAGGTGACGTGGAAATTGCTGCGCCACCACATTCTCAACAACCTTTGCTAAAAAGGGGAGGTTGGAGACTGGACGATAATTAGCTAGCTCCGTTGGGTCAAGTGAAGGCCTCTTGAGCAGGGGCCTCACCACCGCCTCTTTCAAGGCAGTCGGTAAGGAACCCTCGCCCAATGAGGCGTTCACCAGGCCCAGAAGCCAGCCTCGCGTCACCTCCCAGGATGCCAGTACCAACCAGGAGGGGCACGGGTCCATTGAACATGTGGTGGGTCGCAGCCATCCACGCAACCCGTCTAAATCCTCGGGGGCAACAGAGTCAAACTCCTCCCAGAGTGGGCTCACAAGACTCACTGATGACGGCTCGTCCGGTCCACTGGGGGGGGGGGGCATCCGCTTCGGATCTGAGCGACTTTGTCTTGCAGATATTCCCCAAACTCCTCTGCTCTTCCCTGCAAGGGTGCCTCCCGCGTCTCCTGCGACAGGAGAGAGCGGGTCACCCTAAACAGGGCGGCAGGGCGGTTATCCGCAGACGCAATGAGAGCGGCACAATGTCTACGTTTGGCCGCTCTCAATGCCACAAGGTAGGTCCGTAAATAGGCTCTTACCTGTGTTCGGTCAGATTCGGAGCGTGAGGACCTCCACCTGCTCTCTAGACGTCTCCTATGGCGCTTCATCACCCTAAGCTCCTCGGTATACCAGGGAGCCCGGGTGAGTCGTTGCCGTAGGAGAGGTCGCAGAGGCGCAACCCGGTCCAAGGCCCCCGCCGTCGCCCTATTCCAGGCGTCGACTAGGTCCTCCGACCGAGCGCGGGTCAGGGCTACAGGTAAAGGCCCAAGCTCCATCTGGAACCTATCCGGTTCCATCAAGTGCTTGGGCGGTACCAGCTTGAACAAACTGGCTCCGCCTCCTCGCGGTGGAGGGTAGCGCCAGGGAAGTCCAGCCGGAGACATGAGTGATCTGACCATGACAGGGGTGTAATCTCTAAATTCCCTATTCCCAGATCACTCGTCCACTGCTCAGATACAAAGATAAGGTCCAGTGTGTGGCCGCCTTCGTGTGTGGGGCCCTGAATTAGTTGGGTCAGGCCCATGGCTGTCATGGAAGCCATGAACTCCCGAGCCACCTCGGACGCTGCTCCCGTCGACGGCAGGTTGAAATCCCCCATAACCAGAAGTTTGGGTATCTCAACCGCCGTCTCCGAGACCAGCTCGAGCTCGGGCAGGGCCGCTGACGTATAGCGAGGAGCCAAGTATACAATCAGCAGACCCCACTGCCTCCCTGGGCCCCATTTCATACCCAGCGACTCACACCCGGGTATCTGAGGAACAGTGAACTCCCTCGGCTCTAGACAATCCCGTAAAACTACCGCCACCCCGCCACCCTTACCCAGGGCCCGAGGCTGATGGAATGCACGGAAACCCGGTGGGCACATTTCCACGAGGGGTAAACCACCCTCGTGACCCAACCAGGTCTCCGTTATCCCTGCAAGGTCCAGCTCCCCCTCCGAGATCAACTCGTTAATGAGGGGGGCCTTGTTGGTCACGGACCTTGCATTGCAGAGCATCAGCCTCAGGCCCTGGCTCTGTAGTTCCCGACCACCTAGGCTGCGGGGGTTGGTACAAACGACCGGGCGTAGCCAGCAGCCACGGTCTCCCAACCAACGTTGCGATCTTTTCTTGTCCTCGCATCCCCCCCTCCCCGCGACCGTTGTAATAAAAGTTAGGCAGAGGGTCATTGGGATTTACCAACTCTTGCCTCAGGTTGCCACACCAACCTCAGGGTTTTCCCCCTCAACATAGAAAAACAGAAAGAGTGCAGAGAAGAGCAACAACGATGATTAGGGGGCTGGAGACTAAAACATGAAGAACGGTTGCAGGAACTGGGTATGCCTAGTTAAATGAAAAGAAGGACCAGGGGAGACATGATAGCAGTGTTCCAATATCTCAGGGGTTGCCACAAAGAAGAGGGAGTCAAACTATTCTCCAAGGCACCTGAGGGCAGAACAAGAAGCAATGGGGGAAAACTAATCAAGGAGAGAAGCAACTTAGAACTGAGGAGAAATTTCCTGACAGTTAGAACAATCAGTGGAACAACCTGCCTCCAGAAGTTGTAAATGCTCAAACACTGAGCATGGTTATCCAACATCTTCTTAAAGAAGATTAAGAAGATGTTGGATAACTATTTGTCTGAAATGGAATAGGGATTCCTGCCTAGGCAGGGGGTTGGACTAGAAGACCTCCAAGATCCCTTCCAACTCTGTTATTCTATTCTATTCTAACATTGTCTTTGCAAGAAAGAAGATGGCCCTCTGTAGCCAGGTTTCCAAACGTGGCCCTCATGACTTCTGCTTAGTTGCATTGCTTGCCTCTTTATTCTTGAGCCCAGTTTTAAGGTCTGTTTCCATTGTTTCCATTTCAGGGTTAAATTGTTTTACTGGCTTGCATTGCTGGGTAATTTTATAATCTTTATTTTAATTGACTTTGTTGTTAAATATATATTTTAACTATGACTGTTACTGACATACTTACATACACACAAACGATGTATATGTAAGTATGTCAGTAACAGTCAAATTGTGTGTGCGCACGCGCACGCACACACACACACACACACACGTATCAAAAATAATAAGACCACCTCAAAAATAAGGCCAAGTGCTTATTGCGGGGGTCAAAAGAAAATAAGACCCTGTCTTATTTTCATGGAAACACAGTCTGTATATGTATGTGTATGTAAGTGTGTGTGTTGTGTGTGTGTGTGTGTGTGTGTGTATGTATATTAACCATGACTGTTACAGCCATAAAAGTATATATATTTAACTATGACTGTACTGGAAAGGTTTTATCTTGAGTATTTATTTATGATATGAGTGGGTGGGAATGATTCAAAGTGAGTTTGTGTTATTGGTGGCATCAAACCTAACCAAACCTGTAACTGATTATATGATTCTTGTTATGAGCCTTTTTTTCTTGGGAAAGTGCTGGAAATATCTGGAAATATTTTATATCTGGAAATGTTTCATACGTGTATTTGTAAGAATTTGTTTAATCTGATCTAAAAGATAAGAATATTTAAAGCTATAGATCTCTTCCCATTGTTTTTTTTCCATAAAACTGTACACACTAATAAGGTTATTGGCCATGCTAAAATAAATTGATCAGATTTATAATCTAATCCATTTCAAGGTCAACCTAGACTAGGTAATACAGGTTCAAATTACCCATGTATTCTCGAAGTACTCATATGATTTGTGTCGCAACTTTTTAAAACTTGGAGATGCCACATTTTTCACAGTTTCCATTACCTTTATCCCTCTGCAGAATTACTTTGTGGGACAGCAGTTGCAGTATAAAATATCTCAGTTGCTTCCAGGAATGAAATACACGGCACAGGTTCGTTGTATAACAGATCGTGGTGGAAGGAGTCTATGGAGCCCAGAAAGATACATCCACTTCCATCGTGGTGAGTCAGTCTCTTGAAATTTTTCTGCCATGGAAAATCAGAAACTTGGTATTTGACAAAAACTTAGAGCCGAAAAATCACCGAAGTAATATTTAAGGATAGACTTCTACATTGCATGCAAGTGTATTTAATAAAACCTGCACTGCTGATTCATATAAGCTAAACAGTTCACATATAAATAGCTGAGGAATGCATTTGCTGCCAGCATATTTCTGTAGCATATTTCCCAAATTTCACAGCTATACCCAAATCTTTAAGGATTCCAAAAATGTGTTTATCTTGTTAAAAGAGCGAGACAGAAGAGGCATGAAATTTATTTTAAAAGGATTACAAAAGAGATTCCAATAAGAATTATTCCAAAGTTTTTTAAAAGTACAAACTAATTCAAGATAATATTGTCATAGTTAACATGCAAATTTGAAGAAGACAGCAACAGTGACCGACCCAGATTGATCCTGCAACATTATCCTGGGACATGTACATTCGCCTTCAAAGGAAGGAAAGAACAAGACACTTCACTCAAAAAACCCATTGAAGATGTTACCTAGATTGGTAATGAAACATCCAGGAGCTAAACAGCAAATTTGGAGAACAGACCCCTGCCAAAATATTTGCTTTCATTCATGACAGCAACATCCTCTTTGTTCTGACCGAGGCTTCCCAAGAGATGAAGCAAACTCCTTGTCCTGACAAAAACCTCTTTTATTAATTTGCTGTGAATTCTGCTCATTCACATCCAGCAAAGTCTTTCAAGGGAGGATTTACAGTCACAGACCTTATCTGGCTTGGAGAGCTGCCAGGCCGATATCTGCAAAACTTGGCAAGGAATCTCAGAGAGTTACAAACCAATTAAGCGAACTAACTGTCTCCTGCAAACTCCACTCCCTTTTTGCTCCTCTTTTATATCTTCTGGGAGGGGCCATTCATCGTCCACCTGTGGCCTTACTCCCAAGTCGACCCCTGTTCTTTAGCTGTTCCCTTCATCTGGCAACTCTGCGCATGCACACATTGGGAACAGGCTCCAGCCTTTTGTCTGACACTGAAGGCAGCTGATACTGGCATATGGCTCTGGCCCCCTCTCTGCCTCTGACACAGAGCCCTCATCAGAGCCTTCCCCAGACTCCAGGACTTGTCCATGTTCCTCCCTTACCTCCTCACCATCCAGCTCCACTGGCCGCTGGCGTGCCACAACATTCTTTTTTTTTAAATGAAGTCTTGCTCAAATGAAGAAAGAAGACATAAAAGAATGCAAACAAGGCAGGAGTAGAAAAACAACATATTGTTAGAAATAAAAAGATACGTGGTAAACTGAGAGTCCATCAAATAGCAAGAACCTAGTGGAGAAAGTAGTTGGAGTGCCTGGCAATAAGATAGAAATTATAGCTAAAAGGAGTTTTGAAAACTACAAAGGAGCAAAATTTATACTTTACATTGATCTTTTCTGGGTAAATTATTAAAGAATCACGAACAGCTAACTGCCCAATTAGCTGTCTCTTTGGCCTTAAACTTTATTGATCCTCACAAGAAGATAAAATAGATTGGAAGGCTCCTATACTCACAAACATCATTACTCTGGTGCTAATATAGGATAATCCTCAACTTAATGACTTCACCTGGGACCAGAATTTCCACTGCCAACAATGCATTTGTTAAGTCAGTTGCATCCAATATTACAATACAATACAATACAATAGCAGAGTTGGAAGGGACCTTGGAGGTCTTCTAGTCCAACCCCCTGCCTAGGCAGGAAACCCTATACCGTTTCAGACAGATGGCTATCCAACATTTTCTTAAAGACTTTCAGTGTTGGGGCATTCACAACTTCTGGAGTCAAGCTGTTCCACTGATTAATTGTTCTAACTGTCAGGAAGTTTCTCCTCAGTTATGCTTCTCTCCTTGATTAGTTTCCACCCATTGCTTCTTGTCCTGCCCTCAGGTGCTTTGGAGAATAGCTTGACTCCCTCTTCTTTGGGGCAGCCCCTGATATATTGGAACACTGCTATCATGTCTCCCCTAGTCCTTCTTTTCATTAAACTAAACATACCCAGTTCCTGCAACCGTTCTTCATATGTTTTGGTCTCCAGTCCCCTAATCATCTTTGTTGCTCTTCTCTGCACTCTTTCTAGAGTCTCCACATCTTTTCTACATCGTGGCGACCATACCCTTGTTGCCACAGTTGTTAAGAGAACCACTGCTCTTGTTAAATCACTTGGTGTTTTAAGTAAATCTGGCTTTGCCCATTGATTTTGTCAGGCCTGGAAGCCATCTTTTACATTGGAAGCCTTCAGGCCTGACATATTTTCTACTGTGGGAAAATGGGAGGCGGGATTATATGGAGTATGGGAGATATATAGTCTAAATAACATTATTTTCTCAGGGAGTCAAGGTCACCTTGCCCTGCAGCTGCGATGGTGTGACTGGGAGGCATCTCCAGTTTTGGATGGTGCCTGATTGAACCATATGATGGGTTCTGGGCAGGGACTTGAACTCTCATTTGGGTGGGGGAAACCTGGAAACCTTCAGATTCGAGTTTTCCCAGATGTGCCAATATGACATCTTTAATAAAATAAAACTTTGAGGAAATTCAAGCCTCGGAGACGTCTTTCATTAAGGGTGTTACTTGGAACTCTGAGATAAACCTGAATCTTCTTTAAAAACTCTACCAGCTCCCCCGAACTCCAGGGTGTTGTCTGGAGTCCTGAGCCCCAGCTTGTTGGGAGCTGGCTCGGAAGTTCCCAAATGGTGACCACTCGACCCTGGGATCCACAGCCTTCATAAATACATATCACTTGCCGAAGGCCCACACTTTGATCACATTATTGTGAGAATGCTGCAAACAGTCATAAGTGTGAGGGTTGGTCATAAGCCACTTTTTTCAGTGCTGTTGTAACGATCGCTAAACAAATACGTAGTTGTAGGATGCCTAAATGAGGCCCAGTGACTAAATCCAAGGGTCCTTTCCTTACAGACCAGCCTCCGGGGAAACCAATCTTTATAGGATGTCGCTCTCCCGAAAAAGAAACCTTTACTTGTTGGTGGAAGGCAAGCTCTGAGGGAAGTCTCCCCAAAAACTATACGCTGCTCTATAACAGAGAAAGGTAAACGTTATAAATCATCTTTTCAATCAGAGGTGGGGAGCCCTGGTGCCTCGATGACTTGTGGACTTCAACTCCCAGAATTCCTGAGCCAGCATAGCATAGCTGACTCAGGCATTCTGGGAGTTGAAGTCCGCAAGTCATAAAAAGGCCCATCATTCTCCACCCCTGCTCTAAATGGATTGTTATATAATTTTGTATCTCTACATAAGCTGGCTCTTATCTTTCCCATAGGACAACTCATTGACGTGTTTCCCTTTTTTTTTCCTATTTGCATTTTTCAGAGATAAAAAATATTTTGAATGCCCGGACTACACAACAGCGGGTTCCAACTCCTGTTACTTTGATAAAAAGCACACATCACTTTGGACGACATATAATTTTACTTTAAAGGCAATGAATGAGATGGGGAGTAGTGTGGCAGACCCTTATTACGTGGACGTAGCTAATATAGGTATGCGGCACAAATTCTTCGGCACAGGAAAGATAGCAGAATGTTCAAAAGATCCTGAGAATTCACCCATGTCTTATTGGGTGCCATATTGACCCCCATTTATAAATGGCAGTCAGCCAATGGTAGCTTTGTTAAGCACCTAACAGATTAAAATAAGTGATGTTAAGTCCCAAAGTGCTTTTTCAAAAAGCAACTGGACTTTCTTTGTTTTTCCTTGAAGACGTTTCGCTTCTCATCCAAGAAACTTCTTCTCTTCTTGCAAGAGAAGCGAAACGTCTTCAAGAAAAAACAAAGACCAGTTGCCTTTTGAAAAAGCATATTTGGGACAACTGTGACCTGGGTAACGGAGAGTGTCCATAGACATTAAATGAGGTTAAGACAACATCCGGACAGATGGATGAATTAAACCAGGGGGAAAACATATTAAGTTGGAAGGTATGTTTGAAATGGAGGCAGGGGCCTGGGTAGAAATTTTAAAAATTAGGCAGTGGAAGAGGGTAGAGGTGGGAGGAATACTTAGATTGGACATCTAAGAAATAGATATAGACAGAGATTTAAGAGAGGAATTTGGGGGGCAAGTACAAAAAAAGCACAGCAATTAAAGTATTGAAGTGGGCAAGAGGAGATGATTAGCTGATTTTATTGTTTATTGCTGTTTTGATTCGCTTTTCCTTTTTCCTCTCTTTCTTTTAAAGTATAGCAATTAAAGTATGAAGTGGGCAAAAGATAATGTGGATGATTGCGCTTTTCTGTTGTTGTTTTGAGTTGCTTTCACCCCAAACCTCTCTCTCTCTCTCTCTTCTTTCTCTCTCTCTTTTTTTAGGCAGGTGACATGATTAGAAGTTAGAAAGAAAGAAAGAAAAAGTTTCTCAATAAAGGCTGATGCGATTAAAAGCTAGAACAAGGGATAGAAATAAGAGGAATATTAATGTATACATTTTTATCTTACAAAATGAAAGTAATAATGAGAAAATGTGGAATAATTGAATAAGGATAGATTGCAACCAGAGGTGGGTTGATAATTTTTTTTTACTACTGGTTCAGGCATGCACAGAAGCATCCAGGTGGATGAGTGGAGCCTCCCGCCACCGCTACTACCGGTTAGCCCGATCTGGGCCAAACCGGCAGCAACCCACCTCTGATTGCAACCTAATATAAATGTGTATTGTTATTAGAAATATATAAGTTGATTGAATGTAATAATTATGTTTAACCTGATTAGTTTCATTTGGATTGGAATGTATGGTGCCCAAATGCCACACTGTTCACGCATTGATTTAACATTTTCATTAATTTTTTTTTAAAAAAACTTTAAAAACTAAAAAAAGAAAAGAAAAGAAAGACAACATCCAGACTGGTTATGCAGGGAGTAGATTCTCTGTGTAAAAGAAAGCCTGCCTTTGCAACCAACCACATCATCCTGGCTCATCGGTGGATTGCTGGCATTTCTTTAGCTTCTCAGGTCTTCCTGTTGGGGAACCCATTGTTCACAAAGTGGAGCTGAGTTCCATCAGCAACAAAAAGTGACAAAGAAGTGAAGTCCTTGACTTGGGGAAAGAGGAAGTGATCAGGAGACAGTTCCTTTTGCTGCCTGTTGATGGAAGCTGTCATCTTCTTGCCTCTGCTGATTGTTCAAATGAAAGCAGGGAATCATCTGGAGGAGATTTCTTTCTACAGTGTAGAGGAAGAGAGAAAGGAAACCATAGGACAGAGGTGTCCAAACTTGGGAACTTTAAGACTTGCGGACTTCAACTCCCAGAATTCCCCAGCCAGCCATGGCTGGCTGGGGAATTCTGGAAGTTGAAGTCCGCAAGTCTTAAAGTTCCCAAGTTTGGACACCCCTGCCATAGGACAATAAGAAGCATCTCTTTTTGATTAACATCTTAAAATTCAAGTAGCCAGAAAGGGCTATTCGTACGTTCCATCACAACAGGATAGAAGAGAGGGAAGCCCGGGTTTTAGTGTTTGAGGGATGCCTCCATGTTCATCCTTACATTGTAAATTCCTCATCCTTCATTTTTTTCAGTTCAGCCAGATCCTCCAGAAAATCTGTCCCTAGAATTTGAGAAAAAAGTATATGGAGAGTATATGTTATTGAGATGGAATCCACCTTCTCTGGGTGATGTCAAATCGGGTTGGCTAACTCTGGAGTATGAATTACATATAAAGCCTGAAGAAGGACAAGAATGGGAAGTAAGTCTTTTCATTCTTGGCGGCCAAACGTTCTGCATGATTTTAGGTCACAAAAAAAAAAAAACCCACCTAGTCAATATCACAAATAATAATTGCTACACTTTATGCTATTATTGAATAATACACCGTAAAAATGGTGTCTTTGAGACTGAGCAAACACTTAAAATACTTCCTTGCTTATTAATATGTTTGTATCTGTAACGTAGAAGTGATGCGGTGGCTCAGTGGATAAGGCACTGAGCTTGTCGATCAGAAGGTCAGCAGTTTGGTGGTTCGAATCCCTAGCGCCACATAACGGAGTGAGCTCCCGTTACTTGTCCCAGCTTTTGCCAACCTAGCAGTTCGAAAGCATGTAAAAATGCAAGTAGAAAAATAAGAACCACCTTCGGTGGGAAGGTAACAGCGTTCCGTGCGCCTTCAGCATTTAGTCATGCCGGCCACATGACCACGGAGACTTCTTCAGACAGCGCTGGCTCTTCGGCTTTGAAACAGGGATGAGTGCCACCCTCTAGAGTCGGGAACGACTAGCACATATGTGCGAGGGGAACTTTTTACTTTTACCTTATGTGTAATGTAAATAAAACTTTTGCTGCAGTTCATAGTATATCATAAAATAGTACATTCTGATGCCTGTGTATGGATATTTTCACTGTACACTTCTCTAGTCTCATTCACAAAATATAGATAGTCCTTACTTAATTGTAGCGAGATGGGCAGCAAACAAATTTAATAAACAAACAAACAAACAATACTAATTGGGGCCAGAATTCCTGTAGCTAAGAATTAAAGCACAACATCACATGGCCATACAGGTTAGTGACAGATATTTTGACACTTCCAGTGGCCATCATTAAGCAGACCCCATACCATTGTTAATTGCAAGGTCAGAGGGTCGCTGTTTTCAGCCTCCCTCTAGCTTCCCCATTAATTTTGCTTGTCAGAATAACTACAATATACAGATATAGAACACATTTAACAATTGCCTTGTTTAGCTACCATTCGCAGTGGTAGCTAAATCACACCGCTGATGAAAAAGTAACTTTTTGACCGCGCATTTACAGCTTTTGCAGGTCTGTAAACTGAAGGAAAGCTGAAGTAATAGCGTTGTGGTTTCACTTAGTGACCACTTCCTTTAACAGCCAAGTTGCCAGTCCCAATTGTGCTGATTTAGCAAAGGCTACTTGTACTTTGTTGTTGCATTTTTTTTTAACAAAAAAAGCTTTTTCTATGTTTTCATGTATATTCTTATATTCCCAGAAAATATTTGTTGGGCAAAGGACGTCTTATAAGATGTTCAGTGTGAATCCCGGAGAAAGATATGTTGCCCAGGTTCGGTGCAGATCAGATCATGGTATCTGGAGCAACTGGAGCCCTAAAAGTTATATCAAACTCCAAAAAGGTGAGACAAACCTTTGACTGGCTTCCGTTGGCATTAGGCTTATGAAGGCAAGAACAAGTTCAGTTTACCTTAAGGCTTTCTCCTTAGCAAAATTAAATACAATCTTCCACTTCTTGAGCTGGCAGAAAACTCTATTGGCATAAGAAGTGTCATTCTCTATCATGCCATGGGTATGGTGCCATTCTCCCAGTAGGTGGAGACATCATCCAGACATGGGTATTCCAGCCAGTATCCAATCCGATTAGGTCTACCAAATTGACAAGTCCCGCCCTCCGTACTAGCCTCTCCAGCTTAGACTCAGTCCGTTTCCATTGGACTGGCTGTGTCTGGTGATCTCTCCAACAGATTATTAGATAAAAGTAGTATTAATTTGTCTTAAGCTTCGATTCGATTTAATTGGCTATTCTAAAACTCTAAATTATCAAATTTAGTGCTGGGCACAAGGTTCGGGATTTATTCCCAGTGCCTAACGGCTTCTGAGGGAACTGGGTCCACGAGCTATTCTCTACGGCCTGTTTGCTGCCTTTGCTGCTTGGCTGTTCCACGGAGGCTTTTCAGCTCCGTTTCGCCTTTTGGATCCTTGCGGCTTCTGGGTTGCCGCTGCAGCTTGGAAGATCAGCAGCCTCCCTTTCTTGAGCCGTCAGCAGCTGCCGCCGCCGCAGCATCGTAACGCTCTAGCTTGCCATCGTGAAGCAGCGGCTTCCCTTGTCAGGGATACGGCTGTCATTGATCGCCTTGGCCATTGCAGCTTCTGACAACCAGGAGGTCATGGCGACATAACCAGCAACATAACCCAATCCAGTACATTGGTTGGAATGCAAATGGCACTGTCTAGATGTGCGTCGGGCTTTGCGGGTGTACATCAAGCGCATTGTGGAATTTAGATGGTCAGAATCTCTCTTTGTACGTTTCCAACCTGGAGGTAAGAAGGGGTCCAAGGCTTCTTCTACAGACATTGGATGTTGGGTTCGCTCAGCTATTTCCAGGGCATATATCGCCTTATCTCTTCCGGTTCCATCACAAATCACTGCACACTCCACACGCAGCGCAGCTACTTCAGCTGCCTGGTCATCTCAGACCCCCTTGGAGGAGATCTGCAGGGCAGCCACGTGGACAACGCCATCAGCATTCATCCGCCACTACAGAATAGACAGATATGCATCGGCAGATGCAGCTATCGGACGGCGAGTATTGCAGTGGGTAGTGGCTCAACAGGATTCTTAAGTCCTCACTCCATTCCCTCCCATGGGACAGATTAGGCTTTGGTATGTCCCATGTCTGGATGATGTCTCCACCTACTGGGAGAATGGGTGTTGGTTACTTACCCTGATACGCCCCTTCTCCAAATGGTGAGACATCATCCAGCCCCACCCAGGGGTTGTTTTGTTCGGACTAATTTTTGTTTCTTATGGATAATAAGGAGAGATCACATTTTAATCTGTAAGCGACACAGCAGTCTACTATTATTCTTCCTTCATCTAAGCTGGAGAGGCTAGCACGGAGGGCGGGACTTGTCAATTTGGTAGACCCAGTCCGATTGGATACTGGCTGGAATACCCATGTCTGGATGATGCCTCCACCATTTGGAGAAAGGGCGTATCAGGTGAGTAACCAACGGCCATTCTTGTTTTTTGTGCAGAGGGCATACGAGAACAGGAATGGGTGGAGTACTTGGGTTTCTTTTCTTCCTCTCTTCAGCAAATAAGATGAATAAATAACAACCTTTTCTCACTCTTTTGCCAACGTGGAGCCAGTCTGTTTAACCATGTTCAGTCTGTATTGCGACTTTCTGACCTGTATTTTTTCGGAGTATAAGATGCACCTTTACCCCCCCCCCTAAAGA
Source organism: Natrix helvetica (assembly GCF_964273705.1). Lineage (NCBI taxonomy): Eukaryota > Metazoa > Chordata > Lepidosauria > Squamata > Natricidae > Natrix > Natrix helvetica. Next base: position 19,676,572 of record NC_138552.1, on the reverse strand, counting down.
GTGTGGAAACGTTGGTGTATCTTATACACAGAATACAGCCATTTTTGGCCTCCTGAAGCCCCACCCCCGTATCCCATTTTTGTGAAAAATGGGTGAAAAACGGGCCATTTTCCACTAAAACAGGGGTGTTTTTGCCTTCCCCCACCCCCCAGAAGCACTCTGCAGGCTTCAGCAGGACTGGGGGAAGAGAAAAATGCCCCCGTTTTGGTGAAAAATGGGCTGTTTTTCACCCAAATGGGGGTGTTTTTCCCTTCCCCCAGCCCTGCTGAAGCCTGCAGAGTGCTCCTGGGAGGCAGGGAGGACAAAAACCTATTTTTATTACTTACCTCTTCGAAATCTTGGTGCATCTTATACACTGGTGCGCCTTATAGTCCAAAAATACGGTAAGTTTCTCATGAGAGGTTCTGGAATTCTCATTTTCCAAGAACTTTCCATAACGTCATAGATCTTTCTATGATTAATGAAGCTCATTCTGACTTCCTTTTTTGATATTTGGCTTTCTCGTGTATTGGCAGTTGCAGTTATATTTTCTATACCTCAGCTTTTCTAAAATCATCTTGAACATTTGGTATATATTCTTCCATGCAGGGCACTAATCTGTATTGCGTTATGCTAAGCATTATTTTGCCAGCAGGTGAAATAAAGGTTATTGTACAGCATTTTGCACACACTGTTCAGTTCGTTCATTAATTCGTTCGTTCATCCATCCATCCATCCATTCATTCATTCATATTTTAATGTATATTGACCTCTACAAGGCCACTGTAGTTGGCTGCTGTTTATGTTCTTCAGATTTGTCGGCACTGCTTGGTTCAGTCAACTTCATTATCTGGATTCATTCTGGCACCATAATTTATCTTCACAAACTTAGTGTGGAGATTTAATAAAGCTCTGCAAATAAAATTTCTTCTCTAAGTTAAAAAAATAATAATGAAGTTCTATGCAACTGCATGCAATTTAAACCAGTTTGTTTTATCTCTCAGATACCAGCGTAAAGGACGTCGTTGTTTGGATCGTTGTGGTTTTTTTAACAATTGTCGCTTGCTTGATCTTGATCTGGATACTGGCTTTGAAAAAAACCAAGTAAGCTATAACTTTAGATGTTGTGAGATGCGCAAAAACAAACCTGCCATAAAGTCTACATTAGCAGTGAAAGGAAAGGGCTGCTGTCCCTTTCTAATCGACTACTGTCTGTCTGAAACCATGGCTTTCTCTTAAAGCAGTGGTTGACAACTTGTAATTGGTGGTGGACCTCTGGGGAGGGGGCACAATATCATCACAAGGGCTCATGGTGGGCATGGAATGGTGGGCGTGGTAGGGGAAGGATACGGCAAAATCCCCATTTCCTCCCAATCAGCCGGAACTCAGGAACAGAGAATTGATGGGGCAGGGCCAGGCCTAGGTGGTATTTACCGGTTCTCCAAACTACTGAAAATTTTCACTACCAGTTCTCCAGAACTGGTCAGAACCTGCTGAATATCACCTCTGCTTAGCATGTTGTGCAAATCCAATTAATTGTGTTGATTTGGTAATTCATGGCTAAACAAATGATGACTTAATGTTTCGTAGAGTCAATTCCTTTCTCCTAAAGCACAAACTCACTGTCAGGTTTTGGCATCAAAATCCTGCACGTCAACTCTGAGATGTGCCTTTAAGAATGCCAGTGCCAACCTAGATCTTCCTTAAAGACATCCATGCTATCTCATTTTTATGAAAATTTAAACAGCAGGAATGGAAAGACAAAATATAAACTTCCCGCTTGGCACAAGTAGCAACTTGATGTGGTTACTAACAGACCAGTAGCGTAGGGAGAAAGCTTTGAAACTTCTCTCTGTCCACTTCACTTCCAGCAACTTCTTTGTCATGGTTTATATTTCACAGGAAATAATCAATTAGTTGAGGAGCAGGAAGCAAAAGGAATTTTAATCATTCTGGTGCTAGAGATCATTTTATATAAAGATGATCCTCCATAGGCAACTTATACCCATACTAACCATTGAACGATAGCTTAGAGGAGTTTTTAATCATTTAGTATTTCCATCAAGCTATTATTATTTGAGCCCAATAGCCAAAAGATAAAAGGGAAGATATTTATCCCCTCTGAAACTTATTATTTTCGAAAGTCTAGAGAAGAGTTTCTCAACTTTGATCATTTTAAGATGTGTGAAGCTCAACACCGGCATGGCTAGGGAGTTGTAAGAGTGGAACAAACTATCTTAAAGTTATCAAGGTTGGAAAACACTGGTGTATAAAGCATCATATACAGGTACCTGCTTGCAACAAAAAGTCTTATCCAAAGGATGATGATGATGGAAGTAGAATAACCTTTTCCAGTGTCTAGAGTCTCTTCCTGGGCTCTATCAATACCAAATTATTTATTTATTATTTATTTATTTTATTAAATTTGTTAGCCGCTCCCTCTCCACAAAGGGACTCGGGACTTCAAATTATTGAAGTGCTACCTATATCCCGTGAAAAGACCTACTAAAATGTTCCAACAAGCAGATGTATTTTTATGTCAATTTCTAGTGGAAAAAGGGAATTAACTCCCACTACAGTAGCCGCCTTCAGAAATGTCATTTTAACATAAGAAGGAAAGATCATTTTTTTCTGTCTTCCTTTTGCATTTCAGGATGGTAGCTCGCCTTCTACCACCAGTTCCAGGTCCCAAAATAAAAGGCTTGGATGCTCAATTATTACAGGTGAGCTGTTAAAGGAGAGTTTGGAGAATGTGAAAATCCTTTGCTTGGTTAAACCTTGTTTACATTTGTTTTACTTTGGTCACAATGTTCTTTGACCAAAAAAAGTTGCCATCCAAATAGATAACCTTTCAGCTGTTATTATTATGCTATTATTATGATAACTTCTCTGCTAAGAGAACCTTTGCAGAACTTCATGGTGTGTGCCACCTGTGCCCTTTCCTGGACTGTGAGTCCCTATGCTCAAGTCATCATGCCCTGATTATCTCACATTTGGACCAGTGGTGGGTTGCAAATATTTTTACTACTGGTTCAGGCACGCTCGCACAAGAATGCATGACAGTGGTGGGTTGCAGGCGGTTTGCCCTGGTACGGGTGTACCGGTGCCTGCCCGGAGCACCAGGTACCATTCTGGTACAGTGCTCCAGAGGGCCCGCCCGCCCGCCCAAGCTCCTCACCTGTATTTGAGCTCTTCGGCGCTTCCACGCACGCGCACGGAGAGCACAGCGCATGTGCAACGCTCCACCGAGCAGCTGGAGCGTTGCGGAGGCGTCGCAAGATGTAAGGATGCATGCACGTGCTGCACGCATTCATGTGGTAGACACCGCCATACCGGTTGCAACGGGATCCAGAACCCATCACTGATGCATGCCTCCCGCCACTGCTACTACCGCTTTGGCCAAACCAGAACCAACCCACCACTGGTTTGGACCACTGCAATGCAAGCTACGTGAGTCTACCCTTGAAAAGTATTGGGAAGTTACAGCTGGCACAGAATGTAGCTGCACAGACAGTTCTTGGGAATCCTAGAGTAGCCCATGTAACACCTCTGTTGCGCAAGCTGCACTGGTTGCCAATTTGCTTCCAGGTCCAATCCAAGGGGTTGTTTATTACTTTTAAAGCCCTTTAATGCTCTGGGACCAGGCTATTGAGGAACCTTCTCACCCCAGTGGGATTGGCCAGCCTCACTTGCTCTGGCAGAAGGAGCATGCTGTGGATCCTGCCAGCCAAGGAATTCTGGCTAGCAGGGTCCAGGAGAAGAGCCTTATCTGCTGTGGCTCCCTCCCTCTGGAACAGCATGATCCTTAAGTGCTAGGGAGATTCTCAGTCATCCAGGTCATGGTTGTCCCAAAGGTGCTTTTTTCAAGAGGCAACTGGACTTTCTGGTTTTTCTTTGAAAACGTTGCGCTTCTCATCCAAGAGACTTCTTCAGCTTTGTCTGAAGAATGACCAGCTGTCTGCATGGAATATAAATCCTTCCATTCCCCACCATTCAGTCAGAGCTGAAGAAGCTTCTTGAATGAGAAGTGAAACGTCTTCCCAAAAAAATCTAGAAAGTCCAGCTGCCTCTTGAAAAAAGCACTTTTGGGACATGCCCATTAAGGTGAGAGCAGCCCCCCTCCTACAAAGCAATGGTGGGATTCAAACATTTTTACTACGGGTTCTGTGGGTGTGGTTTGGTGGGCTTGGCAGGGGAAGTGTAGTGTAAAACCCCCATTTCCTCCCGATCAGCTGGGACTCGGGAGGCAGAGAATAGATGGGGGTGGGGCCAGTCAGAGGTGGTATTTACCGGTTCTCTAAACTACTCAAAATTTCTGCTACCGGTTCTCCAGAACTGGTTAGACCGTACTGAGTACCACCTCTGCTGTAAAAGCTTTCAAAACCTGGCATTGCCAATTGGCCTGTTGTCCCAAAAGGGGCAGTCCATTCTGGAGATTGTTAGTGGATTAAGAAAAAAAAAAACCAATTCCCATCCCCATTTGTATTCTGGTTCTTATCTAACTTTTGCTAATGTTTAATGTTTGAACGTTTGTAATTGGGCATGGATGATGTGCTAAATCGCCCAGAGTCCCCTGACAGTAAGATGAGTGGTATATACATTTAATAAATAAATAAATAAATTGCAAAAATGCCTGAACTGAAAGCGAACAAGTTCTCTATTTTCATATACAAACACATTTCTTTTGAGTGTGATTTTCTTGGAAGAAGAGCCCCTGCAGACGTTCTATCTGAATTGGGAACATGAAATAGGAATGGGGAGATTTATCTTGTCCTTTGTTAGGATTGCGGTCAAAATTCTGCCTACCATATCTCATTTTCAATACAATATTTGTAAAGACTATGCCACAGTACAACAGTTTGTCTCCTCGGTAACCACAATATTGAACCCCTGTATATTTTCAAGAGACAAACGTATAACATGTGTTTTATAGGACTATGCAAATATTTTTAAAAGGGTGACTTGAAACGTGCGGGAGTGTGTACCAAGCACCTTTTGAAATGAAAAATTACCGTACTTTTTGGAGTATAAGATGCACTTCCCCCCTCCCCCAAAGTGGGTGAAAATTGCGATGCATTTTATATACTGAATGTTGCCAAAGCCCCGACCACCAACCTGCCCCCATCCTTCGGCCTTTTTCGGTCTCCACACTTCACATTTTTGGTCTCCCCACACCAGGGGTGGGTTCCTGCCAGTTCTAACCTCTTCTATAGAAGAGGTTCCACAAATCTACAGTGCCGTTTAGAACCGGTTCCAGCTCCTGCCCATCCGCACATCATTAAGATGAAGAGCGAGAGGAGGAATTCTGGGAGTTGAAGTCCACAAGTCTTAAATCTGTCAAGTTTGAACACCCCTGTGGGTTTTTTTCTAAAGGGTCAGGGGTGCAAGGGTCTTGTAACTTTGACAGCTTTAAGACTTGCGTGCTTCAAATGCCAGAGTTTCTGAGCCAACATTTTGATTGCTAAGCAAGAGCATTATTAAGTGAGTTTCACCACATTTTACAAGATGGCCACACCCACCCAGTCACATGGCTGGCAAGCCACTCCCACCTGGCTACATGACCAGCAAGCCACTCCCATCCAGTCACATGGCCGGCAAGCCACTCCCACAAAGCAGGCCACACCTACAGAAGAGGTTCTAAAAAATTTTGAAACCCACCATTGCTCCACACTCCATTTTTCGCCTCTACGCATCGCATTTTCAGTTGGTTCCAGGCAGTGGGGATCAATGGCGGCAATCCCCACTACCTGGAACTGGCCAAAAATACAATGCGCAGAGGCCAAAAACGGGGTGTGTGGAGGCTGAAAATGCAATGAGCAGAGGCCGAAAACGCAACATGCAGAGGCAGTTTTTTTTCTTGTTTTCCTCTCCAAAACTAATCTGCGTCTTATACTCTGGAGTGTCTTATACTCCGAAAAATACGGTGGCTACTTTTCCCAGGGAAACGAAGCAGCTATGAAGACATATGCTTGTGGAAACAGTTAGAATAACTGAAACATCCCATGTTTCTGGAAAAAGATGCAGCTGCTTTAACAGGTCAAAATGAGATGCTTCCCCCGTGCTCATGTGTCGTGAACATCTCTTTCAAAGAAATTATTTCTTCATTCTGATCCTTATAACTCATCAATGTTGGCATTTAATTCATATTTTATATCAGTTTGCTGCCTTTTTATGTATCAGGAAGGCAAAGCTACATATAGCTTCAGGGCTCTTTAAAATTCCAGATGTGACTGCTGGATACAGTTGTTATATGCAAAAATTGTACATAAAAATTAAATATAGCTTTATCCTATCTCCATAAGCATTTGGAAGTGTGGTCCTCATAGCTCAACAATCCCGTTCATTTTCCTGCTTAATAAAACCCAACCCGCTTTAAGATCCGTATTTCCTCTGCTGTAGGTCCAAATGTGTTGAGCTCATCTTTATGCAATGTGTCATTTTTATAGTAATCCAGGGTGCATTTTGTCTTTCTCCAGGCAGGAAAAAGTGAAGAATTGCTGAGTGCTCTTGATTGCCAGGGTTTCCCTCCAACTTCAGATTCTGATGATCTGCTGATTGAATTTTTGGAGATAGACGACAGCGAAGATCAGCAGCTAATGCCAAACCAGGGAAAGAGTCACCCTAATAAACATGTGAGGCCAGCACACCAGGAAAGAGACTCCAATTCAGGAAGAGGAAGCTGTGAGGGTCCATCTCTACTGCAATCGAAATATAAGGAAGCCAGAAAACTGCCCCCTGCAGCAGAAGTACCAGATCCTGATGAGGTTCAAAGGAACACTGATAGAACAAAACTCTCAGAAACATTAGAATTAGAGCCTGAAAGGCATCTCCCACAGTTGACCAGTAGGAATCCAAAGTCGTCTACATGGCCTGGAGACGAGCCAGGGCTCTCACACACTTCAAAGTGTTCCTCTTATGATGCCACAGAGATCTGCAAAAGGGTACTCAAAGCCACCAATGTAAAAAGGTCACCCATTTTGGGGAGAAGAGAAGGAAAGCATTGTTCTCAACCTCCGGAACCCATTGAGACAGTCACTAAAGTAAAAGCAGGCCAGCTGGAGGATGAAGTCAATTTAACTCTAAACTCTCAGCGTAATCAAGAGGCATTCTGGTTAGCTTCTCCGGAGCAATTGCCTTTTACGTCTACGAAGCCAATGGATTATGTAGAGATTCACAAAGTCAGCAGCGACGGAGTGTTGGCTGTGCTACCCAAGCAGGCAGAAAGTGTTGTCAAAACTGAAAAGGCCCCTCTGGCTACAGATGCAAAGGAGTACTCCAAAGTTTCAACTGTTGTAGCCAATCATATTCTGGTATTATTACCAGAGACCAAAACGGAGGCCTCGCCTTCTTTTCAGGAACCCCCAAAGGAGTCCAATCCGGAAAGCCAGGCAGAGAAAAACACAATCTATTGCCTCCCCGTTCCCAACACATGCAAAATACAGATTGGCGGTTTAGATTACATGGATCCAAGCAACTTCATGGCAGCCTTTCATTAAGAAAGCAAATGGAAATCCCCAGGTGTGACGCAAGGAAAATAAACATTATTGGCACAAAACTGCTCAGCTGTAGCTCACACCTGTTTATGTTTTGCATTTGGTCATTAAGAACAGAGGGGGGGGGCAGGGATTCATCTTGCTGTCTGCGATTAAAAGAATTGTTTTGGTGAAGTCTGACTTTAGGGAAAGTATGTGTCATGGTTTTATTTCAAACCACCACTTATTTCGCTTATGTCTGATATGTCTTATCAAAAATGATGAAGTATCAAGAATTTCTGGTTAAGCAGTGATTGGACATCCTGGGGTGAAGGCTACAATACATATGCAAACCACCATTTTTACTTCTCATTTATTGAGCCATGAGATCTGACACCACGTAGAAGAAATATACAAGAGCATAGGGCCTGCATTTAAAAGGGTTCCTTTTTCAAGGGCCACAGAACTGCATCCCTCTCAAATTTCTGGTGACCCACATCCCTCCTCCTCACCATTTGAGAGAGAGGCATTTCCTCCCTGGTCTTCTTTATTCCCACCAGATGCAAAAGACTGATGACATTACAGTAAAGACAGAGGTAGTGTTCAGCTGGTTCGGACCGGTTCGGATGAGGAGGAGGAGCTTCCGGCAATGGCGGTCGCCTCTTGAGCTCCGGGAGACGCTATAGAGCTCCAACGGGGCAATGGGTGCTGTTTCCGGCCCTCGTTCCACCGGAGGGCCGAGAGTCGGACTCATAGACCACCCAGGCTGGTTTCGGACGTATTTTGGTCCGCCAGGGTGGTCGCGGTGATCGAGGGGAGGTCACAGAAGATGATTGCGGTGATCGAGGTGATCGCGGTGATCGAGGGGAGGTCACAGAAGATCGACGTAAGGCAGGAAGAGGCTGGGGAGTGCGAGCAGGAGAGGAATGGCGGCGGCGCAACAGCGTTCAGCGTTTGGCGTGCGTGCCGGCAGAGGAGACAAGCGGAGCGACAGAGCGGCCGGCAGCGAGGCGAGACAGCTGATTAGGAAAGGCTGAAAGAAGATCTGCTCGTAAAATGCCTCTGCCAAGGGCCTTGCCGAGGCTTTTCGCTGAGGCTTCTTATCATCCTCTGGCGGCTCCCGGTGACTCCTGGAGGCCGGCGCTGTTGGGAAGACACCGGAAGACCAACGCCTGGAACATAGGAACGCTGGGTGAGCACTGGGTGAGAGCCTGGACTACTGGACCCTTCAGGTGGGAGCCAGGACAGAGTGGGAGAGGATGGTGGTTGAGGGGGCCTGGATCATCTGAGGCCTCTGGAAGATCTGGCCTAGGGCCATGGACTGGGCCTATGACCATGGAGAGGCTGGAAGGCTGCCTGGGAGTATAGTTATCTGGAGCCAAGGCTGCCCCACCCACCCACCAAGGACCCTGAATCTCTGCTCCTGAGCTTATCCCCACCTAGGACCACCTAAGACCATGGAGGGTTATCACCAACTTTACAGCTGGGGCTATCACCCATTTTTCTACCATTTTTACCATCATCGCCACATCCGTCTAATCTTATCATCTAGACATCTGCTTCCCCCCCCCCACTCATTACTGAAGAATTATCCAGGACAATGCCTCTTACCCCCCACATTGACATTGACTTATGGGACTAATGCCTTCTACCTCCCCCCCCCATACTGACTTATTTTTACCATCTACAGCACCTTAACCCCTACTGGAATTTTGTTGATAATAACTTATTCGAGGTTAGACTTGCTCCGCCTGCGGGAGGCCCCTCTCTCGCAGGTTTGGCCCTTGGCTCTTTCAAGGGCCCGCCTCGAGGACGGGTTCGTGGACCCCGAGAGGTGCAGGAACCGGAAGCTAAGGGGATTTTTAGTAAAATGTTTTTTATCTTTTTTAGGGGGTTCCAGGGTGGGGGGGAGGGCTAATCAGACCGGGAGGAGAGCCAGCGCCGGACAGACAGGTGAGTCCAGGAAGGACGGGGATGCGGTGGAGGGGGGGAATATAAAGGTCACTAGAGCAGAGGGTTGTCCTATTACAACGGTCGTGGGGAGGAGGGGATGCGAGGACAGGATAAGATCCCAAGGTCGGTTGGGAGACCGTGGCTGCTGGTTACGCCCGGTCGCTTGCACCAACCCCTGCAGTCTAGGTGGACAGGTGCTACAGAGCCAGGGCCTGCAGCTGATGCTTTGCAACGCAAGGTCTGTTACCAACAAGGCCCCCCTCATTAATGAGTTGATCTCAGAGGGGGAGCTAGACCTTGCAGGGATAACGGAGACCTGGTTGGGCCACGAGGGTGGTTTACCCCTCGTGGAAATGTGCCCACCAGGCTTCCGGGCATTCCATCAGCCCCGGGCCCTGGGTAAGGGTGGTGGGGTGGCGGTGGTTATGCGGGAATGTTTAGAGCCGAGGGAGTTCACTGTCCCTCAGATACCCGGGTGTGAGTCCCTTGGTGTGAACTGGGGCCCAGGGAGGCAGTGGGGCTTGCTGATTGTATACTTGGCTCCTCGCTATGCATCAGCAGCCCTGCCCGAGCTCCTCGAGCTAATCTCAGCGACGGCAGTTGAGACTCCCAGACTTTTGGTCATGGGGGACTTCAACTTGCCGTCGACGGGAGCGGCTTCCGAGGTGGCTCGGGAGTTCATGGCTTCCATGACGGCCATGGACCTGACCCAATTAGTGCAGGGCCCCACTCACGAAGGGGGCCACACACTGGACCTCATTTTTGTATCTGAACAGTGGACGAGTGATCTGGGAATAGGGGACTTAGTCATCACGCCCCTGTCATTGTCAGACCACTCATCCCTCCGGCTGGACTTCCCTGGCGCTATCCCCCACCGCGAGGAGGCGGAACCAGACTCTACAAGCTGGTACCGCCCCAGGCACCTGATGGAATCGGATAGATTCCAGACGGAGCTTGGGCCAATACCTGTAGCCTTGTCCCGCTCCCGCTCCGAGGACCTAGTGACTGCCTGGAATAGGGCGACGACTGGGGCCTTGGACCGGGTTGCGCCTTTGCGACCTCTCCTGCGGCATCAACCCACCCGGGCTCCTTGGTTCACTGAGGAGCTAAGGGTGATGAAGCGCCACAGGAGACGTCTAGAGAGCAGGTGGAGGTCCTCACGCTCCGAATCTGACCGAACACAGGTAAGAGCCTATTTACGGACCTACCTTGTGGCATTGAGAGCGGCCAAGCGCAGACATTGTGCTGCCCTTATTGCGTCCGCGGATAACCGCCCTGCCGCCCTGTTTCGGGTGACCCGCTCCCTTTTATCGCAGGGGACGCGAGAGACACCCTTACAGGGAAGAGCAGAGGAGTTTGGGGAATATCTTCAGGACAAAATCGATCAGATCCGGAGCGGATGGACCTCCGTCAGTGGACCAGACGAGCCGTCAACAGCGAGTCTTGAGAGACCATTCTGGGAGGAGTTTGACTCTGTTGCCCCCGAGGATTTGGACAGGTTGCGTGGACGGCTACGACCCACCACATGTTCAATGGACCCGTGCCCCTCCTGGCTGGTACTGGCAGCCTGGGAGGTGACACGAGGCTGGCTTCTGGGCCTGGTGAATGCCTCATTGGGTGAGGGTCACTTACCAACTGCCTTGAAAGAGGCGGTGGTGAGACCCTTGCTCAAGAGACCTTCGCTCGACCCAATGGAGCTAGCTAATTACCGTCCAGTCTCCAACCTCCCCTTCTTGGTGAAGGTTGTTGAGAATGTGGTGGCGCAGCAGTTTCCATGACACCTGGATGAATCCGACTATCTAGACCCACGCCAGTCCGGCTTCCGACCCGGACACAGCACTGAGACAGCCTTGGTCGCGTTGGTTGATGATCTCTGGAGGGCCAGAGACAGGGGTTGTTCCTCTATCCTGGTCCTATTAGACCTCTCGGCGGCTTTTGATACCATCGACCATGGTATCCTATTGCGCCGGTTGGAGGGGATGGGAGTCGGAGGCACCGTTCTGCGGTGGTTCGGCTCCTACCTCTCCGACCGGAAGCAATGTGTGTTGACAGGGGGGCAGAGGTCGTCCCTGAGGCCACTCACTTGTGGAGTGCCGCAGGGGTCGGTCCTCTCGCCTCTCCTGTTCAACGCATATGTGAAGCCACTGGGTGAGATCATCTGTGGCTTTGGGGTTGAGTACCACCTGTACGCTGATGACACTCAGCTGTACATTTCAACCCCAAACCACCCCAACGAGGCTATCGAAGTGATGTCCCGGTGTTTGGAAGCCGTCGGGGTCTGGATGGGGGACAACAGACTCAAACTCAACCCCTCCAAGACCGAGTGGCTATGGGTACCGGCACCTCGGTTCAGCCAGCTGACACCATCGCTGGCCATAGGGGGCGAACAACTGTCCCCTGTGGAGCGGGCGCGCAATTTGGGCGTCCTCCTTGATGCCCAGCTGTCACTGGAGGACCATGTGGCAGCCGTGGCAAGGGGGGCGTTCCACCAGGTTCGCCTGGTGCGCCAATTGCGCCCCCTACTGGACCGGAGTGCCCTGCGCACGGTCACTCATGCGCTGGTGACGTCTCGCCTGGACTACTGCAATGCCCTCTACATGGGGCTTCCCTTGGGACGCATCCGGAGACTGCAGCTAGTTCAGAACGCAGCCGCGTGGGTTATCATGGGGAGTACACGTTACTCCCACGTAACACCGCTCCTGCGCGAGCTGCACTGGCTACCTGTGAACCACCACCGACCTCCGTTCCTTCCGTCAAAAGTTAAAGACTCACCTATTTCAATCAGCTGGCCTGGCACTTTCTTAGTTTTACCTCCCGGGGATTTATTCTAATTGGGTTTGGGTTTTTAATTGGGGATGTTTTTAGGGTTTTAGAATATATTTATTTCTTGTACAGCCTATCTCCTCCATCCAAATGTATTTAATTGTTTTATGATTGTATTTTTATCTGCATTGACTGTACACCGCCCCGAGTCCCTTTTTGGGAGAGGGGGCGGTCTAGAAATCCAAGAAATAAATAAAATAAAAATAAAATAAACCGGTAGTGGAAAATTTGAGTAGTTTGGAGAACCGGCAAATACCACCCCTGGCTGACCCCGCCCTCCCGCCCCCGTCGTTCCCTGTCCTATATTCCCTTGTTTTTTACCTCAGCTGATTCACGCGGCAGAGTGGATTGCTGCACCTCAGCTGAGCTAAAAAAACAGCTCAACTCATCAGGGCTGACACCGAGGGCGGTCTTTGAGTGCTGCACATGCACGCAAAGTGTGCATTAGACGCGTGTGCGCAATGCTCTCTCTCATAGAACTGGTAGGAAAAGATTTGGAATCCCACCACTGAGTGAAGAACCTTGAGTAGATGCCATTTATACTTAAAAAGGAGAATATTTGTAGCTCAGGGTTGAAATGAGGGGTTGTTGGTGTTCTCCGAGTTGGGTGGTTTTCTTCAGATGTTTCATTACCCAAATGAGTTAGTCTAGCACTGATGATGTTACCTAGTTTGGATAATGAAATGTCCACAAGAAAGCAACCAACTTCGGAAAAAAACAAAAGACCCCTCATTTGAACCATGAGCTACAAATATTCTCCTTTTTAGCATCATCTAGCATTGATTATGTTACCTAGTTTGGGTGCTGAAATGTTCGCAAGAAATCAACCAAACGCAGAGAGTACCAAAGACTCCGCCATTTATATTTCCCACAGTGACCTAGATCTGTGCCTATATTGCTCTGCTGAGGTATAGGCAACTATGGCTGGGTGCCATAGGTATATTTGCCCGTAGCTCAGCAGAGCAATATAAAAGCATAGATCTGGGTCACAATTAGAAATATAAATAGTCCTTGGTGCTCTCGGAGTTTGATTGTTTTCTTGCGGTCATTTCATTGCCCAATATAGTGCTTGGTGGAAGCATTAAATCACCCAAAGGAATGGTCTAAATCAGGGGTGTCCAAACTTGTGAACTTTAAGACTTGTGGACTTCAACTTGAAGTTGAAGTCCACAAGTCTTAAAGTTCCCAAGTTTGGACACCCCTGGTCTAAGTCAATGGTGGGATTCAAAAAAAATTGATACTGGTTCAGTGGGTGTGGCTAGGTGGGGGCATGTGACTGAGTGGGCGTGGCCAACTTGACATCACTCACGCCCACTGGTCACCGAGCAGTGACCTGGCAGGCAGGGTGAGCAACAGACGACAGGGGGACCGGTTCGGGAGTGTGGCCAGCCAGCCATCACTACCTGTTCGCTGAACTGGGCAAAATTTCTGCCACCGGTTCAGGCGAACTGGTTGAATACCACGTCTGGTGTAAGTACAGGTAGTCCTTGAGCTATGACCACAATGGAGCCCAAAATTTATGTTGCAGAGTGAAACGTTTGTAAAGTGAGTTTTGCCCCATTTTACGACTTTCCTTGCCACTGTTGTTAAGTGAATCACAACAATCGTTAAGGTAGCAACACAATTGTTCAACATCTATTACGTTTTCTTAATTTAATATTTTTTATTGAGTTATAAGATAAAATAAGATACCAAATATGAAAATAAATTGGGAAACAGTGGGGGAGGGGAATTGAGGAAGGGAACTTTGACACTATTTATGTTGACTGGAGCAAGATTATTATATGCACAAAAACGGAAGGACACTTTGATTCCTACCATGGCTGAATGGCTGCAGAAGCTGATGGGAGTTGCCAGAAATGGCAAAATTGACTGTTTTGATTAAAGAAAAGAATATAAGTACTTTTGGAGGCTGCTTTTGAACTTTCTGCTTGAAGTAGAAAAGAATGAAACTTTGATTTGTGGTTTTATCGATTAGATTGATAGATCCTTATAGAAATGGCCAGTTTATATTATTATGAAAAAAAACAAAAGTCGTGGTTTGATATTAATGCCTTATTTTACTGCAGCAGAGAAAGTCGGAAGTCAATGCTGCTTTTTCTTTTTCCTAACCGCAACATGGTTGTTAATCCGGATTCTCCATTGACTTTGCTTGTCGGAAGGTCGCAAAAGGGGATCACCTGGCAGCAATCGCCATAAATACGAACCAGCTGCCAAGCAGCTGAATGTTGATCATGTGGCCATGGGGATGCTGCAACAATCATAAGTGTGAAAAATGGTCATGTCACTTTTTTCAGTGCCGTTGTAACTTTGAAACAGTGGTGGGATTCAAATTTTTTGCTACCGGTTTTACTACCGGTACTACCAGGTGTGGCTTGGTGGGCGTGGCAGGGGAAGGTTACTGCAAAATTCCCATTTCTTCCCCATCAGCTGGGACTCAGGAGGCAGCGAATAGATGGGGGCGGGGCCAGTCAGAGCTGGTATTTACCGGTTGTCCGAACTACTCAAAATTTCCGCTACCGATTCTCCATACTGGTCAGAACCTGCTGAATACCACCTCTGGTTTGAACAGTCCCTAAATGAATGGTTATAAGTCGAGGACTACCTGTAATAGGAGGCCCTTGGCACTGTGTGAGGAACTCATTTTTTTATTATTATTTTTAATTTTCAAAACAAACAACACAAAGAATCCTCCTTCTTTATATACTGTAGAAAGTGTATCAGTTCGTTACAAAAGACTTTTGTGCATCTCTTCCACAGTCATCAACCATAATTCAATTTAAGTCAAGTATTATAACTCAGATATATTTATACATATTACCATCATCATACCTCCATTTTCATTTGACTATAATTGTTTAAACGTCCATCATAAAATATACCAAGATTTAAAACATAACCACATACCGGCATTTCATTTGCTATTTCTAATATCCTTCAATAACACTAAATCCTTATGACCTATTCTGGCTAAACAACCAGAATATTTAGTATCAAAAATTTCTAATCCTCCTTTCCAAATCACTGTTTACAATTTACATCCAATTTCCTTATGTTGTACCCATACATATATATACGTTATTATCATTATCCTTCCTTTATTTGACTATATTCGTTATCATAATATTTTCCCCCTAATAATCAAAACTTAACTAAATTTAACTTAGTTCTTTTTTATTAACCTTTATATATAACCAAAAATATTCTAATCTTCCTTTCATAGGTACCATTCAATATTCCTATCCAATTATTACTTATCATAGCAATACATATGTGTACATTATTATCATTATCAATTATTTATTTAATTGTATCTATTGTCACTAAGTTTCACTAAGTTTAGCTAGTTTTAGATTATACACTTTCATCTATCAACCTGTATCTTTCCAGTAGCAAAACAATCTCATGTCTTCTGCCATTTGTGGTATCAGTCCTCTAATCGTCTCCTTAATCAAATTTGCATGAACTCCTCTTTGCAGCTTTGGGTCATTCTTTGGCCAGCCAAAAACAGGATGCTTTCCTGTTGCTTCAGTAGAATAAATATGACATTTAACAACCAAACAAATCCCTGAATTCCATGAAAAAGAAAATGGACACCCATCACACGCTGCATCGTTGTATTCTGTTGTTACTCATGCAGGTTTCTTTGATATGCTGCTAGTGAAAATTTGCATATCTGTCACATGCTGCTATGTACGTTAACACATTTTAGAAGCTCAGAAAAGGAGGGGGTGTTGTGATTTATCTGCTTTTTTTCCTATTTAAAAAAAAGTCCTATTTTTATAAATGTTTAAAAACTTACCTCATTCTAAGCTATGACAATATACCTAACTAGGGAGAGGGGGGGGGGAATTGTGCCTCTTGTATGGCCTTTGTGTGTGAGGTCCTTGAATTCCTTTTTGAGTTCATTGCAAAAAATCTCCCTGGGTACGGAGAGTACTTAACAAAATAAATGATTTTCGAATTCCAACCAATGGAGGGAAAAGGAGATTTAAACTAGCCCGCTTTTGTGTCACTCTAACTTAAGAGTTCAATTCAATTTCATATACTGCCTTATTGTACATAATAAAAAAGCTACTTTAATATCGCCCCTGTGTACTTTCGCAGATTATTTTTCTATTCTAAATATTTATTTTCTGACTTCCCAGAGCTGTATGTATTTATCCAGAGTTTTATTGTCTATTTTTTTTTTGCCGCTGCAAACAAAGCAGAAGAAAAAAACACCCCAGGGGACGTTACAATTTTTTATAATAAAAGGTAACAGTTAGAATAGAGCTGAATTTGTTACCCAGTTATATTTCTGAGGCCTTTGTCTTTTGTTGTTCCCGGCATGGGCTGGCAATTCCCAGCTTTATTGGGGTGGAAAAACCTTCCAGTGACAACGATGGTGTTGAATTCTGAAGCCATTTGAATGCAAAGCATGCATGCTTGAAGAAGGGAGATAAACAGTGCCTCATGTGAGGGTCTCTTTGTGCCAAGAAGCATGTATTCTCCACGGGAGTCATAAGTTCAAGAGTGAAAGTTCTAGCTGTAAACAGACCAGCATTTTTTTTGTAATGTTGTAGATCTATTAACCGTTTTGGCCTGAAGAAAGTGTTAGGAAAACTTATGCATAAGAGATGATAGAAGTAGGCGGGGTTTTGGTATAGTCCAGCATTGTTCTTTTATCTTATTAAGCATGCTGGTAGGACTGAGATCTTGGCAGAGAAGGAAGAGGTGGTCCCACCCTCATTATCTCCTGGTATACAGTGTACTATAGGGATGCGGTGGCTCAGTGACCAAGATGCTGAGCTTGTCGATCAGAAGGTCGGAGGTTCGGCGGTTCAAATCCCTAGTGCCATGTAATGGAGTGAGCTCCCGTTACTTGTCCCAGCTTCTGCTAACCTAGCCGTTCGAAAGCATGTAAAAATGCAAGTAGAAAAATAGGAACCATTTTTGGTGGGAAGGTAACAGTGTTCTGTGATCCTTCGGTGTTTAGCCATGCCGGCCACATGACCACGGATACATCTTCGGACAGCTGGTTCTTCGGCTTTGAAACAGAGATGAGCACTACCCCCTAGAGTCCGGAATGACTATCACATATGTGTGATGAGAACCTTTACCTTTATACAGTGTACCAGGATTGCAATTCTCATTCCCAGCCAACTGGGGGTCAGGCAGTTGCTTGTGTAGGCTACATCTCTCCAAGCTATTGGTCCAGGGTTTCTGGAAAGTACCAACTTGAGAAGACTGCTGTATGTTAACTAGCCATGGTTTATCAAGGCCCAAATGCAATTTACAGATGTTCCGGTCCTGCTGTGCTCTTTTATTCCTACAAGTTCTGATTCAGTGTGACAAAAGAAACTTGGTTTTAGACATTAATTTCAATTGGAAGATGGTGTGCTTGCCTTGAATTTGGTCAGAGATATCCTATCTGCAGTGGTGGGATCCAGCAGAGACCAGTGGTTTAACAACTGGTTCGGTGATCACGTGCTTTGCGTCTGTGCTCAGTTTTAACAAAGCTTACCTTCCACATTACTTCTGGGGAATAACACAGCTGAGGCACAGCAATCTGCTTTGCCGCGTGAATCAGCTAAGAGGGTATAGGTAAGTAAAGCACAGGGCCAGGTGGGGTGGGGGACCACCTGATCATCAGAGTGAACCAATTCGCTCTCCAGCTACCGTCACAGTTGATCGTCACAGCTACCAGTTTGCCCAAACCGGTCCAAACCGGCTGAATCCCATCCCTGGCTATCTTGCATTGCACAATCCTTAAGCCTAAATACAACATCACAAAATAACATCTACCATTAGAGTTTTCCGCTTTCTGATAATGTCACTGCTAAAAGCGAGTCTGTCCATCAAGAAATTGTTGAAGGATGCCTCCTTCCCTTGGAGATGTTCAGAAAAATCACCCACCTACCTTCTCTGTTGACATGTTTAGTGGAAAACAAAAGTCATTTGTATCCAGTTGTAATTCTTGCATTAATATGAGCTATTATGTATATTAAGAAAGGTTATAAAAAATATGCATTTGATCTTGTTTTGCCTTTTCACAAGATTGTGCATGTTTTCAGGTACAAAGAAAACTTTATTTAATACATGAGATTCTGTTAAGTAAGTTCACTATATCCATCAAAGCTAAATTTATGTCACTTTTAATTGATGTCATTTGTATCATTCAATAATTGTTAGAAATGGAAAATGTCTGAACAAAAATTTGTCAGTTGTATCCAAAGTCCGTTGAACTGATAATCATTATATTTGCTACACATAAATAAATAACATGTAAGACTTTAAAATGTAATAATGGAAGAAGTTACTTTGTTCAATATTTTACATAATTTACATATTGAATAGAATTGTTCTGTACTATTGTTTATCAAATAATTATCTCACTTCTGACTAAAATTCTACTTTTTTGGCATGCCTGCTTTCAGTCAAGTTTGTCCTTTTATGTTTTTATTTCAATTCAACAAATCAATCAATCAGAATAGAGCTGGAAGGGACCTTCGAGGTCTTCTAGTCCAACCCCTTGCTCAAGTAAGAAACTGTATAAAATTTCAGACAAGTGACTGTCCAGTTTCTTCTTAAAACCTCCAGTGATGAAGTATCTACAACTTTTGACAGCAAGCTGTTCCATTCAGGGATGGGCTGCTACGGGATTGCCTGGGTTCAAGAGAACCCATAGCTAATTTTATGGCCAGTTTGGAGAACCTCCAAATCACACCCATGTCTGGCCCCACCCACCCCACTCTGCCCCTCCCAGGAATCTTCATGCCATTGGTGGGTTCCTACCGGTTCGGACTGATTTGGCCGAACCGGTAGTGGTTTGGCAGCCTGGGTCAGTGGAACCAGCAGCGACCCAGACCTGCCATGCCCCTGAATTGGTTCTCTGGCCGGCGCAATAGGCGCCGCCATCTTGTCCATGCATGCGCAGAACACTTATTGCACGCGCGGCATGCACATGAGTGAACTGGCAGTAGTGACTGCTGGAACCACTCCTGCTCCACGCGGTCCATTTTGGATGCGAGGTAAGTGCAGGATCTCCGCAGAGGCTCAAGGAGGGGGGAAACAGGCCTCTTGAAAGTTCCAGAAGGCCCTTTTCTGGACTCTGGAAGGCCTCCAGAGCCTGGGGGAAGCAGTTTTAGCGTTCCCAGAGGCTCAAAGAAAACCTCCGAAGTCTGGGGAAGGTGAATAGGCCACACCCGCCATGGCCACACCCATCCAGCAACCGGGCAGAGAACCCGTTGCTGAAATTTTTGAAGCCCTCCACTGGTTAATTGTTTTCACTTTGAGGAAATTTCTCCTTAATTCTAGGCTGCTTCTCTCCTGGATTACTTTCCATCCATTGTCCTGCCCTCTGGTGCTTTGGAAAACAAGTTGACCCCCTTCCTCTTTGTGGCAGTCTCTCAAATACTGGAATACTGCTATCATGTCCCAACTAGTCCTTCTTTTCTCTAGACTAGCCAAACCCAAATCCTGCAACTGTTCTTCATTTTAGTGCTAAAGATTTAGTAAATCTTCAGTTTTAGTATAACTGGCGTGTAACAAATACGTATTGTAAAACCTATTGAAACCTATCCAATTCCACATAAGAAGAGGACAAAGAGAGGACATGAGATTGCCCACAAGTGCTCCATACAGTTGCTCTTTGCGTGGAAACTGCAAAACAGTGCAGTCTGGTGAGCTTAAAGCTCCGAGAGACCAGGGAATTACCATTTTGCTGAAATCACTCTCAGCACCTTCAAAAAGAACATTGGGTTTACATACTGTTTTTCTAATCACTTTTGGATATTGCTTGTTAACTGCTTTTCAGTTACTATATTAAAAACCTTTCGATTTATAGCACCTAGTGAGTTTCCTTCAATTCTCAATAAAAATGTTTTAAATACAAGTTTAATGACTTTAAAAAATCTTTTAGAATAAGTAGCAAAAACTTTTTTGCTTTTGAACTTTTCGAAAGTTACAAATAGACTAATGATCCAGATGAATTTAAAATAAGCTTTTGGAAGCAATTGTATGAATCATCCCAGCAGGATTTTTATTTATTTATTTTGGATTCTCTTAAAAAACAAAAAACAAAGATTAGACAGAGGACTAGAAGGGATTAAATATTATAAATAAGGAGAAGAACACTTAAATTTGCTCTCTAATATAGAATGAAGCAATATGTTTTAACATTGTATATAATAAACAATATTTTTGAAAACTGAACACAGTAGATAACTTTTAAAGTATCTTTATAAAGAAACCATTTAAAAGATGTTATGAAAGAGGAAAAAGTTCTATCTGACAAAATTGAAATTGACATGAAAGTGGATTCAAAAATATCAGGCTGTAAGAACAATATGGAAAAAGTTGCTACATTGCACATACAAAAGAAGCTGATTGATGTCTTAATAATGAAAAGCAGCATACAAATAACAAATCAAGTGAATGTCTTGGGAGAATTTTCCTATACTGAATTTAGAAAAGAGGCCTGTAAACTTTTGAAGAATGTTGTGAGAAAGGACAAGAAAAAAAATGAAAAGAGATTAAGTGACTGATTGAATGATGGGTCAGCTGCATAAATAATGTATTAACCTTCTTTTGTATAGACTTTCTAGATTTTAAATAATTGAAATATTAACAATATGATATGGTACCTAGATTGTTCCAAATTATAAATTATATTACCAGAAAGTGCCCCATGGTATATCAGAATGTCACATGAATTGTTTTTTTTTAATCCCCTTGCTTTTATTCCTAAAAGTCTAAGAAATTTCTAAAATTCCTAAGAATATCTAACTAAGTCGATAGTCCCAATTCCTAAGTTTAAATGGGAATTCCCAATTCCCAAGTTCAAATTCTTTCCTGCAGGTGTTTTTGTTAAACCACACACACCAAATTTTTACTTTGCTGTGATTTTACCCTTGCTGATCTACTTATGGTAATCGCTAAAATATTTTGGATATGGAATTCACAGTTATAACTGTAATTGTTCAACTCCAATTCTAAATAACCCCTAAGAACTCAGTGGGACTTATTTCTTGCTTGAAAATGTTGATAGCCATGATAATTTTTGTTGACTGAAGAATAAGATAATAACTGTTGTCTGGGAAATACAAAATAAACTAAGCCAGCTAGCTAGATGAATGATGGAAAGACATAAAATTGTGAATATTTTCACAGGTATAACAGAACACTTTTTTTTCTGAACAAATACTACCGCCTGCATTCTTATCCCTCTAAAAGCCAACCAAACAAAAGAATTATTTAGTAGTACATAGGATGTATGCAAGAAGAAAAATGATTGAGTTTTCTTACTGCTGAATATTTCAAAAAGAGCAAATTGAATCTTTTGTAATTGCTTATATATTTTTCTGAATCACAGGAGCATAATTATGTAAGTCAAGGGAGCTGTAAATAGTTCACATTATGTGCCAAGATGAACTGTGTTTATTTTTTTAAGAGCAACCTTCAGCCCTTGGAGGCCTGAAAGAACCTTTTGCCAATAGCTATTTACATGCAGACACCATCTTTTCTCCATTCCACTAGGAAGTAAGCGTGCACGTAAATCAAGCAATTGTTTAAACTTCATAATGGGCCTAAATTAGCTTTGAGTTCTCCATTGAGGATTGACTAATTTAAAATAAAATAATCAGACTGTGTGTATTAAATTACGGCTGGCCAGTGGTAATATTATTGGTGTACAAACAAATGATGTAGAAATAGTAACAAATATCACACATAGTCCATCAAAATTTGCTGCTTCTACCTATACTTTCAGCAGGTTTATCTCTTAGGGTTTCTCTTTGAGTGCTGTGTTCAATCCATCAGATTTTAGAACAAAAAATATAGAATAAAAGGGTTGGAAGGGACTTTGGAGGTTTTCTAGTCCACTCCAAACTCTTGCCCATGGCAGGAGATTCTGCTGGATTTCATCATCAGCTCTTTCTGATCAGGGCTTATAAAAATTCCAACATGCTATAAACTCAGGAGTCAAAAACTTTGTGCAAAAAGTTTGGAGAAAAGATCTTGTAATCAATAATATGAATGAGCCCTTTTTGCATGCAGTTAGTTCCTTTAATGATCAAAAATAAAATAATAGTTTATTATTTTACTCTTTTAGGAAAGATGATGCAGCTTGAACTGATAGTTCACAAAAAGATATTTACCGTGTTCAATACCAATTATTGTTCTCATAATATGATGGGAACAATTATGCTTATATTGATTTTAGGTATCCTCATACCTTATACGTAATTACCTTATATTGATTTTAGATGTCCTGTACAATTTTAACCCACGAAGTCAAATTTTGCTCACTCATATGCACCATGCTTGAAAATCCATTGACCGGGGACCTGTTGAATCACCTCCATTCAATATTGTTTTGAGGGTGCAAAAATGAGACAGAAGTTGTCAATCTCAATTAGCAAGCTACTGTAGATGGGTGAATGGACTCAGTTTAAACTTAATAGGGGTCAGCCCTACTACATAGATCAGAACAAGAAATCAACTCCACAAGAAAACTAAAACTATTTTTTATTGAGTTTGGTTATACAGTAAAAACAGAAGCTTGCAATTCTAGCTATGTTGTACTTCCTCTTCCTTTAAACAATTCAATGAATAGAGAAACATTTGCCAAATGTAATCTCATTGTTTGAACTTAATGTGTGTGCCCTTTTCCCTATGGCTCCTGTATATTTCTCATAAAGTCTGTTCTCTCTATAATGGCTAACCTTTTTGTTGTTGCATGTGAAAAGCACGCCCCGCCCCCCCCTGCGCATGCGCACACACCCCTGCGCTCTGTTTTGGGCCTAGCAGACCTCCCTGCAGCCTCCTGGGACCAAAAACAGGCCAGGGAGGGAATGTGCTGCCTCCCCGCCCCTACGCATACACGTGAGACCTCCCGCGTATCTCGTGCATGTGCCCCCATCCCCCCGCACACGCACAGCGGAGCCCCAAAAATCAGCTGGCCAGTGGGAGGCGCACACATATGCATAGTGGAGCTGAGCTGGGTCAACGGTTCGTGTGTCCCCAGAGGGGGGGGGCGTATGCCACCTGTGGCACGCATGCCATAGGTTCGCCATTACGGGTGTAGGGTGCTGTTTAGTTTTGGCCTTTCTTTGTAGTTTTTCACTGTACTTTTTGTAAAGATAAAGGTTCCTCTCGCACATATGTGATAATCGTTCCCAAATCTAGGGGGCGGTGCCCATCTCCGTTTCAAAGCCAAAGAGACAGCGCTGTCCGAAGATGTCTCTGTGATCATGTGGCCGGCATGATTAAACGCCAAGGTTGTACGGAATGCTGTTACCTTCCCACCAAAGGTGATTCCTATTTTTCTACTTGTATTTTTACATGCTTTCGAACGGCTAGGTTGGCAAAAGCTGGGACAAGTAACGAGAGCTCACTCCGTTATGTGGCGCTATTGATTCGAACCGCTGAACTGCTGACCTTTCTGATCAACAAGCTCAGCGTCTTAGCACCTGAACCACCACGTCCGTTACTTTTTGTAGCTGATGCCAAAAAAGTAAAACTCTGTCTTCCAAACAAATGAACAAGCAAATATTTAAATACAGTAAAAAACATTAATTGCCTTGGAAACGTGTTTCCATCATTGCAAAACACATTTTGAATTTTTATGATTGCCAGAAGCTTCCTCACTGAGAATTTATATTCTAGGAAACACCAGTGATATGTATTTGAGATATGACCAAAAAGTTTGCAGCTTTTTCTTGCTTATTTTAGTAATACACTCGAATATTAAAGATTTATACTTCTTTAAGTATCTTGTAATTCACAAAAATCTCTGAGATTTTTTTTTATCAGAAAATTTCTGAGTAAGCCCCCTTACTCAGATAATTCATTCTTAATAATTCCTTTGATTCCCCTAATAATTCATTCAATGTATAACTGAATGTTCTGAATCACACAAACGTCTTACCTGAGAAAAGGTAAATTTATAGTCACCGGTATGTTCCTATTACATGCAAATCATGAGTCTATTCACTTTTAGAAAAGCTAGTTTAATGTATATATTTAAGAGAAAGAGAGAGAGAGGGAGGATGCAGGAGAGAAATATTTGGTTATTGTTTCACAAACATAGCAACATTACCAATATTTATATGATGTATGCCCAAATGTCCATGTATGCATGGACAAAATTAAAATATAGGTACAGAGATTGGCAGCTTGTCAATTGCATTCTTTTGGCAAGTCATTAAGGCCACTTGGGGGTTTGTCTGTATCATCCGGGGTCACCTGAGTAGTGCAAATTCCCCACCATTCAATCGGAGCTGATGAAGCTACTTGGATGAGAAGCGAAAAGTCTTCATAGAAAAAAACAGAAAAAGCAGCCCAGCAGAAACTGTCGGCAAAGAGATAAGAAGGCTGCGGGTGAGAAAGACAGAGAAAGAGTTGAGGAGGAGAAAGCGACGAGAAGGTCATGAAGGCGTCCCTTAGGGAAGGAGGAGGGAGATAGGAAGACGTGCATGCACTTTGCACATGCACAGAGACCGTCTCGGATGCCCGGGCTTCACCCACCGAGAGGCACCGCATTCCTTCCCCCGCTCCTCGGCCCCAGTTGCCCTCTCGGTTAAACTCGGGGCTTGCAGGAGAGACCAGGAGCAGCGGCTGGTCCAAGAGGCGGCGACGGCAGCCCCGTTGCCATTGGTGGGCCGCGCCGGTCTTAAAGTCCACGCCGCTCGCCTGGGCTGCTGAAGCGGCGCAAAGATGGTTGGCTCAGCGCGGCTCCCCCTCGCCCGTTTGCCCCGCTTCTTGGCCGGGAAGAGGCCCGGCACGGCGCGGGCCCTCCCGGGGAGAGGTAAGTGGAGGCAGCCGGGAAGGAGCCCTCCGGAGACGCTCTTTCGCGCCTTCGCTCGGCGGTGTCAGCGTTTCCCCGAGGATGGTGACCGCCGGGCCTCTGAGCACGTCCAGAGTGCCAAGAGCCAAGAGGAGGATGCTCTCTCACAGCCCCAGAGGGGCGGGTGTTGTCTCGATTCACTCCCCTTTCGTTCAAGTAGGAGAAGCCACAAAAGTGGTTTGTGAAAAGGAGGTCGCACCTCCAAACCGCAGCCCGTTAGACAACTTTCTTTCTTTCTTTCTTTCTTTCTTTCTTTCTTTCTTTCTTTCTTTCTTTCTTTCTTTCTTTCTTTCTTTCTTTCTTTCTTTCTTTCTTCTTTCTTTCTTTCTTTCTTTCTTTCTTTCTTTCTTTCTTTCCTTCCTTCCTTCCTTCCTTCCTTCCTTTCCTTTTTCTTTCTTTCTCTCTATCTCTCTCCCCTTTTTCTTCCTTCCTTCCTTCCCTTTTTCTTCCTTCCTTTCTCTCTCTCTTTCTTTCTACCTTCCTTTTCTTTTTCTTTCTCTCTGTCTCTCTCTCTTTTTCTCTCTTTATCTTTCCTTCTCTCTCTCTCTCTCTCTCTCTTTGTCTCTCTCTCTCCCTTCCCCTCTTTCTTTCTTTCTTTCTTTCTTTCTTTCTTTCTTTCTTTCTTTCTTTCTTTCTTTCTTTCTTTCTTTCTTTCTTTCTTTCTTTCTTTCTTTCTTTCTTTCTCTTATTCCTTCCTTCCGATTAACCACAAGCATTAAGTATATACAGTATGTAAATACAACAGAGTGTATTAACATAATACCGTAACTACTTATATAGTACAGTATATAATGGGAGTGAAAGTTCTAGTGGAGGCTGGGGGGGGGGTAATGAGAAGGGGTGGGGACATCCACTCCCTCCTCCTGCGTTCTGCCCGGGTCAAGAGTGTCGTGGGAAGGCGAGAACGCGCGCGCGAGTTTGCGCTCGTGCTTGGGGAATCCAGCACGGGCAAAATTAACTCCTGTTCGTGTTGCGCTTTTCCTCATTGGCACGTCGGAATCAACTCACTGCCGTAGATGGGGGTCGTGTGTCCGACCTTCCTATGTTCACTCGGAAATCACCAACGTTAGGATGCAATTCAGTGTCTGCCCCAATACAGGGACTTCGATCTTTTGCATGAGATTAGATGTAGTAAGGGGGAAAATGCAGGGTTTTCCTTCTAAATACCAGAGCGGGGTGAGACTCGAGAATTGGTGGGTGGGTGAGGCTTGGATCCCCCCCCTCCCTTACGAGGACCGTGGAAAAGAGTCGATTCACTTGAAAGCCACTGACGTAAAGCAACCCGGTGCGTTTAGGTCAATGTTTTATGAACTTAGCAACTTAAAGATGGGTGGACTTCATGCTGGCTGAGGAATTCTGGGGAACTGCATCCCCTGCTTTTAAGCCACACACACACCCCATTTTAAGAGGGGACATGGGCCACACCTGCATCCTTCCTTGGAGCCAGAGCTGGTCTCTCCAGCCGGGACGATGCCCAAGCGAGAACCCAGCAAAGGCAGACCGGGTCCAAGTTTTGCTGAACTCTTGCTGAACTTCCCCTCCCAGGGGTTTCCCCATTGGCGTCGCCAGTGGGTGTCTGCAGTGCTCCTCCCTTGGGCTACACCTTGGACTTCGAGCCCCAAACGGGTGCAACTCAGGTCAGCGAGCCTCCTAAACTCATTGACCCACGGTTGGAAAAGGAAGAATAGCCCCCAAACCATTCATTTGTTTTACTTGAATGAGCACTGGAATTTGTTAGGCAACCTTGGACTTCAGGGTTTAGTGACTAAGGTCTAGCAAACAGTTTTCCTGATGTTTTTGCCAACAATTAACATCTTCAGAAAAAAAGGGATCTGCGATGCCCGTGATGGCGAACCTATGGCATGCGTGCTACAGGTGGCACGCAGAGCCCTCTCTGTGGCAGTGGTGGGATTCAAATTTTTTTAGAACCTCTTCTGTAGGTGTGGCCTGCTTTGTGGGAGTGGCTTGCAGGCCATGTGACTGGGTGGGAGTGGCTTGCCAGCCATGTGAACCAACGGGGTGGCTTGGCAGTCATGTGACTGGGTGGGCGTGGCCAACTTGTAAAATGTGGTGAAACTCATTTAACAACGCACTTGCTTAGCAACCAAAATGTTGGCTCAGAAACTCTGGCATTTGAAGCATGCAAGTCTTAAAGCTGTCAAGTTACAAGACCCTTGCACCCCTAACCCTTTAGAAAAAAAAACCCAGGGGTGTTCAAACTTCACAGCTTTAAGACTTGTGGACTTCAACTCCTAGAATTCCCCCTCTTGCTCTTCATCTTGATGATGTGCAGACGGGCGGGGGGAGGGAGCTGGAACCGGTTCTAAACCGCATTGTAGATTTGTGGAACCTCTTCTATAGAAGAAGTTAGAACTGGCAGGAACCCACCCCTGCTCTGCGGGCACACGAACCGTCGCCCCACCTCAGCTCCACCATCCGTGCGCATGCCCCTCCCGCTGGCCACCTGATTTTTGGGTCTTTGCCGTGCATGCGCGGAGGGCTGGGGGTGCATGCAGGAGATGTGCAGGGGCCGGGGAGGTAGCACATTCCCCCCCATGGCCTGTTTTTGTCCCAGGAGGCTGCATTGAGGTCTGTGTGGCATAAAATGGGGCGCGATGTTGTGTGCGCATGCGCGGGGGGGGCGTGCTTTAGACACGTGATGACAAAAAGGTTAGCCATCACTGTGCTATGCAGATCACAGGCAATGGAGCAGTCTTTAGAGGCAGGTGACCTGACTTCTGATTAGTCTTTACCCAAGCTGCTTTCTGATTGGTGCATGTTGGTGAGGGCTGGTGTCTCCCATTGAAATATCAGGAAATCTGTTCTCTACATCTGGGGCATTAAGCCCTGAAGCCAAAACTGTCCCAAAGATACCAGCCTTGAAAGCCTGATGGTGAACCTATGCCACGTGTACCACAGGTGGCACGCAGAGCCCTCTCTGCAGGCATGCAAGCAATCACTCCAGCTCCAATATGCATGCGTGCACGCCTCCCGCCGGCCAGCTGATTTTCTGATCTCTGCTGCATGTGCGTGGGGGAGGGGGGGGCAGGGGCTTATGCACCCATGCAGATTGCATTATGGGTGCGCGCTGCTGGAAAAGAGGGGAAGAGGTGTGGAAAGCCAACTGGTGCAGTTGCTCTCTCTCCCAGGATGCTTTGCCCTGTTTTAAGCTAACTTGTAAGTGAAATCAAGATCCCTTGGAGCAAGATAACTTCCTACGATCTATAAATTCTATACGGACAGGCTGGTGTAGCTTTCTTTACACAGTGATGTTGGCTGATCTTTGCTTTTTCCCAGAATGTTTTTTAAAAAACTTTGCTAGAGCAGCCAAATTTTTTAAAAAATAGAGTTGGGGGAATCAAGAATTCTGGCTGACATTAAAGAAGGGGAATGTGAGCACCTTTGTGTCAATAGATAAAATTTGCCTCTCTCAATATTTTCTCCAGATGTGATAGACATGTTACTATTTGTTCATGCCAGCGGGGAAGATGGGAACTGTCATCCTATACATTTGGAAAGCGTGAGGGTGGAGCAGAGGATGTCCAATGAAACCCCATTAAGGAAATGATATGAAAATTGTTCCTGGAGGATGGAGGTGGACTTAACCCCAGGACTTCCTTTGTCTATATTCCACAAAACCCAAAGCTCTGATTTGTTTAAGAATTCTGTTCAATTTCCCTTCCTGGTCCATGAAGTGCAATGTCAGCTCCATTCACAAAATTCGAGATGACATTTCATCCATTACGGGCAATGTCTTTGTCATAAAAGATGAAAATGATCTGCCGTGAAGTTAAATGGCATTCCAGATAGATGGCTATTGTGACGGACTTTGATAAGTATAAGCCAGCAGCGTGCAGCAGCTGCCAAAAAAGCCAACACAGTCCTAGGCTGCATCAACAGAGTGATAGAATCTAGATCACGTGAAGTGTTAATACCACTTTATAATGCCTTGGTGAGGCCACACTTGGAATATTGCATTCAGTTTTGGTCACCACGATGTAAAAAAGATGTGGAGACTCTGGAGAGAGTGCAGAGAAGAGCAACAAAGATGATTAGGGGACTGGAGACTAAAATATGAAGAACGGTTGCAGGGACTGGGTATGTTTAGCTTAAGAGAAAGAAGGACTAGGGGAGACATGATAGCAGTGTTCCAATATCTCAGGGGTTGCCACAAAGAAGAGGGAGTCAAAGTATTCTCCAAGGCACCTGAAGGTAGAACAAGAAGCAATGGGTGGAAACTAATGAAGGAGAGAAGCAACTTAGAACTGAGGAGAAATTTCCTGACAGTTAGAACAATTAATCAGTGGAACAGAAGTTGCCTCCAGAAGTTGTGAATGCCCCAACACTGGAAGTCTTTAAGAAGATGTTGGATAGCCATCTGTCTGAAACGGTATAGGGTTTCCTGCCTAGGCAGGGGGTTGGACTAGAAGACCTCCAAGGTCCCTTCCAACTCTAGTATTGTATTGTATTGTATTGTATTGTATTGTATTGATCTGCGTTTCCTTTTGTTAGGGGTGCATCAGTATCAAGAACTGAAAAACTCTTCCTGCCTCCAACCCAAAATGCCTCCGTGTGCCTTTGTGCCTGAGAAGTATGATGTAAGCATATGGTAGTCTTGGTTATTGTGGATGATTGGTATCATTGATGCTAATGGGAAGCAAAATGCAATGGATCAAACCAAGCAAATGTCCACTGTGATTGAGCCCTGGTGGCACAGTGGTTAGAATGCAGTATTGCAGTCTAACTCTGCCCAAAGTCAGGAGTTTGATTCTGACCGGCTCAAGATTGCCTCAGTTTTGCATCCTTCTGAAGTCAGTAAAATGGGAACCCAGATTTTGGGGGGCAATATACTGACATTGTAAACAGCTCAGTGTGTTCTAAAACACTCCGGACCAGTATAAAAGTCTATGTGTTATTGCTGTTGCTACTGCTATTATCATACAGAAACGTGGATAAGACTGTAGGTCAGAAGTTGGGCGTGTGATAACTATTACATCTTTGGTCTTATCTGTGTCATCTTGCAGAAGAGATGGGAGTATTTCTGTCAGAAACTCTAAACAATCACTGCCACTTAATGTTCCTCAGGCAGTGTTCCAATATTTGAATTGGGCTGCCCCAGAGAGGAAGGGGTCAAGCTATTTTCCAAGGCACCCGATAAGGAATAATGGATGGAAACTGAACAAGGAGAGATTCAACCTGGAAATGAGAAGAAATTTTCTGACAGTGAGAACAATCAACCAATGGAATGGGAGTTCCTTTCAGAAGTTGTGGAAGCTTCATCACTGGAAGCTTTCAAGAAGAGACTGGACTGCCATTTGTCAGAAATGGTGTAGGATCTTCTGCTTGGGTGGGTGGGTGGTTGGACTAGATGACCTACAAGGTCACTTCTAACTCTGTTGATCTGTATCTGTATGTAGACCAATGTTTCTTAACCTTGGCAACTTCAAGACGTGTGTAACCTTGGCAACTTCAAGACGACTCTCAGAATTCCCTAGCCAACTACTTTCCTTTGCGCATGTTTTAATTTATCTGTGTCTGTCCTAAAACAGAAGTCTAAAACTCAGAAGCTTCTGTGCAGTCTGTCTGATGGATTCAGAATGGAAAGGAAGAATAGATTCTCTTCTTCTGGATACAAAATGGGCTGGGTTCACACATCAGGCATAGCCAGCAAATAGAAAAGAAAAAAAGAAAATCTAAGATTAAAACTAAGCAATCCTAATACGTTGTTTGAATGTAGCTGCTTGGTCTTTATGTGATCTGATGTTGTGCTGAGATTCACACATACTTTGTTTAATGTTCTGCAATCTCTAGTCTTACCCTTATGAACAAATGCTGAAGATTCGCCAAGAGAACGTATTCCCATCCCTGTATACTTGTTATAAGAGGCCACTCCTGATTCATCAAGGACACATGCAGTGGCTGTTTGACTTTGAAGGACGAAGATACCTTGATCTCTTTGGTGGAATCGTTACTGTCAGTGTTGGTCACTGCCATCCGTAAGTAAGATTTTAACACCCAAGTTGATATGCAAGGATTGGCATGGCTGAATTCCATTAGCAGCGTGTGCCAGTTGCAAAGACCCAGGAAACATTCTTTTATATATACAGTATATATATACAGTATGTGTGTGTGTGTGTGTGTGTGTGTGTGTGTGTATTGTGTTACACCCCTGGTATGCCCAAATATGGGAGGGAACTCACTGCTTCCCTCTTTCGGCTCACTGCAGGAGACCATCCATAATGTTGCCTTTGTTATATTTGTGTTGTATTTGTGCTGATAAATAAATAAAGGGGTACTAATATAGATCTATTTCAAGCTATTTAGCTCTCATCAGCTAGCCATACCCTTACTGGGATTTGAACCTGGGCTGTATTACATATTAGGCAGATGTATTAGCCACTAAGCCACAGGCTCTCCTCCTTATCAGCTGAGCCAGGGAAATAGGTATGTATTGTGTTACAACCCCTGGTATGCCTAAATATGGGAGGGAAGCAGTGAGTTCTCTATTCTATTCTATTCTATTCTATTCTATTCTATTCTATTCTATTCTATTCTATTCTATTCTATCCATTCATTCATTCACTCATACATACATATATACATACATACACATATAAATATATATATAATTTTTATTGTACGTTTTTCTTCATTTTACATCACAATTTCAACTTTGCAACTGGTTGTATCAGCACTTTTTAAAATATACATGATGTTATACATCCTAATTACAACCATTTTTCTCTTATTCATACAATATAGTCTATAGAAGACAAAAAAAGAATAAAAAAAGAGAAAATATATAGAAACTTGACATTATATGACATACTTATATCTATTTTTTTCATGGTTCTAACATAGTTCTCTATACCTTTATCATTCTATATATTTTTATTTACACTTTTGTACAGTCTGGTAGTGATATTGCTTACGATACGTTTTTTCTATACAGCTTTATACTTGTATTTATTTCTGGCTTGTTGATCGTCTTTCATCATTAATTTTCTAACCTTTGCATCTATTATCTAACCAATTGTACCATAGGTCCCATATTAAATAATACTTTGTTTCTCCTTTGTCTTTAATTTGCATCATTAACCTCTCTATTTTGGCGCATTCTAATATTTTCTTTATTACCATTTCCTCTGTAGGTATGCTTCCGTTTTTCCAATTTTGTGCATACTTAATTCTAGCCGCTGTTATTACATTAATAATATTCTTTTTCTTGTGTTGCTGTTGGCTTACCTTTCTGACATCATCCCAAAGGTGATTTTTTTCCAAAAGACAACAGTTTTTCCCCCCTTGGAAACTTTTCACTTCTCATCCAGGAAGCTTCTTTAGTTTTTCTTTGAAAGGTTTTCAAAGAAAAAAAAATACGTCCAGTTGCATTTTGGAAAAAACACCTTTGGGACAAAGGTTTGGATGATTGAGAATCTCCATAGACTTCTCTGACGTCACAGCTATTTTGAACAGGCATAATCCTTATTTAATTGGACTTAAGAGCAGAGAAATACCCACGGTGATGTTTTATTTATCTAAAGATATTGTACTTCTGAAAGTGGTCCTATAACATTTCATTTTCTAGTGACCTAAGATTGTTTCCGTTTCTGTAAATTATACAGCATCTTAGTTCACTGTTGTTGTTGTTGTTGTTGTTGCTATTTTTAAATACAGCCTGCGCACTAGTTAAAAAAAAACATCTTGTGACTGGTGACATTTCAGGATAAAAACAAAGAAAAATAGTAATACACATACATGCATTTTTATTTATCCAACATTTCCTTTTGGGTAAACAACATTATGCAAGACATAGAAAGAGAGCCAGGAGAAGTAAGCAAAATAAATTAAAAACAGGAGGAAAAAGAAATGGAACTTTAATTTCATTTCATTTACCCGAGCATCATTCCCTAAAACTTTTCACATCTCTCAGCCTGAGAAACCAACCTTCCTTCCTACACAACCAGACACTGATTCATATAAGGCCTTTTATTTAATTCAGATGATACCTTCAGTTCAGCCACACAGTGTTTATAATAAGATGGACAGATAGTCACTTTAGGTATCAAGAGGAAACAGTTTTCAGGTATTAGGTCCAGGGCTGGGTTCCGGCTTCTGTTACTGCCAGTTCACTCAGGGACGCGCTTTGCGCATGCGCACATTCAATGTATGCTATGCATGCATGCGCAGTAGTAAAAAAATTGCTTTTGTGCATGCTAGTTCAGGGGTGTGTCCGGCCAAGTTACTGCCTACTTGGCAAAACGACAATCTGCCGTTCCCCTAGACCAGGGGTCAGCAACCCGTGGCTCTGGAGCCACATGTGGCTCTTTCATCCCTCTGCTGTGGCTCCCTGTCGCCGGTCCATAAAAAGAAAAAGGGACACCATGCTAGGAGGAGACTCTATGGTGAGGGAACCGGACTTCTGGTCGGTAAAAGGAAAAAGGGTGCTGTGCTAGGAGGAGACTCTATGGTGAGGGAACCGGACTTCTGGTCGGTAAAAGGAAAAAGGATGCCGTGCTAGGAGGAGACTCTAGGGGGTGGGGGTGGAAATGGACTTCCAGTCAGTAAAAGGAAAAAGGAGGACGTGCTAGGATGAGACTCTATGGTGGGAGGAACCAGACTTCTGGTCGGTAAAAGGAAAAAGGGTGCTGTGCTAGGAGGAGACTCTATGGTGGGGGGAACTAGACTTCTGGTCGGCTCCAGAATTGAATGACGGACTCCCGGTTAGGACCTTTGTGGCTCTTTGAGTGTTTAAGGTTGCCGACCCCTGCCCCAGACGTTAATTTTCAAGAAGAGACATACCAGGAGAGATGCTTCTTCAAGCCCTACCCTCCTAATTAAGGATCAAGATTGCCACAAATTAGATTGGAAGTGCTGTTTTTTCCCCCCTAATGAATCCAGGAAGGTAACAGCAGCAGCTCAGAAACAGCTCGGCCGCCTGGGACATACAAGTAACATCTACTTGCATCCAGGAATCCAAGAATATGCCGAGAAGCTGACTTCGCTGCTTCCCAGCTCCTTAAAGGTGTGTAGGTTGGGCATCATCATCAGGACTGCTTCAGAGGGCTTGGGGTGGGTGCTTGTTGTGAATATTATTTATGTAGCGGGAAAGGAAACTGGGCCCTAATATCAGAATTAGATAACTTAGTTTATGAGCTATCAATCAATCAATCAATCAATCAAACCTTTATTGTCAATGCACAACGTGTGTACAATGAAATGGAATGAGCCTCCCTTGGTGCAGCCCACCCAAGAACACAGAATCCAATCGGAGTTATGGTGACAATCGGAGAATTGGAGCTGTGGAAAATGCAAAATATATTAGAAACGATAGAAAATATTTGGGTGGTAGGTGTTGTTGTTGGATTGTTTTCCAAGCTTGCTGTCTAGCTTCCAAACATTTCGTCACCAGGCTATGTGATATCCATAGCGGGACTTTGGTTGAAGCATCTTATTTCAATTCTTCTCTGCTTTTATTGATTTCATGTGGGTTGTGTGACTGTCATTATGTGTGAAGGTCACCAAGGGAAGAGGTAGACGTTGGTTGGTCACTTGATTGATATGGCTCCTTAGGCTAGCTCCAAGTCGACATATTTATTGATAGATCCACTATCACCATGATGGCAAACCTATGGCATATGTGCCACAGGTGGCACCAGAGCCCTCTCTGCGGGCATGTGAGCCATCGCCTCAGCTGAGCTCCACCTCGTGTGCGGGTACGCCTCCGGCTGACCAACTGATTTTGGGGTCTCTGCCGCGCATGCATGGGGGGGCGGGGTTGCAAGTTCATGCACCGGAGGGGCAGGGGATGCGCCCCGTGCCTCTTTTTGTTCCCAAGAGGCTTCAGGGGGGCCTGCTAGCCTCAATATGGGCTGCTGGGGGGGGGTCGCATATGCACGTATGGGGGATAGGGAAGCGCGGAGGGGTCATATGCATATGTGCAGGAGGCGGGGCGAGTGGGAGGGTGTTCGCTGTTGCATGTGCATGCACACATTTTGCACACAGTGGTGAATATATGAGGTGAATACCAGGCTTCAATGAATTCATGCGCATGGCATGTGGTGGCATGGCCAATAATTTTTGTTCTGGGTACACATAATGACCAGCCAGTCACATGGCATATCACATGGCATGACCAGCTGGTCACATGACCTACCAACCACATGACCCCATGAGATCATTCGAAGCGGAGAAGAACCGAAACAAGACACTTCAACCAAAGTCCCGCTGAAGATGCCATCCAGCCTGGTGACGAAACGTTTGGAAGCTAAACAGGAAGCCCGGAGAATAAACCATGATGAGCAATGCAAAAAGTATTTTGAAAGGTAGATTCAGGTAATCCTTGACTTACTGTACAACCATTCATTTAAAATTACAATAGTGCTGAAAAAGTGATTTATGACTGCTTTTCACACTTACAAATTGCAGCATTCCCAGGGTCATCTGATCAAAATTCAGACGTTTGGTCATAGTTAAGACGGTTGCAGTGTCCTGGGCTCATGTGATCATATTTTGTGACCTTCTACCAAGCAAAGTTAATGGGAAGCCAGTTTCGCTGTCAGGGTTCCAAGTAACACCCCCAACGAAAGAAGACTCCGAGGCTTGAGTTTCCTTAAAGTTCCATTTTATTAAAGATTTCATATTGGCACATCTGGGAAAACCCGAATCTGAAAAGTTTCCAGGTTTCCCTCACCCAAATAAAAGCTCAAGTCCCTGCCCAGCACCCACATGTCCATCACATGGTCCCATCAGGCACCATCCAAAACTGGAGATACCTCCCAGTCATCTCATCGCAGCTGCAGGGCAAGACGGCCTTGACTCTCTGA
Source organism: Natrix helvetica (assembly GCF_964273705.1). NCBI lineage: Eukaryota > Metazoa > Chordata > Lepidosauria > Squamata > Natricidae > Natrix > Natrix helvetica. The sequence goes on along the minus strand of NC_138552.1, from coordinate 19,640,693 downwards.
GAAAAGAATGTTGTTATGGCTATATATCACCCACACTTCATATAATCCCCCCTCGCATTTTCCCACAGTAGAAAATGTGGCAGGCCTGAAGTCCAATAGGTAAAAAAATGGCTTCCAGGTCTGACATTCGCTTTGCAACCGCATTACCAAAGCTTAACAAATGTGGCAAGAAAAGTCATGAAACGGGACAAAACTCACATAACAACTCTCTTGTTTAGCAGCAGATGTTTTAGGCTCAATTGTGGTCATAAGTTGAGGACTACCTGTACAATAACTTTACACTGCAATAGGTTGGGTGGGTAATTGTGAATGGATTTAGATATGTGGCAGCTTCAGCCTCTTTTCTAACAATGTATTTTTCTCACAATCTTTGTCATAGGTAGCTTATTTGACTAATAGTGGTACTGAAGCCAACGACCTGGCATTGTTAATAGCAAGAATTTTCACCCGCAACCCTGACGTCATTTGTTTGAGGTAATTCTGTGCATTTTGCTTTGTTCTCTTCAGTGGCTTCTGTGTTCTCTCTAGGAATTAGCTGATCTCCCATAAATGGCTTGTAGATATTCATGCCAAAGTCTTTCTATCCCACAACCTTCTTCTGATCAAAACCTTTTCCTGAGCTGCTATAAATCCCTTTTTAATATGATTAATATTAAATGTTATTTAATTCTGCATTATTTTCCTACTAGGTGGCCTATACTAGACAGATCATTGGTTAATAATTTAAATTTATTTATTTAATGTATGGCAATGGTACATTAGCCAGGAGACTACAGTGTTTATATAGTATATACAGGTGAATCTCGAAAAATTAGAATATCGTGCAAAAGTTCATTTATTTCAGTAATGCAACTTAAAAGGTGAAACTAATATATGAGATAAGACTCATTACATGCAAAGCAAGATAGTTCAAGCTGTGATTTGTCATAATTGTGATGATTATGGCTTACAGCTCATGAAAACCCCAAATCCACCATTTCAGAAAATTAGAATATCACATGCAATCAATAAAACAAGGATTGTACATAGAACAAAATCGGACCGCTGAAAAGTGTAAACATGCATATGTACTCAGTACATAGTTTGGGCCCCTTTTGCAGCAATTACTGCCTTAATGCGGCGTGGCATGGAAGCTATCAGACACACACACACACACACACACACACACACACACACACACAGTCTGTTTGGTTCACCCGCCAGCAGTTTGAAGTTTTATTTGATTTATAGACCACCCCCTCTCCCCGAAGGGAGAGGCTCAATCCAAAAGTGCACCATAGGAGATAAACTAGTTCCATACTCAAAATGGCAACAGCGGATTTCAGTGTCACCTGGGGCTTTTCCCCTCCACTGATGTCACTCGCATTCAGGCATTGCATTGGGCAGGTCCAGCACCAATTGGATTCATACTTCTGCATGAAATGCCTTCTTTTTCCCACTGAAGTGGTAACTATTTATCTACTTGCATGTAACATGCTTTTGAACTGCTAGGTTGTTGGAAGCGGAGGCAAGCGGCGGGAGCTCACTTAGTTACATGGTGCTAGAACTCGAACCGCCAGAGCACAGAACTTCTCCAGTGTCTTTAAGCCATGGAATCACCACGCCTCTCAATAATTCAAAATACGTAGTCTAATAATGAAAGCTAATAATAAGGAAATATATGAAATATATGAATTACCCTTATCCGTTCAAATATTCATATTTCCCTAAGACCAATGTCTTAGGAAATAAAGGCATGCAACCATACCTGACCTGCTGCAAAATATATGAGATCAATAACTCTGGTACAATTTTAGCAATACCACCAGTAACCCTTATAACCTATCAACATTCTCATGAAAAATCTGAGAAAATCTAGTGCACTATTACCATCTGTCATTTTATATCAGCTTTGGAAAGCTGGGGCCAACGTAGATGGGTACCTTGGCAGCCATGAATGCTGAATTGGCAATTGCTGCTCTAGGCCACTCATGTTTAAAAAGAACTGATGATGGTCTGGTCCTCCATCAAAGATATCAAAGCCACTATACAGGTGTACTGTCTAAACTGAGAGTGTGTCTGTAATGCACAGAACAAATCCTGTGAAGTTTCATTGAATCAACTGGTCCTCAAACTGGATCCTCAAAATGAATTAGGAAAATTTTCATGAACTAAACCCGCTATTAGGAACGCAAACTTTTACCCGGAAATACTAATCTCCCTTCTTTATATTGTTCTTGAAAGCCCCTTCTAATACACTTCTAGAAGATTCCCTAGCCTTCCTAAAGCACATTTGATTGATTTGGAGACACATATTTGATATGCCGATTGCACCCATCCACTGGCATAAGGAAACTATTGGATCAGGGATGGGTTCCTGCCAGTTCTAACCTCTTCTATGGAAGAGGTTCCACAAATCAACGGTGCCATTTAGAACCGGTTCCAGCTCCCTCCCCCCGCCCTTCCGGACATCATCAAGATGAAGAGCGAGAGGAGGAATTCTGGGAGTTGAAGTCCACAAGTCTTAAAGCTGTCAAGTTTGAACAACCCTGGGGTTTTTTTTTCTAAAGGGTTAGGGGTGCAAGGGTCTTGTAACTTGACAGCTTTAAGACTTGCACATTTCAATGCCAGTGTTTCTGAGCCAACATTTTGGTTGCTAAGCAAGAGCGTTGTTAAGTGAGTTTCACCACATTTTACAAGTTGGCCACGCCCACCCAGTCATGGCTGGCAAGCCACTCCCACCCAGTCACATGGCCAACAAGCCACTCCCACAAAGCAGGCCACACTTATAGAAGAGGTTCTAAAAATTTTTGAAACCAACCACTGCATTGGATACATGGTCCATGGTGGCACAGTGGTTAGAGTGCAAGTACTGCAGGATACTTCTGCTGAGTGCCGGCTGACTGCAATTTGGCAGTTCAAATCTCACCAGGCTCAAGGTTGACCCAGCCTGCCATCTTTCTGAGGTCGGTAAGATGAGGACCTAGATTGTTGAGGGCAATGCTGCTCTATAAACCGCTTAGAGAGGGCTGTAAAGCACTGTAAAGCGGCATATAAGTCTAAGTGCTATTTCTATTGCTATACAGTCTCAAGAAGAGGGGTGCTAATGTTTTAATAAAGAAGAGCCGCCAAGAACGTGCAACTTGACAAAAAAAAACATCTCAAAGGTGCTTTTTCAAGAGGCAACTGGACTTCCTTGGTTTTTCTTTGAAAAGCCTACAGCTAAACAGCTGTGTCTTGTTCCCGGGGACTTCCAGAACAACCAGATGAAATGGCCACAGCCATGGATGATTCAGAGGATGCTTGGGACTTTTCAGCCGCTAGGGATGATGGATCAGAATCTCCAGAGGCAGCCCATCTGGATGCAGGATGCTCATATTCCACATCTAACTCAGGTGTGGTATTCCGTAGGTTCTGACCAGTTCTGGAGAACCAGTAACTGAAATTTTGAGTAGTTCAGAGAACCAGTAAATACCACCTCTGACTGGCCCTGGCACATCTATTCTCTGCCTCCCGAGTCCCAGCTGACTGGGAGGAAATGGGGATTTTGCTATAACCTTCCCCTAGAGTGGGGAGGGAATGGAGATTTTACAGTATCCTTCTCCTGCCACGCCCACCATGCCACATCCACAGAACCAGTAGTAAAATTATTTGAATCCCACTACTGATCTAACTGCTCGTTGCCAGCTCTTTGCTGACTTAGAGTGATCTTCTGTCCTAGGAAATAGAAAACCACCATTGCTATCCAAATGCAAACAGACGAGACACTGAACAGTAACTGAATGTTGTTGATTGATTTCCTGGGTGGGGTCACACAAATAGTGCTGCCTCATGCTCTTCTGTCTTCTTAATGATCTTCAAACAGCTTGCCTGGTCTAGGCGCTCCTTTGAGGGATGAACAGTAGGAGGAGGCCGTGCAGGTGCCACAGCAAAGCATCTCCCGTTGGTTATGTTGGGTGGGAAATTGGAAGATGTCAACGGGACTTGCTTTTACAATACAATACAATACAATAGTAGAGTTGGAAGGGACCTTGGAGGTCTTCTAGTCCAACCCCCTGCCTAGGCAGGAAACCCTACACCACTTCAGACAAATGGCTATCCAACATCTTCTTAAAAATTCCCAGTGTTGGAGCATTCACAGCTTCTGGAGGCAAGCTGTTCCACTGATTAATTGTTCTAACTGTCAGGAAATTTCTCCTCAGTTCTAAGTTGCTTCTCTCCTTGATTAGTTTCCACCCATGCACTTTTCCAAGCACTGTTTGTTGCATTGCTCAACTTTCCATAGGATCCCCAGCATCTGTCGATTCTTTCTAGGAGGGTCAACTAATCACCTCTTGAAAAAGCACCTTTGGGACAACCATGACCTGAATGATTGAGAATCTCCATAGACATTGACAAAAAGATATTCCACTGAACAAGAGTCCTTCGACTTTCGGAAAGATTAGCAGAAAAAACAATCACCCTAAGGTTGAAAATATGATGGCTTTCTTTCTGCAGAGGCGGCTACCATGGAGGTAGTACCTACGTCATGGGCATCACAGCCATTGGAAGGTACAAATATAGTGTTACCAACGGAGCCAACTGCCACTCGGTCAGTATCTTACTTTGCTTTTGGGGGGAGGATGTGTTTTTGGAACATGTTGGACACATTCCTGGCTGGTGTTGATATTGCTGGTACAGATAATTCTCAATTTACGACCACAACGAAGCCCAAAATTTCAGTTGCTAAGCAAGATTGTTAATAAGTGAGCTTTGCCCTGTTTTACAATTTTCCTTGCCACAGCTGAATCAGGGCAGATGTTAAGTTAGTAACACAGATGCTAAGTGAATTTGGCTTCCCCGTTGACTTCGTTCATCGGAAGGTTGCAAAAGGTGATCTCGTGACCCGGGGGGGTCACTGCACCCATCATAAAGATGAGCCAGTTGAATTTTGGTCATGTGACCATGGGGATGTTGCAATGGTTGTAAGTGTGAAAAACAGTCATAAGTCACTTTTTTTCAGTGCCGTTGTAACTTTGAATGGTCACTAAACGAACTGTTCTAAGTTAAGGACTATCTGTATTGGATCTTATCTGCATTGGTATTACTTCTTCATCATGAAGAATGAAAAGAGAGTCCAGTTTTCAAGAAGTTGGGCAGATTGATGCTAAACGCAAGCGTCGTCTTGTCCCCTGGTGGCCTATTCCTATTGCCACTTTGAGCAAAATAGCTCTGTTTGAAATGAATTGAGCCAAATGTTTTGTTGATCCATGAGCCACATCAAAATTTGCACCTTTGAAGAAGGGCTATAAGAAAGTGCTTTCATAGAATTCTCTCACAGACCTGGGTGAAATATTGGGGTCTTCATCAACCTCAGTTTCCTTACTTATATTCTTTCTTGAGATACTATAGGCTGACCTTCTTTTTTGCTCATCTCGTCAGTCAATCTTGTCTTGTGATCCCAAGTTGTTTTGTCTAAAGCTCTGATGGCGAACCTATGGCACGCGTACCAGAAGTGGCACCCAGAGCCCTCTCTCCGGGCACGCGAGCCATCGCTCGTTGCTCTTCCAGGTCCCGGCACACTGGTCAGCTGGTATTCACTCACAAAGCAGCGCCAGAAACCGGAAAAGCAGCTGCCCAGTGTAAATGCACATGTCGGGCGGCTGCTTTTCTGGATTCCGGTGCATGCATGCACACTGGCCACTTGGTCTTCCAGTTTTTGGCGTGCATGCACGCACGAAGGCCAGGTGGCCGGTGTGCACGCATGCACCAGTAACTGGAAGATCACTTCCCCTGTGTGCCAGTGGTGGGTTGCAAGCTGTACGCCCTGGTATGGGCGTACCGTTACCTGCCCGGAGCACCAGATACCGTTCCGGTACAGTGCTCTGGAGGGCCCACCTACCCTGCCCGTGCTCCTTACCTGTCTTTAAACTCTTCAGCGCTTCCACACACACACACAGCACGTACAGTGCCTGCATAATGCTCCGCTAAGCAGCTGGAGCATCATGGAGGCGTCGCTGAATGGTAAGACGCATGCGTGTGCTGCGTGTGTGCGCATGCAAGGTACGCACTTCATGTGGAGGATGCCGGGCCCCGTTGCAACCGTACTGGTTGCAACGGGATCTGGAACCCATCACCGCGGTGTGCGCTCCCGTTTCAGCACTTGGTGCCAAAAAGGTTTTGCCAACACTGGTCTAAAGGCTCCAACTCTAATGAGGATGAACCACAACAGCTACCATTGTCAGCTGCATAAACTATCCAGATTTTAAGGTTCTGTGCATCAGGGGTGGGTACTATTTTTCAGGAAGCACGTCAGAAGCAAAATATAAGTAGTCCCATGAGAAAAAAGTGGATATAGCCAGGATTATAGGTGGGCGAATTCAACTTAAAAAATCTTTTAAGACTTTTTAAAAAGTATTTGAAAACTCTTATCATATACTTTGATCCTTTCATATAAGGGTAGCAGTTGTGTCTCCAATGTGGTGCCTGGGAGCTATATAATGTTATTAGCATCCACCAAACTCCCTGCTCTAATTTTACAGTCTAGATTCCATAAATGAAAAAAGAAAATAATTTAGCATATTGCAAAGGTAAGAATCAAGCGGAAGCATAATTATATTTCCAACTATCCTGCTGAGCCCGGTAGCATCCATAAAAATGAAATGATAGGTAGTAAAATCCCTTATTTTGTTTGTCTTCTGATAGATTTATGGATGTTTTGCATATGGCTACACCAACAAGGGTTGAGGTTTGAGAAGGAATGGAAAGTTTCCCTTCCCCCTCAATCGAGGTGCGGATCGCCAGCCTTCCTTGTTAGCATATCTCAGATAAGAAATAAAAACCGATAACGTGTTCTAATTAAAACAAACTTTAATATGAAAATAAAAATAAACAAATCTATCTAATTGTTACATTTTGGCAAGAACAATTGTCGCCCACCTTCTTGGCAGACGAACAGAAGATCAGAAGTCTCTGGAATGTGTGATGTATTAAGAAACGTGTTAAGAAGCATGCGCAGTAAATCACTTGCTGATAAGACCTATGACCTGCGCAATATATCTTCAGCACGGCTAGCAAACAATTAACGTAATGACAAGGTTGGCCAAGTGGGCCTCTTTGATTTTCATGCCGAGAAAACTTGGTTTATAAACAAGGGATAAATGGTGATCTCTCCAGTGTAAGGGTTCATCTTAATCTCTCTCTGCTATTTTAGTTCTGTCTTTTCTCTGTGAATTTACTTCTTAAGAATCTAGCACACTCAAGTATGCCGTGGTGAAGTAATGAACATCGTTGGATCTGTTGTTTCTTTAGACAATGTTGCCTGATGTTTTCCGTGGTCCCTGGGGAGGAAGCCACTGTCGTGATTCTCCGGTGCAAACAATTCGAAAGTGCTCCTGTTCCTCAGGTTAGAAAGAAAAATCCTCTTGATTTTCACAGTTCCACATTTATGACTCTTTGCACAGAGGTGGTATTTAGCAGGTATCTGACCAGTTCTGGAGAACCGGTAGCGGAAACTTTGAGTAGTTCGGAGAACTGGTAAATACCACCTCTGACTAGCCCTGCCCCCATCTATACTCTTCCTCCCAAATCCCAGCTGATCGGGAGGGAATGGGGATTTTGCAGTATCTTTCCCCTTCCACGCCCACCAAGCCACGCCACGCCCACCAAGCCATGCACACAGAACCAGTAGTAAAAAAAATTTGAATCCCACCATTGTCTTTGAAGGATCCCATGACCATGTGACCATCATTTAAAACAATTTGTTTTTTTGCCTGAAACAGCATTTAATTTAGTTTCTGGCAAAAAATGCCCACTGCAGACAGTGGATTTCCTTAACCACAATGGTCATTTAGCAACCACCTCGTTACAACTAACACAACAAAGGTTGTCAAATTGGGTACGGTCGCATGCTCATCCACGTGACAATCAACACAACTTACAACTCTAATTCCAGACCCATTTACAGTCATGACTGGAGGACTAACTATAAGTGTCATGATGTATTTCATTAGCTCTCCATCATAGAATCCCTCCCTAATGTTGAGTTGGTGCTATCTACCCATCCTTATTCAGCAGAAATTCACTAGGATGAAATTTGTTTCTCCCATGATCGGTCCAGAGGTGGTATTCAGCAGGTTCTGACCAGTTCTGGAGAACCGGTAGCGGAAGTTTTAAGTAATTTGGAGAACTGATAAATACCACCTCTGACTGGCCCCGTCCCCATCTATTCTCTGCCTCCTGAGTCCCAGCTGATTGGGAGGAAACGGGGATTTTGCAGTAAGCTTCCCCTGCCACGCCCACCAAGCCACGCCCACCAAGCCATGCCACACCCGCCAAACCATGTCCACAGAACCGGTAGTAAAGAAATTTGAATCCCACCGCTGGATCAGTCCCTCTCCTGCTTCTCCTGCCTCTGTTCTCAATCCCTACCTAGATAGCAATAGCACATAGACTTATATACCACTTTACAGTGCTTTACAGCCTTCTCTAAGCAGTTTGCAGAGCCAGCCTATTGCCCCCAACAATCTGGGTCCTCATTTTTACTAACTTGGGAAGGATGGATGGCTGAGTCAACCTTGAGCCGGTCAGGATTGAACTGCCAAACTGCAGCCAGCCAGCAATCAGCAGAAGTAGCCTGCAGTACTGCATTCTAACCTCTATGCCACCATGCAGTGGTGAAGGCAACATCATTTGATTTGACCAAAAAAGGATGTAGCAAAGTTAATGTCATGCTACAATGAGCCAATTGGGGAAATGCCTTTTGGCATTTTAGATGATAAACAGGGCCATGATGTTTCTTTCATAAATAATAGCCTTAAAATAATAAACATGTTGCTCCCCCAATACAGGAACCTGCCACGCTAAAGACCAGTACATTGCGCAATTCAAGGACACACTCCAAACTTGTGTTCCAAACAAAGTCGCTGCATTTATTGCTGAGCCAATTCAAGTAAGTGGGTTTTTTTTATTGGCTGCAAAGACCTAAAACTTTTCAGTGCTCTTTCCAACACAGTTCATACTATGCTTGATTCTTAATGGGCGGAACGGCTCAGTAGTTATAGATGTTGAGCTTGTCATCTGGAAAGCTGACAGCCTTGTTCACAACCCAAGTGCTTCCTAACAAGGTGAGCTCCCATTGCTTGCCCCAGCTCCTGTCCATCAGGAGTTTCAATGCAGTTGCAAAGCAGTTTCAATGCATGCAAATGCGAGTAGATAAATAGGTACTATTTCAGTGGGAATGTAACAGTGTTCTGTGCATCTTGGCATGTAGTCATGCCAGTCAAATGACTACAAAAATGTACTTGGACAATCATGGTTCCCTCGGCTAAGAAACAGAGATGAGCTCCACTAAAGTCAGACAGGACTGGAGAGTGGAAACCTTTACCTTTATGCATGATTCTTAAAATAACATCTTCCTCATTATAAAACATAATGTCATCTTAAACATGTTGTAATCAGAGAACCTTGCTTCTTCTGTAGATACATTTGGGATTATAGTTGCTGTCCTATATACATTTAACCAGGGAGTCAGTCTCATTGAGGATGTTAGATATGCATGGAATCACACTGTGAAATGTACTTTGTTTTTATTTGAAAAATAGCAGTATCACCTTGAAGGTTTGTGTATTATAAATTATTACTAGGAGAATAGTTATAGTATATAAAAAGCTGAGATTTTGTCATAATGAAGGCAAAAAAATGGGGAGGAGGCAGGACAAAAGAAAAAGAAAATTTCAGTGGGATCATCAACCGGTTTAATCAAAAATTGCAGAAAGCAGCAAGACATCAGATATTTGAGATCCCTGTGCAACTTCTCTGGCTGTTGGTTCCAGGTCCTGATTTCTTGGACATCTCGACTCTTTCCTTTGATCTGCAGGAGATTAGAAGGGATTTCCTTTCAGGATTTAAACTGAGGACTTTTAATTCTCTCTGTACTGGTACAAACTATGTTGTAAAAGTCTTGGATGAGCTAGGAACTAAATCTTTATGGTCGTAGTAGATTGGCAGCTAAAGAGATAAAGATAAAGGTTTCCCCTATCCCGCTGCTGTCAAACTCCTGGTCTGTGGGCTGTATGCATCACACGGTGGCCACGCCCACGCCCGGTTTAGCGAAGGGGGGGAAAAGTCCCGCGACATCGCGTGACGCTACCATGATAACGCGAGTTTGACCTCCCTGACTTATCCAGTTGTGCCTCACTCTAGGGGGCAATGCTCTTCTCTTTTTCTTAGCCAAGGGAGCCAGCATTGCCCTAAGATACTTTGTGTGGTCCTCCGGGCAGCACGACAGAATGGCAGTTACAAAAAAGAATTAGCATTTTCTCTCAGTAAGCAGGAGAGATGCTACAGAATACAAATCCAGTTCTATTTCAGACCTGACACAAACTTTTCCCCATGTGATCTCTGCATAGAGATGTCTTAGCCTTCTGCTTCTCCTACCTGTGTGAGACCATCCATCGAGGGCAATTATACACTCACTGTCCACATTCCTGTTCTCCTATCCAGATAATCTACCAATAAAGGAGAATATTTTGTAGCTCTAGGTTGAAATGAGGGGTCTTTGGTGCTCTCTGGGCTTGCTTATTTTCTTTCAGACCAGTGGTGGGATTCAAAATGTTTTATTACCTGTTCTGTGGGCATGGCTTGGTGGGCGTGGCATGACTTGGTGGGGTGTGGCTTGGTGGGTGTGGCAGGGGAAGGATACTGTAAAATCTCCATTTCCTCCCCACTCCAGGGGAAGGTTACTGCAAAATCCTCATTTCCTCCCAATCAGCTGGGACTGGGGAGACAGAGAATGGATGGGGATGGGGCCAATCAGAGGTGGTATTTACCGCTTCTCTGAACTACTCAAAATTTCCGCTACCGGTTCTCCAGAACTGGTCAGAACCTGCTGAATACCACCTCTTTTGCAGACATTTCACTACCCAAACTAGGTAACATTATCAGGAGGACTAGCACTGATGATGTTACCTAGTCTGGGTAATGAAACATCTGCAAAAAACCAAGCAAACCCAGAGAGCACCAAGGACCTTCCAGGGGTGGGATTCAAAATTTTTAGCAACTGGTTCTCTGCCTGGTTGCTGAGTGGGCGTGGCCATGGTGGGTGGGCGTGGCCTACTCGGCCTCCTGAATCATGGCGGGGGGAGAGTTTCTCCCTCTGCAGGCTACAGAAGCTTTCCCTTTTGCCCTCCCAGAGCCTCTGCATTTATCTGGCATCCAAAACGGACTGCGTGGAGACTCGAGGGTTGGGGGGGGGGGGGAGCAGCCAGTCCTTGCAAGTACTGGATGCTAATTTTACATCTGGTTTGCCGAACCAGTCCGAACCGGCTGCATCCCACCCCTGGACCCTTCAGATAAACTGTTCCTCCTGGGTTGTGATCTCCTGCTACTAATGGACTCTTTTTGTTCAGGCCCATAGTGCCATCATGTAATCTTACATGATGAATATAATATGTACTATGGCTGAGTCATAAATTGAAAGTTGGAGGTTTCATACCTCCTTTTCCACCGCTGCCACCACATATCTTCCTTGGGTGTCACTTCACCAGGTATTCTACTTCCAGCATGTGAAAGAGGTAGGGCTCATCGGATCTCCTTACTCCCCGTAGCAAAGAAAAGATAAAACAGGTAATGGGAATAAATTCAACAGTGCCATCTCCTGGTAATGTGCATCGAAGTGCATCACTAGGACTGCAGCATTTACACAAGGTGTAAATGGTGATCAGATGATCCAGGAGAGTAGAGAGTAGAGAGTAGAGAAACCACAATTGCAATACTGTATCCATCATGATACAAAAAAGACAATCAGACCTTGGAAAGTGTGCAGAGAAGAGCAAAAGGATGATAACAGGCCAGGAGGCTAAATTGTATGATAACCACTTGAGGGGGCTAGGTATGTCTAGCCTACCGAAGAGAAGGATTGGAGGAGACATGATAGCTGTCTTCCAGTACTTGAGGGGCTGTTGAGAGTGGATTGACTTATTGTTTAGAGTGGGTGCCGGCAACCTGTGGCTCCAGAGCTGCATGTGGCTGTTTGACCCCTCTCCTGCAGCTCCCTGCCACCTCAGTCGCGCAATTGAGAGAAAAAGAAGGAGGAGAGAGAGAGGGAGATGAGAGAGAAATGAGAGAGAGCTGGAGGGGGAGAATGAGAGAGAGAGAAAAGAGAGGGAAACAAATGAGAGAGACAAGGGGGAGAGAAAGAAAGGAAGAGAAAGAAAGAAAAAAGAAAGTGAGGGAGAGGGAGGGGGAGGGGAAAACAGAAATGGGAGGGGAGAAAGAGGAGAGAGAGAGAGAGAGAGAGAGAGAGAGAGAGAGAGAGAGAGAGAGAGAGAGAGAGAGAGACCCATTCCCCACACAAAACACCGGGGCCCACAAAATCTGGGTAGGCGTGGTGGTGGTGGGTGTCATGTGACAGGGTGGGAGTGACATTGAGTTGGCCACGCCCACCCAGGTTTTGTGGCTCCCGGTGTTTTCTTTTCTGTGGGAAATGGGTCCAAATGGCTCTTTGAGTGTTTAAGGTTACAGACCCCTGGTTTAGGGCATCCAAGATCAGGACAAGAAATAATGCGTGGAAACTTGTCAAAAAGAGATCTAACGTAAAAGTAAGGATAACATTTCTGACAGGGTAATTAATCAATGGAATAGATTGCCTTGAGTTACGGGTGCTCCATCGCTGGAGGTTTTCAAAAATAGACTGGATGACCATTTGACGGGGGTGGCATGAGACTCCTGTCTTGAGCAGGGAGTTGGACCAGAAAACCTCCGAAATCCCTTCCAGCCCTAAGATTCTGTGTGGAAATTTTCTTCCATGAAAGGAAGATCACCATTTCCTTTGATCCTGTCTGCCTGCTTTCTCCAGGGCGTAAATGGAGCTGTTCAGTTTCCCAAAGGGTTCCTAAAGGAGGCTTATCAGTTGGTGCGTGAAAGAGGAGGTCTCTGCATTGCAGACGAGGTGAGTATCCGAATGGGAGTCCCGTCACTAAATTCTATGTGCAGCATTTATACAAGGACAGCTAAGTGAGATATCATTGGCAGAAGGCTTGGATTGGCTGGGTCACTGGGATTGGGACTCTACAAAGTACCGTATTTTTCGGAGTATAAGGCGCACCTTTTTCTGCCCTAAAAGAGCATGGAAATGGTGTGTCTTATACACCAAAAACAGCCATTTTGGCCTCCCAAAAACCCTGCCCCTGAATCACAAAAACGAGCCATTTTTCGTAAAAAGAGAGGCATGTTTGCCTTCTCCCAGCCCCCAGAAACACTCTGCAGGCCCATTTTCCACCCATTTTTCACAAAAATGGGGGCGTTTTTGTCTTACCCCAGCCCTGCTGAAGCCTGCAGAGTGCTCCTGGGGGCCAGAGAGGACAGACATTTTTTTTTTCTTAATTACCTCTTCGAAATCTTGGTGTGTCTTATACACCGGTGCGTCTTATAGTCCGAAAAATATGGTATTTGAAGACTTTGCAAAACAAGTTGGCCTGAGCAGTGGTGGGATTCAAATTTTTTTACTACCAGTGGGCGTGGCTTGGTGGGCGTTGCAGGGAAAGGATACTGCAAAATCCCCATTCCCTCCCCATTCCACTAACCTGCTTTCCAGCTCCGTTCTCCTGTTCAGGGCAACAAAAGAAGATCAGCTGGGAGGCTGGGAAGCAGCGGGGGCGGGGCCAGCCTATTTGCCAGTTCCCCAAACTACTCAAAATTTCTGCTACCAGTTCTCCAGAATCTGTCGGAACAGGCTGAATACCACCTCCGGGCCTGAGGGAACTACCCCTCCTAAAGCAAGGCAGTTGATGTGTCTTTTAGAAATGAATGAAAAATAAACACAGAACAAAATTTAAACTGAATCCTCAACTTGGGAGAAGGGACTGGTGTCTTCTCAAGGGACATTACCACACACAAATTTCAGTTTGGAAGTCACTTCTGTGTAAGAACAGCTGATGAAATACTGGCATGCATGTAGCATATCTGACAGTGAACCCAAAAGTGCTTTTTTTCAGAAGGCAACTGGACTTTCTTGGGGGGGGTTTCTTTGAAAATGTTTTGTTTCTCATCCAAAAAGCTTCTTCAGAAGAAAAAGCTTCTTCCATGAGAAGCGAAACATTTTCAAAGGTAAAAATCCCCAATATGGTCCAGTTGCCTTTGGAAAAAAAACCACCTTTGGGATAACCGTGACCTCCGTGATGATTGAGAAACTCTATTGAACCTGACAGTAAACATAGTGTCAGATCCCTAAAGTGATACTGCCATACAAGTGGGGATTGAGGTGGAACCCCCCTTCCCCCCAAATGTACTTCTTTCCTATTACCTTTGACGACTGCTATTTTATAAACTTTATCCTGTTGCCGGAGCATCTGGAGTTTTTCTCACCTTTGGGGGAATGTATTAGGGGGGAGGGCCATATGGATTGTTTTACTCTGAAAGTGGTAGAAGATGACCCTGGGAACATTGGCTTATCTAGGTTCTCAGGAAGGCGGTTACAGCAACATCTCCACACCTGTGGATTGGTTGAATCCACATCGGACTGGCGGGAGGGGTTTCTAATGCCTTATTTCTAACTGTATTGCATGAGGGAATTCAGAGTCTGCTTTGTTTTTGTTCTGCTATCACTACTGCTCAATAAAAGGTTCCTTTTGAAATACTTCGTTTCAAGAGTTACTTTCTTGAGCGGGAAGGAGAGGCAGGACCTTACATAAAGCAGACTCTGAATTCCCTCAGGCAATACAGTTAGAAATAAGGCATTAGAAACCCCTCTCTCCAGTCCGACCTTACACCTTTCCTGTCAGGAAACGTTTGCCTTAAAATATAGATACTACCTATATGGAGAACCTCTATAGCAGCGTGTCCAACGCTGGCAACTTTATGATCTGTGGACTTCAACTCCTAGAATTCCCCAGCCAGCCATGCTCTAAAGTTTAAACCTTTTTAAAGCAACTTTTTTTTTTGCTCCCTGAAGGTTCAGACTGGATTTGGTCGAACGGGCAGTCATTTCTGGGGATTTCAAGGACACGATGTCGTTCCAGACATAGTTACCATGGCCAAAGGAATTGGTAACGGCTTTCCCATGGCAGCAGTTGTGACTACAAAGGGTGAGAACTGCTTTCACAGTTGGTGGGTTTCAGAGTGAACAACCTTTTCATGCACAGGGTCTGGGGGTTCAGACGAGGCCACACAGGGGGTGCAATCACATCAACATGAAAGAAAGGTCAGGTCATTCTCTGTTGTTTTTCTGGGTTGGAGAGGAATTTTGGGGTTTTCTTCCCCAACAATGTCATACGTTTCTTAAGGTTATGTTCCCTGCTTCAAAATGGCAGGATGCCATTCCACAGTTTTCGACAAACGTGTTCCCAGAGGTCTGGGAGGCCAGGGGTGGGTACTGCTGGTTCACTTGTGGGCGTGGCAAGCGCAGAAGCAAAAAAACCCAAGATGGCTGCCCTTACAGCACCACCGGAGGCCTGGGTCGCTGCCGGTTCCATGATCCAGGCCGCCAAATTACTACCGGTTGGGCCGAACTGGGCCGAACCAGTAGGAACCCACCAATATGGAGGGCTATGAAAAATAATTTCGGTTGCATGTTATCCTTGACCTTAGCTTTACATTCATTATTTCCGAACATGCATGAGAGAATAAATTTTGCTGGATGAGTAGAATTTTACCTCATATAGAGAAGAATCACAAGCAAACACTCTGAATGGACTCTATAATTGGTCACTGACTCAAATTCTTTATTCTCTCTGTCTCTCTCTTATTCCTTTCCCCTTTCCTGCCCTTGTCTAACTGGGGCTTATAAAAATGCCGTCACTACAATGTTCTGTTAATAGGATAAACCAAACTGTGATTCATGTATGCTTATGAAATAATTGTGTTATTCTTTAAGGGTTACCCTATGACTTTATCATAACAGATGCAATCTCCAGCTAACAGCAGGTGGCCCACAAAATAATCATACAGTTTTCTTCCATTATGTTCCATCTGCCTGTTTCAAATTAAAATAAATGTTTCTCAAGATGCTATCGGTTTTTATTCCACTCTCAGTCAACAGAAACTAAACCCCAGAGCCCCTATTCTATTAAGCGTACACATTTCTAGGAAGCAGCCAGTTATAAATGTTATAATCACAAGTTTAAAGTACAAAATATAGTTGAATGACTGAGAATCTCCACAGACATGGTTGAAGGAGGTTATTGTGATCACTATGGAATTCTTAAGTTGCCTTCGTTTTTTGCAGCTCCATCAAGTCAGTGGTATATAAATGAACTGGTAGAATTGCAGCGATTGTCAAATAATAATGTGATATTGTAGGTTTTTTGGGATACCTTGACGGGATACAATAAATGAATTACTTTTTAATACAATCTGGCTTGCTTCTGGTTTTGCAGTGTAAATTCAGTTCAAATGCACAATTCAGCCTATTAATTCAGGCAAATTGAATGAATGAATGAATGACTTTGCATTAGACCCTTGCCTCTGGTATTTGCATAAACCAAGGAAACCTTTAGATAAAAATCATTTTAAGTGGAAAGGGCTTTGACTGCATACAAACTTACTTTCAGTCTGATCCACTGAATATTGAGAGCACAGGTTTCCAAAAGAACCTCTGAGCCACTATGGTAACATTGAGGTTCCAAATACAGTTAGTCCTCAACTTACAACTATTAACCGAATCGCATCCAATTTTATGACCTTTCTTGCCACAGTTGTTAAGCAGATCATTGCAGTTGTTAAATGAATCATACAGTCTTTAAGCAAATCCAGTTTTTCCCTATTGACTTTGCTTGTTGGAAGCAAGCTGGGAAGATTGCAGCCAATTACATGATCCAGGGACACTGCAACCATCATACTATTGTCTTGTTCTGACCCGGCTTCCCAAACACGACAAACCTCTGCAGTTGAAGCAATGATTTTTTTTATTAGACGTGCCAGCAGCCCCGGCCAAAAGTTTCTTTCACACAGCAAGCTAACAAGTCTGTCCGGCAGGGAGATGAATAGTTGCCTGCCACATCTATTCATCTCTGCCTCCTGCCTTTTATCCCCAAAGCTAGGGTGGGGCTTCACTAGCAGTGGTAACTCTTCTGTCCCAAGGACCGGCCCACAGATTTCCACTGCTCGCCTCTCCTCTGCCTTCTGCACATCCGTGTATCAGGCACTGAACCCAGCTGTTCCTCCTCTTCCTCATCAGCCACCTCCAGACCTAGGGGCTGGTGACTCTCCATCTGAGAACTGACGGACAGTCCAGGCTCCTCCTCTGTCTCTCTGTCTCTCTCTCTCTTCCAACTCTCTTCCTTCTTCCCCCTCAGAGCTCTCAATTACCTTGATCCTGACCCTGACTTCCGGGCCTCCTTTTCTGATTCAGCTGGTGGAGGGGCTGGCGGCTGACAGCCACAACAGGTCTGATCGTTAATATGCATCTCAACATCTGCAATACCTGTAAATACATGCCAGTTGCCAAACACCCAAATTTGGATCACATGATTGTGAGAAAGCTGCTGTGCTTGTAAGTGTGAGAATCTCTTGTAAGTCACAAGGTTGTAAGTCAAGGACTATCTTCATTGTAAATGGAGGTCCCCCTTTTTATGTTTCTTTCAGCTGCTGAACCCTTTAATGAATGACCTTAAAGCTTCATTTATTAATACTGATATGTTTGGGTTTTAGAAATTGCGTACAGTTTGACAGAGAGCCTCACTTTCAACACGTTTGGAGGCAATCCCTTGGCATGTGCAGTTGGATCTGCGGTCCTGGATGTAAGAAAATGTTTTCATTGGTTTTTAGTTATATTATTATTTATGAGCTTTGGCAAAATTCCTTCTCCCCCTCCCCCCTTAAATTAAAGGACTTTTGGTTCCCCTGTAGGTTTCAGAAATCCATCACGCAGTTTGTGTCCAAAATATCTGTCTGCCTCTCGCAGAGTTTATTTGGCTTTTATAAAGTTTTTACAAGCAAAGCACAGAGCAACAACACATTACTTTCGGTTTTACTCCCCCAAATCTTCCCTAGAGAATCAAGAATACTATTCAGGCCAAGGTTACCTCATGCCTTTGCTCTGGTGAATTAATGAGCTAAAGATAACAGACTATGCATCACCTTTCCCTTATTCCCGCATCTGGTTCTGCTAATTATGTGAGCTTGTAGGCTTCCAAGATAACAGCCACTGAGACCATGGTAGTTTCTACGCATGCCTGTACGTAAGCCTTACCTCTCATTCCTACATTCCCCAAAGGATGTCTTGCTGTGCCTTAATGCGTGCACGTTTAGTCACCTTGGCTAGAGATTCTTTATTCGTTTCTAGCAAAACAATCTGGAATCCTTTTTATTTTCAAACATAACTTCCTTCTCTGTTTAAATGCAGAGAAAGCATAGGCAGGCTGAAGGTTTCCCTTTATGTTCTGTCCCCACTACACATTACTCTGTAGGTGCAACTAAACCCACCTATCCTCCAATAAAACAGACTTTGTGCGTAGATCTGAATGCTTTATTGAAAGAACAGGATATGGTGAAGTGGGGGAAAATAGGGATACATACAATGAGAACCGAATATAATATAGACAGTATTAAGTTACGGATGAACATAACAATGAATAAATACAAGCAACTTAAATCACACCAGCGATGCTCTGTGTCTGGGATGTGGGTTTGTCCTTGGATGACCACGTGCCATAGATTAAGATAGATTCCCTCTTTGTGCTTCTGCCTTCTCCAAATGCTAAAGGAAATGGAGTCTGGCTTCCCAGCATGCACTTGGTTTGAGAGTGTGAGCTGGTGGGCAAATGGTTTAAATCAGCTTCAAACAACATGCTTGGTATTTGTCTTTCCGGCCACTAGATGGGGCTAGAGAGCAACAACATTATATAAAGATCATATTTTAGGGCATATTTGCCGCTCTGGCCACTAGATGGGACTAGAGAGCAACAACAGTATATAAAGATCGTATGTTAGGGCATATTTGTCCCTCCGGCCACTAGATGGGGCTAGAGAACAACAACAGTATATAAAAGTTATATGCTGGGGGCATGACAATTCAGGTAACAAGCACTAAAACTAAGGATTCCGTGCAGATAGATTAATGCAGATTATTCATCTATTGCAAATCTCAGTGAAATTAATGGGATGTTACACATTTGTAGAGAGCCAGTTTGATGTGATGATTAAGGCATCCGTCCAGAAACTGGGAGATGGTGAGTTCTAGTACCACTTCGGGCGTGAAGCCAAGCTGGATAACCTTGGGCCAGTCTCTTTCTCTCAGCCTCAGAAGAGGAAGCTGAGGGGCTTTTTAGCTAAATGTTTTATATTGTTTTTAGGGGGTTCTGGGAAGGGGGGGGGGGATAACCAGGCCAGGAGGGAAGCCAGTGCCAGACGAACAGGTGAGTCCAGGAGGGAAGTGAGCGGAGTGGGGGGGGGGTGAGGGAACAAGCTATTCCAGTAGAGGGTTGTTTTATTGCAACGGTCGCGGGGAGGGGGGGATGCGAGAACAAGAGAAGATCACAAGGTCGGTTGGGAGACTGTGGCTGCTGGCTACGCCCGGTCGTTTGTACCAACCCCCGCAACCTAGGTGGTCGGGAACTACAGAGACAGGGCCTGCGGCTGATGCTTTGCAATGCAAGGTCCGTGACCAATAAGGCGCCCCCTCATTAATGAGTTGATCTCTGAGGGGGAGCTGGACCTTGCGGGAATAACGGAGACCTGGTTGGGTCACGAGGGTGGTTTACCTCTCGTGGAAATGTGCCCACCAGGTTTCCATGCATTCCATCAGCCTCGGGCCCTGGGTAAGGGTGGAGGGGTGGCGGTAGTTATACGGGATGGTCTAGAGCCGAGGGAGTTCACTGTTCCTCAGATATCCGGGTGTGAGTCACTTGGTGTGAAATGGGGCCCAGGGAGGCAGTGGGGTTTGCTGATTGTATACTTGGCTCCTCGCTATACGTCAGCAGCCCTGCCCGAGCTCCTCGAGCTGATCTCGGAGACGGCGGTGGAGATCCCCAAACTCTTAGTTATGGGGGACTTCAACCTGCCGTCGACGGGAGCAGCATCCGAGGTAGCTCGGGAGTTCATGGCTTCCATGACAGCCATGGGCCTGACCCAACTAATTCAGGGCCCCACACACGAAGGTGGTCACACACTGGACCTTGTTTTTGTATCTGAGCAGTGGACGAGTGATCTGGGAATAGGGTATTTAGATATTACCCCCCTGTCATGGTCAGATCACTCATGTCTTCGGCTGGACTTCCCTGGCGCTACCCCTCACCGCGAGGAGGCGGAGCCAGTTCGTCCAAGCTGGTACCGCCCCAAGCACCTGATGGAACCAGATAGGTTCCAGACGGAGCTTGGGCCATTTCCTGTAGCCCTGACCCGCGCTCGGTCGGAGGACCTAGTGGCCGCCTGGAATAGGGCGACGGCTGGGGCCTTGGACCGGGTTGTGCCTTTGCGACCTCTCCTACGGCAGCGACCCACCCGGGCACCTTGGTATACCGAGGAGCTCAGGGTGATGAAGCGCCATAGAAGACGTCTAGAGAGCAGGTGGAGGTCCTCACGCTCCGAGTCTGACCGAACACAGGTAAGAGCCTATTTACGGACCTACCTTGTGGCATTGAGAGCGGCCAAACGTAGACATTGCGCCGCTCTTATTGCGTCTGCGGATAACCGCCCTGCCGCCCTGTTTAGGGTGACCCGCTCCCTCTTGGTTCAGGAGACGCGGGGGGCACCCTTACAGGGAAGAGCAGAGGAGTTTGGAGAATATCTACAGAACAAAGTCGCTCAGATCCGAAGCGGATGGGCCCCCTCCAGTGGTCTGGACGGGCCGTCAACAGCGAGTCTTGTGAATCCACTCTGGGAGGAGTTTGACTCTGTTGCCCCCGAGGATTTGGACAGGCTGCGTGGACGGCTGCGACTCACCACATGTTCATTGGACCCGTGTCCCTCCTGGTTGGTACTGGCATCCTGGGAGGTGACACGAGGCTGGCTTCTGGGCCTGGTGAATGCCTCGTTGGGGGAGGGATCCTTACCATCTGCCTTGAAAGAGGCGGTGGTGAGGCCCTTACTCAAGAGGTCTTCGCTTGACCCAATGGAGCTAGCTAATTATCGTCCAGTCTCCAACCTTCCCTTTCTGGCGAAGGTTGTTGAGAATAATAATAAA
Organism: Natrix helvetica; assembly: GCF_964273705.1. NCBI lineage: Eukaryota > Metazoa > Chordata > Lepidosauria > Squamata > Natricidae > Natrix > Natrix helvetica. Next base: position 19,619,617 of record NC_138552.1, on the reverse strand, counting down.
TTTGAATTTATTAGCCGCTCCCTCTCCACACAGGACTCGGGGCGGCGTACAATAAAACATATAAAACATAAAACATATGTGCAAACACATAAACATCCAAATACACACATATACAAAGACATACATGCACGGAGGAGGTAACAAATTACATCACATGAATGTTAAAAATCAGCCATTAAAATACCCCATTAATAATACCACAATTTAAAATTCAAAAGGACTGTCAGGAGGAATAAGAAAAAATTACGGTTGAGCCAGGCCAGATAATTGAAAGAGGTGGGTCTTCAGCTGTACACGGAAGGAGCGGAGATCGGAAGTAATCCTGATGTCATGGGGGAGGTCATTCCACAGGGCTGGGCCCATCACAGAGAAGGCTCTGCTCCTGGGTGTCGCCCCCCGACACTGTTTAGTGGACGGCACCCGAAGAAGTCCCTCTCTGTGTGAGCGGATTGGTCGTAGGGATGTATGGGGCAGGATGTGATCCCGCATGTAACTAGGTCCTGTGCCATGAAGCGCTTTAAAGATCGTAATCAAAACCTTGAAACGCACTCGGTAGACTACAGGAAGCCAGTGCAGCTCGCGCAGGAGAGGTGTTACAAGGGAGTATCTAGTCCTCCCCATAATCACCCGCGCGGCCGCATTCTGGACCAACTGCAGTCTCCGAGTGCATCTCAAGGGAAGCCCCATGTAGAGAGCATTGCAGTAGTCCAGGCGAGACGTCACCAGCGCATGGGTGACTGTGCGTAGGGCATCCCGGTCCAATAAAGGGCGCAATTGGCGCATCAGGCGAACCTGATGGAACGCCCCCCTTGCCACGGCTGTTACATGGTCATCCATGGACAGCCGGGCATCCAGGAGGACGCCCAAATTGCGCACCCGTTCCACGGGGGCCAGTTGCTCGCCCCCAATGGCCAGAGATGGAAGCAACTGGTTGAACCGGGGGGCCGGAAGCCACAGCCACTCCATCTTGGAGGGGTTGAGTTTTAGTCGGTTGCCATCCATCCAGACCCGTACGGCCTCCAAACACCGGGACATCATTTCAACGGCCTCATTGGGGTGGTTCGGGGTGGAAATGTATAGCTGAGTATCATCAGCATACAGATGATATCCCACCCCAAAACCACGGATGATCTCGCCCAGCGGTTTCATGTATGTGTTGAACAGGAGAGGCGAGAGCACCGATCCCTGTGGCACCCCACATGTGAGGGGGCTCAGGGTCGATCTCTGCTCCCCTGCCAACACACGTTGCGTCCGGCCAGAGAGGTAGGAGCCAAACCACCGTAAAATGGTGCCCCTGACTCCCAGCCCCTCTAGCCGGTGCAACAGGATACCATGGTCAATGGTATCGAACGCCGCCGAGAGATCTAATAGGACCAGGATAGAGGAACAACCCCTATCTCTGGCCCTCCAGAGATCATCAACCAACGCGACCAAGGCCGTCTCCATGCTGTGCCCGGGTCGGAAGCCGGACTGGCGCGGGTCTAGATAATCATTCTCCTCCAGGTGACGTGGAAACTGTTGTGCCACCACACTCTCTACAACCTTCGCCAAAAAGGGAAGGTTGGAGACTGGACGATAATTGACTAGCTCCGTTGGGTCCAGGGAAGGCTTCTTGAGCAGGGGCCTCACAACCGCCTCTTTCAAGGCGGCCGGCAGAAACCCCTCGCCCAACGAAGCGTTCACTAGGCCCAGGAGCCAGTCGCGTGTAACCTCCCAGGATGCCAGTACAAGCCAGGAGGGACACGGGTCCAATAAACATGTGATAGGTCGCAGACGTCCACGCAACCTGTCCAAATCCTCGATGGCAACCGAGTCAAACTCCTCCCAGAACGGTCCCTCAAGACTCGCCTCGGGCGCCTCCACTGGACCACTGAAAGGGGCCCATCCCATCCGGATTTGAGCGACTTTGTCCTGTAGATATTTCCCAAACTCCTCTGCTCTGCCCTGTAAAGGGGCTTCCCGCGGCCTCTCAAACAAGAGGGAGCGTGTCACCCGAAATAGGGCGGCAGGGCGGTTATCTGCGGACGCAATAAGAGCGGCACAATGTTGACGTTTGGCCGCTCTTAATGCCACAAGGTGCGTCCTCAAATAGGCTCGTGCCTGTGCTCGGTCAAATTCGGAACGGGAGGATCTCCAACGACTCGGTGAACCAAGGGGCCAGGGTGGTTCGTCGCCGCAGGAGAGGCCGCAAAGGCGCCACTCGGTCTAGGGCCCCGGCAGTCGCACTATTCCATGCGTCTACCAGGTCCTCCACCCGGGGGCGGGTCAGGTCTACAGGAGGTGGCCCAAGCTCCGTCTGGAACTTATCTGGTTCCATCAGGCGCTTGGGGCGGAACCATCTAATACCTTCCGGTTCCGCCTCCTCGCAGCGGGGGGTAGCACCAGGGAAGTCAAGTTGGAGAAGTGAGTGATCTGACCATGACAGGGGAATAATAGTTGAATCCCCTATTCCCAGATCATTCGTCCACTGGCCAGAGACAAAGACAAGGTCCAGCGTGTGGCCTCCCTCGTGAGTAGGGCCCTGAATTAATTGGGTCAGGTCCATGGCTGTCATGGAAGCCATGAACTCCCGAACCCCCTCAGACGCTTCTCCCATCGACGGCAGGTTAAAATCCCCCATCACTAAAAGTTTGGGGGTCTCAACCGCCACCGATGAGATCAGCTCGAGGAGTTCAGGCAGGGCCGCTGATGTATAGCGAGGAGCCAGGTATACTATCAGCAGGCCCAACTGTCTCCCTGGGCCCCATCTCACGACAAGGGACTCACACCCGGATGTCTGCGGCACAGTGAACTCTCTCGGCTCCAAGTCTTCCCGGATAATCACTGCTACCCCGCCGCCCCTTCCCTGGGCCCGAGGCTGGTGAAATGCTCAATAACCTGGCGGGCACATTTCCACGAGGGGTAGGCCTCCCTCGTGGCCCAACCAGGTCTCAGTTATTCCTGCGAGGTCCGGCTCCCCCTCCAAAATTAGATCGTGGATGAGGGGGGCCTTATTGACAACGGACCTCGCATTGCATAACAACAGTCTCAGGCCTTGGGTCTGTAGATCCTGACCACCTAGTATGCAGGGGTTGGTACAAACGACCGGGTATGACCAAAAACCCCGGTCTCCCAACCGACTACGCGCTCTTGATCTGTCCTCGCACCTGCCCCTCCCCACGACCGTTGGTATCAAAGAGCCCTGCACAGGAATGCTATCTTCCCTCTCCTCCCCCACTCCGCTCCCTCCTCCTTCGAGAATGTGGTGGCGCAGCAATTTCCACGTCACCTTGATGAATCCGACTATCTAGACCCACGCCAGTCCGACTTCCGACCCGGACACAGCACAGAGACAGCCTTGGTCGCGTTGGTCGATGATCTCTGGAGGGCCAGAGATAGAGGTTATTCCTCTATCCTGGTCCTATTAGACCTCTCAGTGGCTTTTGATACCATCGACCATGGTATCCTACTGCGCCGGCTGGAGGGGATGGGAGTCGGAGGCACCGTTTTGCAGTGGTTCGGCTCCTACCTCTCCGGCCGGATGAAATATGTGTTGACGGGGGGGCAGAGATCGACCCTGAGGCCACTCTCTTGTGGAGTGCCGCAGGGGTCGGTCCTCTCGCCCCTTCTGTTCAATGCATATGTGAAGCTGCTGGGCGGGATCATCCGTGGTTTTGGGGTTGAATACCATCTGTACGCTGACGACACTCAGCTGTACATTTCAACCCCAAGCCACCCCAACGAGGCTGTTGAAGTGATGTCCCGGTGTTTGGAAGCTGTCGGGGTCTGGATGGGGGACAACAGACTCAAACTCAACCCCTCCAAGACTGAGTGGCTGTGGCTACCGGCGCCTCGGTTCAGCCAGCTGACCCCATCGCTGGCCATAGGGGGCGAGCAATTGCCCCCTGTGGAACGGGCGCGCAATTTGGGCGTCCTCCTAAATGCCCGGCTGTCAATGGATGACCATGTGGCAGCCGTGGCAAGGGGGGCGTTCCACCAGGTTCGCCTGGTGCGCCAATTGCGCCCCCTTCTGGATCGGGATGCCCTACGCACAGTCACTCATGCGCTGGTGACATCTCGCCTAGACTACTGTAACGCTCTCTACATGGGGCTTCCCTTGGGACGCGCCCGGAGACTGCAGCTAGTCCAGAATGTGGCCGCGCGGGTTGTCATGGGGAGCTCTAGATACTCCCATGTAACACCACTCCTGCGCAAGCTGCACTGGCTACTTGTGGTTTTTCGGGTGCGTTTCAAGGTCCTGATTACCATCTTTAAAGCGCTCCATGGCACACGACCTAGTTACTTGCGGGATCGCATCCTCCCACTTACATCCCTGCGGCCAATCCGCTCTCACAGGGAGGGGCTTCTCCAGGTGCCGTCCACTAGGCAATGCCAGCGGGCGGCGCCAAGGAGTAGGGCCTTCTCTGTGATGGGCCCAACCCTCTGGAATGACCTCCCCCCCGATATCAGAACCACCACAGACTTCCGCTCCTTCCGACAAAAATTGAAGACTCACCTGTTTCGATTAGCTGGCCTGGCATAATTATAATTGTGACAACTGATACCTCCTGGAAACATATTCTTACCTGGTTATTTTTAGGGTACGGTTTTAAATTTAACTGATTTTAGGGTTTTTAGAACCATATTTATATTCTTCCATACAGTTCTTTTAAATTTTTAACCTCCTCCTTATGTATATTTATATCTATATTTATATTTGTATTTAGTACGTGTTATTTATTGTGTGGACTGTACACCGCCCCGAGTCCTTTTTGGGAGAGGGGGCGGTCTAGAAATGCGAAGAAAATAAATAAATAAATAAATAAATAAATAAAAATAAAATAAGCCTGGGAAAGAGGCAAAGGCCAACCACTTCTGAAAAACCTTGCCAGGAAAACTGCAGGGATTTGTCCAGTTTCCAAGAATTGAACACAGTGGAACAGGAGGAAAAAATATGCTTGTATAATTTCCACTGTACTTGACAGCAAGACAGTTACACATTCTCCATATTGCCAGGGATATTTGCAAAATATTGGGGCCAGTACTTTTGGGTGGTGGAAGCTCTACCCCCCTTTTTAATGTGGATCACAAGCATTGCAAATATATTGAAAATATATAGGGGCAGGACTTCGCCTCAGCTGCACCCACTATTTTAATATTAGATCCCCCTCCCCCCAAAGCCCCTCAATACAGGTAGTCCTCGACTTACGACCACAATTGTCCCCAAATTTCTGTTGTTAAGAGAGAATTTGTTCAGTGAGTTTTTCCCCATTTTACAACATTTCTTGCCACCGTTGTTAAATGAATCACTGCGGTTGATAAGTTAGAAATCTGGTTGTTAAGTGAATCTGGCTTTGCTTGACTTTGCTTGTCAGAAGGTTGCAAAAACTGATCGCATGACTTTGGGACCCTGCAACGGTCATAAGTATGAACCAGTTGCCAGGCGTCTGAATTTTGATCATAGGATCATGGGATTGCTGCGAAGGTTGTAACTGTGAAAAACGGCCATAAGTCACTAAATTCACTGCCATTGTAACTTTGAACGGTCACTAAATGAACTTTTGTAAGTCAAGGACTAGCTAGTATTAGATTGAATGTACTCCAGAATTTTTCCATGTGTTGGCACATAATGAAGTTGATTGACATTTTAATCCTTTTTGACTTGCTATGATCTTATCAAAGTTATTTCCGTCTAGTTTTTAAGGCCCCTTATAGAACTAAATGTGCCGGCAATGCTATTTCCGAATGCTTGATGGTTTCCTTCTATGGTTTTTGTGCATCTAGGCAATAGCGGAAGATGGCTTGCAGAAAAATTGCCAAGACATTGGAACTCACTTGCTCTTAGAGTTTGCAAAGCTGCGGGATAAGTTTGAAAGTGTTGGAGATGTTCGTGGCAAAGGACTTATGATTGGGATAGAGATGGTCAAGAATAAGGTATGGACTGCACTCGGGGGGGGGGGAGGGGGGCTGTAGTGCCTGTAAGGTATTTGCATTGAACTAGAAAGGACAACAAGGGTCATCTAGTCCAACCCAGTACAATGTGCAGAAAAACTAATTTGCCACTAATGAAAGATGGTTAATTTTTTAAAAAAATAACGCGGAGAGGGAAAACCTATAACCTTTGGATTCTAACTGGAACGTTCACTCTTGTTCACTATTCACTGTTGTACAAATGCTATTGACGGGAAGATTTCCCTTTATATTCTAATGGATTTTAAACGCGTAGTTGTTATTTCTACACCTAGTTTCTGGGCCAGGTCAAATAATTTCTGACTATCTTCCCTGTAGCTTCCCTTTACGTACCTCACCATGCTATCATATCATGTTGCCCCTCCGTTTCTTTGCTCTAGACCAGAGTTTCCAATCCTTTAAGCTGGGATGAGCCGTGGTGGCGCAACGGTTAGAGTGCAGTACTCTAACCACTCTTGTGATTAATGGCTATGTATTGTTTGATTCTTTCATGTCCTCCTGTTTTTTAAAAAAAACACACAATGGGGAAAAAAGGTGGGAAACTGAAGTTTAAACTTCCTTTATAGGAAACCCGCCAGCCACTTCCAGCTGAAGAGATGGACCAGATTTGGGAAGACTGCAAGGACATGGGAATGCTGATTGGCAAAGGAGGGATGTATTTACAGGTATTGTAAATGTTGAGAAGCATATTAAGTTGTGGCCATAGCCAGTTCTTCAGGAGACAGAAGGATGACCCATGCTGAAGAAAAACGAATGATTTGCATATTAAAAAAAATATACAAATTACAACCATTCATTTAGTAACCTTAAGAGCTTAAGAGAAAGAAGGACTAGGGGAGACATGATAACAGTGTTCCAATATCTCAGGGGTTGCCACAAAGAAGAGGGAGTCAAGCTATTCTCCAAGGCACCTGAGGACAGAACAAGAAGCAATGGGTGGAAACTAATCAAGGAGAGAAGCAACTTAGAACTGAGGAGAAACTTCCTGACAGTGAGAACAATTAATCAGTGGAACAGCTTGCCTCCAGAAGTTGCTAATGCCCCAACACTGGAAGTCTTTAAGAAGACGTTGGATAGCCATTTGTCTGAAATGGTATAGGGTTTCCTGCCTAGGCAGGGGGTTGGACTAGAAGACCTCCAAGGTCCCTTCCAACTCTATTGTATTGTATTGTATTGTATTGTATTGTATTGTATTGTAACCTTTCAAAGTTACAATGACACTGAAAAAAGTGATTGGTGGCTGTTTTTTCACGTATGACCATTACAGCATGATCATGTGATCAAAATTTGGACTCTTGACAATTGGCATGCATTTATCACAGTTACAGTGTCCTGGGGTCACGCAATTATCTTTCGTGACCTTCTGACAACAAAGTAAATGGGCAAGCCAGTGTAAGGACCAGCGTCTCCCCGTTATTCAAGAAAGTAAAGACTCTTGAAACTTGGCATTTCAAAAGGAACCTTTTATTGAAAAGGGGTGATAGCAGGGCAGGTTCAAAACAGGCTCTGAGGTCCCTCAGGCCGTACAATTAAGAATAAAGGAATTAGACACCCCTCCCAACAGTCCTGAGTGGATTCAGCCAATCCGCAGGTCTGAAGATGTTATTGCACCGGCTGCTCTGAGAAAGAGATAAGGGAGCTTTCTCAAGTTGCAAGTCGGTGCAATCTTCCGACTCTGCTGTCCACATGGCCCACCCCCCACTTTACGTACATTTACTGGGGGACTGGAGGCTAAAACATATGAGGAACGGTTGCAGGAACTGAGTATGTCTAGTTTAATGAAAAGAAGGACTAGGGGAGACATGATAGCAGTCTTCCAATATCTCAGGGGTTGCCACAAAGAAGAGGGAGTCAAACTATTCTCCAAGGCACCTGAGGGTAGAACAAGGAGCAATGGGTGGAAACTAATCAAGGAGAGAAGCAACTTAGTACTGAGGAGAAATTCCCTGACAGTTAGAGCAATTAATCAGTGGAACAGCTTGCCTCCGGAAGTTGTGAATGCCCCAACACTGGAAGTCTTTAAGAAGATGTTGGATAGCCATTTGTCTGAAATGGTATAGGGTTTCCTGCCTAAGCAGGGGGTTGGACTAGAAGACCTCCAAGGTCCCTTCCAATTCTGCTATTGTATTACATGTTGTATTGTATTACATGTACTACATTCCCCAAGAGAGGTGAGAAATAGCCGGGCAATGGAGGCACCAGGCATCGGTTATAAACCAGCTGAAAGGTTATAGAAGAATGTAATGCAAAGCAGAAGATACATAGGAAAATATCACGTAAATGTAGCAAGTTATAATGCCTCTCCCCACTTCCTCTGAAGAATGGCAGATACACGGATCTGACATCCAGATTCACTGAACAATTAACAATTGCAGTGATTCACTTAACAACTGTGGCAAGAAAGTTCGCAAAATGGGGCAAAACTCACTTAACAGCTATTTTGCTTAGCCATGGATATTTTGGGCTCAATTGTGGCCGTACATCAAGGACTACCTATAAGTATTCCTCTATATGTATTTCAAAATACTGAACTTTACCAGGTTGACTCCAAGTAGTTTGGGATGGTAAAAAACGATTTCAATCTCATCCCAGCTCCTGTGACATCATCCTGTCATTATAATGGTGATTTCACTGGAGCCGGGGTGAAGTTGAAATTGCTTTTTAGCATCCTAAATTACTCACCCAGACCTCAAAATAATAAGAAAAGCTTGGGCCAGAGGGGAAAAAGATTAGCCAGCCCATGCCAAGGGTACAGAATGCTACAACCTTCCCACCAAAGTGGTCCCTATTTTTCTACTTACATTTTTACATGCTTTCGAACTGCTAGGGTGGCAGAAGCTGGGATAAGTAACGGGAGCTCACTCCGTTACGCGGTTCCAGGGATTTGAACCACTGAACTGCCAACCTTCGTGATAAACAAGCTCAGCATCTTAGCCACTGAGCCACCACATCCCTTAAATAATATCATATCAATACATAACTAATGCATTATTGTCAAAAAAGGAACAACTATATGTGCATGAAATTGTATCTGATGTTTGTTTCCAAGCCTGCTTTGTTTCAGGTATATTAATTAGCCTGTGCATGAAAACACGGGGAGAGAAATACAGGCAGTTTTCAACTTACGATCATAATTGAACCCAGATTATTGTTGTTAAGTCATGCTGGTCATTAAGCGGTCCATTGTTACAATATTTTGGTTTTTTTTGCCAGAAACCAGAAATGCTAATTTCTGGCAAAAAATATTGTGAATCAGCCTTGTGACCACATGTCACTATAAATGTGGGTGGGTTTCCCAGCACCATAAAATGATTGCATGAGAAGGGAAGGGACTGGCCATATCTACCTCCTTTTTTAAAAACGGCTTGCAAAATATCGTATTTTTCAGAATATAAGATGCACCTTTCCCCCCCAAAAAAGAGGGTGATACACTGTCTTATACACTGAAACAGCGTTTTTTGCCACACGAAACCACGTCCCCTTCACAAAAATGGACGTGCAGAGGGTTTGTGAGCCCTGCAAAGTGCTCCTAGGGGTTGGGAAGGGCAAAAACAAGCAAAAAACGGGTCAGTTTTTACTCGTTTTGGGCCCTCCCGGCCCCCAGGAGCACTTTGCAGTCCTCTCAAACTTTCTGCATACCCCACTTTTCACAAAAAATTAGGCGTGCAGACAGTTTGGGAAGTCTGCAGAGTGCAAAAACTTTTTTTTTTTAATTTACCTCTTCAAAATCTTAGTGCTTGTTATACACCAGTGCATCTTATACTCTGAAAAATACAGTATATTGTAGAACAGGACCATACAGATGGACCAATAAATTTAGCTTGTGGTAGACTGGAATTGTTTTAGCTTGGTCCATCCCCATCCTCTGCCCCTTAAGCGGCAGCTGCACAGTATGTTGCTTTGTGACTATATCTACTGCCAAAACATCTCTACTACTAAAGAGGTTTCTTCTCTGTATAATATATTCCCTCTTTTTTTTTTCCCTTCCCCAAGACTTTTAGAATTAAACCTCCGATGTGCATTACTAAGGAAGATGCAGATTTTGCAGTGGCCGTCTTCCAGGAAGCCTTAATAAGACATATGGAAAGAACAGCTGAAAAATAAGAGAACTTACATGCACACGGACCCAAGATGCATTGGACTCACTGTGAATAAATCCATGAACCAGAACTCGTTACCTGAAGCACTGAGTCATAATTGTCGTTTTTTTTTTTTTAGATTTGGATAAGGTTACATGCAGAAAGCAGCAAGGCTCCTTGGCCCGCAACTCCACCTGGCTGTTTTATAACTTGTGCAGCAGCTGGACGATATGTCCATAGTTGATTTACAAAAGCCCAGCAGATGTTTTGGCTGAGCAAACGGGAGCCACCTTTTCTTCCTCTCTACACAAAGGGATTTTAAGATTGAGTGCTTCCGAGGGGAAAATTGCTGGAAACAGGTTTGAAACACAGCTGAGCAGCAGAATATAAATTCTTTCCAATCCTCTGCCATAAGGGCACAAGCTAATTCTGTTGCCATTTCGCTTTGAATTCCAGGTGGGGAAGCACATACCCAAATCCCTTCCTGTTTTGACAAAACGCAATTTCATAAAGGTAAAGTCAGGAACGACTAGCACATATGTGCGAGGGGAACCTTTACCTTTAATTTCACAAAGCAAAAAATGGAACATGAAACACTGCGATATGTTGGACAAATGTTTGCATATAACAACTGTATCCAGCAGTTGCCTTTGGAATTTTAAAGAGCCCTGACATACATAAAAAGGCAGTAAACTGATATAGAATATGAATTAAATGCCAACAATTTTGAGTTATGAGTTATAAGGATCAGAAGGAAGAAATAATTATTCAATAATTCTTCATGAGATGTTCACGACACGTGGACATGTGTGAAGTATCTCATTTTGACTTGTTAAAGCAGCTGCATCTTTTCCCAGACACTCAGGGATGGGCTGCTGGGGGTTGCAGGTGCTCAGAACTTCTAGCTAAGATTCTGTGCAGTTTGAAGAACCCCCGCTGGCCCTGCCCACCACACTCCGCCCCTCCAAGGAGTCTCCACACGGCCCATAGATGCAGGTAAGTGCAAGGTGCACATGGAGGCTCGGGAAGGGTGAAAAATGGACCTACCGGAACTTCGGGAACGCTGGAAATGGGCCCGTTTCCAGCCTCCAGAGGACCTCCAAAGCCTGGGGAGGCCGTTTTCACCCTCCCGGAGGCTAGGAAAAAACTTCCAGAGCCCTGCGAGGGCAAAAACGACCCCCACCTCCCACGCTGTGGTTCAGGAGGCTGACTAGGCCACGCCCACCATGGCCACATCCACCCAACCGGGGAAGAGAATACCTTGCTAAAATGTTTGAAGCCCACCCCTGGAAATCCTACCACAAATTTCTGAGGGGCAACAGACACTTCCCCACCAGCGAGAACAGAATGAAGGTTTAATGCTGATTAATGCTTTAATAGTCTCAGCATATAGTAAGATAAAGGAATATTAATTCAATTCTTAGCTCTTGGATCAGGGATGAGGAAACTAAAGCAGAACTGATACTTGCAAATTTTGCTGTCCAGGCTAATTCAGATGGCTCTGAACAGAAGAATCATATGGAGATCCTGAACATCCCCCAACTAGATAATTTACCCAAGTCTCTTTTGCTGAAGAACAGAATATAGCAAGAACAAGAGAGGGACAGTTTCCCAAATATATTTTACAGCAGGGCTTTTCAATCAGTGGTTGAATGTCTATGGAGATTATCTCAGTCATCCAGGTCATGGTTGTCCCAAAGGTGTTTTTTCAAGAGGCAAGTGGACTTTCTGGTTTTTCTTTGAAGACGTTTCACTTCTCATCCAAGATTATTTCTCCAGCTCTGACTGGATGGTGGGTAATTTGCACTACTCAGGTGACCTTGAGGCTACAGATAAACCTCCAGGTGGCCTTGATGAGTTGTCAAAAGAATGCAAATGGCCAGCTGTCTGCAAGGAGTACACATCCTTCCATTTCCCAAAAATCTTGGATGACAAGTGAAACATCTTCAAAGAAAGTTCAGTTGCCTCTTAAATAAGCACTTTTGAGTTGTTGGTTGAATATATGCCACAAGAGGAACGCAAATGACTAGCATACAGTATATGTGTGAACATTATCATTTTCTATCTATTATCTATCATCTAACGATCTATATCATCTATCATCATCTATCTACCTACCTATTATCTATCTAGCTATCATCTATCAATCATCTATCATCTAGTTATCATCTATCATCTATCCTATCTATCATCTATCTATCTACCTATTATCTACCTACCTACCTATTATCTATCTATCTGTCTATCTATCTATCTATCTATCTATCTATCTATCTATCTATCTATCTATTATCTATCATCTATCTATCTCATTTATCATCTATTTATTATCAATCTATCATCTATTATCTATCTATCATCTATCTTATCTATGTCTATTTATCTATCTATCTCTTATCTATCTATCATATATCTATCTATCTATCTATCTATCTATCTCTATCTATCATCTATCTATCATCTGTCTATCATCTATCTATCATCTATCTATCTATCTATCTATCTATCTATCTATCTATCTATCTATCTATCTATCTATCTATCTATCTATCTATCTATCTATCTATCTATCTATCTATCTATCTATCTATCTATCAGGAGTGGGTTCCGGCAGTCACTACTGCTGATTTGCTCGTGGGCGTGCTGCGCTTGATGCGTGCTCTGCGCACATGCGCAGAGCAATAAAAACTATGTGTGTGTGTGTGTGTGCGTATATGGCAAAGGGAAAAAGATATTGGAACTTAAACCATACAATAACAGAATTTATTTAAAGTTACGCTTTTGCCTAGAAAATGTTTTTTCCTGTCATGGTTGTTAGCAAGCCCTTTTTCATGGAGTGAGGGGCGGTACTTGTGATTGTCTGGCTGACAGCCAACCCAGGGTTGGGCTAAATGAATATAGGCAGGTTGGTAGCAAAAAGGTGTATTTAATGTAAAGGGGACATCGCGAGATGAAGTGAATAGTGCAATTTTTCAAAACAAACAGAAATGTACAGTAAAATAATTTATTTCCTTTGCCTGTACAGGTAGGTTTTTACAAATCTAAGGAGCGGGAAGGCTCTCTTTATGAACAATCCGGAGGCTTTTAGCCCAATTTATGAAACAAAATACAGACACAAACAGATAATGTATCAAGTGCTGCACAGGTTCAAATGTGTTTCTGCTCTGTTTATGGCTGGGCCCAGCAGTCTTCATCCCGGTTAAGTCACACGGGAAAAGCCTGCCTCTCTTTGGGCCAACAAGGTGCCTTCGGACATGACAATAACCCCACAGTTCTCGAGGCTTTCCAGAAAACTCTATCTGTTTCTCCGCTTTTCTTTCTTGCTTCTGCTGCTGGTGGCTGTGTTGGCAGTGGAGGTGGCTAACGCTTTGGCGTGCCCCGTGGTTTTCAGATGTTCGAACAATTTGTTCCGCGACTGAAATTCACAGCTGCAGGTAACACACTGAAGGGGGCCCTCAGGCTGTAAAGGGAAAAGCAGAAGAAACAAAGACAGGAAGAACGTTATTACCATTAATGTATAATATACTAGCCGATAACTCGGCATTGCCCGGGTATCTTTTTATAGGGGGAAAATATCCGGACCAAACGTAATTTCTAATGTTGGATTTCCCCCCTTACCGGAGGGAGCCCCCTTGTGGAGTAATGTGAAGCCGTTACCATGACAACTCCACTGTGCTGCACAGTAAAAGCCATTTTACGGCAATACAGTAGAAGCCATTTTAAAGCACAACAGGCTGTATCTTAACAGATCACACACACAACGGGTTTTAGGGGTGTCTTACCCACCCACAATAATTCTTTCCAGACAGTAAGTCATCTGTGTACCAAGTATGGTTGAAATTGTTCAAGGGGTTCCAGAGTTATGCTGGAACACACACACACACAGCCATTTTATTTTATATCTATATAAATGAGAATCTCCATAGCGATTTACCATTAATATAGCATTTCTTTGATGACAGCAAAAATATAGTAAAAGAATCACTTGATTGGAGAAGACTAAGGTCTGGTTAGACCTACATTGGCCTCAAAACATATTTCTACAAGCTCGCAAGCAGGCAGAAAAAGAAAACAGCCACTCCATTGAATATCACCGTCCGGTTCTCAACTATATAATGATCTATCACTATTGTTGTATGTACATGGTGGCGCAGTGGTTAGAGTGCAGTACTGCAGGCTACTTCTGCTGACTGCCATCTGCCTGCAATTTGGCAGTTCAAATCTCACCCGGCTCAAGCTTGACTCAGCTTTTCATCCTTCCAAGGTAAAATGAGGACCCAGATTGATGGGGGCAATAGGCTGGCTATGTTAATTGCTTAGAGAGGGCTGCAAAGAACTGTAAAGCGGTATATAAGTCTAAGTGCTATTGCAATTACTACACTGATGGGTTATGCGCCAGAGACAAATTCCTTGTGTGTCTAATTACACTCGGCCAATAAAAAATTCTAATTATATTGTCTCTAAACTGGGAGGGTCAACGCTCTACTGGCTAACAGTTGTTGCTAAACTTAAGATTTAAAGCTGGTCATCCTTTCAAGACAGCTACAGACCTTAAATGAATGAATAACAAGTTTGTTTCCAGGCTGAAAGTTGGCTAAGGCAGCCAGGCAGAACAATGGGGCATATATAAAAGGAGTTGAAGTCTTGGTGATTTAGACATGTCCATGCAATTTTCTGGGTAGCGATGTACAAGTGGTTTGCTCTTGTCTTTTTCCGAGATCCTTCTGGACTTTCCCATTTCACAGCTGTAGAATTTTTGGCTATCCTTCACCCAAGTTATAAGCAATATCTAATACTGCTTCGCTGTTGTTGTTTTTTTAAGAGTACAAGTGAACTAGGCAGAGTTCTAGCTTTGAAGCGGTCACATTTAGAATTTGGGGAACATGTTAAGAAAAAAAAAAAGCAAAAAGCAAAACGGATGGCAGAACTTGGCCAGTCTTGGTTGCCTTCAAAAGCTACATACGGAGAGTCCTGGTTGGGATCTGACTAGAGCAGGGGTGTCAAATGCAATTTCATTGAGGGCTGCATCAGGGTTGTGTTTGACCTCAGGGAGGCAGGGTGGGCGTGGCCAGCTTGATGTCACTTGTGTCAGGGGCGCCTGTGGTGGCCCCGAGCGCTTTGTCAGCAAAAACAGGCTCCCTACCCCCGTTTTCAGCTGGGATGGCCTCGTGCAACCCTCTGTCAGCAAAAACGAAGCTTGGGAGGGCTGCACATGGCTCTCCCGAGTTCCGTCTTTGCTGGCGGAGGCACCGTGGGCCAGTCGTTTGCCGCTTCCAGGACAGCCCCGCGGACCAGATCTAAGCACCCCACGGGCCAGATCCAGCCTGTGGGCCTTGAGTTTGACATCCCTGCACTAGAGGAATACAGGTAGTTCTCAACGTATGATCACAATTGAGCCCAAAATTTATGTCGCTAAATGAGACATTTGTTAAGTGAATTTTGCCCCATTTTTACGACCTCTCCTGCCAAGGTTAAGTGAATAACTGCAGTTGTTAAGTTAGTAACAGGGTTGTTAAAGGAACCTGACCCCCCCCCACCCCCCTTGACTTTGCTTGTCAGAAGACCACAAAAGATAATCACATGACCCCAGGACACAGCAATGGCCATAAGAGTCACTTGCCTAGTGTCTGCATTTTGATTTTGTAACCCTGGGAATGCGCCAATGGTTCTAAGGGTGAAAAACACTCATAAGTCACTTTTTTCAATGCCATTGTAGCTTGGAAAATCATTTAAAAAACTGTTGTAAGCTGAGGACTACCTGTACTAGAAAAAATCCAGGGCTGTAAACTAAACGGAAAATTAAAACAGGTTTCAAAAAAAGAATACAATACAATACAATAGCAGAGTTGGAAGGGACCTTGGAGGTCTTCTAGTCCAACCCCCTGCCTAGGCAGGAAACCCTATACCATTTCAGACAAATGGCTATCCAACATCTTCTTAAAGACTTCCAGTGTTGAGGCATTCACAACTTCTGGAGGCAAGTTGTTCCACTCATTAATTGTCCTAACTGTCTAAATCAGGGCTGTCAAACTCCTGGCCCATGGGCCAGATGTGTCATACACTTGGCCATGCCCATGCCCAGTTTAGCGAAGGGGAAAAAAATCCCGATACGTCACACCGTAGTGCTCATCTCCGTTTCAAAGCCAAAGAGCCAGCGCGGTCCAAAGACGTCTCCGTGGTCATGTGGCCGGCATGACTAAATGCCGAAGGCGCACGGAATGCTGCTACTTTCCCAACACAGGTAGTTCCTATTTTTCGACTTGCATTTTTTATGTGCTTTCAAACTGCTAGGTTGGCAGAAGGGGGACAAGTAATGGGAGCTCAGTCCGTTACACGGCGCTAGGGATTCGAACCACCAAAGTGGCGACCTTTCTAATCGACAAACTCAACGTCTTAGCACTGAGCCACCGCGTTCCTCATTTTCATTAAACACATATACACAAAAAGGGGGAGAAATTGCCTTTAGATACAGTTAGGACTTGGAGGCCAAAAATAGTAACCTGTTTTGTCCAAATTTCATCTCTTCTACATACCTTTACCTGGTCCTCTGAAGAAGCCTTTGCAGATGTTTTCTTGGCCTCTTTTGCTTTCTTTCCTTTCCCTTTAGGATTGCTAAAATAATAAAGACATGCTTAGTCTCCGAGCAGACTCAAATACAGTCTATATAAAACATTTTCACAAGTCAAAACCTTTCATGTTTCACTAGCAACAACTCCCTTCGGTATCATGGTTACCTTTTCACTTCAGTTTTGGACTCTACTGCAGGCGCTGGATTTTCTCCAGCATCGTCTGAATTGTAGCTTTTGCTGACATTTTCTGATTCTGGAGATACCCTCTCTGGGTCACTGCTGCTCACCGGCTGTGGCTCTTCGACTTGTGGCTCAGGGCTGCTGTCTTTGGGAGGATCCTCCTGGGTCTGTCGAGAAGAAGAAGAGAGCCTTCAGAGAAAGAATGGGAGACAATGGCCTAGGTACAGGTAGTCCTCGACTTTAAGACCAAAGTTGAGCCCAACATTTCTGTTGTTAAGTGAGATGTTTTTATTTGGTGAGTTTTGCTCCATTTTACAACCTTTCTTGCCACTGTTGTTATGTGAATCATTGCAGTTGATAAGTTAGCCACCCAGTTGTTAAGCGAATCTGGCTTTCCCCATTGCTTGTCGGAAGGTAGCAAAAGGAGATATAGCAATAGCAATAATACTTAGACTTATATACTACTTTACAGTGCTTTAAAGCTGTCTCTAAGCGGTTCACAGAGTCAGCCTATTGCCCCCAATAATTTGGGTCCTCATTTTACCCACCTTGGAAGGACGGAAGGCTGAGTCAACATTGAGCCTGGTGGGATTCGAACTGCCAAACTGCAGTCAGCCAGCAGGCAGCAGAATTAGCCAGCAGTACTGACCTCTAACCACTGCGCCACTGCAGCTCACATGACCTTGGGACACACCAACGGTCACAAATATGAACCTGTTGCCAAGCATCTGAATTTTGATCATGTGATCACAGGGATGCTACAAAGATTATGACTTTGATAAATGGTCGTAAGTCACATTTTTCAATGGCGTGGTAACTTTGAACGGTCACTAAAGGAAATGTAAGCAGAGGACTATGCCCGTACATTCATCACGATCACAACGAGATCTGCAAAGTCTGTTTGCAAGATGAGGGAAATCATGCTAGAACATCAGGCTGGGGAAGATGAGTTTGCCTGTCGGTGTTCAGACGTGATGTTCTAGCATGATTTCCCTCATCTTGCAAACAGACTTTGCAGATCTCGTTGTGATCGTGATGAATGTACGGGCATAGTCCTCTGCTTACATTTCCTTTAGTGACCGTTCAAAGTTACCACGCCGTTGAAAAATGTGACTTACGACCATTTATTATTTATTTATTTATTTATTTATTTATTTATTTATTTATTTATATTTGATGCTTCTAGACCGCCCCCTCTCCCAAAAGGGACTGGGGGCGGTGTACAGTCCATACAGAATATAACAAAATACAATAAAAAATTAAATATGTACAGTTGGCATGGAGGAGATTAAAATGCAATTAAAAGAACTGTACAAAGCTATATAAATATAAGTTTTTAAACCCCTGAAATAGACACAATAAATTAAAAAACCCCTAAAATAACCAGTTGATAATACATTTGCCAGGAGGGACAGTTGTAATTATGCCAGGCCTGCTAATCGGAACAGGTGGGTCTTCAATTTCTGCCGGAAGGAGCGGAGGTCAGTAGTGGTTCTAATGTCGGGGGGGAGGTCATTCCAGAGGGTTGGGCCCATCACAGAGAAGGCCCTACTCCTTGGTGTCGCCCGTTGGCATTGCCTAGTGGATGGCACCAGGAGAAGTCCCTCCCTGTGTGAGCGAATTGGCCGCAGGGATGTATGTGGGAGGATGCGATCCCGCAAGTAACTAAGTCCCGTGCCATGGAGCGCTTTAAAGATGGTAATCAGCACCTTGAAACACACCCGAAAAACCACAGGTAGCCAGTGCAGCTCGCGCAGGAGAGGTGTTACGTGGGAGTACCTCGTATTCCCCATCACAGCCCGCGCGGCTGCGTTCTGAACTAACTGCAGTCTCCGGGCGCGTCCCAAGGGCAGCCCCATGTAGAGAGCGTTGCAGTAATCCAGGCGGGACGTCACCAGCGCATGAGTGACCGTGCGTAGGGCATCCCGGTCCAGTAGGGGGCGCAATTGGCGCACCAGGCGAACCTGGTGGAACGCCCCCCTCGCCACGGCTGCCACATGGTCATCCATTGACAGCCGGGCATCAAGGAGGACGCCCAAATTGCGCGCCCGTTCCACAGGGGGCAATTGTTCGCCCCCTATGGCCAGCGATGGAATCAGCTGGCTGAACCGAGGTGCCGGTAGCCACAGCCACTCAGATGCCCTCCAGGTGCTACAAAAGTGTCATCAACTTTTTTCCAGCATGGAAAAAAAACCTGACCACTTGGGGAACACCTTTAGGTATTTTCAACGTGGGCTCTGTTAAATCTGTTCCCATTCAAGGAAGCTGTTCTGACCGAGGCTTCCCAAGAACATGAAGCAAATTCCTTGTCCCGACAAAAAACCCTTTTATTAATTTACTGTGAATTCTGCTCATTCACATCCAGCAAAGTCTTTCAAGAGAAGATTTACAGTCACAGACCTTATCTGGATTGGAGAGCTGCCAGGCCGATATCTGCAAAACTTGGCAAGAAGTCTGGGAGTCAGGAACCAATTAAGCGAACTAATTGTCTCCTGCAAACTCCACTCCCCTTTTGCTCCTCTTTTATTTCCTCTAGGAGGAGCCATTCATCATTCATCTGTAGCCTTACTCCCAAGATGACCCCTGTTCTTTAGCTGTTCCCTTCGTCTGGCAACTCTGCGCATGCGCACACTGGGAACAGGCTCCAGCTGTTCCTCTGCCTCACTGATGTCTGACTCTGAAGGCAGCTGATAACTGGCATACGGCTCTGCCCCTGACACAGAGCCCTCATCAGAGCCTCCCTCAGACTCCGGGATCGGCCCATGTTCCTCCCCAACCTCCTCACTGTCCGAATCTGCTGCCAGCTCCACTGGCCGCAGGTGGGCCCCAACAGAAGCCTTCAGCTCCAGCACAGAAATCATGAAGAGGCTACGTGGTAGGATGGGACAAAAGTTTTTTGTGTTCAAACTTTCTGCCCCACCTGAAAACTTTTCCAGCTTCTGAAGTTGGGAATCCAGCAACCTCCTCCTGTAAGCCTTTATTATATTTCAAAGACATTGGTTTAGTTGTGGGATCCTTGGTGCTGAGGTTGGCTGTTTGCTTGCAAATGTTTATGACCAAACTAACTAGCTAATATCGGAGTACTGATGATGTTACCTAGTTTGGTAATGAAACGTCTGCCCCCCAAAAAAAGAAAGATAGAAAGAAGCTCAGACAGCACCAAGGACTCCATAAGCCAACCCTGAGTTACAAATATTCAAGTCTTCTGCCCTTTGAAAAGATGTGAACAAGAGTGAAGGTGCTTTACAAAGGAGAAGGCTGCCATCTCCATTTCCACAAAAATGGAGCTTATGTGTGTGTGTGGGGGGGGGGGGGGAGGCAAAGCTGCAACTAGCCTTGAAAAATTAGCTAGTTCTCATCATAAAACGCCACCATGTTTCAGCAAATTTATTCAGGCAGCAATCAATGCCACTTGCAAACGGAGGCAGAAATAATTCCAAAAGACAATTGATTGGCAGATAAGAACAGGAGCACATTCAACGGGAAATCGGCTTTAAAAAGAACAAAAAACTTACACCTGCTGTTCTTTGCTTCCTTCGCTGTTTCTTTGACAGCCTGTTAGGGACAGAAACAAAACCGCAATGTCAAAAGAACAGAGTTCAACCTCCTTTGCTTGTTAAATCCCTTCTAAAGCCCTAAAGCAGTGTTTCTTAATCTTAGCAGCTTTAAGATGGGTGGACTTCAACTCCCAGAATTCCACAGCCAGCAAAGCTGGCTGTGGAATTCTGGAAGTTGCAGTCCACACATCTTAAAGCTGCTAAGATTAAGAAACATGGCCCCAGAGAAATCTTGGGTACAATTTGAAACCCCTTCTGTATATACCCAGGGAAAATATGGTGTTTCTCCAGGGGTGGGATTCAGCCAGTTCATACTGGTTTGGGTGAACCAGGTGCTAATTTTACATCTGGTTCGCCGAACCAGTTGTTTGAAGGACCGGCTGGCCCCGCCCATCCCAACCTGCCCCTCCCAGGAGTCTGCACGTGGCACATGCATCATACCAGGTAAGTACAGGGCCTGCACGATGGCTCTGGGAGGGCGAGAAATGGGCCTACCGGAAGTTCCAGAAATCCAGAAACAGGCCTGTCTCCAGATGGCCTCCGGAGCCTGGGGGGGGAAGGCAGTTTTTGCCCTCCCGGAGGCTTGGGAGGGTGAAAATGACTCCCCGCCGTGAGGCCCAGGAGGCCACGCCCCCATGGCCACGCCCACCCAGCAACTGCACAGAGAACCGGTTGCTAAAATTTTTCAATCCCACCCCCGATTTCTCCTGACCAACTAGTTGTTTTAGCCATGCGCATCAAGGTTAACGGATTATTTCTAAGCATTCCTGCTGTAGGTAGCCTGAATCTCTCGTGATGGATTCTTACAGAGGAAGGGGAAACCATGTATCAGGGCAGAGAAAGGAAAGATCAACGAACTCAGAGAAACTATGAAGATGAAACGAAAAGAAGCTGAGAAATAAATAAATACAAAACAAATAGATTGTTTAGTTGTCTCTCAAGGGCTGGGGCAAAGGAGCATGGAATGGCACATCCTGAAAAAGGGCCCCTCGCCAGCTCCCTCATGAAGCTTTGGAAACCAGAAATAACGTATGCCCTTTGGCAGTCTGAACTTCTACGTGTTTTCCATAAGTACTTTTGTTTGGGCATTGGTTCTTCTGCCTCCTCTTCGCTCTTCCACCCGTTCTCATCCACCGTGGAGACCGAAAACGCTTCTTCCTCTTCTTCTAACTGCTGCCGGAGCAAAGCCACTATCTCCCGGTGCTTCTTGGACTTCTCATGGTTCTTCATCCTGAAGAGAGAGATCAAAGGGATGTTACTGCAAAGAACAAGAGTTCGTGGAGAGGGAGCGGCTAACAAGTCTAATAAATAAAATAATAAAATAAATAAAGAGTTGAGTTCAGAAAGAATGGCTGCCTTTTATTGAAAGGAAAATGGAGCAGACGTTTGCTTGGGAAGGGAAGCCTGATGGGAACCAAGGAGGGGTTTGAATGAATCAAGGCAAGATGTCAGATGAAGTATGTGCTGGTCCTTTTGTCAGGGTTCCAAATAGCATCCAAAAATAAATTAGAGTCCAAGGACACATATAGCTCAAAGTTCCAATTTATTAAGAGAGCCATGTTGGCACATCTGGGAAAACCCTGAATCTGAAAGCTTCCAGGTTTTCCCCACCTAGTTGAAAGTTCAAGATCTTGTCCCTGCACCCACATGTCCATCACATGATCCAATCTCCCACTGCCATGCTGGCAGTTCCACCCATCCAGTTTCGGTCGGGTGCAGAGGCAAAGAATGACCTTGGCTTTCTAGAAATAATTTTGTTTTGGCTACACAGTAAGTAACTCCGTACAATCCCCCCTCCCATTTTCCCACAATAGAAAAAGGTGTAATAGAATAATAGAAAGTGTGGCATGCCAAAGATCCAAAAGAAAACTGCAGGCCTGACACCTTTTTAGTCTGCACATAAAGAAAAACTTACGCTTTCTCCGTCTTGAAGGATTTATCACAAGCAGGACAGTAGAGCTCATCAAAAAGATAGGCAGCATCCTGTTCTTCACTTAATTTGTCTGAAAATACATACATATATTTCTGTGTGAGATGCTTGATGGTCTGACCAAGTCTTCTTCTATTGTAGGGGTGTCAAACTCAAGGATCCAGCCCGCGGGGTGCTTAAATCTGGCCCATGGGGCCAGCCTGGAAATATCAAAGGACCGGCCCGTGATGTCTCTGCTGGCCAAAAGAGGAAGCAGGGGGGCTGCGTGCACCCTCCCACTCCCCGTGGCCTGTTTTTGGTCTCCTGCAGCACGCTGCCAGCCAAAAATGAGCCACATGGAGGCCCTGTGAGACCCCCACATGGCTGATTTTCGGCCGGCAGAGCTCTGCAAGAGCCCAAAGAGGCTGAAAAAGGGCCATGTGGAGCCTCCTTGCCCCCCATTTTGGCTGACAGGGCTCTGCAGGAGGCATCCATCCCATCTCCCCCCCTCGCTGGCCTGTGAAGAACCACAATGCTGATCCGGCCCTCAAAGAAATCCAGTTTGACACCCCTGTTCTATTGTCGATATTCAGCTATGAATTTAAGGGCTTAAGTAACCAAAATAGTACATCTATGCAGGAGAGGAAGGAATCAGCAAAGTTGAAGGGACCTTCAACAACTGCAATAGTAAAATCTCCAGGAATCACATGGAGAGAACTGTACCTCTCAGGACTGATCTTGTCCAGGGATCACAGAATACAAGTAAACCTCAACTTATAACAGTTCATTTAGTGACCGTTCAAAGTTACAACGGCACTGAAAAAAGTGACTTATGACCATTTTTTTTGCAGGATCCACATAATCACGGGATTAAAATTCAGATACTTGGCAACTGGATCCTATTTATGACCATCTGTGATCTTCTGTCAAGCAAAGTCAATGGGGAAACCAGATCTACTTAACAACCGGGCTGCTAACTTACCAACTGCAGGGATTCACTTAACAATTGTGGCAAGAAAGGTTGTAAAATGGGACACTGAACAAATGTCTCACTTAATGACAGAAATTTGGGGCTCCATTGTGGTCATAAGTCAAGGGCTACCTGTACTGATTGGGAAAATCAAACTCTTGGCAAAAGGGAGGAACAGCTACCAAGTTGCAACAGTGAGAATTAACCCTCGGCAAGTGGTGTTAACGTTTCCTTAATAGCTATGAAGTCCTTATTCTGGAAATCAATAGAGGAAATTAGGCGATTTAGCAAGCTATTCCCAGAAAAGCAATTTGCACTTGCTCTTAAGGAGCAACTAACTGCCAGTTGACCCTCACCCTCTTCTTGGTTCTCTTTCCTCTCTTCCTCTTCTTCTTCGCCAGACCCATCTCCAAACTCCTTTTCATACTGAGCTTCCATCTGCTGCAGTTCTCGCTCCAGGTCAGACATGGTCATCCAGCTCTGCTCCTTGTACTGCTCCGCCAGACTTTGAAAGGAAGTGGGGGACAAAAGGTGAGGATCCTCATAGGCTGGCTTTGTGCAATACCCTCAACCAGGCGTGTCAAACTCAAGGCCCGGGGGATGGATGCGGCCCGTGGAACTGGCAGCAGAGTCGGATAGTGAGGAGGTTGGGGAGGAACATGGGCCAGTCCTAGAGGCTGGGGAAGGCTCGGATGAGGGCTCTGTGTCAGAGGCAGAGATGGGGTCAAGGCCTTCTGACAGTTCTCAGCTGCCTTCGGAGCTAGACAGCAGTGAGGCAGAGGAACAGCTGGAGCCTGTTCCCAGTGTGTGCATGCGCAGAGCTGCCAGAAGAAAAGAACAGCTCAGAAATCAGGGTCGACTTGGGAGTAAAGCCACAAGTGGACTGTGATTTCCTCCCATAGGAAATAAAAGAGGAGCGGAAGGGGAGTGGGCTTTTGCAGGAAACAATTCATTTGTTCCTTCATTCATTCGTTTCAGGCGTGTGAAGATCTATCCATGAATCCCAGAGACTTTGTGCCAAGTCTTTCCTTGCACAGCACTGCGTTTGGAAAATATTTACATGGCAGCTTTCCAAGCTAGATGAGGTCTGTGGTCATATATTCACCTTTGAGAGACTGTTTATCAGGCCTTTGCTGAATGTGAATGAGGAATTCACATTCGTTTAATAAAACTACATTCAGTTTTGGTCACCACGATGTAGAAAAGATGTGGAGACTCTAGAAAGAGTGCAGAGAAGAGCAACAAAGATGATTAGGGGACTGGAGGCTAAAACATATGAAGAACGGTTGCAGGAACTGGGTATGTCTAGCTTAAGAGAAAGAAGGACTAGGGGAGACATGATAGCAGTGTTCCAATATCTCAGGAGTTGCCACAAAGAAGAGGGAGTCAAGCTATTCTCCAAAGCACCTGAGGGTAGGACAAGAAGCAATGGGGGGAAACTAATCAAGGAGAGAAGCAACTTAAAACTGAGAGAAATTTCCTGACAGTTAGAACAATTAATCAGTAGAACAGCTTGCCTCTAGAAGTTGTGAATGCCCCAACACTGGAAGTCTTTAAGAAGATGTTGGATAGCCATCTGTCTGAAACGGTATAAGGTTTCCTGCCTAGGCAGAGGGGGTTGGACTAGAAGACCTCCAAGGTCCCTTCCAACTCTGCTATTGTATTGTATTGTAAGGGCAGAGCCCTCATCCGAGCCTTCCCCAGCCTCCAGGACTGACCCATGTTCTTCCCCAACCTCCTCACTGTCTGACTCTGCTGCCAGCTCTGCTGGCGGCCACAACACAGAGTTCTTATCAATAAGGAAGAAGAATCAGTGTGCTGTTGATATTACTGGGTTACGAAACCTTCTCAAGAAAACAACAAAGCTCAGAGAGTACCAAGAGTTCTTCTCATGTTTCTCTCTGGTTGCCCAGCCTTTACAAGAACATAGTTCACACATTTATAAGATTATCTTGTTAGGATGAGTTTTGGAGGCTGTACCGCAACAGCCGTGAGGGCAGATGGAAATTTAGAACATGAACTTCTCCTTCTACACCAATGTAGGAAGAACATTTATGAACCTTCGTGCATCGTTGTGATGTAATGTGCACTTGGAGAAGGAGTAGGGGGTAATCTTGGTGGAAACTCTGTGGTTTCCTAAGGAGGGGGCAGCGCATTCCAGAGAAGCCCAAAACAACCAAATTGCAGACCCAAATTAGATGGGGGCGGGAAGAAGAGCTTCAGAGTAGCCACACCCTAGAATCTCTCAGGATGTATCTATTAGGTTAGAAGGTTGTAGCTTTTAATCTGGCAA
Source organism: Natrix helvetica (assembly GCF_964273705.1). Classification (NCBI taxonomy): domain Eukaryota; kingdom Metazoa; phylum Chordata; class Lepidosauria; order Squamata; family Natricidae; genus Natrix; species Natrix helvetica. The sequence goes on along the minus strand of NC_138552.1, from coordinate 19,594,111 downwards.
GATTCTGTCTATTAGGCCTAAGCAATAAGGAATTGAACTAGACTGGATTTCACCAGGTGGTCTTTGAGCTTAGTAGCAGATAGAGGCATCAGTTAGACAACAATTCCTAAGCTAGCATGGTCACCTACGGTATAAATTCTGGAAAGCTCCCGGCTTGTGTTAGTTCCTGCTTTTAATGACTATGTTGCCATTTGGGGTCTGCACCATTTAAAGACGGTATCCATGCAGCATGCTGCCTGGAGAATTTTGGAAATTCTAGAAAACCACCAAGGCTGAGAATCGCTGGTCTAAATCATCATACTTGGCCTGTTTCAGTTTCTGCTGCCTCCGGAGCGCTTCTGATTTCTTAGCTTTCTCTGCGTTCTGCTCTTCCAAGAGTTTCCGGTGGGCCTGAACTCGTTTGTCTCTTTTCCGCACAAAGGCCACCAGTTCCCGGACCAGTTCGTTCCTCTCCTTCCTTGCTTTGTCTCGGGTTTTCTTGTTTTCCTTTTCCATGGCCCGTTTTTCCCAGCGGTTGGACGCCTGCCGAGTGTCATATTCTTCCTTCCATGCAAAATTCTTCTGGGTACAGAAACTCTGCCAGTACGCATAAAAACAATGGACCACCTAATTGGGACAAGAGGGAGAAAACAGAGACGTTTACACTGGCAATTAGAGGAGGGCCATCACAAGGCAGTGATTTTGTTATGCATATTACTTTCTGTATTGACTTACATTTTTGAAAAGTAGACACAACAGCCATGCTGCATAGGGAGGAGGATGGCTTATTTTATTTCATTTTTTGCATTTTCACTAAGGATGCATACACTTTGAAAAGGATTCAGAAAACTGGTTCTGGGTGTTACACAAGCGCAGCATTTCTCTGCTCTTAGAAACCCCACTCCCTTTGCAAAAATGGCCATGCATAGCCTTTAGGAGGCTTCCAGAGTGCTCCTGGGGGCTGGGGAGGGCAAAAATGAGTGAAAAATAGCCGGTGTTTTGCTTGTTTTTGGTCCCCAGGAGCACTCTACAAGCCTCCTAAAGGCTATGCGTGCCCTTTTTTTAATGAAAAATGTTTGGGAGGTTTGCAGAGTGCAAAACCTTTTTTTAAAAAATTGCCTCTTCAAAATCTTGGTGCGTCTTATACTCCAAAAAATACGGTATCTCTCTTTAGGGCTTCCTCCTAAGCATGAAAAAGATGCAGCTGCTTTAATGTGTAGCAGGGTGAATAAATATCAATGATTTTTTTTAAAAAATAAAAAATGGTTTTATTTAAATCGGTTTTTAAAATTTAAATCTGATTTTTTTTATTTAAATAGGATTTTTATTTTATTTTTATCAAATTTATTTTAATAAAATGCTTTTGGAGTAAAAATCTATCCAATGATAGTTTTCTATTTAAGATACATTAATAATGAAATGGAGCTTCGTTATGTAGCATGAGGAGGCTGTATATCCTGTAATATTGGGACTGTCGGTGAGTCAACAGTAGGTCAGAGGAGGAGTCACTGCGGGCTTCAACTCCCAGTCGCTGTGGACTTCAACTCCCAGAATTCCACAGCCAGGCATGCGGGACAGAGATGGCAGTTGCTCTTGAAAAATTACTATTTCAATCGAGTTGATTTAAACCAAGCCTTTTTACTAGTGATTTAAATCATGTTTTACATTAAATCTACCCTGCTGCCTACTGCCAAGCAGCCTAATTGCAATCATTGATGGCAAAGGGTGGTATGACGGTCGTAACTTTGAGGGAAGTTATTTTTCCCCCTCAAAGCCTGTAACTTGAAACTGTTGTTAAAACGAATGGTTGTAACTTGAAGACAATCTGTATTCCTTTGCCGATACATTCACACAGGGACTATTGGAGAAGCTTTGCATTCCTCTGGATTTGGATTGATGCACTGAACAGGAAGTGGGGTTTTTCCTGCTGAACAAGGTTAGAAAGTGGTCCCTGATCCTGACTCTGCAGGCCTTCTATCTATGTAAATAATTAATCTAGACACCACAATAACAGGGGTGGGTTTCTGCCTGCTCGGCGTGTGTCCGCATTTGCGCCTAAAAAGCTCTGTGCATGCGCACGTTAGAAAAGGGGAAAAAATTACATTTCTGCAATGAAGTTCTGTGCATGCACAGAACTGAAAATCGAGATGGTGCTGCCGCCGATAGAACCAGTTCGGGGGCGTGAAAGCTCGAGTTACTACCTACTCAGCCGAACTGGTCCGAACCAGTAGGAACCCACCTCTGGTCAATAACCTGTACTGTTTTTTTTCTCCTTTCTACGAGTTTGCTACAGATCATTGTTTACAAAGGAAAAACGTACGTGGCTTAGATATGTAAGTAATTCTCTTTATAAACTCTGGTAAGACAAGAATTCTTTCATGGGAGTTCATTAGCCCCACATTCTGCAAAACTGTATCCTTTACCTAGCTGCCCTTAGACATGTAATATTTGAAATAATAGAAAATACTTGTGGCTCAGGTTTTAGATTTGGCAGTGGTTTGCTCTCCTAGCTTGTTTCAATTTAGTTTCTGAACGTTTCATTACCGGGCTAGGTAACGTCATCATTAGGATTTCCTCATTTAAGGATCAGGAGGACAAGAAAATCCTGATTGTGTTACCTAGCCTCATAACTAAATGTTCAGAAACTAAATTGAAACAAGTTGAGAGAGCAAACCACTGTTAAAAGCACATGATATCTCTGTTACATAGGAACTTTTATGTGCCACTCCATACTGTACTTTTCAGAGTATAAGACACACTCCCCTGCCCCCCAAAAAGGGTGGAAATATCAGTGTGTCTTATACACTGAATACAGCCATTTTTGGCCTCCCGAAACCCCGCCCCGCATGTCCCATTTTTGCCAAAAACTGGCCTGTTTTTCGCAAAAGCAGTGTGTGTAGAGGTTTTGGGAGGCCTGCAGAGTGCACTTGGGGGCCGGGGAGGACAAAAACCAGACACATGGGGGCCAAAAACTATTTTTTTTCTTGTTTTCCTCTTGAAAATCTTGGTGCGTCATACTCTGGTGCGTCTTATAGTCTGAAAAATATGGTATGTGAGAGCAGCCTCAATGCTCCTTAGGTTCAGAAACAGGGGACTAGTGGAGTAACAGGTAGAATCTGGAAGTGTAGCACTCAACAGGAAAAGATACAGGTGGAAGGAATTGTGCAACTTCAGTCTCATGCTGAAATGCTGTTTTTTCTCCACTGTAATGGCATTCTTTCTTTTTCTTTTAATTAAGGAAAAGTTCTGGTGACCTCAAAAGCTTATAGATTAGTTGGTGTCATCTGAGCCGACCCTACAAGGCAACTCTGGCCACCTATGAATTTCAGAGTTGTTACCGTATCGTAGTCGCTCTGAGAGTCTCCAAAGTTTGGAAATCCTTCAAAATCTTCATTGACTATGGATTCCTCTTCTTCCTTTGCAATCATTTCGAAGACGTGCCGATAGACTGCATAGAACCCCTGAAACAAACAATACGATCATTCAGAGAGAAAACGAGGCTGAGGACAATCGGAGAGCTCGATATAATGTCGCCTGGAATAACTGCTTCGTTTTCTGAACTGTTTTGACAGTGAGCTCTCCTGCCAGGCGTTTTATGTTTGAAAACAGAGCTGGAAGACTTAAAGGTTTATTTATTGAATTTATTGATTTCATCTCCTCATCTTTGAAATCCCATAAAATTGTTGTATTTCCTTCCACAAATAAATGACTTCTCTCTAGCTGAATCAGCGGAATAACTGAGTGGGAAGGGACCTTGGAGGTCTTCTAGTCCAACCCCCTGCTCAGGCAGGATACCCTACACCAGGGATGGCTAAGCTTTTTGTTGTTGCATGCTAAAAGCAGGTGCGCTCAATAGCGCGCACACATGTGCCCACACCCATAATGCAATGTGCATATGATACCCACCTGTGTGCCCTGCCCCCCTGTGCATGTGTGCGCTCCCCCCGCTCCCCCCACGCATGTGCATGACCCCCCCCTTGTGCCCCGTTTTGGGCCTAGCAGGCCTCCCTGCAGCCTTATGGGACGAAAAACGGGCCACGGGGGGATGTAGCCCCGCGCTTCCCCTTGTGCATCTGCATGCAACTCCCTGCCCCCCACGCATGCCTGTGTGTCTCCCACATGCACCCTGTCCTCCGCACATTTTTGGGCAGAGACCCAAAAAGCAGCTGGCTGGCAGGAGGCGCGTGCGCATACACAGTGGAGCTAAGCTGGGGTGACAGCTCACGTGCCTGCAGAGAGGGCTCTGCGTGTCACCTGTCACGACCCTATGCCATTTCAGACAAATAGCTGTCCAACCTCTTCTGAAAAAACTCCAGGGTTGGAGTATCTACAACTTCTGGAGGCAAGTTATTCCACTGATCAATTGTTCTTGTCATGGCCCCCTCAGAGCCCACTTTGCAGGAGGAGGAGGAGGAAGAGTTGGAACTGGGACTGTTGGACAGGGAAGGCATGCCAGGGACTGAGGACAATGCTGTCCCGCGACCCTCAGGCATTGGGGGAGGAGGTCGGCCAGACGGAGAGCTGCCTGCCTGCACAGACACAGGGGAGGATCGGCTGCGGACAGGCAGTGGTGCTGATGGGCAGTCAATCTCCTCTGATGAGGAACAGCTGTCTACTCCACCGATCCAAGGAAAGTGGAGCGTAGGCAAGCCCAGAGAAGGCTACCTGAGAGAAGGTCACCCCTGCCCCTCCTCACAAGGAACACCTGGAGGGAAGTAGCAATAGCAATAGCTATTGTACCACTTCATAGTGTTTTACAGCCTTCTCTAAGCAGTTTACAGAATCAGCGTCAATGGCTAAGGAGGGCAGCTTAGAAGGTGGCAGCATTGTTAGCCTCAGGTGTGACCACATCTCAGCCTGGAACCTGTTGGGTCACCACCCGTAGCAAGATGATGTGCTGATCTCAGGGGTCACCGAAAGGTACTGTATTTTTCGGAGTATAAGACGCACCTTTTCCCCTCAAAAAAGAGGCTGAAAATCTTGGTGCATCTTATACACTGAATACAACATTTTTTGCCTCCTGAAACCCTGCCCCTTCACCAAAATGGCCGTGCATAGCTCGTAGGAGGCTTTCAGAGAGCTCCTGGGGGCTGGGGAGGGCAGAAATGAGCAAATAATGGGCCGGTTTTTGTTCAATTTTACCCATCCCCAGCCCCCAGGAGCACTCTATAAGATTCCTAATGCCCTTTTTTAAAAAAATGATTCGCGAAAAACAGGACCTTTTTTGGGAGGTTTGCAGAATGGAAAACTTTTTTTAAAAAATGTGCCTCTTCAAAACCTTGGTACGTCTTATACTCCAGTGCGTCTTATACTCTGAAAAATACAGTAAATGTTACTCGCTCAGGTGAGAGCTTAAGCCTGACCTTTTTATCATCGTCGTAGCCAGAATAACACGTAACGGTGAAATACAGGACCAAATCCAGACTGTCATCTTGGTAGCCTCCATCAATGCCTCCTTTCAAAAGAGCTTCCCTGTGATTGTCGTACCTACAAAACAAAAAGAACAAACCAACTCGGAGGCCTTGAAGCTTTCTATCGCAGAATAAACAAGGCATGGTATCTCTTAGCAGGAAAACCAAATTAGTTTCCTGAATCGCAGCTAAAAGGTGGGCTGTTTTCAGGTCCTGCTGTAACAGGGTTTCCCACCCTTAGCTATATTAAGGTGTGAGGACTTCAACTCCCAGGATACCCCAGCCAGCTTGGAGTCTGATGGATTCAGGTGCAACTATCCGGGTTTCAGGCCCGGGTACAGCACGGAGACGGCATTGGTCGCGTTGGTCGATGATCTCTGGCGGGCCCGGGACAGGGGCTGCTCCTCTGTCCTGGTCCTATTAGACCTCTCGGCGGCTTTCGATACCATCGATCATGGTATCCTACTGCGACGACTCGGGGGGATGGGAGTGGGGGGCATTGTTTTACGGTGGTTCTCCTCCTACTTGTCGGATCGGTCGCAGTTCGTGTTGACTGGAGGGCAGGGATCGACCCCCTGGAGGGCAGGGATCGACTTGTGGGGTGCCCCAGGGGTCGGTTCTCTCACCCCTCCTGTTCAACATATATATGAAACCGCTGGGAGAGATCATCTGTGGTTTTGGGGTACGGTATCATCAATATGCTTTTTGGGTATTTTTGTGATATGTATTTTTTAATGTTGTACGCTGCCCTGAGTCCTTTGGGAGAAGGGCGGCATATAAATCCAATAAAACAAACAAAACAAACAAACTATGCCTAAACTCTTTAAATTAAAGAGAACACCACCTCTAGTTTTGTTTCAACTTGGGAACTGTTTCTGAATGTTTTGCTCGAAACTGGGGAAGAAATGTTGATTTTCAACATTTTCTCTTTCTTTTAGTGTTTTTAAAAATTTCCTGTGGCAGCACCTCCAAAAAATAAATAACTTAAAATATTGTGAAACATAAAGCCAAGGTTGTCTTTATGCATTTTAATGCACTGGAAAAAAAAAAGTCAAAGTCACCACTTTTTCCCCCCTCATCACACTTTTCTCTTTCTTTTAGGTTTTTTTTTTTTTAAATCTTCCTGTATTTTTATTTTATAATAAAAAGCTTAACTTTTAAACTTAAAAGATCTGGTTAACTCTGTGCTGCCACCTAGTGGTAGCACCTCCAATCAATATAAGAATTGTCAAGCTTTTATCCAAGGGCAAAACTTACCACGCTCTCTCCTGTGCATCGCTCAGCACATCATATGCAGCCTGGATCAGCTTGAACTGTTCTGCTGCTTCCTCTGCATTGTCTAGATTTTTATCTGCAATGTCAATGAAGCAGAATCTAATCAATTCACCCCAAAACAGAAACAACCTCAACATCACGAGCCTTGGGAAATGCACTGGTAATTATCAGAGGCTAAAAAGCCAAGAGAAAAACACAATTCCTGGCTCACATTTGCAACCTATGTGGCTCTAGCACATCCCATTAGACTTCAGTTGAGTAACACATTTGAGGGCTCCTATCAAATTTATTTGGAAATAAAGTCTGTTAATAGAATCCAGTTCCAAACAGAATGCTTAAGATCAGAATGACGCAATAACTATAATATCTGCAACATGTTCCAGTATCTGTTCTGACTGAGGCTTCCCGAGAGCAGGAAGAAAACTCCTTGTCCCGACAAAAACCCCTTTTATTAATTTGCCATGAATTTTGCTCATTTCCATCAAGCAAAGTCTTTCAAGGGAGGATTTACAGTCACAGACCTTATCTGGCTTGGAGAGCTGACAGGCCGATATCTGCAAAACTTGGCAAGGAGTCTGAGAGTCACAAACCAATTAAGCGAACTAACAGTCTCCTGCAAACTCCACTCCCCCTTTGCTCCTCTTTTATTTTCTCTGGGAGGGGCCATTCATTGTCCACCTGTGGCCTTACTCCTAAGTCGATCCCTGTTTGTTAGTTGTTCCCTTCGTCTGGCAACTCTGCGCGTGCGCATACTGGGAACAGGCTCCAACTGTTCGTCTGCCTCATTGATGTCTGACTCTGAAGGCAGCTGATAACTGGCATACGGCTCTGGCCCCCTCTCTGCCTCTGACACAGAGCCCTCATCAGAGCCTTCCCCAGACTCCAGGACTGGCCCATGTTCCTCCCCAACCTCCTCACTGTCTGAATCTGCTGCCAGCTTTGATGGCCACTGGCGGGCCACAACAGTATCATCTGTTGATCAAGAGTTTAGACAGCCATGCTCTTTTCAGGATATTCCACTTTTTCTCCTGCTAAGGTTTGTGTTTCTAAACAAACCAGTCTATATTCCCTGCTTACTGGGCAAGCTCTGTTTTCACTGGACTTTTTTTCCTTCAAGAGAGTTTTGGATCTTGTTCATCTTTTGGCAAACAGAAGGCTATAAATGCAGCAAATGAGTTTGCCATTAGTATATAGAGATTACCATGATCTTTATTCAGATAAACCATCGGAGGCATACTCAGATAAATAAATAAGTAAAGGAATGAATAAGTGAATGAAAATGTTCAAATCTTTTTGAAATTGAGATGGAGCCTAATGCATTTACTAATTGGTTTGCCATTCATTTGCTGTAATGTATTCAATTCCACATAAAAAGGGGGCCTCCAAAGCAGTAAGACAATTGTCTAGGCCTGATTGCTATTTGAAGATTTAAAAATCAATGCATTCAGGATTAATGCATGCTAAATCACACTGCCTATTTTACATATATGCAGAGCAGGCGGGCTAGATGAATCAAAAATTGGGACTGCCGGGAGAAATATCAACAACCTCAGATATGCAGATAACACCACTCTAATGGCAGAAAGTGAAGAGGAACTAAAGAGCCTCTTGTTGCAGTGGAAGAAGGAGAGTGCAAAAGTTGGCTTGAAACTCAACATTAAGGAAACTAATATCATGGCATCCATCCCTCTCAATTCCTGGCAAATAGATGGGGAAGAAATGGAGGTAGTGACAGATTTTATTTTCCTGGGCTCCAAGATCACTGCAGATGGGGACTGGAGCCAAGAAATTAAAAGACGCTTGCTCCTGGGGAGGAAAGCTATGGAAAATCTAGACAGCATACTAAAAAGCAGAGAATCACCCTGACAACAAAAGTGTGTCAAGTCAAGGCTATGGTTTTTCCAGTTGCAATGTATGGCTGTGAAAGTTGGACCATAAGAAAGGCTGAGTGCCAAGAATTGAGGCCTTTGAACTATGGTGCTGGAGAAGACTCCTGCGAGTCCCTTGGACTGCAAGGCGATCAAACCGGTCAGTCCTAGAGGAGATCAACCCTGACTGTTCTTTAGAAGGCCAGATCCTGAAGATGAAACTCAAATACTTTGACCACCTAATGAGAAGGAAGGACTCACTGGAGAAGAGCCTAATGCTGGGAAAGATTGAGGGCAAAAGAAGAAGGGGATGACAGAGAATGAAGTGGATGGATGGAATCACTGAAGCAGTCGGTGTGAGCTTAAATGGACTCCAGAGGATGGTAGAGGACAGGAAGGCCTGGAGGAATGTTGTCAATGGGGTTGCGATGAGTCGGCCACGACTTCGCAACTAACAACAACAAAATAACATTATGATGCACCACACCGTACACAGAAAACAGTAGAAGATAATGTGGCATTAAGGCATGACACAATCACTTTATTTTTCAATAAAGAGTTGCAAGGAAGGTCTGCATTTGCTGTTACAAACCTTATTATTTTCATTACCTTTAGGCTGCAATTCTAAGATTGCTGATCTGAGTCAGCAGGATTTATTTTTGAATAATCATATAAAGGATTTTCTACGGTCAGGCAGGTATTACATTGAAATTATATTTAAGAAGCATCTTAACAAAGCCTTGAAGCCAGACAGACCTAATATGACCTCATGAAAAGAATTCATTACCAAACTATGTGTGGACATTCTCCTGGGATTTAATTAATAAGAGTACCAGTGCAAACAATCAGTCAGGCTGTTGATTTACTAGCTTACATCCAACAGAATTTGTATTTGCTTTGAGATGAATAAACGCCATCTTCTGTGGACTAATATAGTAATAAATCCCAGATTTATTATTTATTTATTCATTCATTCATGGGCTAAATTGGGAAGCCAAAAAAAAAAAAACCTACCCCATAGCAGAAAATATTAATAGGAAGCTACTTCCATTGCATGGCATATGGATAGCTCCAAATGAACATCAGGAATCAAGCTAGATTGAACTGCCTTGTTGCCTTGAGAAGTAACTAAAGGCAGAATACACCCAGAATCATAAAGGGTGTGTGTGTGTGTGTATACTCTCTCTCTCTCTCTCCCTCTCTCTCTGTGTAGCTATAGCAATAGCACTTAGACTTATATACTGCTTCACAGTGCTTTACAGCCCTCTCTAAGCAGTTTACAGAGTCAGCCTATTGTTCCCAACAATCTGGGCCCTCATTTTACCCACCTCGGAAGAATGGAAGGCTGAGTCAACCTTGAGCCTGGTGGGATTCAAACTGTCAAACTGCAGTCAGCCGGCAGTCAGCAGAAGTAGCCTGCAGTACTGCACTCCCACCACTGCGCCACTATGGCTCATATACATATATCTGTATATACATACACATATACGATATAATATTCTATTATATTGGTCAATATAATAGAAAAATCCAATGAATATACTTAAATTTCATTTCAAAAGCTTAGCAAAGTGAGAGGGAGTGAGTGGTTAAAGGGCGGGACTAGCACCAGGCAGGATATACAGCTATCAACCAATACATATGATAAACAGGGGTGGGCTGCTCCTGGTTCGCCCGGGGTTCGAGCGATCCTCTAGCAAAGATTCCGTGCGGTTTGGCAAACCCCCAAATCCCATTCCTGGGTGGCCCCCTTGTAAGGTAGACTGGGCTAAGGAAGAGAGTGAACAGCCAAGGGGATACCATGGCTGATTTTTTAAATTCATTTATTTATCTCATCAATTAGACAAGAGATCAGTTTAAACATGATTATGAATACACGAAATGGATACAAATACAAGGGAATATAAGGACAGGGACGGTAGGCCCGCTGGTGCCCCTTACACACCTCTTAGGAATGTGGTGAGGTTGACAGTAGACAGCCTAAGGTTGAAGTTTTGGGGGTTTGGGTTAAAACCCCAATAAAGCGAATCAATAAAGTGAACCAATAAAGTGATGGTGGCTTGAACTGCCCTCACTCCAACCCCTGGATCCCTGGACATCACCCTGCTCGACTACAGTTCCCACCCTGCCCAACATCCGGCTGGGGCCCATGGTTTTATTTTGGAGAAAGAGCAGGTGGGAGGAGGCCTCGGGTGGCGTGGGAAAAACGCTTTCGGGGCGGGCGGGGGGGGGGGAAGGGATACCTGGATGCCAGCGGAGGGCCAGCTTCCGATAGGCTCGCTTGAGGTCTTCATCGGACGCGTCGCGTTTCACCCCCAGCACTTCGTAGTGACACTTCATGCTCGGAAGTCCCAGGGCCTCTTTCAGCCCAGCGGCCCACCACCCTCCGCCCCGGCCGGCACCTGCACGTGTGGACCGCGGTGACGAACAGCCGGCGGAGGAAAGGGGCGGGTGGGGGTGGGGGGGAAGGACCGGAAGGAGCAGAGCGGAGGTCCAGCTCCTCCTTGGCTGCCGGGCTGGGAGGCGGAACTGACGGAAGGGCCGGGAAGGACTCAGGGGTGGGGGAGGATGGAACGCAGCAGGAGGGAGAGCGGCGGAGGTTTCAATGGCGTGGAACGTCGGGGACGTGAACGTTCCGAGGCCGCCGAGCTGGTTTTGATGTCGTGGAACGTTGCGGGACCGAACGTTCCAGAGTCGCTTTGCCGGGAGGGGCGGCGTTGGAAGTTGGTTGATTCGGAGCCGCCTCTGTCTCTGATCAGAACGAGGGCGGTCCTGCCTGTTTTTTTTTTACTTACTTACTTACTTACTTACTTACTTACTTACTTACTTACTTACTTACTTACTTACTTACTTACTTACTTACTTACTTACTTACTTACGTAGTTATGTATTTGTATTTATTTATTTCGTCAAGCATGTATTAGCTAACAGATACAAGTATAAACTTGATTTTGACTACATGAATAGGGTACGAATAAAAGGGAACATCAGGACAGGGGCGCTAGGCACTTGTGCACGCCCCTTAACAGACTTCTTGGGAATGCGGCGAGGTCGAAAGAGACACTTAGAACAACCGAAAAAGAAAGGGAGAGAGGAGGAGAGAACGAGAGGAAGAGGGGGCAAAGAAGAAAGAGGTAAGGGGAGGAGGGTGGAAGGGAGAGGAAGAGAAAGAGAGAGGGTAGGAAGGGGAAGAGGAAGAGCAGGAGTAGAGGAGAGGTAAGGAAAGAAGGAAGGGGAAGGAGAGGAGGAAGGAAGAAAGTAGAGAAGGGAGGCAGGGAGAAAAGAAAGGGAAAATAAGGTGATGTTACAACAGGCGGAAGGGATGGTAAACAAAGCAACCCAAACTGTATTATAACCTATTAAATGAAATAAGAAATGTATAAGAATGACAAATGTGAAGAAGAATAACAATTATGTGAATGTATACTTAAAATGGTATGTAAGAGAATAAAATACAATTTTATTGTATTGCAAGCCGGCCTGGCCTGTTAATTTTAACTCATTTTTAAACATATTGTCTTATAAATTCGGTTTGGTTTTTTTGGATATGTATTTAATTTCTTTTTAACTTTTGAGATGTGTTTTTTTAATGTTGTATGCCACCCTGAGTCCTTTGGGAGAAAGGTGGCATATAAATCCAATAAAAACCAACAAACAAAACAAATTGGGGGGGGGAAGGAATGCGGTGAGGTAGACGGTAGACAGTAGACATCTGCATGGCAATTCCTCGGATTGGAATTGCCATGCGGATGTGTGACCTCAGGTAGTCCTCGACTTGCAACCGTTCCTTTAGTGACCGAAATTGCAACGGCAGTGGGGAAAAAAGGCGACTTGGGACCGTTTTTTCACTTATGACCATGGCAGCATTCCCCGTGATGACGTGATCAAAATTTGAATGGTTGGCAGCTGATTTATACCCATCAGGGTTGTGGTGTCCCTGGGTCATGTGACCCTCCTCCTGACAAGCAAAATCAATGGGAAAGGCAGATTCACTTAACCATCGGGTTACTAACTTAACCAAGTACAATGATTCACTTAACTTTGGCAAGAAAGTTTGTCAATGGGGCAAAATTCACTTAACAAATGTCTCACTTAGCAACAGAAATGTTGGGCTCGGTTGTGGCCGCAAGTCAAGGACTACCTGGATTTCTGTAGTGTGGACAGAGGACGTTGGATACCGAGTGCTCATTTTGCACATAGAATTAATTTCGCTGAAAGCAAGGCCATCTTCCTAGCTGTAAATATGTATCTGGCAGCAAGCGACAAAAACATAAACATAAAAGCTAACATGGGTGATCCCTCCTCCCCCCCAAAAAATCTGCTCTTAGATTCTGGAGATGAACACCTCCTGCAGAAACTGAATCACTAATTGTCTTTCTGACTAGTCTAACCTATTCCACTGTTAGAAATTGAAACAGGGCAGTTTCGTCACCTGCTTTACAATGCATTTTGGAAGAAGGGCAAGAAATATTGGATATTATACGCACCTGTTTCCTGTTATAGGACACATGATTATTAGTGTCATTTTGTAATTATTCAGTTGATTGATAAATCAACTTTTAACAGGAATTACAATGTTTACTATTTGCAGCCTGGAAGTTACTGAACTATTATTCTTTGTGCTTTGACACTTAAGAAAAATCTAGTCCCTCCAATGTAATATTTCAAAAATTCAGCAATGGTATTGCTGAGAAAACTGTTGTAAAACCAGAAATTAGCATCCTTGAAGTTAAATTACTTAGTAGTGGCTATTGAACCAACAAATAATGTAAACAAACATTAAAAACTGCACATTCATGTCACCTCCCATCCATCCTTTTCACAATTAATCAGTGGAACGGATTTCCTCCAGAAATTATGTGTGTTCTTTCACTTGAGTTTAAGATATTGGACAGCTATTTATCCAGAATAGTATAGGGTCTCCTGCCTCAGCAGGGGGTTGGACTAGAACATGGGTGTCAAACTTGCAGCATCATGTTGCCGGCATGTGATGTTTCGCAACATTTTTCGTGGCGCTGGAGTGGGCTTGTCCTGTGCATGACTCATCCAGCCTATGGGCCACCAGTTTGACATCCCTGAACTAGAAACTCTCTTCAAGCTGTTATACTATTATTGTTATTGTTTTTAACCTTACAGGATAAATTTGCACCAATACATATAGATTAAGGATAGTTATTTGTTCCAAAGCAGTAAAGTTTTACAGGATTGGACATAGCTCAAAATTATTTGAAAGGGGTATTTGAAAAGCAAAGGAGCACATTATTTCTTTAAAGCAAGTTTGTATTGTCTCAATTCTCATTCAAACATTTGCATTTTTTTAGACCCATGCAGAAAAAAAAACTGTTTTGAACTGCTGTGCTCCTCAGCATTTCAAAGCATCTATTCATAATGACTTTCTAAAGCAAGCCAACCCCAACTGTATAAACCTAGTGTCAGCCTCTGCTTTGCTGCTTGCTTTCAGCTGCCATTGAAATGGGGAGGGGGGGAGATAACATGGTATTGGGAGGGGAAGCTTCAGCACGGGAGTGAATGAAGAAGGGAGTGGTTTTCTCACCATCTACTGCGCATGCTGCAGATAGTGGAATTGCCGCCAAGGCCAACCGTCTGGCATACCAACCTGATGGGTTTTGAAGCTGGAGCCCACATGACACCTGTGGGGTGTGCGGATTGGACTGGGTGATGGGGTTACTAGGGGGAGGGAGTTGGGTCACATATTGATATCTATGATTACGCACGCTTTTGCCTCAGATCTTGCTTTGCTTAGCTGCTTTCTACTCATAACCAGTAAAAGTACTCTTAATTCTGAAATATGGAGTTCAATGGTTTCTTTCTTGGTTACTGATGGAGGCTGCCCTGACACCTAGCATGTAATTTTTGTCCTTTTCTTTTTTTTTAATGAGAAAGCAATTGGGGTGCAGTACGTCCAAAACTGCATAAATGCTTTGGAATACAAGAAAAAAATGGAGAGACTGAAGAATCTTAGTTCAGCGTATGCATACATATGAAATTTTACCTCCAGCTATTAATACCGTTTTCCCCAAAATAAGACCTCCCGGGATAAGATGCCCAGTCGGGCTTTTGAGCGCATGTGCTAAAATAAGCCCTCCCCAAAAATATTGCAACACAGCAGCAGCCATGAGGTGACCATGCTCATTGCCTCCTGTACCTCAAAAATAAGTCCTCCCCCAAAATAAAGACAAGCGCTTATTTTGGGGGTCAAAAGAAAATAAGATTTTCGGGGAAACATAGTAACAAAAAAGTTCTGCCTCACTGATAAGTAAACAGCCTCTATAATACAGTTATTATGAATCTTCAGGTAGGAATTACTGTAGGACCTCTACAGCAAAAAATGCAGGAAAACATACCAGTTCCATAAAGTATTAATCTTCAAACTGAGAAGGCATTTCAGTCATTTTAACTATTGGAAACTGAGTGGGTGATGGGTTAAACGGGTTTGTTCCAGTGGGCTATTTTTCTTTTCAAAGTAGGCCTAAGACATATTGCTAGAGGCACTGGCTCTCTATAACTCTGTGTTATACCTATCACCAACTTCCTTTTTTAAGTAAAAAAAGCAAGAAAAGCCAAAAACAAATTTTGTAAAAATATTTAACGCCAGCCAATAAGTGATTATGTGATGCTACAGTAGAGAACTTGATTAGAAAAGTAGCATAGCAACTGATTAAGACTCCCATATTATAAAGTCCAGTTAAATCTCCATCTTTTTTTCAAAGTTCTAATTCTGTACTCCAATTCTGCCAAGCTTTCTCTTCCACTTCCTCTGCCGCTGGTGTACTTTCTTCTTTTTCTTTTTCAAGCTCTTTTTTGGTTCTGGCCTCACCAGTTCTATCTCCACTGGCTTTTCTTCAGCTGGCGTTTCAAATACTTCCTCGGTGGGATCTTTGGGAATGAGCGCTTGGTCTTCCTTACTCTTCAATTTCTGTAACTGTTTCATGTTTTGCTTTTCTCTAAATTTAGCAACTAGGGCCAGTCTTAATTCCCGACGATGCTGTAATTGTAATAAAAAAGCAAATTGGTATGCATAGTGTAAGGCATTGAAAAACATTAGAAAGCTGCATATATCAAGTTAGACGACTCCTAGTCTAGCTAGTTTGAGGGGTTTTTATGGCAACTGAAAAAGCTCTGCAGCCCTTCAGATAGTTTTGTGCAACTGAACCAGAATGCTCCATGGGTAGAACCAGAGCCCCCAATGTGCGAATAATATCTGTCATCAATTTCTCCCTCTTGCCAGTTTCAGTTTCCAGAAATTTTATTAACTTGCATTGATTGATAGTTCATCTTTTGTCCAGGAACTTAGTTTATATAAGTTCTTTTTCTCCACAGCAATGATCATGTGAGACAAGGATGAGCTGAGAGATATATTGGCTTGCTGCAAAGCTACCCAATGGGTTCCATAGTTGAGCATAAATTTGAACTTGGATCTCCAGTTCTAATATCTAAAGGGATTGTATTACGCTACTTTTGGGCAATATTACCTAAAAACAAAATATTATGCAACTTAGTATTATGCTGTCTCTGGTATATCAAATAATGAACATGAATGTCCACCACAGGTGATGGCTAACCTTTTTCTAAAGGTGTGCCAAAATTGCACACGTGCCCACCCACCTGTGCACACTACACCCCCCACCCGTGCGCCCGACCCCCAATATATGCGCCCACGCAGGGAGGAGTTTTCGGGCTCCAGAGGCTTTCCTGAAGCCTGGAGAGGGTGAAAATGGCCTCCTCCGGAAGGGTGAATATCAAGGCTACTGTGCCAGCAAATATGGCTCCGTGTGCCACCTGTGTCACATGTGCCATAGGTTTGCCATCACGGGTCTAGACACTGAAATTACATCACACATTAAGATACTGAAGACTGTGCACTGTTCCTAGTTCCTAGTGGGGTCAATCTAAACTTATTTTGTAATTTTAGCATAAGAGCCATCATTTATAATTTTGCAAATAGATTGGTACAAATATACACTTTTCTAGTACATGCAAAGCACATTTGCACAAACATTTTTGTGCCGATTAAGTGCACAGAATATCAAGTGTTTATAAAGAAAAATGTAACAAGCTAATCCGGCAAGATCAATAATCAACAGACATAGAATTCTTGTTTCAAGTATCTTGAGACTGACTCAAAGTAACTGTGAGCCAACAGCCAGCAGTTTACATGATTCTACTGAAGTTGATCCAGCAGCTTCCAGATATATAGAAATGTATTTTGGATATATAGCATGCAAAGGAATCACTGCCTTTTAAATAAAGACCAAAGAAACTACCTAAGATGAACTATTGGGCAAGGGAAGCAGTCATTAAGAGACAACAGCATAATAGAATATTGGGGAAAATAATAAAATACTGACATTTTTATTAATGGTTTGAGATGGTGTAGCCGCAGCTACCAGGGTAACTAGTCAAGTTGCAGTAAGTGTGAGACAGAATGATGCTAGGTGTGAAGACCCAGTTCAAGTCCAGCATCAGCCAGGGAAGCTTGCTGGAAGACACTGGACCAATTACTCTTCCTCAACCCTATCTATATTGTACAGCATCTTATGTTGGAGAAGGGAGTTGTGTTCCCGTCTCCTTCAGCACAAACCACTTTGAGTACCTAAGAAAAAAAGGCAAAGTTATCTAACCGGTAATGAAAACAAGAATATAGTATTACCATATTTGGAGATTGGTAATGAGGGTTTTCATACAGGGTTTGTCCTCCAAAGCTGCCCTGGAAGATCTTGATTAGGTTCAGGACAAAACGAGGACCAATCTCAACAAGAGCTCCATCTTCTTCTATGATCTGCAACAGAACCGAACACGGGGATATATTTTGGCATTTGGAATCAAAGTACTTAGCACCATTTGATCCAACGTGTTAACATTTTATTCTGATTAGAACTTTGAATCACTAGGTAGATGCTTAAATGCCCTTTTCTATCGTCTACTTTTTCCAGGACCTTCAACATCAGTGTACCCCAAACCTCCTGGTTTTATTATGCAGGAGCTTAAGGGCTTTTATAACCTGAACACCTGAGATTTAATCCATTTCTTCTTGACCCAGAAAGAAAACTGGAAACTACAAGGAGGTCAGTGAAAAATTATCACTGGAAGAGAAAGCCATTGCTTGCAGTATGAAATTGAAATATGATTCAGTAGCTATGTAACCATTATATATGGCCTATTGTTTATACAAATCAGCTTGAGCAAGCTTTAAGTTCAAATTTTGTGTTCTCCCTTTTGAACACTGCCACATCAACAATTACGTTTGTGTAAATCCAGTTTCCCATTATATCTTAAAGAGATTTGACAGCGTACAAATTTGATAAAATAAATAAATTCCAAATTCTGGTTTATTGCTGTGTCTTTAAACAAGAAATCAAGGAATTCTTATTTAATTCTTTCATAAAACTTCAATTAAATTTCACAATTTGTCTCTGTACAGAATGACAAACTGAAAAAAAAAAATTTCAGTTAATTAATCTGAAGGAAAACAATTCTTCCAGTCCTATTGGAACTGTGCAAAAACAAAAAATGAGAAGAAGGCAAACCCAGAGCTTTACAATTATTACTGTAACTCTATGCACCATTG
Source organism: Natrix helvetica (assembly GCF_964273705.1). Lineage (NCBI taxonomy): Eukaryota > Metazoa > Chordata > Lepidosauria > Squamata > Natricidae > Natrix > Natrix helvetica. The sequence continues at coordinate 19,575,989 of NC_138552.1, read as the reverse complement.
TTACTTATATCACTACCAAATTCTCACCAGCTAGCCATATCCTTACTGGGATTTGAACTTGGGCTATTTTACATACGCAAGCTCTCATCAGCTGAGCCAGGGGAATGATTAGATGTTTGTCAAGGCACCTAGTGTGCCCAAATATGGGAGGGAGCATACTGCTTCCCTTTTACCAGGTGCCTTGACAAAAACACCTAATCATTCCCCTGACTCAGCTGATAAGGGAGAGCTTGTGGCTTAGAGGTTAATATAACTCCCTAACATGTAAAATAGCCCAAGTTCAAATCCCAGTAAAGGTATGGCTAGCTGATGAGAGCTAAGTAGCTTGAAATAGATCTACACTAGTCTCCCTTCATTTATTTATCAACAAAAAATGCAATACAAAATGGTTTTGGCCTGGAAGGCTCCTAGGGTGGAGCTGAAAGGCAAAAGGGAAGCAGTATGCTCCCTCCCCGTATTTGGGCATACCAGGTGCCTTGACAAACACACACACACATCAAAGCTAATCTAGTGAAAGAAAAAAATAACTTGAAAAAAAATAACCATTTAACCTCTTCTGGGTTGGAACTCAATGGTCCTGTTCTTTTTCAGAGGTCAAAACTTCAGAGAGTTCCTGTCACTATTGTTGACTCGTGCTCATAAACAAAGCGGGAACTAACCTGATAATTTCGAAACCAGATCCTCTCATCTGTGATGGAGAAGGCGAAAACATGGTCTACAAAAGGCTGACTCCTGGGATGATACTGTGGAGTACTAAAGATCTAGTCAAGAGAAATGAGAGCGCTGAGTGATGAATACAATCATAGTCCCAGAAGGGTATCACAAAGGTCACACATTCCATTTGTCTGGTCAATTTGTTGCTATTAAAATAGTTCAAGCACACAAATTGTTTATCACCCAAAGTCAGGCTATAATTATTTTCCCTGTTTTCATAATACAAAGACTGTCTACTTTCTGAATATTTGTTGAAGGCAACTTCAACATAACTCTGTCCAGGCTATTCTTGGTTTCTACAGAGAATGATGTCAACTTGTTTATATTATGGAGACACTGAAGAAATGAATGACAGCACATGTTAACAGAAGTGGAGGTAGAATACGGAAAATCAAATCTCAGCTGAATTCTTCAGGTCTTACTGTTGTATTTCCTTGTGGACAAAGTTTTACAAAGACTAATATTAATGTATAATGTGCAGTTCCTACTGAAGTAGGAGTGCAACCTATTCTTACTAGAAGTCTAATAAAACCTTGTTCCTCAAATATGTATATCAAATCCCAATCAAAGGATTCCAAATCTGGTGCAACACATCATTACAAATGGAAGGCTGCCTCTTAAGAATAATTAAATGTATACAGACCTGAATAAATAGCTCTTTCAGCAAAGCATAATGTGGTTTCTGGTCAAAAACCTACGAAAGAAACAACAAAATTTAGGAATATGCGAAAAAGCATGAGAATTATAGACCATGAAGGAGAGTAGTCCCACAACTGCAAGTTTATTCTTACTGGATCGAAAGAAAGAACAGGTCGAGAGCCTCTCAAACAGTTTCCAGTCATCTTCAACTCAGCCAATGTGTGAACTGTAATGATATTAAGTACAATTAAGAATGTTACTGTCTGCTATGTGGGGAAGAAGTTGCTTAAAAGAACAGAACACTATAGCAGCTGATCAGTCTACGATACTAATTTTTGCAAATGCCCAATGTAATTACCACAAGCATATTTTTTGGGTGGATTGTTTGGAAGCAGTTAAAATATAATGATTGAGAATATGTTATAAAGGTGTAATGTTATTGGAGGTTTATTGAAATTGCTAATGAATGCCAGTAGGTGGTTGTGTCTTTAAACACAAATGATTTCAGATAAAAGCACGTTTAAATAATTATAGTTAAATGAGAATTGTGGGACATTGATAGTAAAATACATAAAGATTTTTGATTTAAAATGTACAATTCAATATGAATGAAGTATAAGTAATGATTGTGGAAGAAACGCACAAAATTTATTTGTAACCAATCAACACGCTTTCTACAAGATGTAATGAAGGATGATTCTTTTTTGTGTTTTTGTTTAATTAAAAGAATAAAAAAATTTCAAAAAAGTATATATATAATGATTATATTAGAAAATATTTCACACAGTAGGTGGCTGTACTTACTGTTCTGGACTAAAAACTTGGCTGATGGTCCATGGGGGACATTTGAAAGCCTAAAACAGTTATGGAAGATGGTCAGAAACAATATTAGCATTTCTTTGGTAATTGCATTTCCTTAGTAATTGGCCCACGGTATGTTTGGAATGTATGAAATAGACAATACTTTTGACAAGAGATGCCTGAAAGTGCCCCAAATATATATATATACTAAAAGGCTTTTAAAGTTTTGCCATTGTTTTCAAATTGCCACTGCAACAGTGATGTTTTGGCTTATTTTTGGAGTAGGAACATCCAAACCTCTAGGCAGGGGTGGGCAACTAAGGCAACTTTTCAAATTGTGGGCTTCAATTTCCAGAATTCCAAAATTAGCATGGCAGTTAAAGTGCGTAAGTCACACAGTGTCTAGATATCAGGAATTGGAATATATAGGCAGATTTTTTCCTCACCAAATGTAAAGATCTTGCTTCTTTTTGGCTTCAAAAAAGATGCACTTATTGCAATTCTTCATTTCACAGACCTACATAAAGTAAGAAAAACAATATTCAGACCAAAGAAGAGTATTTCATTGTGTTTATCTAATATCCAGAATAAAAAAGGATTTTATGAGTGCAGATGAAGCTCGCTTATGTTGTTTTAGATAATCCTCAAGTCTGTAATTTATAATACGGCACAGTGGAAAGTTTAAACACAGGAAAAGGTAGAATTAAATCCCCACACCACCAGGACAATCAATTAGTTACTTGGAAAAAGAAAATTTATATAACTTACCTCATTAATGATAAATAGCTTGTCTTTCCTGTCCATTTTGGTATCTATAACACAAATAGAAAGCATCTTTTAAGTTTATAAACTTCAATAATATAGAATTTTACAAATATTGAAGATTCTCTCAAAAATTAATATTCAGAATGACAGATTTGACACATTTAGTTTGTAGGTGATGCTTATTTCAAGTTTTTCCATGTGTTTATTTCCTAATACCTCTATCTGCAAAAGTGGAACCTGTTTTGTATTCATATGTTGTTTAGCATACCATCTGCTACTTACTTTTGTTAAGGGCAGGAAAAAATCATAAGCTAACTGGCTTTAAGATGAGGCAATAGTATATATAATTATATAACTACTGATTCACTCGGTTTTGTTCCAACTCCAATATCTTTTCAGAAACTAATAATTCCTAGTGTACACATTTGTGCAGGCTTTCATAAATTGAAATAATAAGCACCTAATTAAAAAGACAGAGAGGTAATACAAGTAAAATCAGAACTACCTGCTTTAGAATGAGGCATTAATGTACGCAAATCCTTCATTAGATGCCTTGTCCTAAAATTTATTCCTCTGGAAGAAAAAATGAGGACCCTCTCTTTGTTCTTCCATTTACCCTGGAAAACAGAAGCATTAGCATGACCTAGTTAAGAAGAAACTAAATTAAATCTTTTAACCAAGCAGTGGTTAAATACACTAACAGTAAATTGTTTCATGTGTAAGAAAACTGTGCAATATGACAAAGGATCTGGCAGAAGCTTCAAAATCTCAAACCGAGGTCTCCAATTTTATGATTTAAAAAAAAACAATAATTAAGTAGGATCAGGCCCTTAAACCTTGGCAACTTTTAAGATAAGTGGAGTTCATGCTGACGGGGGAATTCTGGGAGTTGAAATCCACTTAACTTAAGGTTGAGAAACACTGCTCTAACCTTAGAAATACTTTTCAAAGCCAAAGTCCAAGACTCCTTAAGGAAGCCTCCAATTACATGAAAATTTAATCTTTCTACTAAAGGAGGATACTCACCAATCTCTCCACACAGTCTCCCAAGGCATAACTATGGACAGAACTACCTTGGTCAAAAACACCATCCCAAAAGGTAGAATATATCAGCATTAAAAGTCTTTCACTATGCAGGTAGTCCTCAAGTTACGACAATTGAGCCCAAAATTTATGTTGCTAAGTGAAACATTTGTTAACATTTGCCCCATTTTACGACTTTTCTTGTCACAGTTATTAAGTGAAGCACTACAAGTTGTTGAGTCAGTAATCTGGTTGCTAAGTGAATCTAGATTCCCCACTGATACCGCAACCGTCATAAATACGAACCACTTGCCAAGCATCTGAATTTTGAGCACATGGCCCTGGGGATGGTACAATGGTTGTAGGTGTGAAAAACAGTCATAAGTCACTTTTTTCAGTGCCTTTGTAATTCTGAACGGTCACTAAATGAACTGTTGCAAGTCAAGGACTACCTAGCCAATAGAATTATCAACTCAAAAGACCTTCCAGTTTCTCAAGGGAAAGATACAGCTCACCTACAAGGCGCCCTCAGCTCACTTCCAAAGTTACAGCCTTGATAAAATTCAAAGCTCAACTCATTCAAATATTATTCAACAACAAATGTTAGACACCACCACCACATGGATCTGTAGCTTCTCTGATAAAAGAGAAGCTACAGATCCAAGAGAAGCTACTACTCAATGAGTAGTCCTTAATGGTACTACATACACATGGAGAGAAGTAAGTAGTGGGGTACCACAAGACTCCATCTTAGGCCCAGTACTCTTCAATATCTTCATAAATGATTTAAAGGAGGGAATAGAAGGGGAACTCATCAAATTTGCAGAAGAAGGGGTCAAATATTTCTCCAAAGCATCAGAAAGCAGGACAAGAAACAATGGTTGGAACCAAGGAGGGAAGCAACCTGGAATTAAGGAGAAACTTCCTAACAGTGAGGACAATTAACCAGTGCAACAGTTTTGCCTTTAAAAATTGTGGTTGCTTCATCACTGGAGGTTTTTAAGAAGAATCTCTAGACAGTCCCTTATCTAAAATGGTATAGGTTCTCCTGCTTGAGCAGAGGGTTGGACTAGAAGACCTCCAAGGTTCTGTTCTATTCTATTAAAATATTTTGGAAGAGGGAAAGGCAGGCACCCTGTTATACCAGCCCACGTTCCCAGAGACATTTTGCACATGTTCAGAAGTACAGTGGCATTAGACGGCTGAGAAAGATTTGGCTGCTTCAACCTGATGAAATTCAATGGGAAAAAAGTAAGGTTCTACATTTAGGCAAGAAAAACAAAATGCACAGGTACAGTATAGGTGGTAACTTGCTCAACAGTATTAACTGTGAGAGAGATCTTGGGAGTCTAGTGGACAACCATTTAAATATAAGCGAGCAGTGTGTAGCAGCTGCCAAAAAAGCCAACACAGTTCTAGGCTGCATCAACAGAGGGATAGAATCAAGATCACATGAAGGTTTTATACCACTTTATAATGCCTTGGTAAGGCCACACTTGGAATACTGCATTCAATTCTGGTCGCCAGGATGTAAAAAAGATGTGGAGACTCTAGAAAGAGTGCAGAGAAGAGCAACAAAGATGATTAGGGGACTGGAGGCTAAAACATATGAAAAACGGTTGCAGGAACTGGGTATGTCTAGTTTAATAGAAGGACTAGCAATGTTCCAATAGCTCAGGGGTTGCCACAAAGAAGAGGGAGTCAAGCTATTCTCCAAAGCACCTGAGAGCAGGACAAGAAGCAATGGGTGGAAACTAATCAAGGGGGGAAAGCAACTTAGAACTAAGGAGAAATTTCCTGACAGTGAGAACAATTAGTCAGTGGAACAACTTGCCTCCAAAAGTTGTGAATGCTCCAACACTGGAAATTTTTAAGATGATGTGGAATAACTATTTTTCTGTAGGGTTTCCTGCCTAAGCAGGGGTTGGACTAGAAGACCTTCAAGGTCCCTTTCAACTCTATTATTCTATTCTTGCCTTTAGCATCAATCTGCACAATTTCTTTGAAAACCAGACTCTTTTCATTCTTCATGATGAAGAAATAACACCAAAGCAGGTAAGATCCAATACAGATAGTCCTTAACTTAGAACAGTGTTTAGTGACCATTCAAAATTACAATGGCAGTGAAAAAAGTGGCTTAGGACTGTTTTTCACACTTACAACCATTGCAACATCCCCATGGTCACATACATGATCAAAATTCATAGGGTTTCCTGCCTAAACCGGGAGTTGGATTAGAAGACCTCCAAGGTCCCTTACAACTCTGTTATTCTATTCTATTCCTTATTCTTATTCTATTCTGCATTCCTATTCCCTTCCATTTCCCATTACATTCCTATTCCATTCTACTTTATCTCCTCTCCTCTCCAGTATTCTTATTCTTATTCCTATTCCATTCTATTCCTTATTCTATTCCATTATGCAGTATTCTGAGTCCTATACCCATTCCATTCCTATTCCATTCTACTTTACTCTCCTCTCTTCTCCAGTATTCTGATTCCTATTCTATTCTATTCTATTCCTTATTCTATTCTATTCTTCAGTATTGATTCCTATTCCATTCCTATTCCATTCTACTTTATTCTCCTCTCTTCTCCAGTATTCTGATTCCTATTCTATTCTATTCCTTATTCTATTCTATTCTTCAGTATTGATTCCTATTCCATTCCTATTCCATTCTACTTTATTCTCCTCTCTTCTCCAGTATTCTGATTCCTATTCTATTCTATTCCTTATTCTATTCTTCAGTATTCTGATTCCTATTCCCATTCCCTTCCTATTCCATTCTACTTTACTCTCCTCTCTAGTATTCTGATTCCTATTCTATTCTATTCCTATTCTATTTTATTTATTTATTATTTATTTATTTAATTTGACTTCTTAGTCGCCCCCTCTCCCCCCAGGGACTCGGGGCGACGTACAATAACAATTATAGTATTCTGATTCCTATTCCCATTCCATTCTACTTTACTCTCCTCTCCAGTATTCTGATTCCTATTCTATTCTATTCCTTATTCTATTCTTCAGTATTCTGATTCCTATTCCATTCTACTTTACTCTGCTCTTCTCTCTAGTATTCTGATTCCTATTCTATTCCTTATTCTATTCTGTTCTTCAGTATTCTGATTCCTATTCCCATTCCCTTCCCATTCTATTCTTATTCCATTCTACTTTCCTCTCCTCTCCTCTCTAGTATTCTGATTCCTATTCTATTCTATTCCTATTCTATTTTATAGTATTCTGATTCCTATTCCCATTCCATTCTACTTTACTCTCCTCTCCAGTATTCTGATTCCTATTCTATTCTATTCCTTATTCTATTCTTCAGTATTCTGATTCCTATTCTATTCTATTCCTATTCTATTTTATAGTATTCTGATTCCTATTCCCATTCCATTCTACTTTACTCTCCTCTCCAGTATTCTGATTCCTATTCTATTCTATTCCTTATTCTATTCTTCAGTATTCTGATTCCTATTCCCATTCCCTTCCTATTCCATTCTACTTTACTCTGCTCTTCTCTCTAGTATTCTGATTCCTATTCTATTCTATTCACCATACCATGCCATTCTACTTCACAGTATTCTGATTCCTATTCCCATTCCCAATTCCATTCCTATTCTATTCTACTTTCCTCTCTTCTGCAGTATTCTGATTCTTATTCCTATTCCTATTCTATGCTAACCTCGGGGAGCGAAGGGCTCAGAGGCATCCACACCCTCCCCTCCACAGAAACCCCCCTCGTGGCGTCCACACCTGCGAGACCGGGGGAGGGATTTGGAATTCATCCTGGCTCGGCACGGAGGACGGATCTCTCTCGGCCTCCTCGCTCTCCTTCCCTTCCGAAGCTCCCTTCGCGCGTTTTTTCTTCGGCCCGGCTGCGGTGGCCTTGCCGGCTCCACGCCGTCTCTTGGTCGCCGCCATTTGCCTTCTCCCAGACTGCCTCCCTTTCGACCGCTCTAGGATCTCCGGGGGGGGCGGTTGAAAGAACGATAGAGTTTTCTCCCGGGCGCGCTAGGAATGTTGGGAAAGTTCGGCTTGGTTTCCTGCGCCGTAAAGACCTTGGTAGAAGGTACCGTGTGTTTTATTGATTACCTTAATAAACTCAATGTCACAAATGGCTTAACCCGTGTTACCTTTATTTTTTAAAAAAACTTTAAAAGCATCGCAATTCATATTTCTTTAAAAAAAAACCGAATGGCTTCTAGTGCTGTATGTAAATTGCAATATCACTATGCATTATATGAAGACTATGATTTTTAAAAACCTAATCGGTTGTATAAAAAGAGTTATCGAGTGAAGGGGGGGGGGAGAACTATACCAGGGGTGTCCATACTTGGGAACTTTAAGACTTGTGGACTTCAACTCCCAGAATTCCCCAGCCAGCATGGAGTTGAAGTCCACAAGTCTTAAAGTTCCCAAGTTTGGACACCCCTGAACTATACTGTACAATCTAGGAATCGAAATAAAACGGAGGAAAAGAAGGCGGTGTGTCGTTGTGCATGCATTCTGCAGGATTAAGGAGCAAAAAACCAAAGTAACTGCACTAGGTTTTTGGATTGGCAGCGCTTCTATCCTCCCGTAAGTGTTGTCCATAAAAACTAAGGCACCTGAGTTCGTCTGGAGCTGGAAAAATTCTTGCCCCTTGAAGGCGAAATACCCAATACCTTTGCAAAGTGGTGTAGGAAGGAAACGGGAGGAATTTGCTCAGAGAGTATTACTACTAAAAGAAAAAAGGATAAAATCCTAAATTCAGAAACAAAGGCACCACTAGAAGCTTTTTAGGAAAAACAGGAAACATTAGAATAGAAAATCATTAAAAATCCCCATAGAAAAAGCCCAAGAAGAAAAACCAGAGTAATTAAAATTTTGGTATAGTGGAGGGAAAAACAGGAAATGCAGATACAAGAGGAGATTGGCCAAGATGACAAGTGGGAAACCAAACAGAAAGGTGCTAAAGGCAGGTTATAAAAACAGTATCAGTTTTGGAAAACCTACTTGGGGCAAATAAAATTAAGATTACAAACATGAACTAGCAAGCACCTCCTTGCCTGTAGAGCAAAACAGGAATGAAACCATTAGCACAGGAATCACACAAAAGCCCGAATCATTAGCACAAAGCTACTAAAAAATCAGACTTCAAAGGTAAAAAGGGTATTAAAATATCTAGTCAATCTCAGTTTAGCAGCTATCCCAGGAACCTTGCTGCTTGTACCTCCTTCTTGAAAAAATAAAATACTTGGCTTCCACGCAGCGGTCCCGTTTAAATTATTTTTCGCGCTTCCCAGCGGGAAATTCAAACCTAGCAAAGGAAGATTTTAACTCTTCCAACAGTGGCTCATCCCCACTTTAGACAAAGTGAAAGTTTATTAAGGGGGAGTCAAGAATAGAATTTGAATTGAATTTAATTGAATTTTTGATCGTCCAAGTGTGATTGGACACACAAGGGATTTGTCTTTGGTGCCTATGCTCTCAGTGTACATAAAAGAAAATTATACATCCATCAAGAATCATAAGATACAGCACTTAGTAATAGTCATAGATTACTAATAAGCAATCAAATCATACTAGGAAACAAATAAAACAATATACATTGTAGAGATACAATCAATGAATTTATAGTCATAAGTGGGAAGAAATAGGTACTAGGAAGGATGAGAATAATAATAGTAATACAGTCTTAGTAAACAATTTGACAGTGTTGTGGGAATTGGTTGTTTAGCAGAGTGATGGCATTCAGGGGAAAAGCTGTCCTTGTGTTTAGTGGTTCTGGTGTGCAGTGCCCTATAGCGTCATTTTGAGGGTAGAAGTTGAAGCAATTTATGTCCAGGATGTAAGGGGTCTGTAGATATTGTCACAGCCCTCTTTTTGACTCGTGCAGTCTACAGGTCCTCAATGGAAGGCAGGTTGGTAGCAATTCCTTTTTCTGCAGTTCTAATTATCCGTTGTCTGTTGTACAGAGTCTTAGAATACAGTATAATTGCTGCTTATAAAGGATCTTAGTATAATATAATTGCTGCTTAAAACCTATTGTGCTGTATGGAGTCATGTCTGTTTCAGCTAACTGTGTTTGGCTTTTTACAGGTTTTTTCTTTCAGAATTTCCAGATTCTTTGACTTTCTAAGGAGGGCTTTAAGGGTGCTTTGAAGCCATGCCCTTCTCAACCCAGCCTGAAACAAGCAAAGAGCAGAATGTTCTGGTAGCAACTCTTGATAATGTCAGAAACCTCTCCAATATTTTGAAAGCCATTCATTTCAAAGACCACGCTACTTCCTTCGCTACATCAAATGGACTCAAAGTCACGGTGGAAAATGCAAAGTCTTTGCAAGCCAATGCTTTTATTCAGGTTAGACCATAGGATTTCTTTTCTGCTGCCTTACGAGGAATTTTAGTTCGACTAAAAAAAGTAGGCGAATGTGTGTTACAAGCAATATAAGACTTCCAAAAGAAATGACATGTTCTAATAAATAAAAACAATTGTGCTGTAATATCAGCATATTTATTTCCAGCAGAGGGAACTCTTTAAGCTCCTTTGAGATGGTTGAGTCATGGAGTCTGGTGTAATGTTATCCCAGAAGTATTTCTTGATATACATTTAATAATAAATATTGTAATTTAAAATAGATTTTGTATTTATGGAAGAGAAGGTGTTTTGAAAATAAATTGTTGTTCCAGCCCTGCTGTGTATAGTAGGGTTTCTACTAGACTTTTTTTTTTTTATCATCCCAGTCTTGTCCTTGTGTCTATTATTGCAAATTATCAGATCCATGTGCTGTTTTGTAAAACACTTTTCTGCTTGAACTATCTCTTGCTAAAAACTACCGGATTGCATTATAAAAGTAAGAGTGCCATTTTTATATTACTTGGCCTTATATTTTCTGAATTTGTTAATTTACAGGCCGGAATTTTCCAAGAATTTGTAGTGCAGGAAGAATCTGTGATGTTCAGAATCAATCTGTCTGTGCTTTTGGACTGTTTGACCATCTTTGGAACAAATTCTTTGCCAGGTATTGCTTGAATTTATGTTGCCAACTTGTTTCTTATGATATCCTGAGTTGTGAATTGAATTAAAGATGTGTTCTGATCCAGGCTTCCCAAGAACATGAAGCAAACTCCTGTCCCGATACAAACCTCTTTTATTAATTGACTGTGAATTCTTCTCAGTCACATCCAACAAAGTCTTTCAAGGGAGGATTTACAGTCACAGACCTTATCTGGCTTGGAGAGCTGCCAGGCCGATATCAAGCAGTTTACTTGATTGTTTCTCACATAAAGACAGAAATCTTGCCAAACTAAAGCAAACTACTTGCATTACTAAAGATATACTGTGAGAACACCTAGGGAGAAGCGGCTTAACCCTCTTCTTCTTAACCAAGCTGCCTCTTCTTGATTCTCTAGAACAGGGATGTCAAATTTGCATCGTCACGTGACATATCGCAACTTCCCCTCCCCCCTTCGCTAAACCAGGCGTGGGTGTGGCCAGGGCGTGACGCATCTGTTCTGACCTAGGCTGCCCAAGAGCATGAAGCAAACTCCTTGTCCCAACAAAAAACCCTTTTATTAATTTACTGTGAATTCTGCTCATTCACATCCAGCAAAGTCTTTCAAGGGGGGATTTACAGTCACAGACCTTATCTGGCTTGGAGAGCTGATAGGCCGATATCTGCAAAACTTGGCAAGGAGTCTCGGAGAGGCACTAACCAATTAAGCGAACCAAATTGTCTCCTGCAAACTCCACTCCCCTTTTGCTCCTCTTTTATTTCCTCTGGGAGGGGCCATTCATCGTCTGGCCTTACTCCCAAGTCGACCCCTGTTCTTTAGCTGTTTCCTCAGGCAACTCTGCGCATGCACACACTGGGAAAAGGCTCCAGCTGTCTGCCTCACTGATGTCTGACTCTGAAGGCAGCTGATAACTGACATACAGCTCTGGCCCCCTCTGCCTCCAATACAGAGCCCTCATCAGAGCCTTCCCCAGACTCCAGGACTGGCCCAACCTCCTCACTGTCTGAATCTGCTGCCAGCTTTGCTCTAGTGAATAGGAATAGTTGCAATATTATTATAGGGTGTTGTTGTTTTTTCCTATTTCAGGAACTCAAACAGCCCTTCGGATGTGTTATCGGGGATATGGCTACCCTCTAACCCTCTACCTGGAGGAAGGAGGGGTGGTGACTGTATGTAAAATCAACACTCAGGAACCTGAAGAGATTCTCGATTTTGACTTCTGCAGTACTAATGTTGTAAATAAAATTATCCTGCAGTCGGAGGGACTCAGAGAGGCATTTTCCGAACTAGATATGAGCAGTGAAGTGCTGCAGATTACAATGTCTCCAGACAAACCTTATTTCAGGTAGTAGAAATAATTGTCCTAGTCCAGGGGTCAGCAACCCGTGGCTCTGGAGCCACATGTGGCTTTTTCATCCCTCTTCTGCCGCTCCCTGTCACTGGTTGGCCCCACAATTGTTAGGGCTTTTGATTAGGACAGGGAAAGGAAAAAGGATGCCGCGCTAGGAGGAGACTCTATGGTGGGGGAACCGGACTTCCGGTTGGCTCCAGAATTGAACGGGGGGCTTCTGGTTAGGAACTTTGTGGCTTTTTGAGTGTTTAAAGTTGCCGACCCCTTTTCCTAGTCTGATAATCACATATAAAAATCGGGTAACTGTGAACTGTGAGCAAAGTGCAACCATATGGCATAAAATGAGCATATGGAAAGGAAAGCTGAATATACTTTTGCATATTTAAAATGCAGTCTTGGATTATGCTCTAGCACAGCAGTTCTTCCTTTATCTAAAAGTAAGCCCTATTGAATTCCAGGGCTTTCCCACCCCCCCAATTATGTATGTGGAATAGTGTAGCGGAAAAGGACCACTAATTAGCCAGTAGTAAAGCTGCAGCTTGAGATTTTGGAGAGTTGCCAAGTCAGGGTAGATCAGCCATGAGCAACCTTTTTGCAGCTGTTCTAGCAGATGTTTATGCTTTTGAGGCCTTCAGAGGATGTAGTGCTGAGGTTCGTGATGCGAGCAGAGGGCGGAACCTGTTTTCCATTTTGGAATGTAATTGAGAATCTAATTGAACCAGAAATTTAACACACTTCCTTTAGTGATAAAGAGAAATAACTACAAACATGCTGTGTTTCCCCGAAAATAAGAAAGGGTCTTTGTTAGATTGGGTAATGGAAAGGCACACTTAGGCTAAAGGCGACAACAGCTCTTTATCGTAACAGAACAAGTATGTACAATCCAGTGAAGGTTCAGTCTGACAGCAGCCCTTTTATAGGGGGCTGTCAGACCTCTCGACCAATGAGATTAAACCTCTGTTTCCGCCAGAACAGAGGACTTTGGTGGAAACCATTATAACAATTGCTAGTATCTTAACAGTCTTATTTTCTTTTGACCCCCTAAATAAGCACTTGGCCTTATTTTCGGGGAGGTCTTATTATTTTTGAGATGCAGGAGGCCCCTTAACCTTGGCCCGCAGTCCGCGGATCAGCTGATCTAGAAAGGGGCGGAAGTTCTGTCTCCATTTCTGGCACACTCTTGCCAGCCCTAGCATCGCTGTTTTTGCAGCCGCCACTAAGAGAAGGGGCGTGGTAGCTAGGTTTGGTGGGAGCGGCCTCCGCATGGTTCTTTTGCGTGGATGGCAGGTGCATGTGGGGCATGTTCTCCCTCTTCCCCCCCCCCCAGGAAATGGCAGGGACAGGCTGCGCATGCATTTAAATATTTTAGGGGAGGGCTTATTTTTGGGGAAATTATAATGGCAGAAGAACTAGTGGGAAATAGAAATTACTAAGGTTGATGAAATTGTAGGCCAGGATGGTTCAGGAGCAAGATCCCTTGAACATTTGCAAACTCTTCTTGCTATTTAAAAAGAGGAAAAAAATAGTGTTTTTTTAAACACTTTGCTAATTTTTTAATGGGCATAAAGCATGTCACATGACTCTGCAAGACTTAAGTTCATTTTGCTCCTTCAATCCTACTGATCCCAAAATGAAAACGAAGTCCAGGCATAGCCATTCGTCTTCCTTTCTCTGAATATCTCTTTGCAACAGTTAGACAAAAATATTTAGTACTTTCAGACTTCGATGCCAAGCATAATTTTCCAGTAATTTTTAGAGTGTTAATGACACATTCTGAATTCGGTTGGCTCAATTTTGTCATATGCTGCGTTTGCATATGCGATATTGCTATTTTCGTTATTCAGTCTGGTATATCTTTTCTTCTTAAGATTATCTACTTTTGGGAATGCTGGAAGCACTCACCTGGATTACCCCAAAGATTCTGACCTTATTGAAGCGTTTCATTGTAATGAAACACAAACAAACAGGTGAGCTAAACCAATACATTTACCTTCAAAGTGTTACAGCGACCGTTTGCATCATACAGCTGTTAATATTTATTTATCCTAGAGTGCATATCCATGGCCGGAAAGGTGATCAATATTGCTTAATTGGAATTTTTGTAGCAGGATTGGCAACGGTTTTTGGTATTGAATGCCATGCATGCCATCCTGCACAGTCAAAACATTTTTTTTAAAGTCCCAAATCAGAAATGATATTGAGAAATCTAGCAAGTGTTATTTTGTATAGTTTTGAAAAGAGAAATGGAATATATGTACCTCAGGATTGATGTATGGCAGGGGTGTCCAAACTTGGGAACTTTAAGACTTGTGGACTTCAACTCCCAGAATTCCCCAGCCAACATTAAAGTTCCCAAGTTTGGACACCCCTGATCTATGGAATCCTTGGTGCGCTCTGAACATTTCATTACCCAACTAGGGTAATGTATGAGGGATGTGGGGTTTGCTCCCTGTTTATATATAGTGGCTTTTCCAGCCATTTTTGGTGGGGAGCGTGGTTTTCTGTGGAAGTTTGAATACATTCCACATGCTGGCTGAGGAATTCTGGGAGTTGAAGTCCACCCAGCTTCAAGATTGAGAAACACTGTGTTATAGGGAAGCCACAAAACCAGATAGGTGTGTCCTTCCAGGGTGAAGTTGTGTAAATGTGCTAATCACATTGGGCTCATTTTAAATACTGGATAAATTGCGCTTGGATTGACAACAAAGCATGGGGAGAAAGGATGGCATTTCACTTTTTGCTCCTAGTAACACTGTTTGTGTAGGATTGGTTTTTTTTTAACTGGCAGCCACTTAGCTAAAGGTAAATGTTCCCCTCGCACATATGTGCTAGTCGTTCCTGACTCTAGGGAGCGGTGCTTATCTCCGTTTCAAAGCTGAAGAGCCAGCGCTGACCAAAGAAGTCTCTGTGGTCATATGGCCGGCATGACTAAATGCCGAAGGTGCACAGAACGCTGTTACCTTCCCACCAAAGGTGGTCCCTATTTTTCTACTTGCATTTTTACATGCTTTCGAACTGCTAGCTTGGCAGAAGCTGGGACAAGTAACGGGAACTCCCTCCGTTACGTGGCGCTAGGGCCGTGATGGCGAACCTATGGCACGTGTGCCACAAGTGGCACGCGGAGCCATTTGTCAGGGCACGCAAGGCGGTGCCCTGTCAGCTGGCCAGCGCGCATGCGCGCGCTGGCCAGCTGAGTTCACCTTTTTAAAAGCTATTTTTCACCTTCCCCAGGCTCCAGAGGGTTTATAGGAGCCTGGGGAGGGCGAAAAGAGCCCCCCCCCCGGAGGCTTCAGGGACCGTCCCTGAAGCCTTCGGAATGCTTAAAACCACCCTCCGAGCAAACCAGAAGTGACTTCCGGGTTGCTCGGAGGGTCGTTTTAAGCGCTCCGAAGGCATCAGGGAAGCCTCGGACGGTCCCTGAAGCCTTCGGAACGCTTAAAACGACCCTCCGAGCAACCCGGAAGTCACTTCTGGTTTGCTCGGAGGGTGGTTTTAAGCGTTCCGAAGGCTTCAGGGACGGTCCCTGAAGCCTCCGGGGGGGTGGGGGAGGCTATTTTCGCCTTCCCCAGGCTCCTATAAAGCCCCTGGAGCCTGGGGAGGGCAAAAAAATATGTAAAAATGGGGGGGGGGTCGCGCGTTGCATTATGGGTGCGGCACGCCCGCCCTCGACGCCCCTGCGCTCCCATTTGTGGCACACGAGCCAAAAAAGGTTCGCCATCACTGCGCTATGGATTCGAACCGCCGAGCTGCTGACCTTTCTGATTGACAAGCTCAGCGTCTTAGCCACTGAACCACCGCGTCTCACGGCAGCCACTTACACCTATGTTATACCTGACATTATACGTTTCCTTTTTACAGATACAAGATATCATTACTCAAGCCATCAATTAAAGCGTTAGCTCTGTCTTGCAAGGTATCCATTCGGACAGATAACCGAGGTTTTCTTTCATTGCAATATATGATAAGGAACGAAGACGGAGAGATCTGCTTTGTGGAATATTACTGCTGTCCTGATGAGGATGTGGCAGAAACAGAACTGCAGCTGTCATGAAAATGGGACTGAATTAATACCTGAGAAAACTATTTAGTTCGGGAAAGAAACAGAACAAGACGAATCCAATTGAAAGTCCAGAGATCAGAACATTCCTGAGCCATACCTGGTGTCCTTAACATTAGGGGAGTGAAAAATGCAGATGGAAACAATATGCTTTGAAAAAGCTGCTGCAAATACCCATGGAGGAATGTGTGTGATACGGAGGTTCAGGTTCTAGAATAAGAATACACTTTTTATTTTTCCAGGCAAGCGCTTTGCCTCCAAAAGGAGGGCAGGGTAAAGCCAAAAGAATTTTTATTTCAGTTATCTGAAAATCAGAATTACAAGGGACATCTGTAACAGTGGGGCTTACACACGCACTACAGAAGCTAGAAATGAGCCTCTGAAACAGCTGAAAGAGAGACTGGTTGCATGTCAAAATGAGCCACTAACTCATTTCTGGTGTCAGATTTGGCAAAACTGTGTTGTATCACCTACTTTGCATTTGAATCTAGAAAGTATCACGGATTCTGAATGGATATGTTTCCCATTTTGTATACCACAAAATACATTTTCGTTATAAAAGAATTTTATTGGTTTTAAAACATTTATGGGGAAAAGGTAAAAAGGTACATAGAAAATTTTGGTAGCTCCCATGCTAGTAGTAGAAAACCCTCCAAATCTCACAATTTTACAAGTTTAAAAATAACATATAAAAGATAAGCATAAACAGAATTCTTACTTTATATACACCATGTGTTCAATCATCTCTTTGTCACTTTCTAGTATATCAACAATTACAATATTTCAAATACATTTATTTTTGTGACCTGAGCCTTTTCGATATTGCTCCCTCCTCCCTGTCCCCAGGTGGAGCCATACCCCCCCCCCATTCAATTTCAATTTATTTCAAATTCAATTTATTTGATTTGTTAGCCGCTCCCTCTCCACAAGGGACTCGGGGCGGCGTACAATAAAAGCACATATATATATATACATATACACACACATACACGAAGGAGGTAATAGTCATTAAATACATAATAATAATAATAAAATTAGCAGTTAAAACCCCAGTTTAAAATTACGAATTTAAAAAGACTGTCAGGAGGAATAGGATGGAACTATGGTTGAGCCAGGCCAGATAATTGAAAAAGGTGGGTCTTGAGCTTTACACGGAAGGAGCGGAGATCGGAGGTAATCCTAATGTCAAGGGGGAGGTCATTCCAAAGGGCTGGGCCCATCACAGAGAAGGCCCTACTCCTGGGTGTCGCCCTCTGACACTGTTTAGTGGACGGCACCCGGAGAAGTCCCTCTCTGTGCGAACGGATTGGTCGTAGGGATGTATGGGGCAGGATGCAATCCCGCAGGTAGCTAGGTCCTGTGCCATGGAGCGCTTTGAAGATCGTAATCAAAACCTTGAAACGCACCCGATAGACCACAGGAAGCCAGTGCAGCTCGTGCAGGAGAGGTGTTACATGGGAGTATCTAGTACACCCCATAATCACCCGCGCGGCCGCATTCTGGACCAACTGTAGTCTTCGAGTGCATCTCAGGGGAAGCCCCATGTAGAGAGTATTGCAGTAGTCTAGGCGAGACGTCACCAGCGCATGGGTGACTGTGCGTAAGGCATCCCGGTCCAATAGGGGGCGCAATTGGCGCACCAGGCGGACCTGGTGGAACGCCCCCCTTGCCACGGCTGTTACATGGTCATCCATGGACAGCCGGGCATCCAGGAGGACGCCCAAATTGCACGCCCGCTCCATGGGGGCCAGTTGCTCGCCCCCGATGGCCAGAGATGGAAGCAACTGGTTGAACCGGGGGGCCGGAAGCCACAGCCACTCTGTCTTGGAGGGGTTGAGTTTGAGTCGGTTGTCACCCATCCAGACCCGTACGGCTTCCAAACACCGGGACATCATTTTGACGGCCTCGTTGGGGTGGTTCGGGGTGGAAATGTACAACTGAGTATCATCAGCGTACAGATGATATCCCACCCCAAAACCACGAATGATCTCGCCCAGCGGCTTCATATATGTGTTGAACAGGAGAGGCGAGAGGACTGACCCCTGTGGCACCCCACAAGTGAGGGGGCTCAGGGTCGACCTCTGCTCCCCTGTCAACACACGTTGCATCCGGCCGGAGAGGTAGGAGCCGAACCACCGTAAAACGGTGCCCCTGACCCCCAACCCCTCCAGCCGGTGCAACAGGATACCATGGTCGATGGTATCAAAAGCCGCTGAGAGATCTAATAAGACCAGGATAGAGGAACAGCCCCTATCTCTGGCCCTCCAGAGATCATCAACCAACGCGACCAAGGCCGTCTCCGTGCTGTGCCCGGGTCGGAAGCCGGACTGGCGCGGGTCTAGATAATCATTTTCCTCCAGGTGACGTGGGAACTGTTGGGCCACCACACTCTACAACCTTCGCTAAGAAGGGAAGGTTGGAGACAGGACGATAATTGGCTAGCTCCGTTGGGTCCAGGGAAGGCTTATTGAGTAAGGGTCTCACAACCGCCTCTTTCAAGGCGGCCGGCAGAGACCCCTCGCCCAACGAAGCATTCACTAGCCCCAGGAACCAGTTGCGTGTAACCTCCCAGGATGCCAGTACAAGCCAGGAGGGACACGGGTCCAATAAACATGTGGTAGGTCGCAGACGCCCACGTAAGCTGTCCAAATCCTCGATGGCAACCGAGTCAAACTCCTCCCAGAGTGGTCTCTCAAGACTCGCCTCGGGTGTCTCCCCTAGCCCACTGAAAGGGACCCATTCCTTCCGGATTTGAGCGATTTTATCCTGCAGATATTTCCCAAATTCCTCTGCCCTGCCCTGTAGAGGGGCTTCCCGCGGCCTCTGTGACAGAAGGGAGCGGGTCACCCGGAACAGGGCGGCAGGGCGGTTATCTGCGGATGCAATAAGAGCGGCACAATGTCGACGTTTGGCCGCTCTTAATGCCACAAGGTATGTCCTTAAGTAGGTTCGTACCTGTGCTCGGTCAAATTCGGAGCGGGAGGATCTCCAACGACTCTCTAGGCGTCTCTTGTGGCGTTTCATCACCCTTAGCTCCTCAGTAAACCAAGGGGCCAGGGTGGTTCGTTGCCGCAGGAGAGGCCGCAAAGGTGCCACTCGGTCTAAGGCCCCGGCAGTCGCACTATTCCATGCGGCTACCAGGTCCTCTATCCGGGGGCGGGTCAGGTCTACAGGAGGTGGCCCAAGCTCTGTCTGGAACTTATCCGGTTCCATCAGGCGCCTGGGGCGGAACCATCTAATGCCTTCCGGCTCCGCCTCCCCACAGCGGGGGGTAGCACCAGGGAAGTCAAGTCGGAGAAGTGAATGATCTGACCATGACAGGGGAGTGATAGTTAAATCCCCTATTCCCAGATCACTCATCCACTGGCCAGAGACAAAAACGAGGTCCAGCGTGTGGCCTCCTTCGTGCGTAGGGCCCTGAATTAATTGAGTCAGGTCCATGGCTGTCATGGAAGCCATGAACTCCCGAACCACCTCGGATGCTTCTCCCATCAACGGCAGGTTGAAGTCCCCCATCACTAAAAGTTTGGGGGTCTCAACCGCCACCGATGCGATCAGCTCGAGGAGTTCAGGCAGGGCCGCTGATGTATAGCGAGGAGCCAAGTATACTATCAGCAGGCCCAACTGTCTCCCTGGGCCCCATCTCACGACAAGGGACTCACACCCGGATGTCTGCGGCACAGTGAACTCTCTCGGCTCTAAGTCTTCCCGGATAATCACTGCTACCCCACCGCCCCTTCCCTGGGCCCGTGGCTGGTGGAATGCTCGATAACCTGGTGGGCACATTTCCACGAGGGGTAGACCTCCCTCGTGGCCCAACCAGGTCTCTGTTATTCCTGCGAGGTCTGGCTCCCCCTCCAAAATCAAATCATTGATGAGAGGTCAAAACGAACTGAGTACATTGTACATCTTGTACATTGCTGCCTTTTTCCCCATCTCCGCTGTCTTCGTCCTCTAGGAGAGAAAAATATTTTTTAATAAAGGCTTCAGCCTCATCCACTGTCTTAATTCTGATTCTGCTTCCCTCCCAGAAAATCAACATTCCCTCTGGCAATAACCATCTAAAGCAAATTCCTCTATTGTATAGTTTCTTTGATAAGGAAGAATACTTCCTCCTTCTTTCTCTTATCTTTTTCGGAATTTGCTTAAGAATAGTAATTTCTTTATCTTGATATTTTAAAGGTCCCTCCCTTTGGGCCCCTAGCACCTCATCCCTCGTGGTCCTCCTAAGAAATTTAACATGTACCTCTCTTGGAACATTATGAGTTCTAGCATATGCTGAGTTAATTCTATAAACCAGGTCCATATCCCACCACAACTGTTCTTTGTTTCTCTTAAGGTATTCTGCTAAAATTGTGCTCATAATATCTTTAAGGTCTTCATTTTCTGTCTCTGGTAGGTTCTGGAACCTGAGAAATAAAGACATTCTTTCAAATTCTATTTTGGCCATAAAGTTTTCCAGTTCTAAATTT
This sequence comes from Natrix helvetica, assembly GCF_964273705.1. Classification (NCBI taxonomy): domain Eukaryota; kingdom Metazoa; phylum Chordata; class Lepidosauria; order Squamata; family Natricidae; genus Natrix; species Natrix helvetica. The sequence goes on along the minus strand of NC_138552.1, from coordinate 19,555,165 downwards.
CCCTTTCTGACCTCCTTAACCTCTTTCCCCATCCCCGCTGCCCTCTCCTCCAGCACCACCATTCTTTGTCTATTTTCTGTTATGTTATGTTGTACCCCTCTGAGTTCGTCTTTGAGATCTGCCACCTCCTTCCTCAGTTCGTTTTGACCTCTCATAATTTCCTGAAATATTTGGTTGACAGATAATTCTTTTGAACTCTCTCCAGCCACTTCTTTTTGTAGCAATGAAGTAATTTTCGGCTGCTGCGTACTTGGACTGGAAATTGCTGAAGCGGGAGCCGATAGTGACTTGCCCGTTGGTGGTTTCTTAGGTCCCATTGTCTAAATTCAGAGATGGTAAAACTTGTACAAAGAAAATGGCGTCAGTGGAGCGCGCAGCCGGTCTGGTCCAAGATGGCAAGCAAATCCGAAAGTAAAAAGTTAATTCTCCTTCACTGTTCCAAGACACAGAGGTACACCAGAAAGAGAAAAATCAAATAATCAAAATCCATAAAGTCCATGTAACAGAAGGGGTCCAGCGCACCCTTAGGGGAGGTATTAAAAATGCCAGAGATTATCCTTTTTCCCCCCCAAAGGTAGTTTCAAAAGGCAGACTTCATTTATAAGTACAAAAACGAGAACAGGGGGGGGCATCTTGACTCCTCCTTTTCGCAGGGAGAAGAGCAAGGGTTTCAATTTTTAAAAACAGCTCAGCAAGCACCTTTTGCAACTGCGATTTCAGTCTTTCTCACATAGTTAATTCAAGTGGCAAGTCAGCCTTTGTTCTCTCTCCATTCCGATGTAGAGAGAGATAGTTTAAATGCTGCTTTGTCCGGGGGGGGGGGGGGTTTAAAGAAAAAAAACACCTCCTCTAATCTTCGGTTTTAAATAGATTGAACAGGAATTTACAATAATCTGCTGCCTATCCGTTACCGATAGTTGAGGAGATTAGGAAGGTTCCTCCACCACCAATATTTCAGCCACACTTCCTTTGATTAACTTGTTCCTCCCGGAGCCCATTCGGTGAAGGGGCAAGCATGCCCCCCCTTCTGCTCCCTGGCTCCTGGGGCGAAGCTGGAAAAACCCCTACCGGCTGCCGCCGAGTCTGGGGGGTTCCAACAAGCCGCCCTACGGCAGGGGACCCCTCCAAGGCCCCCTATGCTCCTGAACGGAGCCCACCGAGAATACAAGCGGCAGACGAAACGTCCGTCGCCTACAGGGACCGGAAGTGATCTCCACAAAATACATTTTCAAATGTAGTTTTTAATTATTATTATTTTTTGGTGAAGGTAACAGGCAATCTCCTTTCCATCAATCTCCTTTCCTATTTTGAACTAGAGGGACTCCTCCCCTGTTTTCAGGCTGCTCCTCTATCCAGGCAAACAAATCAGTACCACCATTTTAAAGGACAGAAGAAACTCTCAACATTTTATAAAAAAAAAGATCATCAATCTGATTGAAACAATAATTTTGTGGGGGGAGGTTGGATGAAAAACGAAGGGAGCAATTTATATCGTCTGGCTCTCGTTCTGTCTTTTTTCATGGTGGCTCAATTGGAATGTATGGATGACTAGAAATGGTATTGGGGAGAGAAAATGCTTGTTTTCCTGCAGAAAAAGTAACATGGAAACCTATTAATTAATTTAAAGAGATGATTCTAAAATTCAGTTAGGTGCTAAGTGTTATTACAAGAATAAACATTGTAGACAAAACACACACCCCTTAACCAGTGGTGGGATTCAAATTTTTTTTACTACCAGTTCTGTGAGCGTGGCTTGGTGGGCGTGGCAGGGGAAGGATACTGTAAAATCCCCATTCTTTCCCCACTCCAGGACAAGAATCCTGCAAAATCTCCATTTCTACCCCACTCCAGGACAAGAATCCTGCAAAATCTCCATTTCCACCCCACCCCACTAACTTGCTTTCCAGCTCCGTTCTCTTGTGCAGGGCAACAGATCAGCTGGGACTCTGATCAGCTGGGACTCAGGAGGCAGCGAATAGATGGGGGTGGAACCAACCAAAGGTGGTATTTGCCGGTTCTCCTCAAAATTTCCGTTACCGGTTCAGCAGAACCAGTCAGAACTGACTGAATACCACCTCAGCCCTTAACTATTAGTCATCCTTTCAACTGCTCACCAACCACCCCTGGAAATCAGTACTACCATTGAAAGTTCAAGCTTAGTTGACTGAATTTCAGTGGCCAGAGAAGCTGACGTGCCTACTTTGGCCAAAGAAATGACGAAATGAGGAATCTACCTTACCTTGGCATGTGTAGGTAGTAAAAACATTTGGTGAGTTGAAGCCCACATATCTTCAAGTTAACAAGGTTGAGAAACATTTTTATAGGGAAGCCACAAATCAAGATATGTGTATCCTTTCATAGTAAAGTTCTGTGAGTGTGCTGATCATGCTTGGCTCATTTTAAATGCTCGGTTGTATCCTAAGGCTGAGCTCCTGCAATAAGCTAAATCCAAACTAAATGACCTGCATTATGGTGTAACACAGCTGTCAAGTCCCGCGGGCTTAGATCGGAGTCGCGGGGCTGTCTTGGAAACAGCGAAGGACTGGCCCTTGGTGCCTTTGCCAGCAAAAATGGAGCTCGGGAGGGCCAGGGGCGGCCCTCCCGACTCCGTTTTCGCTGGCAGAGGATTGCAGGAGGCCATTGCAGCCAAAAACGGAGCTTGGGAGCCCATTTTCGCTCGGGGCTGCCACAGGCACTCCCCATGAGTGATGTGGAGCTGGCCACACCCACTCCAGCCACACACACACACACACCTTTCCCCCCCAGGTCAAACACAACCCTGATGCGTCCCTCAATGAAATCGAGTTTGACACCCCTGATGTAGTACAATGGATAAACCAAGTCATGAAGGAAGAATTAAAATTGAGTCTATCACTCCCTGCACCTTCTTTGTAAAAGTAAACCACATTTTGTAGCTAGTTGGGCTATGTTGTAGCATCAAACCAGTGGTGGGTTGCAGTGGTACGCCCTGGTATGGGCATATCGGATCTTGCCCAGAGCACCGGGTACCGTTCCAGTACAGTGCTCCAGAGGGCCTGCCCACGCTTCTTACCTGTGCTTTAAGCTTTTGGCGCTTATGCACATGGCGCATATGGTGCCTGCGTGATGCTCCGCTGAGGAGCTGGAGCATCGCGGAGGCTTGTGGAAGCATCATTTGATGCTATACCACATGCACACGCCACGCACGGGTGCATGTGGGTGATTCCGGGGCTGTTCCAACTGTAGCGGTTGGAACGGAATCCGGAATCCACCACTGCATGAAACACGACTGCTAGTTTATGAGTATCTTTCTAAAAAGGAACTGAAATTAAAAGTGTGTTGCAGAAATTTAATCAAGAATTTAAATGCCAATTCCTCTTGAATATTCCTAGTCTTCTATTCCAGTCCTGTATTGCCTAAAGATCTGGGATGGAGAAAATTAATGTTGCCTTTTTATCCTGTTTTAGACACTTGGTCGATTTCTGTTCAGTTGGAAGCCTGCAGGAAAAAATAGCAAAGAAAATGTTACAATTAAAGGGCACACATCAATAAATGAACCAGTTCATCAGATTATACTGCTCTGTTTCATTTGCTCTTTAAAAAGTGGAATTAAGCTAACAATGTCTATGGAGATTCTCAGTCATCCAGGTCATATTTGTCCCAAAGGTGCTTTTTTAAGAGGCAACTGGATTTTCTGCTTTTTCTTTGAAGATTGATGCTCCTTAGGCAGAAGTAGGTTGCTGCCAGTTTGGTCTGGTTTGGCTGAACCAGTAGGGGAATTCAGGCCTGGGTCGCAGAACCGGCAGCGACCCAGGCCTGCCACGCCCCTGAAACTGGTTCCCACACCGTTGCTGGGCTGCCACCATTTTTCTTTTAAGTGATTGCGCAGTTCGCTTTAAATTGTACTGCGCATACGTGATGAACAATTTACATTGAACAGCGCACGCAGGAAGGTTGCGAACCAGTAGTAAAACTGGCAGTAACCCACCCCTGTCCCTAGGTTGGATTACAATTTGTTTTCAACAAAGCTTTTGGAAAAGTGACATAAGATAGCATGAACTCAGTCACTATCTTTTCTTGGATTATTGTTTAGGAGCCTTAGGGTCCATGTTCCAAAGCAGGAAATGCTACAGGTTTCGTACCAGGGTACTTAATAATTTTGGTAATACTGGACTAACTTTTTAGACCATCAATCCACATTATAAATAAAAGTTAAAAGTGGTGCCCTGAAGAAACCCTGCTTTTTCTAACAACACATCTGGACACAAAGAGGTGACATGTGATAATGGTAGTTACCATAGTAGTGCAAGTGCAATGCACGCGTGTGTATCTTATGCACACAAACAAATGCAAATTGAAAGTTCTGTGCAGCTCTGTGACCAATCAACACACTGTATGTAATGGAAGATACTTTTATGTTACGTGTCTTGTCTGTCTATGTTTGTTGAAAAATAAAAAATATATATTTAATTTCTTTTATATATATAAATATATATAAAATATATACAGAAAGAGGGAGGAGTGAGCTCCCTCCCATATTTGGGCATACCAGGGGTTGTAACACAAACACATACTTATTTTCCTGGCTTAGCTGATAAAGGAGGAGAACCGGTGGTGTAGTGGCTAACACATCCCAGGTTCAAATCCCAGTAAGGGTATGGCTAGCAGATGAGAGCTATAACAGCTTGAAATGGATCCATACTAGTCTCCCTTTATTTATTTATCAGCACAAATACAACACAAATATAAAAATATGGGTTTCTGCCTGCATGGTTTTCTGTGATGAGCCGAAGGACAGAAAGAGGGAGGAGTGAGCTCCCTCCCATATTTGGGCATACCAGGGGTTGTAACACAAACACATACTTATTTCCCTGGCTTAGCTGATAAAGGAGGAAAACCGGTGGTGTAGTGGCTAACACATCCCAGGTTCAAATCCCAGTAAGGGTATGGCTAGCTGATGAGAGCTAAAACAGCTTGAAATGGATCCATACTAGTCTCCCTTTATTTATTTATCAGCACAAATACAACACAAATATAAAAATATGGGTTTCTGCCTGCATGGTTTTCTGTGATGAGCCGAAGGACAGAAAGAGGGTGGAGTGAGCTCCCTCCCATATTTGGGCATACCAGGCGTTGTAACACAAACACACACACACACACACACACACACACACATATATATAAAGGAAAGTTCTGTGCAGCATCTTAGAAAAAAAGGTAAAGGTTCCCCTCGCACATATGTGCTAGTGGTTCCTGACTCTAGGGGGCGGTGCTCATCTCTGTTTCAAAGCCGAAGAGCCAGCGCTGTCCAAAGATGTCTCCGTGGTCATGTGGCCGTCATGATTAAATGCCAAAAGCGCATGGAACACTGTTACTTTCCCACCAAAGGTGGTTCCTATTTTCCTACTTGCATTTTTACATGCTTTCCAACTGCTAGGTTGGCAGAAGCTGGGACAAGTAATGGGAGCTCACTCCGTTACGCAGCGCTAGGGATTCGAACTGTTGAATTGCTGACCTTTTTGATTCACAAGCTCAGCGTCTTAGCCACTGAGACACCGCATCCCTCGATCTTAGAATAGCAATGTTAAAATGTTTGCTTGGAAGAGTGATGCATGAATTGTCTCCCAGTCAAACAGCCTTCCCAATCTTGCTGCAACAAAGTCTGGATATCTATTGTGCATATCCTTTTCCAATCCTAATTCTTTAAAAATATTAAAACTTACCTATTCATCATGTCTACTAGCTCTTGTATCTTTTTGGTTTTCTTGTGGTGGGACCCATAAATAGCAATCTGAATCTGCACACACTGCATGGGTTCAAAATACAAGAGACGATTAATTCCTTGTAGTGGTTTTATGTATACCAATGTCTTTTTTTAAAAATATATTTTTATTATTTTTACATTTAAATCAATGCAGTACCGCGAAGTCGAAGTGACCATACATTCACATTATATACAGCTAGTCTCAACCATTAACAATTAGCCTACTTAATACATTGTCTATCCTTCTGTCCAATCACAACATATATAGTTTGTTCTAGTCTTGTCACCTTGTCTTATACCAATCATAAAATCTGCTCCAGACTTCAAAATATTCTGATTCCCCTTTATTTTTAAGTTCAAGAATGAGCCTATCTGCTTCCGCACAGGCCAACACTTTTCTGATTATATCTAACTCTGATGGTGTATTTTCTTTTTTCCGATATTGTGCATAAGTTATGCACGCTGCAGTTAGTACATGTATAATTAGATAAAGTGTATCTTTCTTAAACCCCTCCGGTATTATACCTAGGATAAAAATTTCTGGTTTAAACAAGATTTGGTCTCCCACTATTTGTTCTAACCATGATTGAATCATTTTCCAATATTTTTTTGCCTCATTGCACGTCCACCACATATGATAAAAAGTGCCTGGTGTTTTTTTACACTTCCAACAATTTGGGGCCAGATTTTTAAACATTTTGGAGAGCTATGCTGTGGGGGAGATGCCATCTGTAGATGCCAAAGATTTTCTTTGTACGCTGTAGCCATTGTTCGATTCTGATTAAGTATCCAGAGTTTTTCCCACTAAGCCAATTCTACATTATAACTGAATTTTTTTCGCCCAGGCGGCCATAGTTTCTTTGATATGTTCCTCCTCTAGCTTATACTCCAACAAAAATCTATACAACACTTTGATCAGCCTGTTTTCTGTCTGTATCAAAAGTTTATCTAATATTGTGTAATCTTTAGCAATACCTTCCTTCTTCCTATCCTGTGCAAACTTTGCTTGGTATACCAATGTCTTTTAAAGCCACCTTTGAAATATAAAAATAATCTTGAGACTAAGTCTATGCTTTAGAGCAGCAGTCACCAACTGGTGGTCCGCAGACCACTGGTGGTCCGTGAGAAAATTTTGGTGGTCCACAGAGAAATCTTTGCATTTTTGCATTTTTTATATTGCACTAAATCAGATTTCCTCGCCAGATATGCCCCCCAAAAAACAATCTGGTCAGTGCGGGAACATAAGTCTGTGCCGCCCACATCACCCTGCCCACCTGCCAGCCCCCACCCTTTGGCTGAGTACAAACCTTACCTTGAGTAGAGCGGTGTGAGCCATGCGAGCTGGAACTGGAAGGTAAGACCAACAGTAGCGGAGGGAAATCTGCCCCGGACTCGCCACGCTCTGGTGCTGTTGCAGCGGGAGGGGGGGCGGACACTAGATCGCCCCCCTGCAAACTCATCTCGAAGAGCCCAGCTGAAGTTTCCCGTACCGCTTCAGCAAGCGCTCCTCAAGAGGCGAGAGTTTGCAGGGGGGCGATTTAGCGTCCAGGCTGGCTACAAGAGAAACATTCATTCTCAACCGTATTTAAGATTTCTAGCTAGGGTTGACTGGATGCTTCTCTCTACTGTAGTGTTGATGAAGCAACCATGATGAAGTTTTTGTTGATAGACTGAACTTGGGGGCACTTGCAATAATACATTGAAATGCAAACAATTAGGAACAATTTTGTGACATGAGACCAACTCTTAATAACAATTAAATCCCTAAACATCATGAATTCAAAACGATATTCCTGCAACTATGAGATATTTCAAATTCAAAACATTCTGCAAACCACCAAGATGGTCTTTTTTTTAATTTAAGCTGATAGTATAACTTAACTTAGTAATTACCTTACTGAGCAGCTGATAGGCCTCCCCTATTTTCTCCTCTGCTAGGCAAATGCAGCCCATGAGATATAATCGTTCAATGGCCTGCTTATTAAAATCATTGCAGGGATTTTGTTGAGTTTTAAAGGACCCTTTGAGTAATTCATAGGCTTGCTGAAAGAAATCATAAAAAAATAAAATATTTTTTATAACTCCTGTCCTCTCCAACACAAATACTTTGTTTATTTATGCTCATTCCTTTTGGGTTTACTATATAACTTTTCATCCATTCATTCATCCACACATGTCTTTTTGAAATATAGCTGGTATTTTCTCTCTAGTGAACAACTGATTATTCAGCAATTTAAAGCTCTAGCCCTGTTACTTCGATCTTACTAAAAATGTTAGAGTTTCATAGGTTATGGCTTCTTATGTTGGAAGAAATGTCCTTCTGGGTTCAGTTCCAAGTGGGGAGAAAGACACTGGAAACATGGAGACTGTTTAAAAAGATGGTTTAATGGTGGACAGGACCACATGGTTTGAGATGCTGGGCAATCAAGCACATGGTAGGGAGGGAGATATATATATCTCCCAGGGGTCATACCAGGGGTTGTAACACACAACACACACACACACACACACACACACACACACACACACACACACACACACACACACACACATATATATATATATATATATATATATATATATATATATATATATATATATATATATATAATGTTGTATTTGTGCTGATAAATAAATAAAGGGAGACTAGTATAGATCTATTTCAAGCTAATTAGCTCTCATCAGCTAGCCATACCCTTACTGGGATTTGAACCTGGCTGATGAGAGCTAATTAGCTCGAAATAGATCTATACTAGTCTCCCTTTATTTATTTATCAGTACAAATACAACACAAATATAAAAAGGCAACATTAAAAATAAAAATATGGTTTTCTGCCTGCATGGTCTTCTGTGATGAGCCGAAGGACAGAAAGAGGGAGTAGTGACCTTCCTCCCATATTTAGGCATACCAGGGGTTGTAACACAAATACATATTTATATATATTGCCAGACTCCCATGGGGCCATGCAGGAGTAACTTTGTAGGTTGTCTTGAGTTCCAGGCTTGGTTGAATCTTGCTGGGTGATGTAATGAAGGGGCTTTAGGCAATTCCTATTATGGCTTAATGTCTTTGTCCTGGTTTGGATCTTGAGTGAAGGCTAATCTTATCACCCTGGAGCTGAAGGTCTTTTGTAGATAAGATGGCCCAGTCTCTTGTCTTGTAGATAGGTTGGCACCAATCTTTATAGCTATTAACAAAGGTAGGGGCTGCTTTACAAGAGCATGTTTCCCATTTTCTCATCCAGGGAGGTATAATATTCTGAATTTTTAATATTTCCTAGAATATTTCATTCTTTTAAGAGAAGGGTGGGTGCTAACTTCCTATTTTATGGCTCATTGATTATGTTTCTTGAAATCATGATAACCTCAGTTCTTTAAACTCTACAGAGCTGAATTCTCCCAATCCAAAAGAGTTTTTTTTATCCATAATCAGGAATGGGATTGAAAATTTTTAGCAACCGGTTCTCTGCCCAGTTGCTGGGCAGGTGTGGCCTATTTGACCTCCTACACCACGGTGGTGGTGGGTATTTTCTCCCTCCCCAGGCTCCAGAGGGTTTCCTCAAGCCTCCGGGAGGATGAAAACGCCCTTGCCCCGGCTCCAGAGGCCCTCCGGAGGCCCTCCGGAGGCGGGGAATGGGCCCATTTCCAGACTTCCAGCAGGCCCGTTTTTCACCCTCCCCAGCTCCAGAGGCTTTCCTCGAGCTTCCATGAGGCTCCAGAGGCCCTCTTGAGGCTGGAAATGTGCCCATTTCCAGACTTCCGGAACTTCCAGGAGGCCCGTTTCACCCTCCCAGATCCTCCGTGCGGGTCCTGCACTTACCTGGCATCCCAAACGAACCACATGGAGACTCCTGGGAGGGGCAAAGCCAGTCCTTTCAACTACCGCTTCAGTGAACCAAATGTAAAATTAGCATCCAGTTTGCCTGAACCAGTCCGAACTGGCTGAATCCCACCCCTGTCCATAATGCTTGAGGAAAAGGTAAGTTGCCCCCAAGGGAATAACTTTTCCCAATCCAGCTGTGATCTTCCTCCTTGGTACAATCCCAATTATAACTACAGTTGGAGGTGGGAAACCATCTTATCCTTCCAAGCTGATTATTATTGTTGGCTGTCCTTCCATGCAGCCTTTGCATGGCCAAAAGTTACACAGCTGTATCCCAGCAGATGTCTGATTACCTTTCTTTTTCCAGCAAGTCCAAGCCACTTGCTGAAAACCTGAAGGGCACTGATTGTCTGAGGATGGTCCATTCCTAATGCTTCGTTGTAGGCTACCAAGCTCTCGTTGAAATATCTTTCAGCAGCCTCTAGAAAAAACAAGTGCGGGGTCTCTCGTATGAAATGTATCTTGAAAAACAAATCCGTGTAAGGAAGTTGTATGGATTAGTTAATGTCACTTCTTTTATTTGATGTCATTTCGTTATGCCAAAAGAAGTACACATTTATCATTTCGTTCATTTGATTTATGTAGCTGCCTGTCTCACTTTTACAATGACTCTAGATCCGTGATGGCGAACCTATGGCACACGTGCCCGAAGTGGCACGCAGAGCCATGTCACCTGACACGTGCGGCGTCACCCGTTCTTCTTCCGGGTTTCTGGTGCACATGTGCATGTGACACTCAGCTGGGCTTCGTGCGTACAGCAGTGCCAGAAACTGTCAGAGTTGGTCTTCTGTTTTCCGGCCAGCTGATCATCATGTGTCCATGCGCGGCAGCAACCGGAAGACGACCTGGCCACTGTGCATGCATGCGCCAGAAACCGGAAGTTCATTTTCTTCTCCTGCTCCTCTGCCAGGTTGCAGGCCAGACAAGTGTGTGCACATTCCCTTTTCGGCACTTGATGCCGAAAAGGTTCGCCATCACGGCTCTAGATAGTTTACAATAAAATACACATTTTTTTAAAAAAATAAACACATAGCAGCCAGTCATTGTCCAAGCAATCTTCCACACAGCCAGGAGACAGGAGGAGAAAGGAATATTAAGTATGTGTTAGCTGTAAGCCTTGGCAGGTCTGTTAGCCCGGGCCCCAGGGTGACTTGTCCAAACAAAGTCCAAGCCAGATCAAAATTGATGGGTTTTTTTTTTTTTTGTATTTATGTACATAAATGGAGAGGGTGCCTCACTGGCCACTCAGACAAACGAAGAGCAGCTTAAGAAGGTGGAGAATTACCATATTTTTCGGAGTATGATGCACCTTTTTCCCCTCAAAAAAGAGGCTGAAAAACTGGGTGCGTCTTCACCAAAATGGCCAATCTTCACCAAAATGGAATCACTGCCCCTTCACCAAAATGGCCGTGCAGAGCCTTCAGGAGGCTTTCAGAGAGCTCCTGGGGGCTGGGGAGGGCAGAAATGAGCAAAAAATGGCCATTTTTTGCTCAGTTGTGCCCCCCCAGGCCCCAAGAGTACTCTATAAGCCTCCTATTCATGCCCTTTTTGGGGGAGAAAATGGCCTGTTTTTACAAAAAAAATGGGCCATTTTTCGGAGGTTTGCAGAGTGCAAAAAACTTTTTTTTAAAAAAACTGCCTCTTCCAAACCTTGGTGCATCTTATACTCCGGTGCATCTTATACTCCAAAAATACGGTACTTTATATACAGTTCAAACATTTTGGGTTTGGAGTAGGTCAGCTTCATTGGTAATAGTCATTTTGACACATCTCTGGTGTTATGTATATCAGAGGGGGCATTCAGCCAGTTCTGACAGGTTCTGGAGAAGAAATTTTGAGTAGTTCGGAGAACCAGCAAATAGGCTGTTCCCACCCCTGCTGCCTCCCAGCTGATCTTCTTTGGTTGGCCTGAACAGGAGAATAGAGCTGGAAAGCAGGTTAATGGGGTGGGGAGGGAATGGGGATTTTGCATCCTTCCCTTCCCACGCCCACCAAGCCACGCCCACAGAACCGGTAGTAAAAAAAAAATTGAATCCCACCACTGATGTATATTGCCCAGTAGCTTTAGCATGTAATACAGAACATTCCAGTTTCTTAGTATGACCTTGTTAAAGCTCATCGAAATATTCAAGAAGTGTGGTTTTCCTATTATAACAAGTTTGGAAGTCACCAAAGTCAAAGTCAATGTCCTTGGCAGTTTCGAAGCAGTTGTTATGGGGCTGTATGTTTCTCATTCATAGTTTGTTTTCTTCTTAATCTACTAGAAACATTAATCAAAGAACCTCCTAGTTACTGAAAACATTAACCAAAGGAATCCTCCTTTGCTGCTGCCATCATACATTTGTCGCCCTGAGTTATTTTTAAAAAGACAGGGATTAAGAATCAATATTTATCTGGTGGTTTGACTCCATAATTACCAGCGTGCGTCTCTTCTCCTGTAGCAGCATAAGCCTTTCCCAGGAATAACGCTGCGGCTCCAACTTCCGGGCTGGATTTCTGGTAGAGAGCTAATGACACAGAATGAGCCTAAAGGAAAGAGATGGGTGTTTCCAGTCACAAACCAAGAACTATCACATGATTTCTGGCAGTCCATTCCCTCAAATAGCAATAGCACTTAGACTTCTACACCGCTTCTTAGTGTTTTACAGCCCTCTCTAAGCGGTTTACAGAGTCAGCCTATTGCCCTCAACAATCCGGGTCCTCATTTTACCAACTTCTGAAGGATGGAAGGCTGAATCAACCCTTGAGCTGGTCAGAATTGAACTCCTGGCAGTGGACTGCAGAGTTTGCTTGCAATACTGCCTTCTAACCACTGTGCCATCACGGCTCTCAAAACCTTTTTCGTCATCCTAAAGCTAGAGTCCTGGTCTAATCCCCAATGTGGAGCTTTCCCACAGAATCACAGTGTCAGCCTCTGCTTCGCTTATTTGCTATCGGCTGCCATAGAAATGGGGAGAGTGGGGGCATGGTATTTGGGATGGGAATAAATGGTACAGGAGGTGATATGGAAAAGGGAGTTTTCTTCTCACTATCTTTTGCGCATGCTGGTGGCTGGTGTTTGGACCTGATCAAGGTCAACCGTCCTGCATACCAACGTGATGATGCCTTTTGGAGATGCAATCCACGTGACACCTCAGGGAGTTCCAGATTGGACACTGGGGTGGGGTCATTGGAGGGAGGGGGCTGGGTTATCATTTGATATGTACTTGTTCGCGCCTTTCTGGCTCAGATCTTGCTTTACTTTTGTTGCTATCTTTTCATAACCAGTAAAAGTATTTTAATTCCATAAACAATGGAGTTGGGAGTTTTCTTTCTTGGTTATTGATGGAGGCACACCTGACACACAGCTTTGGGAAAGGATTTTATCTCAGCCCATATTCAGGGGGTGTGGGGTGTTGGAGTTTAATATCAGTAGCAATGGGGGGGAAATCAAATGCAAGAACGTGCTTTGTTATTGGCCAACCTTATTTCATACATATAATCCCATTTCATAGAGGACTTTTAAAGGTCAAAACCAGCACCTTGAACTGATCCAGGGAAAAAATGGCAACCAATACAGCTGGGAGACCAGACCCGTAATGTGTGATCTAGAGCCTTCGGGGGGAAACTCGATTTCAGTGAAGGCCACATCAGGGTTGTGTTTGACTTTGGGGGGATGGGGGTAGGCATGTCCAGGGCGGACATGGCCAGCTCGATGTCTCTCGTGTTGGGATACCTGTGGGGGCCCCAGGACTCTGCCAGAGAAGATGAGCTCCTGAGCTCCATTTTCAGCTGTGACGCCTTCCTGTAACCCTCTACTAGTGAAAACTGAGCTCGGGAGGGCTGCCCACCCTCCCGAGCTCCGTTTTTATTGGCAGAGGCATTGTGGGCCGGTCCTTCACTGTTTCCAGAGCAGCCCTGTAGGCCAGTTCTAAACTCCTCACAGGCCGGATCCAGCCCACGAGCCTTGAGTTTGACACCCCTGATCTAGAGGAACACACATAACTACCTTTTTGCACCAGTGGAAGTTTCCCAATATTCTTCAATTGCGTAAAAAAAAAATCCTTTACCTGTAATGCATATGAAATACTTTTTTCATACATTTTTTTCATTCGTTTGATTTTGGCTATTTCTTGATAAAGAAATATCAGTTCTAGAGCCGCATCTCCTTCAGCTGAAATGAGATCATCAACGGCCTTCTCAAAATACTTGGATGCCAAATCTAATTCGTTTTTCTGCAGACTTGCCCTAGGGACAAAAATAAAAATAAAAACAGCAGCTGGATTGTGGTGCAGTTGCCAAATCGTTGCATTCATTCACTGGAGAGAATCTGGTTCAAGTCTAATTTCACTCAGAGAAGGTCTCTGACTTTGGTCCAGTCTCAAACCAAATTACTGAACAGAGCAGTTGTGGGAGAAGAATGCAAGGAAAAAATGCTAGTTATGGGGCCTTCAGCTCTGGAGGAAATATGGGACATAAATCTAGGAAAACATGTTTTTAAAAGATTCAGAGATGCTTCCAACAATACTTTGTTTGGATTGGCACATCACAATCAACGGAATCATTTTAAAGATATAGAATTTCAAAACTCAGAAAGGAGTCATTTCCTGATCAGCTTAGGTCCTAATTAACCCTAAACGACACCCAGGTACGTTTTGAGTTTTACCTTAAGCAAGCCAATTTATATAGTGCAAACCTAGAAGTTCGGATTAAAATAGGGTTAATTCCCTTTGCTAGCTAACCTGCACAAAATAGGGGTATTTTATGCATCCCATAATTTGGTTGCTTTGTTTTTAACTTTTATCCTGAAAATCAGGGATGGGTTCTGGCTTCTTTTACTGCTGGTTTGCTCAGGGATGCGCTTTGTGTGTGCGTGCTTGATGTGCACTATGTGCGATGCGCAGTAGTGAAAAAATTGCTTCTTTGCATGTGCAGAAGCAAAAAACAAGATGGTGGTGCCCAGTGGTGGGTTCCGTACCGGTTGCAACGGCCTTCAGCCTCTGGAGGAAATATGGGACATAAATCTAGGAAAACATGTTTTTAAAAGATTCAGAGATTCTTCTAACAATACTTTGTTTGGATTGGCACATCACAATCAACGGAATCATTTTAAAGATATAGAATTTCAAAACTCAGAAAGGAGTCATTTCCAGATCAGCTTAGGTCCTAATTAAACGACACCCAGGCGTCCCCCACATGCATGCATGCGGCACGCACGCACACGGGCACACACACGCCTTATCTCCACGATGCCTCTGCGATGCTCCAGCTGCTCAGCGGAGCATCGCGCAGGCGCTGTATGCTCCATGAGGGTGCGCAGAAGCACCAAAGAGCTCAAATACAGGTAAGGAGCTCAGGTGGGCGGGTGGGCCCTCCAGAGCACCATACCGGAACAGTAACCAGTGCTCCCGGCAGGCACGGGTACGCCCATACCAGGACATACTGCCTGCAACCCACCACTGGCGGTGCCTATGGTGGCGCCGATAGAACCAGTTCAGGGATGTGGCCGGCCGAGTTGCTACCTACTCTGCCGAACTGGTCCGTACTGGTAGGAACCCAGCTCTGCTGCAAATATAGATTTACCCTGCATGGGCACGGGGGATGAAAATGAATGTAGAAAAATTGCTTAAACTTTGATTTGGTCATTCTAGGTTTTTAAATATTTAAACTAATCTCTCACAAAATAAAACTGAGATATTGGTGAAGGCAGATTGACTGAGTCAGTCATTTACTCTGAAATGCAGCTAGTCCTTGATTTATGAACCAGTCCCTTAGCAACCATTTGAAGCAGGGGTGGGATTCTACCTGTTGGGGAGAACCGGTAGCTCTGGCGATCAGCTGGGAGTAAACTGGTTCACTCCCACAATCAAGTGGCCCCGCCTACCTGCCCCTGCGCTATACTGACCTATATCGCCTCAGCTGAGTTGCGTGGCAGGGTGGATTGTCGCGACTCAGCTGTTTTCCTCCCCAGCAGTAGTGAGGAAGGCAAGCTTTCTCAAAACTACAAAGCGCGTGATCACCGAACCGGTTCTTAAAGTAGTAGGATCCCACCACTGATTTGAAGTTATGAAGGATTCCCCCCAAATCCCCCAGTTTTGAAGTTACTGTGTCAGTTCTTCCCATGTAGCCACATGTCCGCGTTTTTGTATACTCAGCCATCAGCCTGAATTTACAGATACTTGAGCGCCCCATAGTCACGTGACAGCAATTTAAGCCATTTTTACCCGAAACCGACATTTCCTCCCATTTTCTAACAGAACCCAGCCCATAGTAAACAATGGCTTCACTTAATGACTACCACGTTTTGTTACAACCACCACAAAAAGGTGGTCCAGAGGTCTAGTCACATGGTGATCCACTATACAACCATCACAACTTATGGCCCCAATTGCCAGATTCTATTATAGCCTTAAGTTGAAGACTACATCTAATGGCAGGCTGAACCAGTCAGGTCTTGAAAAGGAAATGTGTTAGCTGACAACACCAATCTTAATTATTGGTCACTCTTACCTATGGATTGCATGAGACTTGTGGACAGTGACCTGTTCTGACCCCCCTCTCCATGCCTGTGAACAAGCCAAAACACAGGCTTGGCTATTTGCCACTGCTTAATTGCTAGATAACAAATCTTTTGGCTGAAGGCTCAGATAACTCAGAATACAAGAAACAAAGCAGATATTCAGACACGGCTCTAAGACATCGACTTTCTTCACTGCTAATTTCGAATGGTTGTTTCCTGCAAATGTCCCCTCCCAACGCCTCACCTATAAGCTGTCTTGGGAGGGGCCAATGTACAACCACCTGTGCTAATTATCACCTGTGAGCCTGCCTACAAAGCTGCTGCTTTTGTTTCTCAGCCCACCTTACTCTTGCATCGGGGACTGACTACCTTTGATCTTCCCCACTGCTCCATGCCTCAGGCGCTTACTGGTGGCCAACCAGTCCCTCTGGTCCCTGCTCTGAATCTGAAACCTGCACAGGGTCTTCCACATCATCCAGGGCAGACTCAAATGATCCCTCACTATCTGAGTCCAGCATCAGCTGAACCGGAACCTGCTGGGCTACAACAGTGACCATATAATGACTTTGCCTAGAAAGGTCATTAAATTGCATTGCAGTCTCACAGCTGTCTACGTCTAAGTTTGACTGTTTTTAACCATGTTTATTCCTAGATATGTAAACTTAATAAGCCAAAGGTATCAATCTGAGTTGGGTGCAGGGTTGTTGGCGAGATTTCCATCGGTGAAATTGGAGCAGATTCAATTTTTCAGATTTTTCTTCAGCTTTCTGATAAAGTATTTTTTGTGGACAATTTTCTTCCCCAAATCATTTCATTATTCTAACCTAGTCTAAACCCTGACCAGCTATTTGTTCTGAGTTTCCTCAACAGATGATGGTTGCACTCAGTGGTGGGTTTCAATTTTTTTTAGAACCTATTCCGTAGGTGTGGCCTATTTTGTGGGCGTGGCTTAGCAGTCATGTGACCGGGTGGGAGTGACCAACTTGTAAATGTGGTGAAACTCATTTAACAATGCTCTTGCTTAGGAACCAAAATTCCTTTCTTGTCTCTCTCTCTCCCTCTTTCTTTCTTTCCTTCCTTTCTCTTCCTTTCTTCCTTCCTTCTTCTTTCTTTCTTGTGTCTCTCTCCCCCACTTACTTTCTTTCTTCATTCCTTCTTGTGCCTCTCTCTCCCTCTTTCTTTCTTTCCTTCCTTTCTCTTTCTCTTTCTTCCTTCCTTCCTTCTTTCTTTCTTGTCTCTCTCCCCCACTTATTTCCTCCCTCCCTTCCTTCCCTCCATCCTTCTTGTGTCTCTCTCTCCAATGTTCTTTCTTTCTCTTTCCTTCTTTCTCTTTCTTTCTCTCTTTCTCTTTCTATCTTTGTCTCTCTCTTTTTTCTCTCTCTCTCCCCCTTCCTTCCTTTCTTTCTCTCTTACTCTTTCTTTCTCACTCCCCCCCCCCTCACACACACATACCTTCCAGTTGGCGAAAATTTCTGTTTTGCCAGCTGGGAGGCTGGCAAAGCAGCCTCGTTTTCCCTGCCGCCCGTGGCACTTCACTTGCTGCAACTCGGACAATGGGGAGGTGGGAGTAGCGATGTCCGGGTTTGAGGAACAGATGTTCCTTCTGCTCAGCTTACGCACTTGAAAAGACCCCACGGTTCCACATCCCTTCTTGGTCAAAAGGGCGCCTTTTCGGTCCCAGCTGGGCATCTGGAAGAGAGTGGCCGAAGTGGCTTCTCTCTCCTCCTCCTGCAGCTGAAGGAAAAGCGCCGGGGAGACAGGCTCCGCGCGCTGCAACCCAGCAGAGCAGCGTGCGGAGCCCGTCTCCCCGGGGCTTTTCCTTCGGCTGGAAGGAGGAGGAGAGAGAAGCCGCTTCTGCCAACTTGTGTAAGATAAGACAGGCAGGCGGGTGGGCGCGTGACTCTGCCGGAGAAAATGTAGAAGGCGTGGAATCAGCTCTGCCTGAAGGCAAAAAGCTTGGACCTCCCCCCCGCGCATCCATCAGCCAAAACCTCCCGGGAGGCTTCGGCTGGTGGGCAAGCAGGGGTGGTGGTGGCTCCGCCTTCAGACAGAGCTGATTCTGCACCTTCTACGTTGTCCTGGGCAGAGTCATGCGCCCACTAGCTTGCCTGTCTTGTCTTATACAAGTTGGCCAGCTGAAGCCTCCTGCCTTTCCTGAGCAGCTGGCAGCTGCAAGAGGCGCGAAGGGGAGGCAGGTGGGCTTTGCAACCCGAAGGCTGGCATTTCGTCTCTGCAGCGTGAACCAGCTTGGGCGCGACCAGAGAAGCTTCCTCAGTGGAGCTCCTGAAAGGGACGCAGGCTACCACCGCTCCACTGAATACATTTCTGAGAAGAGAAACTTCTCCGGTCGCGCCCGAGCTGGTGGAACGCAGGCAAGCGCCATCCCGTGACAGGGGCGGGGCAGGAAACTTACTTCCGGGTTCATTGGCCAACCGGATCGCGCGATCCGGTGCGATCCGGCAGAAACCCACCACTGGTTGCACTGCAGGTTTTGAGTAGGAAAGTCGCTAAATTTTGGCAGCATTACAATATTAGAATATTGCTGTAATTGGTGCAAAACATTGCAGTGGTGCAAAAAAAAGCAGTTTGGAAACTACAGATCGAATGGTCACTAAATAAGCCAAGGACACACCTGTATATGTGGCTGATTGGTCACCTCTGTCCTTAATCTGTTCATATAATGCTGAGCCTATGGCACATGTGCCACAGGTGGCATGCAGAGCTCCCTCTGTGGGCACACAAGCCGTCGCCCCAGCTCAGCTCCACCACGCATGCCAGCTGTTTTTCAGCTCTCTGCCACGCATACGTGGGGAGGGGTGCATGTGGGAGACTTGTATGCATGCATGGGGGATCATGGGGTTTGCACACCCACGCATGGGGGAGGGTTCATGGGGGTCGCGTGCGCATGCATGAGTCATGTGCACACGTGGGGGCATGTGTGAGGGGCAGGGCACATGCGGGGGAGGTCGTGTGTGCATTCACAGGGGGTGGGGTACATGCGGGGGGTTTAGCAGGGCGTGGGGGGGGCGTGTATTGCATTATGGGTGCGTGTGCGTTTGCTTTCGGCACACAATGACAAAAAGGTTAGCCATCACTGATATAATGCATCTGTGTCCTTATTTATCAAACCACTTCTAAACTATTTTTTGCTTACCTGCCAAGTGCCAGAGTAATGTCTTTGGTGCATACTTTAGGTTTGGCAGCTCCTTTCCAATCTAACCCTTGCAGTTCTTCCAGACATTTTTTAGCCTTCTGCAGGTTGCAGTAACATTCTTTGGCAGTAGAAAAGTCAAGGAGAAATCAGTAATGGAAGTATTAAAGTATTTAAAGCAAGCAAGCAAGTACAAAAAAAATAACAGAAGAGGAACTTACGCTGTTGATTTGGACTCCCATTATATTGGCAGATCTGAAAACTATTTTTCTTCCTTTGTATGGTTTGACAATTTCTGCTCTCTAGTTAACGGGAATATAAATCAGTGTATCCTGAAGCAGTGCAAAGAATAAAACTTTTGAATGATGCAGTTTTGTGACTCCAACGAGTGATGCGGCAGCCTAGAGGCGGAGCTCTCGCCTCACCATTGGGAGGCTGCTAGTTCGATCCTAGGTAGAGGCAAATATTTCTCTCTCTGGGCCCAATGAGAATATATCTGCTGAACAAAACTCCGCGTTGGCGACAGGAAGGGCATCCGGCCAGTAAACACTCAGCTCCATTCAGTTGCCCAGACTCCACCCCGCAAGGGATTATGGGGGTCATTAAAAGAAGGTGATGGGTTTTGTGGCTGACAATTAATTTATTCTTGACACTGGCGACAGATGTTTGGTGCCTGAATTTCCCTAAGGAAACTTGGTACAAATCCTACTGAAATAAAAGGAAGATGCAGGCTAGCACTGCACGTTCCTCCATAGACTCTGATATTATGCATAGGAATTGTCCCCTTTATTTTATAGATTCAGGGCCCTTCTGGATTATTAGTCCTTTGGTTACCCAAGTCTTAAGTTCTACACAACTTAAATACAGCAGAGCAGAGAATGAGTTTGCAGATAAGTCACATGCATGCGCCAAGAAACAATGCTGAAAGAAAACCCTGGCAAATAATTATCAGGTGGCTGGGGGGGGGGGCACACAGAATCCAACACGACTAAATGAGAAAGCAACACAAACACTTCATGTTACATTTGGAGTCCCCTGGGAAGGGGAGAACAATATAAATTGAACAAAGAAGCAATTAGGGAGCTGGCCTGTTCCGATGTCCAAGGCTACCACAATCCCTTAGAGAGGAATGGCAGCAGAAGGACTTGAGACCTTCTCTCATGTGGAATAGGACAAGTTTGCGTAATGCTAAGCCTCTCAGATCTGGCTTGCAAAAATCTAAGAAACCAGGAGGTGGCAGCAAAGAGTTAAACACTTTCTGCATCTCTTTGGTCCCCTCTAGGGATTGCTAAATCTATATAACAGCTTCTATCTTTCGCTGTGACTTACTGTGGCTTCCTATGCAAGGGAAAGTTCTCAGAGCAGACTCCAACCAAGGTTTTTTTTCACAGACTGAACAGCCTGGTTGATACTTCCCAGCTTCCCAACCCCTGAATCAATTTATGTATCAGGCTCCAAAAAGCAAGAAAGACATGCTGAGTATCTTCTAAGCAGTTTACTTGATTGTTTCTCACATACAGACAGAAATCTTGCCAAACTAAAGCAAACTACTTGCATTACTAAAGATATACTGTGAAAACACCTAGGGAGAAGCGGCTTAACCCTCTTCTTCTTAACTAAGCTGCCTCTTCTTGATTCTCTAGAACAGGGATGTCAAATTTGCATTGTCACGTGACATATCGCAACTCCCACCCCCTTCGCTAAACCAGGCGTGGGTGTGGCCAGGGCGTGACGCATCTGTTCTGACCTAGGCTGCCCAAGAGCATGCAGCAAAGTCCTTGTCCCAACAGAAAACCCTTTTATTAATTTACTGTGAATTCTGCTCATTCACATCCAGCAAGGGAGGATTTACAGTCACAGACCTTATCTAGCTTGGAGAACTGCCAGGCCGATATCTGCAAAACTTGGCAAGGAGTCTTGGAGAGGCACGAACCAATTAAGTGAACTAATTGTCCCCTAAAACTCCACTCCCCTTTCACTCTTCTTTTATTTCCTCTGGGAGGGGCCATTCATCGTCCACCTGTGGCCTTACTGCCAAGTCAACCCTTGTTCTTTAGCTGTTCCCTTCGTCTGGCAACTCTGCACATGCGCACACTGGGAAAAGGCTCCAGCTGTTCGTCTGCCTCACTGATGTCTGGCTCTGAAGGCAGCTGATAACTGGCATACGGCTCTGCCCCCCTCTCTGTCTCTGACACAGAGCCCTCATCAGAGCCTTCCCCAGACTCCAGGACTGGCCCATGTTCCTCCCCAACCTCCTCACTGTCCGAATCTGCTGCCAGTTCCGTTGGCAGGTGACAACAGCATCTGGCCCACGGGCCATGAGTTTGACAGCCCTGCTCTAGAATACAGCCCCCCCTCCTGGGAATCCAGACTGCATTCTACCTAGTAGGTATTTATTTGGTTAATTGTTTATATTTTTATATTGGTAAACCATCAACTGTATATCCCAGCATTGGTTTACCCCACTGATGGAAAGATCCTGAGCTATTTGGTGAAGGACACAGCTGTGCAAAAGAATTTGTTTGTGCTTCCCATACCCAACTCCTTTGCTCTTGGCCACTCGCAAGGATATTCTTTTTGCATCAGATTTGCCATGCCCAAGGTGTAGTAGATTGTCACAAAGGTGCTCCAAATAGTTCCTTTCTCCTCTGAGGATGCCGGAGGAGTATCACCCCTTAGGGAGAAGAGGATATATTTTGCTGAATTTGCATGGTGCATAGCTTGACACGGAAGACCTGGAATAATTAATTAAATTACTGAACAAAAATAGAAAGAAGCATAGAGTAGTTTGTCCTATCAAAACGTTCAATGAATTGGCTTGGGTTTTAGTACTGTATGCCTTTTTTATGGGTTTTAGTACTATATGCCAGTGTATATTGCATGAGTCAAAAAGGGGGCTGTGAAAATAACTACAGACCCCTCACATCCTGGAAATAAATTATTTCAGCTTCTACCCTCAAAACGATGCTATAGGGCATTGCACACCAGAACAACTAGACACAAGGACAGATTTTCCCTGAACGCCATCACTCTGCTAAACAACTGATTCCCACAACACTTTATTAAAACTGTATTTATTACAATTCTTCTTCTCATCCTTCCTAGTACCTCTCATCCCCCACTTATGACTATAACCTTGTTGCTTGTATTCTTGTCATTCATCAAGAATCATAAGATACAACACTTAATGATGTATGTTTCTTTTTATGTACACTATGCACCAAAGGCAAATTTCTTGTTGTCCAATCACACTTGGCCAATAAAGAATTCTATTCTATTCTATTCTATTCTATTCTATTCTATTCTATTCTATTCTATTCTATTCTACTCTACTCTTTGATGAAATTATAAAATAGTCACTAGATGGCAGATTCAACAGCCAGGTATTTATTTCCAACTCCAACAGTAAAACGGTGGAATGATCACTGCTGAATGATCACTGCTATGCATGTGGAAACATGCACCCCAATCATCAACCTAGTAATTTTCTCTCTAGGTTCAGTTATTTCAATTTCAGGATCTGGGTTGCTGACTAGTATTTTCCCTTCCCTTTTATTTTTCCTTCTCAATGTCTATTCTTGGAGTTGCCTGTACCTTTTTTCTTCTTCTCCTCCATTGCACTTGAGGGTGACTCATATTTCTTGATGCTTGCTAATTAAAAAAAAAAACCTTCTTTTCTTAACATCTGGGATTGTTGTTTTCTTCCACTGCTATCCTTGCAAAATGCCACAGTTCCTTATAAGGTGGTGAGAGGAGGGTCATGATGTTAAAAGAGTGCAGAGAAGAGCAACAAAGATGATTAGGGGACTGGAGGAATGAAGAACGGTTGCAGGAACTGGGTATGTCTAGTTTAATGAAAAGAAGGACTAGGGGAGACATGATAGCAGTGTTCCAATATCTCAGGGGTTGCCACAAAGAAGAGGGAGTCAAACTATTCTCCAAAGCACCTGAGGGTAGAACAAGAAGCAATGGGTGGAAACTAATGAAGGAGAGAAGCAACTTAGAACTAAGGATAAATTTCCTGACAGTTAGAATAATTAATCAGTGGAACAACCTGCTTCCAGAAGTTGTGAAAGTTTCAACTTCGCCATTGGCAGGCGGACATGGAGTAGAAATGGAGTCTCGCCTTGGCCCCATTTAAAGGGGATAAGCTCTTTGGTGAGGCTCTTGACCCAGTATTGGTGGAGACCAAGGATGTCAGTGAATCCCACCACTGGAAAGGGGCTACCATTGCCAGTAACAACTACCACATCTCTCTTCCTGTGAGTAAGAGAAATTGCCTTAGCTTCATGGGTTTGGGGGTCAGTCTCCTTCATCTTGGAACTTTTCTAAAAAGTTAGACTACAACTCCAGTCATTCCCAACAAAATGAAAGAAAATGAAAGCACGTAAGTCACATCTCTAGATCCTGGACCTAGAAATAGAGCATCCATAACATTTTAGTTCCCTTTATTTTCTGGAGGGATCATGGCAAAAAATGCCTTACTTTGTAGGGTAAGGTAGCCGTGAGCGAGATTGGCAAGAGCTTCTGCTAGCCTCCAATGTTGGTTTCCATAGATAATTCTAGTGAGGACTGTGCATTGCATCAACTCCTTGCAGCCTTTATGTACCTGGGGAAGAACATTTATGTGGTTAATTTCTTATTTCAACTGTAACTACCTGCTAGACACACATATACTCCAGGTATGGGCTTCAAAAATTTCAGCAACAGATTCTCTGCCAGGTTGGTGGGTGCGCGTGGCCATGACGGGCATCGCCTAGTCAGCCTCCTGCACTATGGGGGGGGGGCAATTTCCACCTTCCCCAGACTCTGCAGGCTTTCCTCCAGCCTCTGGGAGGGCGAAAATTGACTCCCCCGGGCTTTGGAGGCCCTCCGGAGACCGGAAATGGGCCCGTTTTCAGCTTTCTGGAACTTCTGGGAGGCCCATTTTCCCCCATCCCCGAGCCTCCGTGCAAGCCCTGCACTTACCTCGCATCCAAAATGGACCGCGTAGAGACTCCTGGGAGGGGAGGGATGGGGTGGGAGGAGCGGGATGGGAGGAGCAGGATGGGGTGGGTGGGGCCAGAGAGGGGTGGGTTTTGGAGGTTCTCCGAACCAGTCATAATGTTTGCTATGGGTTCTCCCGAACCCATAGCAGCCGACCCCTGATATACTCAGTTCTCAGCTGAAACACACACATTCCAATTCAAGGCATAAATGATACGACAAATGCATTCCTTTCTCACTTTTACTGAAACCAAGGTGGCAGCTTGCTTGAATCAGTTTAAGTCTGTTCCTGTAAAAGAATCAGGATTTAGAACAAGCTGGGACGGCTAAGATTTTGACTTCTTTGACTGCTTCGTCACACACCATGGTCAACCCTGTAAGGGCTAGATGGCATCTAAATCTTTGGTGTGCCTTCATTCCACTCTCATTTAAATATAGAAACACCAATTTGGAAGGGACTCTTCATTGTAATACATAGTCCAGACCAGCGTTTTTCAACCCTGTGGACTTCAACTCCCACAATTCCTTAGCCAGTATGGCAAATTCTGAGCGGGCTGGGGAATTCTGAGACTTGAAGTCCATTTATCTTAGAGTTGCAAGGGTTGAAAAATCAGACACTAAACTCCTATCCTCAAATGCCCTGAGAATGCAGATGTTCCTTCTTGATGATAAGAAGCTGGTTTTCTCTTGGTCCAGTCTCCTTTCACTACACTGAAGTGCATGTTAAAAGTGGTTTTTCTTGAGGAATCTGACAATATTCCACTACAGCAATAAAATTGTGAAATGTATGTTGCCTTGCAGACTTTTTACAGCAAATACTGTAGGGACACGGTGGCTCAGTGACTAAGACGCTGAGCTTGTCGATCAGAAAGGTTGGCAGTTCAGCGGTTCGAATCCCTAGCACTGCATAATGGAGTGAGCTCCCATTACATGTCCCAGCTTCTGCCAACCGAGCAATTCAGAACCATGTAAAATGCAAGTAGAAAAAATAGGAACTACCTTTGGTGGGAAGGTAATAGCGTTCCATGCGCCTTTGGTGTTTAGTCATGCCCCAAGTCCCTTTTGGGAGAGGGGGCGGTCTAGAAGCGCAGTAAATAAATAAATAAATAAATAAATAAATGCCAGCCACATGACCACGGAGATGTCTTCAGACAGTGCTGGCTCTTTGGCTTTGAAACGGAGATGAGCACCGCCCTCTAGAGTCTGGAAAGGCTAGCACATATGTGCGAGGGGAACCTTTGCTGTTACCTTTTATTGTAGATTAGATAGCCACCATCTGGGTGTTGCCAGAGATCTGATTATACCCAAGGTGTAACTTGGTGACAGTAACAAAAGGGAAGGCAGCCAATTTCAGAGGGGCTGGGAACAATGTTCCCT
The DNA here is from genome assembly GCF_964273705.1 of Natrix helvetica. Lineage (NCBI taxonomy): Eukaryota > Metazoa > Chordata > Lepidosauria > Squamata > Natricidae > Natrix > Natrix helvetica. Next base: position 19,529,526 of record NC_138552.1, on the reverse strand, counting down.
CTAATTTTTTTTCAGTGTGGGCGGAAAAGTATAGTGTTTGAGCTGGAAAATTTTCATGCCTGAGCACCTGAATTTTTTTCACAGATGTCACCCAAGACAACAACAAAATCAGTGGCTCTTAAGACTGGTGGACTTCAACTCCCAGAATTCTGAGAGTTGAAGTCCACCAAGGGCATCAATCATATTAGCCCAGGGATCTGCAAAATTGGCTCTTAAGACTGGTGGACTGGCGGAAAGTGAGGTTTGACCGGGTGGGGCAGTGAAACTCCAGGGCTCTCTGACCTAATTCCCCATGAGAACTGTTGCCTCTGAAGCGATATTTTGCTCCAATATTTTGAACCTTTAAGCGCCCCTTTCCCTTTTTTCTTTTCAACCCACAATGATTAGGGAGGATCCTGAAGTTGGGCGGGGCTGAGAAGCAAGGAGGCAGAAAAAGAGACGGAGGCCAAGGAGCTTCCCCTCAGCCCACTCCCAGCAAAAATCTAACCGGGGAGCCGGGCGGGCAGTAGCAAATTAGCCGATCACGCCGCGTTTTCCCTTGCCCTTTTTTATTTTTGACCTACACTGATTAAGGAGAATCCTGAAGTCACAAGTCAGGCGGCAACGTACTGCGTTTAGCTGGAGCTGGCTGGAGAGTGTTTCGATTGTGATGTGATTCCCTATCCGCTCCGCTCTAGTCCGTGTGTCCACAGCAAATACGCGACGCTGCGCGGCAGTTAGAAATTACTGCGCGGCATATTCTAGGAATGTGTGCGGCCGCGCAGGCGCGCACCTTAGAGGGAACAGTGGCTGGGAACTGGGCAGTACTTTAGCACAGCCACCAGAACCTTGCCACTGAACCACCATAAAAACTACTGAATCAGGTTGGAGCTTATGACTTGGATGAAGAAATTGATGAAGGCCATCCCTTTTACTGATACAAGGGAAATGGTTTGCTTATCCTTTAAATTAGTAGTGGGAAAATGACCAAGTAGGATCTTCAAAACTGGAAGCTTTAAAAATATAGATTGAAGACTAAAACATACAAAGTATGTTTGCAGGAATTGGGCACGTCAAGTTTAATGAAAAGAAGGACTAAGGGAGACATGATAGCAGTGTTCCAATATTTAAGAGGCTGCCACAAAGAAGAGGAAGTCAAACTATTCTCCAAAGCACCAGAGGGCAGGACAAGAAGCAATGAATAGAAACTAATCAAGGAGAGAGAAGCAACTTAGAACTAAGGAGAAATTTCCTGATAGTTAGAACAATTAATCAGTAGAACAACTTGCCTCCAGAAGCTGTGGGTGCTCCAACACTGGAGGTTTTTAGAAAGAGATTGGACAACCTTCACCTGAAATGGTATAGAGTTTCCTGCTTGAGCAGGGGATTGGACTAGAAGACCTCCAACATCCCTTCCAATTGATATTCTGTTCCAGGAGCAAGAGGCTGATGACCTCTTTCTACCGGTCCACCATAGAAAGTGTCCTCACATATTGTATTACAGTATGGTATGCTGGTTTAACAGCTGCGGACAGGAAGGCACTATAGAGAGTGATCAACTCGGCACAAGAAACCATTGATTGCCCTCTGACACCACTGGATGACATCGCCAGGTCTCACTGCTTTAGCAGAGTAAGGTAGATACTCAGAGATGATTCACACCCTGGTCAGTGTCTCTTTGCACTTCTACCATCAGGCAGAAGACATCAAAGTATAGCCAGCCGAACAAACAGGTTTAAAGATAGTTTCTATCCTTGGGCTGTGAGACTTTTAAATACAACCACAATCACTCCATGCACACGCTAGATTTTTTCCCTTTTTTTCTTTCTTTTTTTGTTTCTGTTATAATTTTACACCAGTGAAGTTAAAACCAATTTCGTTGTATTTAAGTACAATGACAATAAAGATTATTCTTATACTTAAAAGTAGGGTGTGTATAGGGTAAAGGTAAAGGTTCCCCCGCACATGTGTGCCACTCATTTCTGGCTCTAGGGGGCAGAACTCATCTCTGTTTCTAAGCCGAGGAGCCAGGGCTGTCCGAAGACATCTCCACGGTCATGTGACCGGAATGACTAAATGCCAAAGGTGCACAGAATGCTGTTTCCTTCCCACCAAAGGTGGTCTCTATTTTTCTACTTGCATTTTTTACATGCTTTCGAACTGCTTGGTTGGCAGAAGCTGGGACAAGTATGGGGAGCTCACTCCATTATGAGGCACTAGGGATTCGAACCGCTGAACTGCCGACCTTCTGATCGACAAGCTCAGCCTCTTAGTCACTGTCTGTTATTCACAATTAAGAAGGTTTTTGGCCATCTTGACATCCATCCTGAGTTTTTGGATTAGCTTGGCGACTCTTCTGACCGAGAAGAAATTTGAACTCAGGTGAACTCAGTAGGGAGAAGTCCAGGTTCTATATTGTAAAGAATTTATAGACAACATCTGCATTTCTTGGCAGAGTCTGAGCAAATGTTGAAAGTAATATCGTAAGGTGTTTCTCTTGTACCACTATTACATTTCTATCAATTCATTACTTTTCCTCTGCACACAGCTATGGAAGCAAATGCATCAACATACCTCTTTTTCTTCAGCAAATCTTTCTGCTCTTTTCTGTGCTTCTATCAGCTGAGCTGCTGGAGGGGCCATCAGCTGGGCCCACATTTCTTGATCTTCCCCATTGGTGTCCATTATATCCCTTTGCCCAGATCCAATGTTTCCTTTGAGCCTTCAGTAAGGATGAAGCCCTTGGGACTGACCCTGGGGAAGGTCTGAGAAGGCTGTTCATGGGGGAAGGAAGAGAGCAGGCATCAAGGAGGAACTTAGAAAAGCGATTGCAAAGTCTTGAGATAGAAAGAAGCACGAGAAACATAAAATAGCCCCACCTTGATTTTCTTTGGTGTAAAAACAGGACAGAAATTTGGACATGATTCCAAGATTCTGAAAATACACTCTGCAACAATAAAATGGCATTTCTGAACTCTTGCAATATTCCTTTACCTGGCCTATCTCCAAAGCCTGATGATAGGAAAACAGTGGTAGACAATTATTGATGCTCTGCCTGGAGCCAATTTGGGATGAAAGGGAAGCAGTTGGGGGAATAAGGTGGGGTAGCATTAGCCTTTCAGTTATGTCCTTGCTTCTCCAAAAAGCTTTTGATAAAACTGGTTGCTTAAGAAGATCAGTATTATTTTTAAAAAATCCTTGGCTAATATTAGATCGATGGGGACAAATTGTTGCTAGCTGAGTGTTCTCATTTCTTTTCTGTATGTGTTTATTAAAAGTACCTCATGCAAGTATTATGTTTGTCAGGCCTGGAAGCCATGTTTTACATTTGACTTCAGGCTGCCACATTTTCTGCTGCGGGAAAATGGGAGGGGGGATTATATGGAATATGGGTGACTGTTGTGGCCCAGCAGGATCCGGTTGAGCTGCTGATGGACTCGGATAGCGAGGAACCATATGAGTCTGCCCTGGACGATGTGGAGGACCCTGTGCAGGGTTCAGACTCAGAGCAGGGACCAGAGAGGCTGGTTGGCCACCATGAGGCACCTGAAGCATGGAGCAGTGGGGAGGATCAAAGGCAGTTTGTCCCTGATGCTAGATTGAGAAGGGCTGAGAAATGGAAGCAGCAACTCTGTAGGCAGACTCACAGAAGATGATTAAGCACAGGTGGTTGTTGATTGGCCCCTCCCAAGAAAGATTATAGGTGAGGCGTTGGGAGGGGACATTTGCAGAAAACAACCGTTCAAATTAGTAGTTAAGAAAATCTATGTATTCTAGCCATGTCTGCTCGTTTGGACTATCTGCGTTGCTTTATTTTGAATTATCTGGGTTGCTCTATTGAACGTGAGTTGTCTGGGCCCTCAGCCAAAGGATTCGTTATCTCAGTAATTAAACAGTGGCAAACAGCCAAGCCTGTGTTCTGGTTTATTCACAGGCATGGAGAGGGGTGTCACAACAGGTGACATATAGTCAAAATAATATTCTTTTCTCAGAGAGTCAAGGCCACCTTGCCCTGCAGCTATGATGAGGTGACAGGGAGGCATCTCCAGTTTTGGACGGTACATGATTGGACCATGTGATGGACATGTGGGTGCTGGGCAGGGACTTGAACTTTCACTTGGGTGTGGAAAACCTGGAAGATGTCAGATTCAGGTTTTCCCAGATGTGCCAATATGACACCTCTAATAAAATGGAACTGAGGAAACTCAAGCCTTGAAGTCTTCTTTCGTTGACAATGTTTATAATTTGCCAATAAACAGAGTAGTCGGATAACAGGGACTTTAAAGTCAATTTATGAAGCTGAAAACACAAGAGTTGTTCCCAACCTATTTTGAGATTGTAGGTACACAGAGACAGGCCAGTTATTGCACATCACTTGCCAAAAGGCAAACTAGAGACATAGGTCCCTACTGCATCCTCAAATTTTCCAGGATCCACTGTGATATCAGATTATCCTCCCCTTCTCCCACCAAATGGGCATACACGCCTCGCGTGCCCTGACAAATGGCTCCACGTGCCATGCATGCCATGGGTTCGCCAATCCGGTGCTAGAATGTGTCATGTTTCACGGAAGACCTAAATGCTTTTTAATTACCTGTTATAAGAACTAAATATTATTTTGTATTACAGCGATCATCTAGAAGTTGGTAGCATTTTTCTATGGAAGTTGTTTTCCTTCCATTCTTTAAGAGAAGATAATTGTACTCAAAGCTAATTCACCACTGATTTTGGCAGCATTTTGCTTTTCCTTTAACATGTAACTTGGCTTGCTAGCTTGAGAACCTCCTCCCTAATCATGAGAAGTCTGAATTGTGGATGTTGCTGAAGAGAAGGCTTAAGTTTTCTGAGTGAAGAGTTAAAGATAATTTTGGTGTCACACAGCTTGGGTTTAATGCTAGGAAGGAAGGAAGGAAGGAAGGGGGAGGGAGGAAGGAATTGAGAAGGCTTGAACCTGAGAACTATTAAACGTATTACAAAGTAAGCAATGATCCAATAAGATGAAGGTAAAGGTTCCTCTCGCACATGTGTTAGTCATTCCCGACTCTAGGGGGTGGTGCTCATCTCCGTTTTAAAGCCAAAGAGCCAGTGCTGTCCGAAGATGTCTCCATAGTCATGTGGCTGGCATGACTAAATGCTGAAGGCGCACAGAACACTGTTACCTTCCCACCAAAGGTGGTTCCTATTTTTCTACTTGCATTTTTTATATGCTTTTGAACTGCTAGGTTGGCAAAAGCTGGGACAAGTAACGGAAGCTCACTCCGTTACACGGTGCTAGGGATTTGAACCGCCGAACTGCCGACCTTTCTGATCAACAAGCTCAGCGTCTTAGCCACTGAGCCACTGCGTCCCATCATGATAATCCAATACTGTAGTTCAATTCAATTGCTCAAGTCCAAAATATACAGCTCCAACTTGATGCAATGAGATGCAATTGGTATTTGACAGAGAGCAAAATGATTTGATTCTGCTTTATATATTCAACAGGTGGTCAGTTTAGTACCTGCAAGCTTTAAACCAGTGTTAGTACATAGCAAAAGAAAAACTGGAGGAGGGTTGCAATATAGAAGCAATTAAAAATATATCCAGAACAACACCGGGTTGATTTTAATTCTTTTGCATGCAGGTATAAACACACCACATGGTTGGTGCAAATGAGCTGGAACAGTTTCAAAAGTAGCTGGGTGGAGGCCATCCATCTGAATCAGACTACAAATAGATTCCTCACATAAATCATGCAAATAATGATTATTGCATAGCAAAGAGTAGCTTCTCCAGTAATGGGAATTTAACATGCATGTTCAGCTACAGGGCCCAGAATGTCAGCAGGTAGTATTTGTTGCATGTATGGACATGATCTTATCAAAGAGAGTCACATACAAATGTCCCAGAATAGGCAAGAGATTGCTAGCCTCCAAAAACAAACACACAAGCCAACAAAAAGCATCATACCTTTCTTAGTTTGCAGCCAGAGAGATAGTGTTAATATATATCCTGTATACACCCACGGCTTCCTCCTGTAGAAATTTTACATAACGCAGTTTGATTCAGGACCAGAAATTCTAAGGATTCTTAAGGACAACAGATGATTATTAGAGCAAATCGGTTTAGACATGAAATACATCCTTAAAAAGGATGTTGAATATACTTCCACTGATAAAAGTCTGAGGTAGCTCAGCAGCCAGGCATTCATATCAACCTCAGATTTTTGTGCCAAAGACACAAAAGACAGTGGTGGGATTCAGCCGGTTCATACTGATTTGGGCAAACCTGATGCTAATTTTGCATCTGGTTTGCCGAACCGATTGTTGCAAGGACCGGCTGGCCCCTCTTACCCCTCCCCAGTCTCTCCACACAGCCTGTTCATCATGCCAGGTGGTTCTGGCAGTCCCTACCAAACATTGCCACTGAGCCACCGCATCCCTCAACATTTGTCATAGCTACACTTATAAGTAGCCCTCTAAAGGAAATCAGAATTATTTTCATGTTACCTGCTGAAGAAAGAAAAAAACAATGGCTGACATGAGGTCATCATACATTATCAAGCCATTGATGTGGTGAAATCAAAGGGGAAGGCATATTCACTTGACAATTTTGTGTTACTAACTTAATTATACAGTGATTCACTCAACAATGGGGGCAAGAAAAGTTGTAAAATGGGCCCAAACTCACTTAACAATGGTCTCACTTAGCAACAAAAATTTGTGGGTTAGACAGCATCACCACCAGATGGATTCGTAACTGGCTGACCAACCGCACTCAACGTGTAGTCCTCAATGGAACTGCATCTACATGGAGGGAAGTATGCAGTGGAGTACCCCAAGGCTCTGTTTTAGGCCCAGTACATCTTCATCAATGATTTGGATGAGGGAATAAATGGGGAACTCATCAAATTTGCAGATGACACCAAGCTGGCAGGAATAGCCAACACTCCAGAAGATAGGCTTAAGATACAGAAGGATCTTGACAAACTTGAACATTGGGCACTATCTAATAAAATGAAATTCAATGGTGAAAAGAGTAAGGTTCTACATTTAGGCAATGAAAACGGAATGCACAGGTACAGTATAGATGGTACCTTGCTCAGTAGTAGTAACTGTGAAAGGGATCTTGGAGTCCTAGTGGACAACCATTTAAATATGAGCCAGCAGTGTGCAGCAGCTGCCCAAAAAGCCAACACAGTTCTAGGCTGCATCAACAGAGGGATAGAATCAAGATCACATGAAGTGTTAATACCACTTTATAATGCCTTGGTAAGGCCACACTTGGAATACTGCATTCAGTTCTGGTCGCCACGATGTAAAAAAAGATGTGGAGACTCTAGAAAGAGTGCAGAGAAGAGCAACAAAGAGGATTAGGGGACTGGAGACTAAAACATATGAAGAATGGTTGCAGGAACTGGGTATGTTTAGTTTAAGATATGAAGGACTAGGGGAGACATGATAGCATTGTTCCAATATCTCAGGGGTTGCCACAAAGAAGAGGGAGTCAAACTATTCTCCAAGGCACCTGAGGGTAGAACAAGAAGAAATGGGTGGAAACTAATCAAGGAGAGAAGCAACTTAGAATTGAGAAATTTCCTGACAGTTAGAACAATTAATCAGTGGAACAGCTTGCCTCCAGAAGTTGTGAATGCCCCAACACTGGAAGTCTTTAAGATGATGTTGGATAGCCATTTGTCTGAAATGGTATAGGGTTTCCTGCCTAGGCAGGGGGTTGGACTAGAAGACCTCCAAGGTCCCTTCCAACTCTACTATTGTATTGTATTGTAATTGTAAATCGAGGACTACCTGTATTGCTACATTTGAAGGATTGAAGCAATACTAGATTTGGGTTTTATAATATAGTATGTGGTTTACGCAGGACCACATCTTACCTTAATCTTTTGTCCAGGAACCAGTGTCTTCCTTTCAGGAATCAACCCTGTTGTCGGGCACATAATTAACCCCAGGTTTAAATCTTAGGAAAAGACACCAGCCTTCCACGCTTCAGAGACCTGGGTGGATCACTTTTGATCAAGCATAGGCCACACCCCAAGCAATCCAGTAGCCATGGTCACAAGCGTTGTTCTTACTGCCCTGGTGACAAGAACACACTTCCTGCAGTTCCTCCTTTTCAGCCACAAGCAGAGCTCCAACCAAATAACTCCTATAACCAGGATAAAATGTTGCATCTTTATTCCCCTCCTTGGACTAGTTAAGTATGCATAGCCCATCTCCAAGTCCCATGTGTATGTAATATTCCCACATGGATTAGGTAGAAATTGGAGGGTGAACATCTGAGTCAGGGGTAGTATTCACTTATTTTCCATACCTATTCACAAATGTGAGTGCGCCCCGTCTGCACATGTCCTCAGCCTTCCGCGTGTGCGCTTTAATCAGGCCCGCGGCTTGCACGCATGTGCACGACTTGAAAACGTGCCTAAATAGGATGGCATAGAGCCACGATTTCCACAACTGGTTCGGTGAACTGGTCCAAACTGGCTGAATTCCACCTCTGATGAGTGACTTAAAAGTTGAGGACAACTCAGGGTAGATTATTGCTGGGATTCCAGCTATCCCCTTCCAGCATTCTTCATGTATACAGTGGATTCTGGGAAGAGCAGAACCAAGAACATCTGGAGCAGTGTTTCTCAACATTGGCAATTTGAAGATGTGTACACTTCCACTTCAAGAATACCCCAGCCAGCAAGGTTGAGAAACACTGATTCAGAGGGCGCTGTTTAAGAAAAAACATTCTTTGTCATCTGCCCATTGTGTCAGGGGAAAAAAAACACCCTGTTAGAGATCGATGAACCGTGGCTGATTCCCTTCTGCATATCTTTTGAGATATTGAGAAAAATAAGTCTTTAAAAGTATTCTAATTAATAAACAAACTTTAATAATAAAATAAAACAGAAAATAACTAATTGGTTACATTTTGATAATGAAAGCTTCGTCAGCCAAAAGTTGGCTGGCGAACAAAGAAGAGAGGAATTTTGGAATGTGTAACGCGTGCGCAATAAATCACTTTCAGATAAGAACCTTTTTTTTGTTTTATGACCTGCGCAATAAAGCTTTCTTAGTTTAACTCTTGAGTGTCAATTCAGGCAGTTCAGGCCTAGCAAACTTTTTAACATCGTGACACCCCTTCTTTTGCTAGTCTGGGCTGACGTCATCAAATCATCAATTAAGGCACATCTTCTTTCGCAGATACTCGTGTTGATTTGCAGCAAGTGGTTTGTTAAGCATATCTGCGATCTGATCATGTGTAGAAACATATTGCAATTTAACAAAACCTTGCTTAACTAATTGCTTTGTGTTTTGATAACGAATGTCAATGTGTCTGGACCTAGAACCTGTAAAATGTGACTCAGAAATATAGACAACAGATACATTATCTTCCATCACGGTGATTGGTCGAATCGGACGTGTCCAGATATCTGTGATCAAAGCATCAAACCACGTTAGAGAATTACAAGCATCTGAAACACAAGCATATTCAGCTTCAGTAGATGAACATGAAACAAAACTCTGTTTTCTCACTTGCCAGTAAACAGGACAACCATTTAGGAACATCATGTAACCAGAAGTGCTTTTACGTGACTTCTTGTCGCTCGCCCAGTCAGCGTCGGCAAAACAAATCAACTTTGGTTGATCAGTGTGTGTTGGTTCTAGCAATAACTTCATGTGTTTAGTGTGTTTTAGGTATTTCAATAACTTCTTAATGCATGACCAATGAAATTGTGTTGCCTTACCTACGTGTCGTGATAAAAGATTAACACTAAGTGCGATGTCAGGTCTGGTCCAACTACTAATGTATAATAGTGAACCAATGACTGAACGATAGAGTGTTTGATCCTCGAACTCAGGACTTGGTTCATGTGTTAAGTTGTGAAAATCTGTTTGCATGGGTGTCTTTGTTGTGCTAGCATCTTTCATGTTGCAATGATGTAGAATGTGGTCAATTTTCTCCTCTTGTGAAAGACTAAACCCCTTCTGTGTCTTTTCAATTTGAACACCTAAATAAGTGCTAATGTGTCCTAAAGATTTTAGTGTGAAGTATCTCTGCAAACTTTTGGCAAAAATCTCACTCATTTTCTTATTTGGACCAATATAAACAATATCATCAACATAAACAAGAATTATCTCATATGCATTGTTAGATCTTTTTGTGAACACGCATTCATCAGTTTCGGACTTAATAAAGCCCATTGAATTTAGTTTGTCAGTAAGACATAAATACCACATTAAACCTGACTGTTTCAGACCATAAAGACTTTTGTTCAGGAACCAGGTATCCCCTTCTTGCTTTCGGAATCCTGGAGGGCTTCTTACGTAGATCTCTTCATCTAGGTCTGCATGTAGATAAGCTGTGTCCACATCAAATTGAAAAACTTCTAAACCAAGAATAGTTGCAGTGGTTAAAGCAATTTTTACACTTTCAGTTCTGACTGTTGGTGAGTAAGTGTTTGTGTAGTCCTCAGGATAACGTTGAGCGAAACCCTGAGCTACCAGTCTGGCTTTGTATAAAGACTCACCATTTGGTTTCTTCTTGATTCTGTAAACCCATCGGGTGCCAATGACTTTCTTGTTTGCTGGAGGTTTTGCAGGTGTGAATACATTAAGTTTCTTTAAACTGTCCATTTCATCCTGCATTGCATCATACCACTTGTCTTGTTCTGAATCAGGAAGCTGTTTGATTTGTGTGAATGTCTCTGGAGGAAGAGTAACGTTGCAAATCAAAGGTAATGGTGATTTTGTCAGTTGCCATGAATAACGTTGTGGAGGGATTCCTTTTGTGGCCCTCTTGGAGCGTCTAGGAACATCAGTCCAGTCTTCTTCTTCTTCATCATCATCATCCTCGTCCTCACGTTCGTCGCTAGCATCAGCATCCGCGGCTTGAGAAGACGGAACATCAGGTTGTGAAGAACTGGTAGAAGGAACATCTGCCTGCGAATTGTCATCAGGCTGCGTGGCATCTGGAACACCATCTCTAGGAAAATAAACTTCAGGATCATTGGAATGAATCCTGGACCAGTCAATATCTTCCTCAAAATTAGCAGATTGTGAAATGACAATCACATGTTTAGTATCAATGAATTTGTACCATTTTGAATTATCATCAATACCCATAAATCTCAGTCTCTTTGCTACTGTACCTCCCTTTCTTCTTTGACTTAAGGGAGTGTTCACCATAGCATATGAACCAAAAATATGGAGGTTCTTGAGATCAGGCTTGTAGCCATACAGCATGTAGAAAGGAGTTTGATTGATTACACTGCTCCAAGTACGGTTGACAATGTAATTTGCATATTTGATTGCTTCACCCCAGTATGCGTTACTGAGATTGGCATCTTCTAGAAGACAACGCATCATGGTTTGTAGAACCCCTTGTCTTCTTTCTACGACTCCGTTATGAGCCGGTGTATATGGAGCAGATGTCTGATGAAGAATTCCATTCTTACGCATCCAGTCCTGGAAACGCTGAGACATGAATTCTGCACCACGGTCACTCTGGATTCTAGCGATGCGAACTTGGTATTGTGTAGAAACAAACGCTGCAAAGTCTTTAAAGATCTGAAAGGTCTCAGATTTCTCTCTCATAGGATATACAAATCCATATCTAGAATGATTATCTACAATTGTTAAAAAATACTTTCTGCCACCAAGGGTTGGTGGGAAAGGACCCACTATGTCAGTGTGTACCAAATCAAAAATGCGTGTTGACCGGCGTGTAGCGTGTTTTGGAACTGGAGCCGCCTTGGATTTAGCCTTTTTGCAAACGGCACAATCCAAAAACACCTTACACCCCTTTAGATCCAAACCTTTTGCGAACTCCGGCATCTTTCTAAGAACACGGAAACTGGCATGCCCCAATCTTCTGTGCCACTTGTGAATACACCTGGAATGCAAAGGTTTACCAGTTAGTGAATTCTCAACATTAACAGTTTCATGAGGACCCTCAGGCTTGCTTTGAGCAATCTGTTTCTGTTTTCTTTGTTTGTTGGCTTTAGGAGCCTTTGGCACAGTAACGCTTTCTCTCTCTGGGACAACTCTCTCTGGGTTTGCGTTGTGCCTTTTTGGAGTTTGCATACTTGCCTGTGCTTGCCCTTTAGGCTTTGGCTTTAAGTAATAAACACCACCAATCAGCATGGTTTCAGCAACAATATCACCATCTTTAACTAAGTAACTTGCTTTTTCGAGGTGGTGAACCTGGAACTTTAACTCTCTAGACAAGTGACTTTGACTAAGCAAATTACTGGTTGCTGAAGGTATGTAATAAACATCAGGGATGTGTGTATCGAGCTCTTCAATGTAAACAGTTCCTTTTCCCATAACCTTGCAAGTGTGGTTGGTGAAGGAATACAGTTCTCGATACTCGGGCTCTGGTTCGCCCATCTCTGTGAAAAGTTCCCTTCTGTGGGTAACGTGCACAGCTGCTCCACTGTCTAAAGTCCACAAAAGACGTCTGTCGAACTTTGGATCAGGTTGTGGAACGTTGGTTATGGCCAGTGTTGCAAGCGGAGCTTGTGAATCACGCCTTGGACCACGACGACCTTGTCTTCCGCCTCTACCTCTGCCTCTGGAATCTGTTCCTCTGGGCTGGTACGTGGCGGGAGCTGGAACTCGTTGGGGACAATCCCGGGTGTCATGTCCCACACGGTTGCAGGTGTAGCATTTTGGCATCCTTGGAGCGTAGCCTCTTCCTCGGAAGGGACGTCTGGCTGGAGCCTTTGACGCTGGAGGTCGTTGCAGATGTGGGGTAGCTAACCTGATAGCTTCGTCTTCCACTAAAAGTCTGCAAACGTGGTTAACTGTGCGTTGAGCAATAGGCACGTAGTTAATCTTTGCAACAGCATCTTTCCATTCATAATTCAATGAGTTAATGATGATGCTAATCATTTGGATATCATCGATTACATGGCCATTTTGTCTCAATTCACTTCTCATTCTTTTCAGTTTGGTCAAATGTCCACCAATTCGTTCACCAGGTTTCAACTTCGAACCATGGAACTCAGACATGAGCAAACATGAGGATTCAATTGAAACGGGCCTGTAGCAATCTTCCAAAATAGCCCAAATTTCTTGGGCAGTTGCATCAGGTGGAAAGATACCTTGGATCTCAATTTCCATTGACATGAGTAAAGTCGTGATAGCTCTGTTTTCAAGGTTTCTTATTGCAGGTGTCCAGGGTTGACGGGGAGGATCAAAAACCATGGAATATGTGCCTTCTCTTCGAAGCAAGAGCGCAATTTCACTGACCCAGGCTTTATAATTCTCTCCTGACTCCTTTAATTTGGACTCACCAGTCAAGGGGGTGACTGTGAATACCTGCTGAGGAACAATTTGTTGCTCTGGTTGCAAAGCTGGTTGTTGAACCAGGGGATGCTGGGGTTGCATCATTGGCCTTTGCGTGGCAACATCAAATTGGCTTCCTCGAATTTGCCTCTGGCTTTGCCTTATTCCATCTAGGGAGAATTCCACACCGCCAGGAGGTGTTGAAGACTTAACCTTTGGAGACAAAGTTTTGGCTTCTAAAGGACTCATAGACATATCTCTGAAAATCTGGTCCAATTGCTTAATCTTTTGCTGTAATAATTTTTCTCCGCCAGCAGATGGCAGTGCAGCTTCACTTTTTGGCTGCCTCTCCTTTCTATACGTATGCTGAAGTTCAATGGGCTCAAAGGGACCACGTGACCTCGGTGACGTGTACATGTCTCTTTGTTCTAATTGACCAGTGAACTCTGTGAGGTGTGTCTTAGGCTGTTGTTTTGAAGAAGACAAGATGGCGTCCTCAGACTTTTTGGGAGTGGGGGAGCTTCTTCTACTTCGCCTTATTTCTTCAAAACACACTCTCGCCTCCCTAGCATATTTTTCAAACAGTTCTATTTGATCTAGATAGCTTTGCATTTCTTGCTCACCATCTGGGGAGATGTTATAAAATCTGCTTTCTGCGTGGGAGGATATTTTCTGTGCCGGCAGTTGCCATTCATCAATCGTTTGATAATCTGCGAGGGTCTGGGAATGGAGTGGCTCTGGCAGAGTGGGAAGTTTTGGCTTGGCCCCCAAAAATTCATAATCTCCTGGAGATATTTTAGAAGGAGGAACCACTGACCTCGTTTCGTGGATGTCGCGTCCTGTAGCTCCTTCTCCCATATTTGGCTCGGCACCTGAAGGAATTTGTTGTTCCTGAAGCACGTTTTGATCTTGCTTCTCTGTGTCCGAGGGAGCCTCCTTGTCAGAGGAAGCTGATCCATCTGTGCTCGCCCCATCTTTCTTTTTCTTTTTTTTCTTTTTCTCCGACATTGCTAATTAGGCTTAGTCGGTTATCTTTAGATAGCATGAAGGGAAAATACAGCCATAAATTGTAACCATCTCAGCTGGTATCATCAAAAGCCAAAACTCTGCTACCAAGTTGTCAACCAAACCTCTGCTACCAAGTTGTCAACCAAACCTCTGCTACCAAGTTGTCAGGGGAAAAAAACACCCTGTTAGAGATCAATGGACCGTGGCTGATTCCCTTCAGCATATCTTTTGAGATATTGAGAAAAATAAGTCTTTAAAAGTATTCTAATTAATAAACAAACTTTAATAATAAAATAAAACAGAAAATAACTAATTGGTTACATTTTGATAATGAAAGCTTCGTCAGCCAAAAGTTGGCTGGCGAACAAAGAAGAGAGGAATTTTGGAATGTGTAACGCGTGCGCAATAAATCACTTTCAGATAAGAACCTTTTTTTTGTTTTATGACCTGCGCAATAAAGCTTTCTTAGTTTAACTCTTGAGTGTCAATTCAGGCAGTTCAGGCCTAGCAAACTTTTTAACATCGTGACACATTGGTTCATTGCATTCAATAGTTGGCTTTTGTACCAAAGCAGTATATGACCCCAATCCCCACCCTCTCCATCTCATCCATACGGCAGGACTAGTGATGTGTGTTTTTGAAGAATGAAAAGCTGAATTATAAGTTCCCCAAACTAGTACAGCTATTGTGAAAAATTAGATCCTTCCAAACTGGAATGATCTGCTGAATGAATATTAGTTTCCAGGTTACTAAAGGCAACTTGTCAAAGTTGACAGATTTGAGTTTTGTTGTCCTGCTTCCAACTTTGCCTTTAGGGAGAAAAGGTCACATTTCCTTCTTTTGCAATTGATCAATATTGCCGTTTGGGTCAACAGCTTATTGAATCTGCCTTGCAAAATAAATGCTATGCCTCCTTAGAGACAATCTGATGCAATTTCTTCTGTTACTATCTTGGCAGGCCTTTAGGCTTCAGGCATAGCTAGCTGTCCCACCTGCTTCTTTATTTTTAGAGCATTTTGCAGCTGCAAGAGTCATGCTGTACTATGTAATTACATATACAATACATTGACAACAGATTAATCAGCATGCGTCCAAGCCATGCTTTTTTAAAAAAAACCAGTTAAATGGAGCTTCTCCAAGACTTTAAAAAGACCAAGCCAAGGTAAGTCAAATTTAAACAGACACTATGCTGATGTATCTGCAATGCCAATGCTGAAAACTACAGAAACGTAAGCTTGGAGAGGTCTTCAGAAATATCACTAGAGGTAATGGCTTGGTTGTGGTGGCACTAAGGTGTCTTTGTGTGCTTAAATTCAGTTGTGTTATCTAGCTACATGCCACACCTTGGCTGATCATATGAAGCTAAGCCAAATTAGACTTCTTTATTACTGGGAGGGAGGCATTCCCACCAATAAGTTCCTAGTCTGTAGGATAGACTATCAGGTGGAAACCCCACCCTCCCCCCCAAAGATGACAGTGTCAAACCAAACCACTTCAATTTTGTTACCCCAAAAAACAGTATGTTCTCCTTGAAGTCACCAGGTGTTTGGTTTGTCCCCGAGACTTGAATTTTACCATAGAAATTTCATTGATCCCCCATTAGTGTCATGTCTGTGAATTACTTGGTTTAGTCCTTTTTAGGAGGGAGTTAATATTCAAGAAAAACTGCAGATGAAAAAATCCATGTACTTTGTCTAGGAAACTATGAATAAAAGCCTAAGTCCATTGCAAGGTAATAGGAAATCGCGATGCTTGATCGTTTTATATTTTGATTTTATCATATTTTGAGCTAAAGCTGCAATTCATTCCAATTTAACCCCGGGATCCATTTTAAGTAATTATAAGCACAGATGGATTGTAGAATGAGGATGGCAATGCCAAGAACTTGGAGCCATACCAGGCTCAAGACCTCAGAAAGCCAAGCAGGATTGAATCTAGTTTGCAGTTGGACAGAACGGGAATCCCAGTTCCATGGGCTAGACTGGAAAATTAATTTAAAATAATAATAATAAAATTCTGAGAGCATCAGTAGCGGAGACCTTCTACATCACAGACAAGAAAAACATATGGATGTGTCTATGAAATAACCAGGAGCCAAACTGACTGAAAGAATATTTGATCTTTATCTAATCAAATTAAGCCCTATTTGCCTTGCCAGTATTAGTGGAGGTGTGGTTTTATCCCCCCTTTGGTAGTTCCTTAATTAGGGCATTTTTTCCTGCTTGACTCCTTAAGCGTCTCTTGCGTATACACAAGTAGCAACCCCACTCAAATGCTGACATTACTTAATTGGGCAATAGCAATCGCACTTAGACTTACATACCACTTCATAGTGCTTTACAGCCCTCTCTAAACAGTATACAGGGTCAGCATATTGCCCTCGAACATCTGGGTCCTCATTTTACCAACCTCTACCTAGGATGGAAGGCTGAATCAACCTTGAGGTGGTCAGGATCGAACTTCTCACTCTGTGGGCAGAGTTAGCCTGCAATACTGCCTTCTAACCACCGTGCCGCCAGGGCTCCTAATGAAATGTCTGCAAGAAAACCACCAAGGATTTCTACAGTTCAACCCTGAGCTACTCTATATTCTCTTCTTATGGGGCCTATCAGTTGTATTGGCAGCAGAAACATAGTTGTGGATTGATCGGGCCCTTTGCAAATCCTCCTAATATCTCCATTTGTTCCTTGAAGACATTTCCCCTTTGTTCTTCTGAAGTATAGTAATATAAAGCATTACACAAAAGATCTGGAAATGAAAAACATGGACCAAAAAAACCTTTTTATTTGCTGAATAAGGAAACTTCTGTAAATGTACAAAGGACTATTACTATGCTATAGCATACAATTTCAAAATGTGTCCACAAGGATAATCGTAATAAATACATGTAACAAAATAAAAATGTTAGGCAAACCTACAAAACTGTTCCCCAAGTGTTATACCTGGCAGTGTTTATTGGCCTCTGTTAAGAGTTATTGTGTTTTGTTTGTTTTGCTGGTAAATGCTGCAAAAATTTCCCCACCCCCTTGAAGTATTAAAACAGGTGCTGTGTGAAGAAATATTGTCTCAAATTAATTATCCAAATACTGAGAAAGACAGAAGGAAAAAAAAAGATTCAGGAGTTCAAAATTCTGCTCATTGTTCAAAAAACAACAACAACCAGAAAAATAAAAAGTAAACGAGAGAACTATGTAAGTGCCTGGTGAACGTGGTAGCCCTGAGATACTGAACAATTACTTGCCACTTATTAGAGGCCACTGAGGATCTTTGTAGGGGTGAGGCTGTTTATAATTAGTAAGTTATTCCATACACCAAAGACACAAAATGGTTCTTTGCTTTAGGGAAAATATACATTGTTTAGATTTTGGGGTATTTATGATTAACCCACAGAGAGCTGGAGTGATACATTTATTCATTTTACAAATTCTGTTTAAAAACTTTAATCAGTGCGGTCTAGTTTTCAAAAATGTGGTATCCACTCTCAGTTTTTGAAATATAAGTGCTCGTGTTTACACTAGATGTGTAAATTTGTTTAATCAACTTAATTCTGCAAGTTATACCATTCATCAATTGAATACTGGGAATCTTATAATTTATGTGATATTCTGCCCAAAAATGACATCCTTAGCAAGCTCACACTAGTTTGAAATTTGATCACCCTAGTTTGAAACTGATTTCAGAAACCAATTAACAGTGTAAACGTGTCCTTAAAATAGAAGTATCACATATTCCTTCTTGCTATCCCAAAATGATATTCTAATACGGTGTTTCTCAACCATGGCAATTTGAAGACTTGTGTGGACTTCCACACTCCCAGAATTCCCCAACCAGCTTTGCAAATTATGGTTGAAGTCCACACATCTTCAAGTGCCAAGGTTGAGTAACACTGATCTAATACTACCAGTTATCATCCTTCACGTTGCTATTATCAACCTGGATATCTATTACAACTATTACTCATTTTTACTAAAATTTAGCAGCCAAACAATTTTTAGGCACCATTGCAATTTGTAGAATCATCCCTATACCATATTCATTTAATGCAACAAACATTTCTGGGAAACAGGTTTTTCTCTGCTTTAATTGTTACAGCATTTTGGAAAAGAAAACAATGACATATCTAAGATACATGGACAGTTCTACTTCAGTACAAGTTTTCTAGAGAGAGTAGACTACTTCCACCAATTTTATTAGGGGGGAAGGGTTAAAGGGAGAAAACGAAGAAAGCAATTGCGTAAATTCTTATTAAAGTCTATCGCAAAGAAGTATTACATAGCAAACACATTTCATTATAAAGGCTTTTCTAAATTCGAGGGCCAGTAAAAATATATCATAGAGAAGATTTTTTTTTATTTTCTTTACAAAAGTGAGGTTTGGAACTGTGAGATAACTCACTGTAAACATCATGAATTCAATCAGATCCCTTGCTTGCAATTTGAAATACCCTTTTCTCTCTTCTAAGTTCTATTTCCAATAGAACTGCAAAATTTTGCATAGATAGTTTGATTTCCTGCCTGATAATGAAACTGAGGTTTTAGCAATTAACTGTTTCAGAAGTATTTTACTTGTTTTAGTACAGGAATGGGGAACTATAGTCCTTTTATGACTTGTGGACTTCAACTTCCAGAATTCCTGAGCCAGCCATGCTGGCTCAGGAATTCTGGGTGTTGCAGTCCACAAGTCATAAAAGGACTATAGTTCCCCACTCCTGTTTGGTACATGGCTATATCTTATGTTATCTATTTAATACATATGACAAATCTGGTGCTCTCGCAGTCCATAAATTACTTGATAAATAAAAAGAAAACACTGCAGCTGGCTTTACACAACAAGGTGAAGATGTCTTCCTTACGATTAGCTTCTAGGTTATATTGGACATCTGAAGGCCTAAAAATATAAAGAAGGTAATTTTATCCATTTAAAAATAACCAGGAATTGAACAATTCATTTCTGCCTCCAACTTCAAATGGTGCAGCTGCTTATAACCAAAATCATAACCCAAGAAAATACACAATCACTTCCTAATACTGAAGGTCAGAGGTTGATCATCCCTGATTTATAGTAAACTGTAATCTCTGGAGGATTCTGCATTTATGTCCAAGATGCAAAATTAGCACTTTGGAAATCTTTCTAAGGTGAGCTTCAAATTCTGTAGCAGCAGCACTATCAGGGATCCACAAAAACAGTTTCACCTTTTTTTTGTGATGGGTTTTTACACATTGTTAAAATCTGTTTCAGCACTTTCTGGACATCTTCATCCATCTGGCCCTAGAGAGGGGGAAAAACAGTAAAGGCAAACAATATTAATAAGATTTGAGCAAAGAGCATTAAGCCAAATTCTTAAATATTACAATCATTACTGCACTGTTATAATAAAACAAGTACTCATTTTATATTAGGATCATCATGCTCTAAGGCAGCGACGGCAAACCTTTTTTGGCTAGCATGCCATAAGTGGGAGGAGCGCAAGGGGGTCGTGTGCAGGCGTGCTGCACCCATAAGGCAATGCGTGACCCCCCCCAGTGCATGCTGGCGACCCCCCCAGTTCATTTTTGCATGCTTTTTTCGCCCTCCCCAGGCTCCAGAGGCTTTATAGGAGCATGGGGAGGGCGAAAACAGCCCCCCCGCCCTCCCAGAAGCCCTCCAGAGGCTTCAGGGATCTTCAGGCTTCCCTAAAGCCTTCGGAGCGCTCAAACGACCCTCCGAGCAAACAGGAAGTCTGTTCCCGAACTTTCGGTTTGCCTGTAGGGGCGGTTTTTTGCACTCCGGAGGCTTCAGGGAAGCTCATGAAGCCTCCGGAGGGTCTCCGGGGGCCGGGGGAGGCTCTCTTCACCCATCCCAGGCTCTTATAAAGCCTCTGGAGCCTCACATGCCCTGACAAATGGCTCCGCGTGCCACCTGTGGCATGCCTGCCCTAGGTTCGCCATCACTGCTCTAAGGTCTGAACTATCAACATTTGTCACTCTGTTATGCATGTCAAAATGTTCTCCTTTGTAAAACACATGCGTTGAGATGGAAACCTTTACTCAATCATTCCAGTTAAAATGATTACATATATTTCTTTAGTCAAATTACAGTTACCCCTCATTAACAACTATTTGGCCAGACCAACTTAGAAGAGGCATTCATTCTCATATAACAGCTGTGTGCAATGTGTCTTCCTGAAGCATTTATTAGTATTAATAAACCTTAGTAAGACCACACCTGGAATACTGCATCCAGTTTTGGTCACCACATTACGAAAAAGATGTTGAGACTTTGGAAAAAGTGCAGAGAAGAGCAACTAGGATGATAAAAGGCCCGGAGACTAAAATATATGAAGAATGGTTGCATGAACTGGGTATGGCTAGCCGAGACTAAGAGTGACATGATAACAGCATTCCAGCATTTGAGGGGCTGCCACAAAGAAGAGGGGATCAACTGATTTTCCAAAGCACCAGAAGACAAGATGCAATGGATGAAAACTAACCAAAGAGAGAAGCAACCTGGAATTAAGGAGAAACTTCCCAACAGTGAGAACAATTAATCAGTGGAATAGCTTGCCTTCAAATGTTGTGGGTGCTTCATCACTGGAGGTTTTTAAGAAAAGAGTACTTATCTGATTTAGTATAAGGTCTCCTACTTGAGCAGGGGGCTGGACTAGAAGACCTCCAAGGTCCCTTCCAGCTCTATTCAGATTGATTTCCATTTTCTGTACTATCCGTTGTTAACAATAGTATGCAAATATAATCAATACAAGACAATATTTATAACTCAGGGTTGAACTGTGGAATCCTGGGTGCTCTGAGCTTGGTTGTTTTCTTGGCAGATGCTTCACTACCCAACTAGGTAACACCTTCAGTGCAACAGGGCTGCAGGGCTTGCTGTTGTAAGCATTTATGTAGAAAGGATAACTGTACCCTGATGGAAGTTTACCTACAGAAACTGATTGTTACCTAGTTGGGTAATGAAATGTCTGCAAAAAGAAAACCAACCAAACTCATATAGAGCACCAACACCTCTACAAATACAAATCCACTGCTTCCTTTAACCAACTGATGGTCCTGCAAGAAATGCAAGGAGAACTGAAGGAAAGAGCCTCTCACCTGCACTGCATAAAGCAGGTGTGTTCTGTAAACAGAAACTATCTCCTGATGTTGCTTCTTTGTTTCCTGTAAAAAAAAAGAAGATGATCAATCAACCAATGAACAAGCATGCACTAGAATTCTAATGGAACATTGATGTAGTTATCTAATAAAATAATGTAAAACAGAAAGTGATACTAATTCACCCAAGCCATAATCTGCCACATGTACACTGAGGATAGCAATGCAAGGGCATAGTTGCCAAATCCCAGGTATTCCCAGCTTCTATCCTAGGGAAAAGAATCCCAGACTTGTGTGAGAGCAAAATAGAAATTTTTTTGGATTAGAGCAGGGGTATCAAAGTGGATTTCTTCGAGGGCCGGATCAGCATTGTACTTCTCCTCCACAGGTTGGCCGGAAGGGGGAAGAGAAGGGATGAACACCTCCTGCAGCACTTTGCCAGCCAAAATGGGCCGCGGGGAAGGCCGCATACAGCCCCCCCACCCGCAGTAACCTATTTTGGCCAGCAGGGTGCTAGAGGCCATCCAAGCCGAAAAGGGGGGGGGGTGCGAGGGATGCACACGGCCCCCCCTTCACGCCCTGTTTTGGTTTCCTGCAAAAAAAAAAGCCCATTGCGGACAATGGATTCATTCAATGACTATGTTGTTCATTTAACAACCACTGAACAATCACACGGATTCACTTCATGATTGCCGCAAGAAAAAATAGACCTGCTTAACAACCGGCACAGCTTACAACTGTAATTCCAGACTCAATTAAAGGTAGTCCTTGACTGACAGCAGTTCATTTAGTGACCGTTCAAAGTTACAATGGCCATGAAACAAGGGACATGGCCATTTTTCACAGTTACGATCTTTGCAGCGTCCCCACGATGAAACCAAATTGCAGGTACTTGGCGATACCTCTGACCTCTGCAGTGTCCTGGGCTTATGTGACCCCCTTTTTGCGCCCTTCTGCGAAGCAAAGTCAAGGGCGAAACTAGCTTCACTTAACAACCATGTTACTAACTTAACAACTGAAGGGCTTCGCTTAACTGTGGCATAAAAGGTCATAAAATGAAGTCAAGGGCGAAACCAGCTTCACTTAACAACCACGTTACTAACTTAACAACTGAAGGGCTTTGCTTAACAACTGTGGCATAAAAGGTGAGCTGGGCCTAGGTTTAGTTCTTGCGGAAGGAGCACCCGCCTCCTCCTCCTCCGCCCCCCTCGAAAGGGCCGCTTCTGTTGCCTGCCCCTCAGCTGTCTCTCTGGGGGGTATCTCTGCCTGGGGGGGTAGCGTCCCTGGTACTGGTGAAACCCTAAATCCCCAAAATCCGACCCCCTGAACGAATCCTCACCCCAGAAGGAAGACCCATAGTCCTGACCACGGCCGGTGGTGCATCTGGGGTAGGGAGTCGCTCTGAAGCCGTTCTTTCTCTGCATGGTGGGAAGCACCTTCCACTTGTCCTTGTTCTCTATCAAGAAGGGGTCTAGAGCTACGCCAAAGAGGCCTTCCCCCCATGAAGGGCGCTGATGCCAGGTGCCACTTGTAATGTATCGCTTGCCACTGCCGAAGCCAAAGCAACCTGCGGGATGCTACAGAGGAGGATGCAAATCTGGCTGCTGCTAGGGTGGCGTCCAAAGAGAATTGGATGGAAGCCACCAATTTGTTGATCTCTTGGTGAGCCCTGCCATCCGCTATCAGGATCCGCTGCTGGAGATCCTGTAGCCACAGTAGTGAAGACCGATTGAAGAAGGAGGCGGTGGTGGCTGCTTTCGCTGCCCAGGCCGCAGCCTGATGGCTCCTCTGCAAAGTGAAGTCTATCTTCTTGTCCTCCGGTTTCAGAGCATCCTCTGGTTCTCCGGGCAAGTTCGTAGGTGTATGCAGCGCTGTGACAGGTGTGTCGATGGTGGGCTACGACAGCACCTGAGCCATGTCTTTGTCCACGTTGAAAAAGGCTTTGTCTGTGGATATTGGCATCGGCCCTAAGGTGGGAGATGCCCATAGCCTTCTTATCAGGTCAAGGAAAAACTTGGGTGTAGGCACCGTGTTGGCCTCCACGGTCTGCTCCTCAAATATGGTCTCAGCCGAGAAGCCTTGAGGTTGCGCTGGCTGTTCTGAAGGTCTGTTGCCAAGCTTAGCAGCTGTCTTTGCCTTGAAGAGCAAGGATTTGTATAGGGAGGGCTGGAACAGTCCAGAGCAGGAGGGCTTCGAGGGAGGCAAGCCCTCGTCCTCGGAGAGTCTATTCCGAGCTCCCCTTCCTCAGATTCCGAATCGCTGTCCTCCTGGGACGACAATGGGGAGTCAGCGGGGTCTGCCCCCGGGCCTTCAGCCCCCCAGGAACCATGGGTAAGGGTGCCATGTGAGACTGCATCTGGGGCTGTTGGAAAGCGGCAGCCATGCACTGCTGAAACGCCATTATCATGTCCTGAAAATTAGGTACCCCTGATATGGGTACCTGTCCAGCTCCCATACCCACAGGTGTAGGAGGGAGAGGTTGTGGCGAAGGGCCCATGGTGCGTGGAGGGGATTGCCATCCCTGCGGAGCACCCCAGATCTCCGAGGTGTCAAAGGGAATCCTCACTTGAAGGGAGGTATCCTCTTCCATAGCTCTGCTGGGGGAGGAATGCTCCAGTAGCCTCTCATCCGACCCCAGCCCCTGCGGGGCTTTTCTGCTGTTGGCCTTGTGGCATATTCGCTCTAAAGCTTTATGCCTCTGCTTCTCATATTTGGAGCCTGGTTTGGTAAGTTTGGGACCAGCGCTCGGCTCCTTAGGCGCCTTGAGGGCAAGGTGCCTGGTTTTTCTTTTTGCCTTGCCGCCCCCTCCCTTAACAGTATCTTCACTAAGAGCTGGTGAGAGCTCCTCCGCTCCTCCGGTGAGGCTGGCTGTAGGCACGAGGACCTGGCTCCTGCGGGTGTCCTCTGTGTTCATGGTGACTGCCATCTTGGATCATGTGTTCAAAATGGCGGTTCACAAATTCAAAGCTCCGCTCCTCCAGCGTGCTTGAACAGCGGCTTGTGCCCTCGGGTTGCCGCGCGCCTCTCTCTGCAGGTGGAGATAGCTCTCTTTCTCCCCCTGCCTTCAGCGCTTGTTCTCCGGCTCCACTCGCCCCCTCCGGTGTTTTAGGATAAGCGCGGGCACTCTGCGATGTTCAAACGCCGCGGTTTGTCGCTCGACCCTTGAAGGCAGCGGCGGAGCGCTCTGGCGCTGTTTCGGGGTTTTTCCCTTGCCGCTGTTTAAAGGAGCGGCGAGCCGGAGCCTCGTGAGGCTTCTTTCCCTTTCTCACGAGCTTTAAAAAGCCTTTTGAGTGGCTGCAGGATTATTCCTAGTGGCCAAATCTGTCCGCCGCCTTTGTAGGTTAATGGCGATAGGCACTACCCCCGCCGGGGTTTTTGCTGGCCGCCAAAGTACTCACGCCTCTGAGGAATAGCAAGATGCACTTTAAATCAGTCTTCCTTTCTTTCTTTTACATTTTTCAAGGAAATCAGGATGACAAAGCTGTCCAGTTGGGGACTGAGTCGATAAGTGGGTATTACCTGGTGACTAGGGCGTGGTCTAAAGAGCTTATCGGACTCAGTCCAATCAACGAGGACAAAGTTAACCCATCCTGGATACTCCTCCCCTCACTATGGAGCAGCTACTGGTTTGGACCGGTTCGCCCAAACCGATAGTTAAAAAATGCTACTAGTTCGGGCAAAGCAGTATTTCTGACGATCAGCTGTGATGCGCAGGATTTCCTGTTTTCTCGCTAATCTAAATTGCATGGCACAGCGGATTCGCTAATCTAAATTGCATGGCACAGCGGATTCCCCTCCCCCGGCTGTTCTGCTTACCTTTTCAGGCACCCTTGGTAGCAGGCTCCGCCTGCCTACCCACCCGCATGTCACAACATCTGTTTTTGACACTGCAGATGCCTGGAAGGTCCTGCACTTGTGCGAAGGTGGTGCGTGCGAGCAAGGCGCACACGTTCACATTTGCGAATGGGTATTGAAGGTAAGTAGATTTCACCCTTGGTTTCATCCCAAGGAGAAACCTGGTCCCCAATTACAAAAATATGCAATTGTACATAAGGAAGTTATAAACTTACAGCCAATTGGCTCTGTAACTGCTTCACTTGCTGCTGCAACAGCTCCAGCTGCTGACTTTGTCGTTTAGGTGTACCAGTTGAGTAAGACAGCTGGGAAAGACTGTTCAATGCTTCCTTTAACTTGGTAACTTCCTTAGACATGTCAGTTATCTATAAAAGGATAAAAGGGGGAAAAAACCCTTTGTTATTCCAGAGTACATCAAAGTCCTGGCACTGGTGAGTTCTGCTTTAAAGGTGGGAAAACAGCCTTCGTCATCACCATCGTTTTGATTCAGATGGTGTGTTTAATCATAATGCAAAGTTAGCCCTCGACTTACAACCATTTGTTTAATGACTGTCTGAAGTTACAGCAGCATTGAAAAAAGTGACAACGGGTCCTTATGCTTATAGGCATTACTGCATCCACCCCCACCCATGATAAGGAGAGCTTGACAACGGGCATGTATTTATGATGGTTGCAACCATCACCTTTTACAGCCTGATTTTTCTATTAAAAAAAACACACACACACACACGGGGAGATGAAGGACTGTTTCTTCAAACTCCCTGAAATAAGTTCTTGCAAGAGATACTCTACAAAAACCATCTTGGAACATAGTAAACTGTTTCTGCATTTACATCATGATTCTGTTATTGGAAACAGATAAAAACGCCAAAGGAATTGAGCCTAGGTAAGGGCTCTGCAATGACCAGGGGTGGGATTCAGCTGGTTTGGACCAGTTCGCTCCAATGATCAGGTGGGCCCACCCACTTTCCCCTGCTTTATACTGACCTATATTCCCTTTGTTTGAAGCCCAGTTGATAGGCGCAGCAGAGCAGATTGCTGCGCCTCAGCTGTTTTATTCAACAGGGCTGCAGTAGAAGGTAAGTTTTTGAGCTGTTTTCAAAGGCACCGCACGCGCGGGGGAGCGTGTGTTTGGCGCGCATGCTCAGTGAACGAGTAGTTACACCGGTTGAATCCCACCCCTGGCAATGACTACAACGAATCTAGCACAGTAACATCTTGCAAGTAATCAGTGGATGAAGATGCTTCGGGGGGGGGGGGGGCATTTGAACCACGGGAAACCCAGCCAATCCCGCTAGGGATATCAGAACAACTAACCTTTTTATCTTTGTCTTCATCCATTTTTAAGGCACTCTCAGAAGCTTTTTTCATTTTGAGGAGTTCATCTTGAGACTTGTGATATTGATGAAGTAGTCCTTTGATTTCTTCTTCCTTGGCTTGGAGAAGAGCTTGGAGGTTCTCCTTCTCCCCCTTCACCTGGGTGATCTCCTTCCTCAACTGGGCAAGATCAGCAGACAAAGTCTCCTTCTCCTTCAACAGATCCTTCAGTTTGGATGACAAGGAATTGACTTCATTTTCTGAAGAAGTCCGAAGCTCTTCGTACAATACTCTAGGCACCATGGCTTCACACACCGCAGCTTCTTCTTCTAACAACTCCTTCTGCAGACGCTGCACTTCACTCTCTTTATGAAGGATCTGCTCTTTGAGTGCATTTATTTCTTCTTCCACTTCATTCACTGAGGTCTGGAGAGCAGTAACTACTTGAAGATGTTCTGTGATGGAGACAGAATTCTTCTTTTGAGTGTCAACCAAGTTCTGGAGTTGTGTCATTTCACTCAGCACGTTGGTGTACTGTGTCTTCATTTCCAACAAAGCCTGTTCTGCTTGCTCTCTCTGTGAGACGGTGGCCTCCATTAGCTTCTCATATTCCTCCAGAGGTATGTATCCTGAACTCAGATCTTCTGGAGTGCTTTTCTTCCTGCAATCTTCAAGTTCTGCCTGGGCTTCTTTGTACATTTGAGAAAGTTCACTAACCTGCCTGTTGAGTTCATTGATCATTTGGTTCTTGGCATCCTTCACCTCTTCAGCTTCATCACTCTGACCTAATTCCATCTGAGCCTTCAGTCTATCTTGAAGCTTTTTGATTTTGTCCTGTCCTTCCTTATATTTCTCAATCAGCAACACCTTCTCCTGGTTGATATTTTCAATGACCGAACAATAAGACTTCTTCATCTCCTCACATTCCTCAAGAGACACGATACCAGCTGCATTTCTCTCCCTTTCTTCCAGCTTCACTTCTAGTTCCTTCACCTTCACTTTCAGCATTTCATCATCTTCTTGAGCTTTCTTCAGCTTCTCCTTCAAGAGCTCAACTTCTTCATAGGTCGTTTTGACCTCCTGCAGGTCGGGCTCTTTGCTTTCTGAAGTTACCAGGTCCAGTTTCATTTGTCTCTGGACATGCAGCATCTCCTTCACCGCTTCTTCGTATTTGAGTTGAGATTCTTTGAGTTTCTGGCTGAGGTCGGTGCCATTCTCTGAAATTTCGGAGCTGTTTAACAAAGGACTCCCCTCCTCCAGCACACTAGACTGAAGCTGTGACTCTAAGTGCAATCTCTTTGCTTCTGAACTATCTAGTCTCTTCTGGACTTCTTCTAAGCTTTCTTGTAACTGTTTAATTTTAAATTCATTAAGGCCTGGTTCTTCCCGAGCCTGTGCCAGAATCAGAGGAGATGTGCTTATCTCCTCGGCTGCTACTGTTGAGTCTTCACTCAGCCTATTAGTCAAAGCACCAAATTCTGTGTTTGTGGAAGAAGAAGACTCCATTGTAGTGTCGGTATCTTCTGTTTTGAAGGTCCTTGCCTGCAGAGACAGCAGAGGGCAGTATTTCACAATGATGCCTAATTCCAATGTAATCCAAGAACTCCTTCCCCATCCAGAAGACAAGGAGCTACATTTTTCCCCTCCTCTCTTTGATCATTACTGGGTCAACATTTGATTTCCATTCAACCAGCAAACCTCTCCCTCCACCCCTCCACTTCTGCCAGAAGGATGATGCTGTGGTGTGGCTGGTCCCAAGAGTTCCCATTTCTAATGCAGTCTGGATTGTATTTCTGATTTCAGAATCAGACTGACGATAACGATACTGACTGCATAAACCACAAACACGAGGACACAGAAGAGGGGATGGGAATCTGAATGTGTTCCAGGTGATGTCATGGTGGGCTTTTAGTAAGGCTAAGTCACATACCCCAAGACACAAAAACACATATATCCGCCCTGTGTTTCTCCATGAAGCAGTAGAGAGAAGTAATATATCTGCTAGTGCATAGAAAGGAAACACATGTGTGGATGACAAAGCAGAGGGACAGGTTTCTCTGAAGGCTGGGCTGAGTTAAAAAACAACAACTGAACTCTACCAGTCAGAGGAGGCATGGTCAAGACTTTTTTCTTAGTCTCTAGGCAAATGGACAAAGTTAAACCCATGCTTGGATTTTCGAGCTACTTGCTTCATGGAGAAAAATGCTTCCTCTCTGTAGGAGAAAGTAAGCACCCATTTGCTCTCCACTTGCAGTTGCACAGAAAATGGCAGAGTTGCACCAGTGTGGGTAGTAGTAAAGATGTCAATATGGACTGGAGAGATCCAAGTTCAAGCCCAAGCCCAAGCTCAGGCAAAGAAGCTCACTGGATGATTTTTGAGCCAAACAGTCTGTCTGGGCTGGAAGCCATCTTTTGCATTGGACCTTCATGCTTGTCACATTTTCTACTGTAGGAAAATGGGAGGGGGGATTGAATGGAGGATGGGAAATATATAGTCAAAATAACATTCCTTTCTTAGAGAGTCAAGGTCATCTTGCCTTGCACTGGAGTGGTGTGACTGGGAGGCGTCTCCAGTTGGGATGGGGCCTGATTGGACCATGTGATGGACATGTGGGTGCTGGGCAGGGACTTGAACTTTCATTTGGGTGGGGAAAACCTGGGAGCTTCTAGATTTGGGTTTTCCCAGATGTGCCAATATGGCATCTCTAATAAAATGGAACTTTGAGGAAACTCAAGCCTTAGAGTCTTCTTTCGTTGGGGGTGTTACCTGGAGCCCTGACAGAGTTTCTCTCTCAGCTCTTTGTTGTTGTAAGGGCAACATGAAGGGAGATTCTCCTCCAAGCTATCTTCTGCTTTTCAGAAAGAAAAGGGTGACATGAATCATACACACAAATAAGCCATAACTGTGGGTTATTTGTCAGGGAGGGAATGGGTTTTTTACTAGAGGAACTCTGATTTGGCTTCCATTTGTTGTACGGACCAGAAATTTTTCCAATCCCAGATAATTTCTTGAATCAGCTGCACAAATTCCTTTTGTATCCTTCAGATTTTGGTTAAATATGTTTTCATTGCATCACTGACATCGTTTGTTAAAGATACCAGTGCTGTTTTGTGCTGAACACATACCTGAAGTTTTTCTTGCAATTTCTTATTTTGTAATGTTAAAGAAGCAACTTTTCCTTGCAACATCAGAAGCAAATCTTGCTGTTCTGTTTCTGAACTCATATCCAATATACTATTAGCACCTTTAAAAAAGAAAAGGGAAAGAACAAGGGGGGAAAAAAGCACATTTATGATTTGAATATTCAATGAGGCTACAATTCTATAACATCTACTTAGCAAATCTTCAAAATGAAAATAGACAATTATCTTTTACTAGCTAGCCAATTTTGGCAAAGCCTCACAAAACTGTTTGGCAGTTAGAGCTTCTGGAAAGTATTTTAAAGAACTGTGTGAATCTGGAAATCTATGAACACTTTGAGACACTACCACCACCCAAAAATTCTAGAAAAGTAAACTTGGGTAAAACAACAGGTTGTTGTTGGAGTTGAAGCCAAGCTAAGAGGGGGCATACTAGATTGGAATTTAGATTTAGTGTCAAATTATAACATAAAATTATGACAGGAGCAAATTATGAATGCACGGTGAGTGATCATATTAATGGCATTCAGTCTGCTTAATTTTAATTTAAGCTAAATGATATAAATAAAAAATCAAAACAATTTTAGTTTTAGTATTTTGACTCCAGGACCTCTATTCTTTCTTCTACAAGCTCAATTGTTTAATGGTCCTTGGTTTGTTGTTGTCAGTTGCGAAGTCGTGTCCGACCCATCGCGACCCCATGGACGACGTTGCTCCAGGGCTTTCTGTCCTCTACCATCCTCCTGAGTCCATTCAAGCTCATGCCTACTGCTTTGGTGACTCCATCCAACCACCTCATTCTGTCGTCCCCCTCTTCTTTTGCCCTCAATCTTTCCCAGCATTAGGCTCTTCTCCAGTGAGTCCTTCCTTCTCATTAGGTGGCCAAAGGATTTGAGTTTCCTCTTCAGGATCTGGCCTTCTAAAGAGCAGTCAGGGCTCATCTCCTCTAGGACTGACCGGTTTGATCGCCTTGCAGTCCAAGGGACTCGCAGGAGTCTTCTCCAGCACCATAGTTCAAAGGCCTCAATTCTTTGATGCTCAGCCTTCCTTATGGTCCAACTTTCATAGCCATACATTGCAACTGGGAAAACCATAGCCTTGACTATACACACTTTTGTTGGCACTCCTTGGTTGGGAGGGCACAATCAGTGACATTTAGGAATTCAAACAGGAGAGAGTCCAAGAACCAAACCAACTTAAATCAATAAAGTCTAGGGGGAAATAATGGAATCCCTTCCATGGAATTGTCATGACAAAAGGAGTCAACACAAACAGTACCTACTTGCAGTGAAGTGGCAAAGGTTAATGGCCATAGCACATGATGTACAGTAACAATATTAAGAGTTTGGTTTTTAGAAGGAAACTTTAACCATAGAAAGAAATGGAGAAAATCATCCTCACACCTTTCCTTCCACCTTACCTGCAGTGCTCTCACTTAACCCATCTTTGCAATCAGAGTGAATAGCACTGGTGTCTTCCTGTTGAAAGACAAATAAACCATGATTGGATTAAAAACAAGAAGCAAGTCCCACCAAACTACTCATTAATAAGCTCAAATACCTTTAAAGTGGAATGCTCCACTTGGAATAAACAACCCTAAAACCATCTTTTCAACAATAATTGGTAAAATGGCAGATGTTTGACTGACTACATGTACACATATCTACATATCATAAATTGTTTGCTATAATTTAGTTGCTGGTTTTTTTTTAATGTAAAGTTTATGTACCACTTTCAGTCTTAGACGTCTAAGAAGCTCACATTCCAATACCATAAGAAAAGATTAAATAACTATAAATGGACTCAAAAACAAACAATTATTACAGCAATAATCACTTTCACATTTTTCATTTTGCTGAGTAACAACTCTCAGTTAATAACCAATCACCTACTACGGGATGGGGATTCACCGTTCTACCACTCCTTAACTTTCCAAAATAGCCAGGTTTTAGAGATTTAGCGAGTGCTTAGCAGGGGCTAATCTGACGTTGGCAGAAGCACAGTTCCAAAGGAGGGAGGCAGTAGTGCAAAAAATATACAGTATCTTGGTGGTCTCTAATGCTAAGACTCTGCAGAGATAAGGCTCAAAGAATAACCTCCCTACTAGATCTTATTGG
Organism: Natrix helvetica; assembly: GCF_964273705.1. Taxonomy (NCBI): domain Eukaryota; kingdom Metazoa; phylum Chordata; class Lepidosauria; order Squamata; family Natricidae; genus Natrix; species Natrix helvetica. Next base: position 19,497,747 of record NC_138552.1, on the reverse strand, counting down.
GCCTTAGCCGGGTCCTGAGCCATTTAGAGGTTTAAAGATGACAACCAGGACCCCAATTTACATCTAGAAGCAAAGCAGTGGCCAATGGAGTTCCTGGAACCGGTGTTGCATTGGTGAATGGGTTGGGCAGGCCGTTCTTATGTACTTCAGCTGCTGCGTTCTGATTTTGACAAGTTATCTTGGATATTTAGTAGACAAAGTTGGGCTAGAAGTGCTTTCAATAAATAACGACAAAATTGGCAAGGAAAAGTGTAGAAGAAACCGAAGAAATTCATTGCTTAATAAGCAACATTATTTAGACAAATTGTCACTTTAAAAAATTTTATTTTCACTGCCGGAGGAAATATGTTAGCCAAAGCAATCTTAAAAGCCAGCTGATTAAAAATACTTGAGATGCTCCTTGCTCTTAGCTAAGCCACATGTTGTGAATTCACTTGGATTTGTGCAGTGGATGTTGTCATTAGTGCCCCTTTGAAGGAAATTCCATTAGCCCATTTGATGTGTGGCCGTCCTCCCACAAATAATGTCCCATTGTAGCCTTAAGTGACTCATTTAACTTCATGGACAGGTAACATTTCAGAATCTATTGGAAACTAGAATTCTCTACTTTTATCTATTTCTGTCCAGGCGCCTTGCACAACAGCAAACTTCTCCCCAACTTGAGCTAATTACTGTATTTTTTGGAGTATAAGACACACCAAGATTTTGAAGAGGCAAATTAAAAAGAAGTTTTTGCACTCTGCAGACCCCCCCAAAACGGCCTGGTTTTTTTTCAAAAAAAGGGCATGCATAGCCTTTAGGAGGCTTATAGAGTGCTCCTGGGAACTTGGGGAGGGGAACTGAGCAAAAAATGGCCCATTTTTCGCTCATTTCTGCCTTCCCCAGTTTCCAGGAGCACTCTGAAAGCCTCCTAAAGGCTGTGCATGGCCATTTTGGTGAAGGCGGCGGGGTTTCTGGAGGTAAAAAATGCTGTATACAGTGTATAAGACACACCCAGATTTTCAGCCTCTTTTTTGAGGGAAAAAGGTGCGTCTTATACTCTGAAAAATACAGTAAATACTCTTTCACATTGCTCAATCCTCTACAACAGCATTCCACAATCAGGTGTTCCTCAAATATGCTGAGCACACAACTCACTCCTAGGGGGCAACCAATATATCTGGTAGCCCAATAGGAGAGGCTGTCCTACAAACAGGGCAATGTTCATATTTCCTTCCAAGCAAGACTGAAAAAATAACCAGCCAGTATACCTTGGATCCTCGTTGAGCGAAGACCTGGCTTTTCCCAGATGCTGGGGTTGAAGTTGTTGCCTGTGATGAAGAATGGTCAGCAAGCTGGAAGAGATGGATGCATTTTAGGGACACAAATTTCCTCTGGCTCACAGAAGTCATCATTCTCTGTTAGTTGCAGATAAGCAGGACTATACGGCCCTCATTGTTTGTCGGCAGCAGGCATGCAATCAAACAATCGCCTGAGCAACCACTTGGTTTAATATTAAACTTTTGGTTAAAATGCCACGGGCTCCCATGTGCAAAGCTGCTTATGCATGTCTAAGAGCAAACTTCAGTTGATGGTTAAAAGGCAAGCCAACAGCACTCTTATAAGCTCCCGTAGTCTAAACTTAGGTTCCTGTCCCATCTCAATTTCTCTCTCTCTCTGCAAAGTAGCAATTAATGTGTGATTCTCCCCAACAACAACAGGCCGTCCTATTTCTATTCTGATGAGAATTCACTCATGATACATGAGACTCACATATTTAAAAGAGAGAGAGGGATTTGCACCAAGCAAATTTAACCAGATCAATTCCCAACAGGACATTCCTCCACCACCCCTCCCTCTCTATACATAGCAACCCGTTCAAGCTGGACTTGGTTGTTTACCTGGATAGGGCTGATGGGAGGAGGTGGAGGGGCTTTGCGTTTTTTTGGAGTTCCACTTCTTTCTGAACTTAATTTAGAGGCTTGATCATGCTGGAAGTTTCACAGGCCAGAAAAGGGAGGTCTGTTAGTTTGTTAGTAAGGATTGTGTTAACAAGTTATTCAACGACATTAAAAACACACACACATTCACGCTTTGCCTTACTGCTGTGAGGATGTGACGCATGCTTAAGCATGAGCTCATCCTGCTTCCTTTTTAAGTTCAGGCCTCTGTACATTTCCATGAAGTCAATAAAGGCACATCCCTCCCTACTGGGCCATGTTTTCAGAGGCTATTCACAGCCTCGAGCCATTTGTCAAACCTCCTGATCCCTGCCTTGTCTGTCTAGGACAGACAGGAAGAGACAGACAGACGATATCCTCTCAATTCTGTTCCTGAGCCTTTTTTATTTTTTGTGGAGTCTCTTGGATCATTCTGCTTTTATTTATATCTATATCTATGCAAAATATATCACTGAACATTCTGCAGGCCAAATCATCAGTATCACCCACAATCTTCTTCCATCTCTGCCTACCTGCCTTCCAAGCCTTTTGTAAATTTGGAATCCATGAAATAGGAATGGAGGAACTCAACATAGCAAACCAATAATTTATAAATGCCACAATTGGATGTAACTGATACCAGCCCTATTTTAGAAGCTGTACCTGACTTTCAAAGCAAACAAGAACATTTTCTGCAACTTCTTACAATTGCCCAAATACGTCCCTGAAAGCCAATAAAGCTTTGAGGAACTGCTTCAGAATTTTAGGCTTGTTACATTGAAATGGCTTCTAAGCATCATTAAGCCAAGTAGATTATAGTTTATTTGTTATGTGAACAAGTGTGAAACTCCCATTCTGCTTCCTCCTCCAGCTTGACTGCAAGGAGATTAGAACATGGTTTTTTCCCCCAACTTTATTACAAGGAGGTCCAAAAATGTCCAAATGGGTTAAAACGGCCTTCTTCAAAAGGATGACTTCTACATATTCCGAGTCTTCCACAAAACTTTCATAGTGTGGAAAATCTACAATAAGGATCTTCCAACTGCAAAAAATGATTAAATGCCTAGACTGCTTCTTTTGCCAGTTCCAGTGAAACTGTCCCATTTTGACTGAGAGATGGGAGACTCACACAATCGTTTAACACACACGTTGGATAAATTTCCCAAAGCTCTATAAAGCTACAAATAATTTTTCATCGTAATTTTAATTCTTAGGAATTTGTTTATGCTAAATGCAAATTTTATCTTTATTAAGCCACTCTCTTTCTTTCTTTCTTTTTTACCTGCTTTGACTTGATTGGTGACTTGGCATCTGCAGAAAAGAAAGACTCCATTTAAATTGATTGAGATAGCTAAGACACATAAACCAACACCCTAAGCTGCTGATGGCGAAACTTTTCGGCACAGAGTGGCCAAACTGGAATGTGCATCTTTTTGCGCGCGCCAGAGTCCTGGAGACCAGCTGGCTGGCATGTACATGCCTGTTTTTTGGCTGGTTTTGGCTATTGTCAGGCCGTTTTTTGGGCCGTTTTTGGGTCAAAAAGGAAAAAAAAACCCAAAACAGCCTGAAAACTGCCCAAAAATGGCCTGAAAACTGCTCAACAAACAGCCTGAAAATGCCCCCCCAAATGGCCTGAAAATAGCCTGAAAATGCCCCCCCAAAAAAACAGCCCAAAAACTGCTTGAAAATGGCCCCCAAAAGGCCAGAAAGCGGCCTGAAGAACAGCCTAAAAATGGCCTGAAAACTGCCCAGAAATGGCCCCCCAAACAGCCTAAAAACGCCCCCAAAAACCAGCCTGAAAACAGCCTTAAAAATGGCCCAGAAAATGGCCGGAAAACAGCCAGAAAAACATCCTGAAAAAGGCCAGAAAAACAGCCTGAAAATGGCCAGAAAAACAGCCTGAAAACTGCCCAAAAAAGGCCGGGAACAACTGCCTGAAAAAACAGCCTGAAAATTACCAAACAAACTGCCTCAAAATGGCCTGGAACAACGGCCCAAAAAACAGCCAGAAAATGACCCAAAAAATGGCCTGAAAACAGCCCGAAAGCCTAAAAACGGTCTGAAAGCAGCCCAAAAAACAGCCTTTTGCCACCTCTGGCACACATGCCATAGGTTCACCATCACGGCCCTAAGCTTAGCATTATTTTAGTCAATTTCCTGATTTCAGTATAACTTGAGGTGCAAATGGAGACGTTTGGAGTTGGGGGTCCACAGGATATGTTCAAAAAAAGTCAAGATAGAAGCTACAGAGGTGCAATGCACATATAAGACAGGTAGAACTTTAACTTTATTGTTTCTCTTTGACTATTTTTTTAACCATATCATATAGACACCTGTTTGGAATCACATCGATAATTTACACCAGATGTGTAAAAAATCCTACTTACATTTGTATTTTCAAGCCTTGACTATTTTATTATGCACACTGAGAGTGTGAAGGAAGAAGCAATCCAAGTATAACACTAGACACACACCGTACTCCATGGCATTTAATTACTCCGCTTACAACAAAGAAGATTTATGTAGATACATAAGATGGCTGAGTCAGCATCTTTTCTTCTGTCAGACAGACTAACAAGGTTTTTTTTTGAAAAAACAAACAGCTTAAGTTTATCTGCAGATGCAGAGCTACCCCAGCTTAAACAGACTTTAAAAACACAGTACAAAAAAGAAAATTTAACAAGAGACATTCTCAATGGGCCTATTAAATACTTAAAATATTGGTTTTTTGGGGGGGGGGAGAGGAGGAGAAGAAACCCTCTACAACAGGAAGGAAGAGGAATTGGTCAGAAGAATTAGAAAAGGGTGGAGGAACGAAGAGGCAGACAGATTAAAAGCTGAAAGAGCCATCTTCCAGACAGAGGGGAGGGGGGAAGATACATAACAAAGTATGTTCACTAGACATAAAATCTTCATAGTTGTAACCATTGTTTTCACAGTCATTAGATTACAATTTGGGTGCTTGGCAACTGGCTTGCAATTACAACATTGCAAGCAGCATCCTGTGGTCAAGGGTTTGCCATTTGTGAACTTCAATGCTAGTCTTTGACTAGTAGTCAGTGGGGAAGCCAGCAGAAGTTCATAATTGGTGATCACATGACAGTGGGACAATGGGACTGCACTCTATACACTACTTATATGGCCTCACTGTATATTTTAGGAAGTATTTAAGAAGCATCCACATACCAGCATCTTGAACCATTTTGGATTGAAGGAGACTCTGAATTCCTGTATTTTCAGAAAGCATGGCGTAATGTAGGGCATTGTGTCCAAGGGCATCTGCCAAATTTATTTTTGCCCCCTTTTGGATTAGGATTTCGGCAATGCTCAGGTTTCCAGCTTCACAGGCCAGCATCAAAGCAGTTCTACAGAAATTAAGAAGACTAACCATGAAGGAGAGCATGAGCCTATGGCAAGGTGATACAGCCCCAGAGTAACTGAAGATATGTGATTCCACTCCAGATCAGCCTAAGATACGTGTAGGCTGATATTATATACTAGCCTATAACCTGGCGTTGCCCGGGTATTTATTCATAGGGGGAAAATGTCCAGACAAACGTAATTTCTAATGTTGGATTTTCCCCCATACCAGAGGGAGCACCCTTGTGGAGTACTGTGAAGCCGTTACCATGGCAACTCCACTGCGCTGCACAGTAGAAGCTATTTTATGACAGTACAGTAGAATCCATTTTAAGGCACAACAGGCTGTATCTTAACAGAACACACACACTGAGGGGTTTTAAGGGTGTCTTATCTCCAAAATATTTTTTTCCAGAGAGTAAGTCATCTGTGTACCAAGTTTGACACACACACACACAATTTATATATATAGATAGATAGATTCCTGTATTTTTTGATGAAAGATCATTAGGAAATCTCATGGCTGTTTTAGAATAAGCTGGGAAACCAAAATAAGCAAACAAACCTTTTTTCAGAAGGAGAACATGGCAAAACATTTCCATTTTGTTGCAAAAACAATAAAAATAAAAATGACTTGGATGAAGTCACAAGTTCAAGTGAAGGAGACTTTTACTTGGAATACATGTAGTTTAAATATGTGCAGTGCCAATATTGCCTTCCTCATGTAATTCTTTCCCAACTTGGAACTCTCCTGATGTGTTGGACTACAATTCCTATAACATGCTCTGTACAGCTAATGAAAACTGTAGTTCAAAACATCTATACGGGGAAAGGTTGCCATTTCATGCCCACAACCATGCCCAGCTGGACAAGATATCTCTAAAGGACAGGATCCCATACCAATAATATGTAATATCACACAACAACATATTTTGACATTGGCCTACTAGGTCAGGCAAAGTCCTGTCTATCTACCATGGCCAACGAGTTGCCTTACAAAAATTCAGAGGAGAGCAAGTGAGAACCAACACTTCCCATTAACATGCCTCAACAACTACTGTCTAGAAGAATGCCAGAACAGGGGATTATACTGTATGTGCCATGATTATCGGCAATTAACAACCTTTATCCTCTGCCTATAGATTTTTGGCACTGTGTACCTTTGTATACTTTGTGTCTGATGATAGAAACCACACAGAAAGAACATGGATAGCTACGACAAGCTGAAACATTTTCCACACACAGGGTATGAGAAAATGATTCTGGTGTATTTCACTAGGGAAATTGTGCCTTTTATAAAACACATGATGTACTACTTCATGTATCTTTAATATGTATAAATATATGTTGTTTAATTACATTGAAGCCTCAGGAGAAGCTTCAATGGGCGAACTGAGGGAATATCGGTATTTTTCTCACAGCAAAAGAGTAAGATCTTCTTCCTTCTTGATTAAGGAAATCGGCAAATATTTGGAAAGGATACAAATGTATCTCTTAAGTTTGATTCTCATGTAAATCTTATAAATACTATCTGTCTTTTGATTTCAATCCTACTCTAGAAAAAATATTCTGATGGAGTGACTAGGAGTGACAGACTTCTAATTACTGCTAAAGAAGATGGGGAACATTCCATTTCATCCTACCTTCCATTTTTGTCCCGGGAGTTGACATCTGCCCCATGGTCTAGAAGGTATTTGCATACTTCAGAGTGGCCATTTTGTACTGTCAGGAAGAAAGGCGTATTTCCATCCTGGAGAAAACATTGAAACAAAATTATAACCTATTAATTATTCAATTGAACCCAAAGAATTCAACACATTTATAACAAGGTGTGCACCACAGAAGTTGGAAACATCCAGAAACTGGAAACAATGGGATACAATCCTTATTTAGAAGCTAGCTGTGTAGAAACGCTACACACTTCATCAGTTATCAAAAGTCTAGTCTAGAAGTGGTCCTGCTACCACATGCCATGCGCAGCCTTCAGTCCTAGGGTTACATATGATCCTGAACCCTTCACTTGCTATCTTCAGAAAGCCTCGACTGCAGAAGAAAAATGGATAGATTTTTTATCATTTTGAGTACATATTACAACTGTAGCCTAACCCCTAAAATAGATGTATTACTTTAAAAAACAAGCCAACAATAAGCATTCCAATAAAAAACCCAGAGCACAATTAAAAATCTTATCCATGATATGCAGCTTTATAATCTTATCTCAATGACCTTTTGTAGCAAAAGGTTACATATCTTCCTTGAATGAAATCTATCCTACCCATTGTCATAGAATTGTTACCCATCCTACAGTAATAAGCATGGAAACATGCAGTCATTTCAGGTATTGTGTATATTTATTGTTATTTTGGGAGACCATGGGTGGTTAGAAGAGGTCACTGGTCTTATCTTATAAGTGTCTTGTCCAGGTACTAACCGGGTGTGCTCCTGCTTATCTTCAAACCAGATAAGTTGACTTAGTATTGTCATCTACCAATCTAAGCAGAACCTCCAAGCTGGTCCTGCTGCTCTCATGCTCACGGGACTGGTGTATATAACTTGAAACTCAACAAAACAACCACCTAGTTACTGGGTTGAAAAGTAATACTAAAGCAGGGGTGTCAAACTCGCCGTGACACATTGCAATCACATGACGTTTCCCAACATTTTTCCTATTCGCGGAGCTGGGGTGGGCGTGGCCTGCATGTAATGTATCCGGCCTGCAGGCCACCAGTTTGATACCCCTGAACTAAACAAAAAGTTGTGTGAGATTGTCATCATTGCTGCTCTTTATGCATAAAGGTATCGTTGGAAGAACTGGCAGTCCAGCTTTGTTTGAAAACTAATTTCAATCTTCTTTCTCTGAATGGAGTTGAATGGATTTCTTTATATAAAACAAGTAAGAAAAGTGAACCAAGAAGTTTAATGAAGTTAGATAGCTCAGACATGGAATAAGAACACCATAAATAAAGAAGTTACAATGGCAATAGTCATCAGATGGAAATAAATATGACCCACGACTGCCAGTTGTTATACACCATCAAACTTGCCTCTCATTATGAAACTTATTGCAATGTTATCCTTTTAATACTTAGATGAACATTTCTCATTTATGCCTTCTGAATTTCTGATCCTGGGGCAGAACCAGATATCAAAGTAAAAGCTAGCTGATACTTTATATAGCAGATGGCTTAACAATGCTTTCTCATCAATAACAGCAGTTCTGAAAGTGTAATGAGTGACTATAAATATCTATGTTGGGATATTTTCAACTGGACATGCCTCTTTGGCTCCTTTGCTGCAAAACTATTAAAAAAATAGTAGAATAAAGAACGCCAAACAAAATTGCTGATTAGGTTTTAATAAGATTTCAGGAACTGAAAGGCACTTAAAAGCTCAATAGGATAAAATAATTGCCAGTGAAATCATAATTACATACCAGATCTTTGATGTTAATTGGACACTTGTGTTCACACAGGTGCTGAGTTATTTGAAGGCAGCCATTGGCAGCTTAAGGGGAAAAAAGAATTGTAATATTAGAAGATCTGCAGTATAGACTCCTAAAACTCTCCTGTTTGTCAGTTTGTAACATTCAGCTGAGCAAAACAGTGTAACAGGCAACAATTTTTGAACCAACGCACCTCAAATGGGCTAACTTAAAGCATGTGTTCAAAAACCTGTAATTCCTATACTAGGATTAAAATTTGGATAGGTTTTGGCTGTTTTAGCACTGTTGCATTCCAGCTATTCAGTTACAGACCCACGATCATCATTTCCAACGCCCCCTCGCAGCTTCTCATAAGGAAATTCAATGGGGAAGCCAGCAGAAATTTGGAAGTCGCTCCCATTTCCATAGCTTTTTTTGCCCATCTCTTGTCATTCTGCTTGTCTGTTTAGGTCAGGGGTGTCAAACTCACAGTGGCGTCATGTGACGTATCTCGACTTCCCCCCCTTCGCTAAAACGGGCATGGGCATGGCTAGCAAGTGATAAATCCGGTCCGTGGGCCGCGAGTTTGACACCCCTGGTTTAGGTAAAGAAGTATCTCTGAAACAATGACCCAATGGGCCATGGGTTGTCTAGTTCTTTTTTAAAGTCCTTTTAGAAGGTCACTTAGTATGGAGCTGCACCAGGTGACTATATTTCTCACATTTTCATGGGCTAGACCATAATTTGTTGCTAGAACTATGCAGTGCTTCAGATTTGAAGTCAAAAGGATGCTTCAGAGCATATAGCACATTAATGTAGCAGCCTGATGTTTTCCCAGGATAGTGCAACTATAACAGCAATCATGTGATTGAAGGACACTGCAAAGGTTGTAAGTGGACCACAAAGGCCAATAAATTTAATTAATAAATAACATTATCTTTTCAGCACCATTGTTATTTCAGTCCTTCACAAATGGTGAGTAAGTGAGGACTACCTCTATCAGGTTCCATTGGAAATTTACTCAGTAAACCCCATTCAATCATGTCTTTACTATGGGAATATAATGAAAGTAATTAAGATAATTAGTGACCTGATGATTCGGTCTTGTCCTTCTTGTTTGTCAAAGTTCTTATTGAACTTTAAGCAGAAGGCAGAAATTATACTAGATTTATGTTAATGAATGGAAGCAAGATGATTATGTAATACCTGCATAGTGTAAAGCGGTTTTTCCCGAGCTATCTGTGTTCTCTGCTGGACATTTGGACTGTAGAATAAGAAAAAAGAAGTTTTAACAAAATACAGAACACAAAGGATTTTGAAAGTTAGACAGCTACACTGTACGCGAGTAAAGTTTTTGGTGTGAATATCAAACTAGTTTTGAGAGTTATCCAGGATTAGCTCGATGTTCAGGACAAAATTAAACTGAATGTTTTTAGAAAGGGATTAAATCCATTTTGCAAACTTGATCATCCTACACCGCTTAGTTGCAAGACTGCAATAGGTGAAGCAATTTGTTTTTGATTGGTTGAAACTAAGAAAGGACACGTCAAAAACAGATGTGAGCAATTAAGATATTACTAAATGTTTAATAAAAGAAAAAGGTCTATCTTTGATTGAAAAAAAAACATTTAGATTTCCAGCAAAAGAAAAATACATGGACAAATGGTGCTGTCAGAGATTTCGGTTCTCTTACTGTAGGAAGTCTACAGTGTTTCTGGTTTGTTCCAGCATGCTTTCAGATTGGACTGGTACAAGTGTTGGAATTTCCTGAAGATTTCTTATCTGAGTGCTAACCAAGTTCATGCCTGCTTAACTTCTGAGTACAATGTCAGTTCTGAACCTAGTAGGTGGTTTTATGCCCTCAGTATATCAGTCCTACCCAAAAATGCTAACTAAAGACTATGGTGAGTTTACTGAATTAGAAAGGAGGGCAGATATTACAACATTAGACAGAGGACTGAACTCCATTCACAGGAGACAATATATTGGATTTTTAGAGAGTGCCCTTCTCTCCATCTCATTCTGTAGTGTACCACATTGGGAAAAGTGGAAAACTGTATAGAAATCTGATACCAACTTCTAATTGTGTGAGTCTATACTAGAATCCAGCCAAGAAGATTTTCCCACCCTATTGTAAAAATAAAGAGCTTGATTCATAGTTAAAGCTTTTTGCTATCAAATGTGAAGAAACCGGACAACCACTACTTTTAACTAACAGATCTAGCACTTTCCATAACAAACTATTTATTTAGGCAATTGCAGCTCTTCTTATTCTCTAGCCTGACATCAAATAATTCTTGTCAGATGTTAGATGTTAAAAGTCAACATTTACCACTCCCAGTACATGCAATTATATGGCATTTTATGTGAATTGTACCCACTAGCTCATACAAACAGGAAGAAAATGTAGAGAAGGCATTTTAGTGAAGCACCATTAAATTGCAAAACTGCAAAAGAAAGCAGCAAACAACCATATAATCTAAGGATTTCCTACTCATAAGCCCTGGACTTAAAATAATTCAGTGATTTAGATAGACCCTGTTGGAAACTCTTAAATCCATTTAATTGGCTACTTACAGAGAAGCTTAATGTAGACTGGCATTTAATCAGAAAACCAAAAGGGTTGGACCCGGGGGGGGGGGGAATAAAGCACCTCACCTGTAGTAGTCTCTTGACGCAGTCAACATGGTTATTCTTGGCCGCAAGATGCAAAGCATTGTGCCCTATGTAAATATTTCATAATTATTTCAGGCCCACTGAAAACAGTACTACAAATGAAATAAATATTGTTCAAAATCTTAGCTTGAAATATTAAGTGGGTATGTCTTTATATTAAAAATCTGAAGCATACTGATGAAATATAATAGAATGGTCCCAATCTTAAAGCCTTGATGACTTGGTTCTGTGCTTGAACCCGGGGCCCTGGATTTTTGGTAGAGCGCATTGTGTTGACTCTATGATGTTTCTGGTTGTGTCGATTGTATGATGTTTTTGTAGTTTTTTCTTGGCAGGCTATATACTTTATGTGGCTTTCTTTTTTAATGTGGCTTTATTATCTTTAATATTGCGAGCCACCAAGAATCATGTGGTTGAGATGGATGTCCATATACATCTAATGAACAAACTAAATGCTGCTATGATTACTGTGACTGGACCCAACATAGCTGTTAGCCAACCCACATTCTACAAATACTGGAATCTGAGGGCAGATTTTCTGCAGCCAAATTATAGCCTCCTCTTTGGTTTCCTTCAGATTCTCTGAAGCCCATCTCTTTCTGTAAGATGTATACGTAGCATTTAAACAAGGTTTAAACCAAGTACAAATGGATGAAGCCAGATGGTTTTTGTTCCCATTTAATGGTAACATGTACTTATTTTTGGAGGTAGGGAAGAGAATATTAGTACATTTGTTGATTATGTCTGGGTCTGTTTATGTCACTCGTATAGCTCTGTGGGGGAGGTGGGCTGTTTAAAGGTGAGATGAATTGATGGGTAGATAGATAAGTAGAATCTCCAGAAAGGTAATGTTCCTTAAGATGGATATGTGTCATGGCACAAATAATTCACCCACTGGGCCCTGCTAAATGATGCTTTCTAGCAGATGGGACCTGGAGCAAGCCTCTCCTGTCATACCAAATAGTACTGAAAGACTCAACCACGAGTCCCTGTGGGGAGAGGGGGCGACTAATAAGTTCAAGTAATAAATAAATAAACCAAGGAGAGATAAATTGGCCAAAGCGCTAAAAATTATGGTATATCCCAAACAAAACAAAATAAACAAAACAAAACAGGTTTGTGGGGCAGAGCAGATACAGAGTAGAACTCATGAGCAGGATGCAATAACAACAACAACAACAACAACAACAACTGAGTATAGTTTATGCCATTTCTGGTTAAGTCAACTGGGGAGTTTAATTCGAGATACTGGAAAGCTGCTATTAATCAGAAAACAAATATTTACCAGAAAAAGAATAATGCTTTAGCACAATGCAGCCTTTCTCATTCTTGCATTATCCAGAAGTGTTGGCTGCAACTCAAACGTTCAATTAACTGCTCTAGTCTAACATACCTGTGCAGTACTAGATATGGGAATGCTGAACGTATCTCCATACATCCATATATATCCATGTGTCAATTCAACCACATCCACAGACCTGCTTAACTTTGGAGTATTCAGATGTATTTAAGTAACATGGGATGGGCAGGCTGGCTGGAAATGAATGTACCTGGAGGGTACTAGACGAAAGTAGGTAGAAGTCAACCTTTCAAGGTAGACCAGACTAAGGAACCTAAGGAACCAAACTAAGCCTAATGCTACTTTCATTGTAAATTTATAGTACATTTTATTGTACATTTATGGTAGCAAAATATAGCAAGTCAGAATGTGCCTCTCTCTCCTTCTTTGTGTTGTGGCCTGCCAGCAAAAGAGCATGGCTGCCTAAACTCCTGATCAACAGATGATACTGTTGTGGCCTGCCAGCAGCCAGCAGCAAATTTGGACAGTGAGGAGATTGGGGAGGAACATGGGTCAGTCCTGGAGTCTGGGGAAGGCTCTGATGAGGACTCTGTGTTGGAGGCAGAGAGGGGGCCAGAGCCGTATGCCAGTTATCAGCTGCCTTCATAGTCAGACATCAGTGAGGCAGACAAACAGCTGGAGCCTGTTCCCAGCGTGGACATGTGCAGAGCTGCCAGACGAAGGGAATAGCTAAAGAACAGGGGTCGACTTGGGAGTAAAGCCACAGCTGGACAATGAATGGCCCTTCCCAGAGGAAATAAAAGAGGAGCGAAAGGGGAGTGGAGTTTGCAGGAGACAATCAGTTCGCTTAATTGGTTCGTGATTCTCCGAGACTCCTTGCCAAGTTTTGCAGATATGGTCCTGGCAGCTCTCCAAGCCAGATAAGGTCTGTGACTGTAAATCCTCCCTTGAAAGACCTAGCAGAATTCACAGTAAATTACTAAAAGGGTTTTTTGTCAGGACAAGGAGTTTGCTTCATGCTCTTAGGAAGCCTGGGTCAGAACACTTTTGTGTGAACTTAGAGAAGCTTGTCTGAGATGTTTGCATACATAACAGTTTGGCCTGGGCTCAGGTTTTCTTTACCCAACTGTTGCCTTGGCAGTGATTCTTCCTTCTGTTCCTAAAAACATTCCCTCTGCTTCTACAAAAGCTATGTGCTGCGAAATCAAATAATGTCGGAGGAATATGCCCATCCGCGCACATGCATGCATACAAACATCATATCTTTTCATATTAAACAGATAATTTGAGTACCTGTTCCATCCAGGATTGTAACCTCTGCACCATGTGTAATCATAAGCCTGAGACATTCACTATATCCTTTAGAGGCAGCAAGATGGAAGCTGAAAGAAAGAATTATAATGTCTTTAGCCAGTTCCATAATAACTGAAAAGGAAATGCTGTTGTTGGATCACATTGATCTTTGCCTTAGAAAGAGTTTGCTTGAATAATATATGCATCTCAGGGATGAAATCAAGCAGTTTCTGACAGGTTCTGGAGAACCGGTAGCGGAAATTTTGAGTAGTTCAGAGAACCAGCAAATGCCACCTCTGGCTGGCCCCGGAGTGGGGTGGGAATGGAGATTTGGCAGTATCCTTCCCCTGCCACACCCACCAAGCCACACCACACCCACCAAGGCACGCCCACAGAACCGGTAGTAAAAAAAAAATTGAATTTCACCACTGATGTATCTCCTACTTTAATTCTAAGAACTCAAGGAATTGTGCTCACAGTTAAGATGGAAATTAAACTGCAAGACAGTACTGAATGCCTCAGGGTCACCCAATACAATTCAGAGCCAAGGAGGAACGTAAATTTAGGTTTCCCCAGGCCCGATTTGACCCACTTAACAAAATGATGCTCATAAAAAAATCATAATTAAAAAGCTTAGAGCAGATGCCTCTCAAAAACGTTCTTAGTACCCTATAATAAGCACATCTGGAAGCTTTTAGGAATAATGGCAAGCAGCTAAAGGTTTCATTAATAAAATCAGTAAAAATAAATAAACCAGTTTGTAATTTTCAGTACAACAAAGATCTGAAACTTCACTCCGATGATGTGTTACCACCACCAACTTTGTTTAAAGCCAATGAGAGAAATTAACTCTAGGGTGAGTTAAAAGTCTTCCACATTAAAACATTTCAAACAGGGGAAAAAAAAATATTATATTCCTACAAAGGTCTAAGGGGAGGGGAGGCTTTCAGAATAACTTCGTTAAAACTTTTTTAAAAACCAGGATGTTTAAGATTGTGAAACGCCAATTCCGAACCTAGTTATAACTGCACATTAAACAATACTTGACATTTAAACATTACAACAAACTCCCAATCGAAAAGATCCATTGATTACAGACCTCTGGAATCTTATGGAAAAAGGATACTTATCTCTCCTTCCTAAAGAAATACACAATTCTCTGCAGAATTTTGATATAAGTCAGAAATAAAATGTTCATATAACCAGAATACCTCCTCAACTGGCAATCAACACCCAGATAAGCAAGGGTTAACTCAAAGATTAACATCAGGCAATCAGTCAAGCAGTAAACATTACATTAATCAAGGAACTACCAACTCAGATAAACAAAAGCCTAATCAAGGAACTATCAAGGAGAAAACATCACTCCCACCAATACTGGCAGGTCAAGCTACTGTATATAAAACAGAAAGCAAGCCCCACTCCCCACTTTCTTGCAGATGTTCTCCAGGGAAAACAGAGTGCAAGCAAAGCACTAAAGACATCTACAAGGAAATAACCAAGTTCAGAGAGCACCACTGATCAAAGTCTATATACAAATATAACCAGGATGCTGAAACTGTATGGCACTACATCCTGAGTTCCAATGAAACGTATCATTCTGAATATCATCATCGTCATTGAACGACCCCATAATCCCTTGCGAGGTGGGGGAGTCTGGGTAACTGAGTGGAGCTAGCAGAGTGTTTTAATGGCCGGATGACCTTCCTGACACCAATGAGGAGTTTTGTTCAGCAGACATAGAATTAGCATTTAGACTTGTATACCGCTTCACAGTGCTTTGCAGCCCTCTCTAGGCGGTTTACAGAGTCAGCCTATTGCCCCCAACAATCTGGGTCCTCATTTTACCAACCTCGGAAGGATGGAAGGATGAGTCAACCTTGAGCCTGATGAGATTGGCTCAGCTAGGTGGCTCAGTGGCTAAGACGCTGAGCTTGTCAATCAGAAAGGTCGGCAGTTCGGTGGTTCGAATCTCCTGCATGAGCAGGGGGTTGGACTAGATGACCTCCAAGGTCCCTTCCAATTGTTGCCAAATTGCAGGCAGCTGGCAGGCAGCAGAAGTAGCCTGCAAAACTACACTCTAACCTCTGCGCCACAGTGGCTCACCGTGGCTATATTCTCAGTGTGCCCAGAGAGAGAAATATCTGCCTCTACCTACGATCGAACTCATAGCCTCCTGATTGTGAGGTGAGAGCGCCACCTCTAGGCCAGGGCACCATTTTAAACCTATCATTCTGAACACCACTCCAAACATATCATTCTGAATATCCTGTTGCCAAACCAATTCTTTTCTCCAAACAGATATTACTATGATTTCTAAGTTATCTTATATGCCGAAGCCCTTCCAAAATGGTTTATGTACACAAGTAAATAAACATTAAAACATTTAACTCCAATAAAATAGCAAGCTAAAATCTGGTTTATTTTAAAATATATGCTTGTACAGGTAGTCCTGCGATCTCCGCTACCGGTTGAACCGGTCCGAAATGGCTGAATACCATCTTTCCCAGTGCACACAACACGGCAAACCTGGGCTTGTGAGAACCTTTGATTTTTATAGTAGTGTGTTTTCAAACGTGAACACAATTCACCCAAGCAACTTTGTGCTATAAACTTTGTGCTATACACAAACAAAGGAATTTATGAAATAAATTAGAACTCACTGAAAAGAATGTTTTTTTTACTGTGTATGAGAAATAAGTACCAAGAATACAAACTTGTTTATCAAGACACCAACAGGATGAATTTTTAAAACAGTTTGTTCCCAAGAAATGTTCCCTAAAGTATTTAAACATGGATGGTGAGGGGAAAAAGACCACGTTCTCACCCACAGCCCAGCTTCCTAAGACAGAACACAATATAAATTTCCAAACAAACGAAAATATATTAGAATCAAAAGACATATGTACGACAGAAATATCTTGTCGTAGAAACGTGCAAACCACACTTCAGGAGAGTTTATATTTCAGCCGTATCTGCCTTAATTAAAATACTTGCATAGCAACAGTTTGGCTAAAGCAGTGACAGATTTAATCTACATGCCAACTTCTCTGTTTGTGAAAGAAACTGTGCCAAGTGTAACACATTTCACTGTAATGAATTTTAGAGACAAACAAAAAGGCTGCTGGTAAAATGTGCATAATATACATGAACTTCCCTTTCTGGAATTTTAAAGACCAGGTAAAAGGTACTTTACTTGTTCATAATGCAAACATTATTTGGAGGGCCACATAATGGATAATGAAATCTATTTTCGCACCATAGAGTAGGTCAGTGATGGCGAACCTATGGCACGCGTGCCACAGGTGGCACACGGAGCCATTTGTCAGGGCACGCGAGGCGCTGCCCTGTCAGCTGGACAGCACGCATGGGCGCACTGGCCAGCTGAGTTCACCCTTTTTTAAAGCCATTTTTCGCCCTCCCCAGGCTCCAGAGGCTTTATAGGAGCCTGGGGAGGGCGAAAACAGCCTCCCCGCCCCCCTTCCGGAGGTGTCAGGGAAGCCTCCGGACAGTCCCTGAAGCCTTCGGAGCGCTCAAAACGATCCTCCGAGCAAACCGGAAGTGACTTCTGGTTTGCTCGGACGGTCATTTTGAGCGCTCCAAAGGCGTCAGGGAAGGCTTCGGACTGTCCCTGAAGCCTTCGGAGCGCTTAAAACAACCCTCCGAGCAAACCGGAAGTGACTTCCGGTTTGCTCCGAGGCTCGTTTTGAACGCTCCGAAGGCGTCAGGGAAGCCTCTGGACGGTCCCTGACGCCTTCGGGGTGCTCAAAATGACCCTCCGAGCAAACCGGAAGTCACTTCCGGTTTGCTCGGAGGATTGTTTTGAGCGCTCCGAAGGCTTCAGGGACCGTCCGGAGGGGCAGGGGAGGCTGTTTTCGCCCTCCCCAGGCTCCTATAAAGCCTCTGGAGCCTGGGGAGGGCGAAAAAAGCATGTAAAAATGGGGGGGTTTGCACCTGTAGTGCGCGCATGCGCACTGGGCGGGTCGCGCATTGCACTATGGGTGCGGCACGCCCGCACATGACCCCCCTGCGCTCCCCCCACTTATGGCACGTGAGCCAAAAAAGGTTTGCCATCGCTGGAGTAGGTGGTCTAAAGACCTCCTAACCAGATTTATCAGTGGAGTCAAATTACTGATGAGAGCTGCCAGAGATTGAGTTATAGAATGCTTTGCTGCAGATACTGGGAAGTGCAACCTCTTAATAAAATATTAAAATAAAATCTCACATTTGAGGAATCTTATTTCTCAAAATAAGAATTTTAATTTTTTTTTTTACATAAGATCTCTGTCAGGATGAGACTCTCAGACTCTCAAAGAGATTTGATGATCTGAGGAAACCTTGGTGCTATCTGAGCCTGGTTGTTTTCATTACCCAAAGTAGATAACATCATCAGTGCTGATTACTTTGTTTGGGTAATGAAATGTCTGCATGAAAACAACCAAGCCCAGAGATCAACAAGGATCCCTCATTTCAACCCTGAGCTACAAATATTTTCCTTTATTTGTGTTTTAGGATCTTTTTCAGCTCATGGATGATACTAGTCTCTACACAGATAGTAGTTGCTACAAGGACCCTTAAAACAGTGATGGGTTCCTACCATCCACATTCGGCACAACTGCTACTACAGTAGTTGTGCCGAACCGGTAGTGCTGCCTTCAAACAGAGAGCGAACCAGTTCTCTGTTCCTTTGAAAGTGGGCCCTCCCACCCGCTCTGTGAGCCCTCCCTCCTGCCCTGTGGGCCCTCCCACCCGCGCGCTTAGCAAACCGGTAGTAACACCGGTAGGAACCCACCACTGCCCCAAAAGTCTATTCCAAGCTACCAAACACACCGCTAGCTTCACATAAACTACTGATTAAGATATATTTGTTTGCAATAGCTTCATATGAAGCTTACGGTAAACTAACGTATTAATTATAGCACTGTTATTTTAACGTTGGCTGCTTGAAGATTTGTGGATTTTGACTCCCAGAATGCCCCACTGGCTAGGGCATTCTGGAAGTTGAAATCCACACGCTGGACTAGAGGCTTGTTCTGAGAAAAAACAGCATTTTTTCTTCCCTCTTTCTTTGACTTTTCCTGATGCAATGCTTCAGACTCTTTCAAGAAATCAGGATTAATTTTCCAACAAGTTAATGATCTAAGCTTCCTGATAGACCCTTCTCTGCACAGACAAATGAAATTGCAGAAATAAAGATGCAATGATGTCAGCGCCTCTCCAGCAGCAGTGATAAAACTCGAGAGACCAAGACCCCCACAAGCATTTCTTTACAAGGCTTATCGCTCCTAAAACCATAACAAACCATTTATCAAAGCAGAGGCCCCTTTGACAGCTGCCATGGAGACGGATCTGTTTTATGTGCTCGTGTCATTTCAAGAGAGGTGAATGCCTTTCACTTCCTCTCTCGTTTAAAGTCTCCATTTGTCCCATAACTTCAGAAAAGTCAACAGATTCTGCTTGGCTTCTAATGCAGTTATGACTCAACCAGTGGATGCAATAACATGGGACTGATCTTTCTTAGGATCTGTTTACGTAAGTATCTTCCCCCATTCCTTGATCATGGTGTGCAGAGTTGTCTCACTCATATACGAGAGTAAATTAACTACAGGTAATCCTCGACTTACAACAGTTTGTTTAGTCACCGTTCAAAGTTGCAACACCATTGAAAAAAGTAACTTATGACTCTTTTTCATAGTTATGATCTTTGCAGCATTCCCATGATCACCTGATCAAAATTCAGACACTTGGCAACTGATTCATATTTATGACGATTACTGTGTCCCAGTGCCTTTTGGGATCTTCTGTCAAGCAAAGTCAATGGGGAAGCCAGATTCACTTAACAACTGGGCTACTAACTTAACAATTGCAGTGATTCACTTAACAACTGTGGCAAGAAATGTTGTAAAACGGGGCAAAACTCACTTAACAAATGTCTCACCTAGCAACAGAAACGTTGATCTCAACTGTAGTCATAAGTCTGAGACTACCTGTAGAGCTAACAGACTCTTCAACAGACAGTTCAATTCAACGTTTTTCATTGAAAACCATCTGGACAGAAAAGAAGGACTAGGGGTGATATGATAGGCAGTATTCCAGCATTTGAGGGGCTGCCACAAAGAAGAGGAGGTCAACTTATTTTCCAAAGCACCAGAAAGCAAGACAAGAAACAATGGATGGGAACTAGACCATAATCTACTACTAGATAAAGTAGAAGAATGTGGGTTGGACAGCATCACCACCAGATGGATTCGTAACTGGCTGACCAACCGCACTCAACGTGTAGTCCTCAATGGAACTGCATCTACATAGAGGGAGGTATGCAGTGGAGTACCCCAAGGCTCTGTTTTAGGCCCAGTACTCTTCAACATCTTCATCAATGATTTGGATGAGGGAATAAATGGGGAACTCATCAAATTTGCAGAGAAGAGCAACAAAGATGAGTAGGGGACTGGAGACTAAAACATATGAAGAACGGTTGCAGGAACTGGGTATGTCTAGTTTAATAGAAAGAAGGACTAGGGGAGACATGATAGCAGTGTTCCAATATCTCAGGGGTTGCCACAAAGAAGAGGAGTCAAACTATTTTCCAAGGCACCTGAAGGTAGGAGAAGAAGCAATGGGTGGAAACTAATCAAGGAGAGAAGCAACTTAGAACTGAGGAGAAATTTCCTGACCGTTAGAACAATTAATCAGTGGAACAGCTTGCCTCCAGAAGTTGTGAATGCCCCAACACTGGAAGTCTTTAAGAAGATGTTGGATAGCCATTTGTCTGAAACGGTATAGGGTTTCCTGCCTAGGCCGAAGGTTGGACTAGAAGACCTCCAAGATCCCTTCCAACTCTGCTATTGTATTGTATTGTATTGTATTGTATTGTATTGTATTGTATTGTATTGTAATCAAGGAGGGAATCAACCTGGAATTAAGGAGAACCTTCCTAACAAGTGAGAACAATTAACCAGTGGAACAGCTTTGTTTTCAGAAGTTGTGGGTGCTTCATCACTGGAAGTTTTTAAGGAAAGACTGGACAACACCTGTCTGAAATGGCATAGGGTCTCTGACTGAGCAAAGGATTGGACTAGGACAATGATGGCGAACCTTTTCTTCACTGAGTGCCCAAACCTGAACACGTGCATGTGCGTGTGCTGGAAACCTGAAGACCAGCTGGCCAGCATGAGCATGCCTGTTTTGGGGGCATTTTTGGGCTGTTTTCAGCCTGAAAAATGGCCTGTTTTGGAACAGTTTGGGGGCTATTTTCAGGCTGTTTTTCACGCCGTTTTCCGACGCTCTAGCACCTGCGAAGACCAGTTGGCTGGTGTGCTGGAAACCAGAAGAGCAGCTGGTGACGGCGCACAAGACCACAGAGAGGGCTCTGCTTGCCACCTCTGGCATGCGTGCCATAGGTTCGCCATCATGGAACTAGGAAACCGCCGAGGTCCCTTTTCTACCTCTATTCTGATTGATTGATCAATTAAAGGGCCTTTCCAATTCTATGATTCCAAGCAAATTGCATCAGATTTTTAGGTGATCATCTGGCAGAGACCCAAGCTTCTGCATTGCAAATTGGAATGAGGGCAAGAAAGCTCCGTTTAGATTGACAGGGAAAAAAAATCAAAGCAGCAGGTAAAAACAACAACAACAATCCCAATTAAGATCAAGAAGCCAAAATGCAACATGACTCAGGACCAGTTTATTCCTATAGTTCCACCATAACTATAGCATGAATAATTCTGAAATTCAAGAAATTCTACTTCTTTACAATAACAAGTAAGACATCAGAATGTCTCCTGTTCCACTAATCACCATTGTCTACATTTCAGTAAATCATGACTGCCTACTGTATTCCATGAAAAGCTCAGGCTCTCCGGCTTCCTTCAATGCACCTGAGAAGTTTAAAATGTTTTACTACCAATCGCCTGTGGTTTGTTACCCAAAGAGAATAAACTACAGTTAATCTGAACTAAAGTTCATCTGAAACACAACTTGCTTTATGGGGCTATGAAGATGGCTTATTTAAAACCAGTTGCTTATCCCTAATGTATAATGGGCAACATTTTTCCACATCTGGAAAAAGACACTCTGCAACTGGGACAATGAACTGTTCTTCAGAGTTAGACCAAGACATGATATGGGCACTAAGATTGAAAATGTATATATGGGCAAGTGGAAAACTTCCAGAGTTAAAATGGGTTCTATAATCATGGCCTTAAGAAAAGATGCAGGAAAGGGGAAGAGGAAGGGAAAGGGGAGGGGAGGAGAGGGGAGAAAGGGAAGGAAAGGTGACTTTGAAATTAAGATATTCCTTCCTCCAGGAGGAGGAGCAGGGAGGAAAAAGACATTTCTCTACTTCCAAATAATAAATTCCCTGTTAATATATTAACAAATTAATTCACTCTGTTAAAGATAAATTATTGGGGGTGGGAGGAAGGAGAATGTTTAGATAAAAGCAAAGCTCTCTGTGCAGTCACATGAACTTAAGTATATATTATTTTAGTTATGAGGCACCCAACTAACCTGAGAACATGTTCCACTTTGATTTACGAAAATATGTTTTTTTTAAAAAATCAGCATAATGAGCATATGGAACATCTCCAGAAATTTGATCCCTAACTACAGACTTAAAACAAAAAAAAGAGGCAACAATTAGCACTAATCCTGACAGATCCAGACAAACAGGTAGGAATGCTGCCTAGCTAATCCTATGTAGTTTCCCCTAGTAGGATGTTCTTAGCTATCTCAATTTACTTTTCCTTTTAACCTGAACATGTGGAACTTTTTTTTTTTTACTAATGACCTGGGAGGCAGCCAACTATTTTCTAAAAGAATCTATGGAGCTCAGAAATATTCCTGGAAATAAAAGGATGCTGCAGAGATTGGTGTTTTGTTATCTTCCCTGCCAACTTCCAATACATTTTTAATAAAGTTTCTTATATTCTTAAATGTATAGCAATCTCTTGGATACCAAGTGAGGTGCAAATGGAGACACTGCTGCCCTATGAGTTAAAAATAGCTAACCTACTTGCAAATCAAAACTAAACACAATAATGATACTAAATTATATGACATCGAAATGGAACCACATGAATTGGATAAAATAATTCAAAGCTCAGATAGAAAGATGATAGGGAGAATATATAAATTTCTCCTGAAGTATAAAATGGAAGAGGAAATCGTGAAAGAACCAATGATAAAATGGGCACAGAACTTTGGCTATAATATTGAATTAGATAAATGGGAAAAATTTTGGGGAACAAACTTAAAAATGACACTATCAGTTGCATACAAGGAAAACCAGTACAAAATGTTTTATAGATGGCACCTGGCACCAACAAGGTTAGCTAAAATCTCAGCAAATACCTCCCCAAAATGTTGGAAATGTGAATCAGTACACGGAACATATTACCACTTATGGTGGACCTGTGAAGAACCAAAATTTTTTGGAAAAGGATCAAAAATTGGCTAGAGGCAATAACAGGCATCAAAATAGAATGGAAACCCGAAGTTTTTTTACTAGTAATAATTACTGCGAAATACAAAAAAGAAATCCAGTATTTAATTTTACTTATAATTACGGCAGCGAGGATTGCCTTTGCCCAGAAATGGAAAAACAAATTAATTCCAAGCAAAGATGAAGTAATAAGAAAGGTTATGAACTGTGCTGAAATGGACAAATTAACAAAAGAAATCCAGGGAAAAGAAGAATCAGAATGCTACCAGATATGGGATAAATGGTATAGGTGGATGGAGAAAAGAAACAAGGATCAATGAAGGAAGACAATAAAACCCAAAAATAGTAGTTAAGGAGAATTAACACACACATATATATATATACCCAAGAGATTTAAATTTACTAGAGGTAATCAGCCAATATAGCAGACAGATGATTAAATAAGAGGGTTAAGAATGGTGAAATGCAAATGAAATATACTATAAGGGGAAATAATATAAGGAGAGCGGTATCGATTGGCAATTGCTATTAGAAAGAACGGGAAGCTCCTGTTCGCATTGTATTGTGTAAATGTGGTGTACGTCTAAGTTTTGTGTGTGTGTGTATTTTACATGTTTGTAAATAAATAAAAAAATATTTTAAAAAATAGTTTCAGTATTATCAATACACGGAAATACGCTATTTCTTGTTCCTGAAATAATTGGAAATTCTAAGAAAGAGATGCTTTGCATTGTAATATCTAAGCCTGACAAAAGATGCAATTATTATGATTTGGTGCTTTGCAGGTAACAAATATTTCAGAGGAATTGCTCCAATTCTGTCAGTCCTACAAGGTAGGCAAGATTAAGAAACAGACACCATTTAGGCTAAAACTTTTATGAGAGTAAGAGAATTTCGCAAGTCTCAATGTGTGTGCTTCCCTTCTTTTTGAGAATGAGACGTTTGCCTCAGATATTTTCATGTATGTATGTATGTATGTATGTATGTATGTATGAACTAGTCTTGGCACTAGTCCTTATTAATGTATGTATTAACTAGTCTTGGCACTAGTATTAACTAGTCCTTATCTTTCAAATATTTTTACAATTTTGAAATGGATTCTAATTGCAAAATACATAAAACACAAGTCTAATTTTATCAATCTGCAAAGTGACACTTCAAGTGTTGGCCTTCATGCAGGGTGAGTTTGGTCATTTCCAGTACCAACATTTATGACTCCGTTTGAAAAAGAAACTTGTAGCACAAATTTCTCTTCCTACTCTATTCTATTTATGATTACTATGATCGTGATTCATCACTTATATATTTTATATACACTGAGAGCATATGCAACAAAGACAAATTCCTTGAGTGTCCAATCACACTTGGCCACTAAAGAATTCTATTCTATTCTATTCTATTCTATTCTATTCTATTCTATTCTATTCTTCTTAAAGGTAGTTTAGGAACCAATGATGATTACAGATAGTCCTCAACATGACCAGTCACTTTATGATTGTTTGAAGTTACAATGGAGTTTTAAAAAACTACTTATGGCCCATTGTCAAAATTACATCTGTTGCCCCCTCCTAGCACAGTTATATTAATTAGATTTCAGGCCTTTGGCAACCACTGTGCATTTAGGACTGGTTGTAGCTCCCTTACAACCAAAATTCTGGGCTTCACAGTGGTTGCAAGTCAAAGACTATCTGTAAGTGGTTGAAAACTGGACCGTGGGTACCCAGTCACAAAAACTCACTTGGTAGCTCTGAATCAAACTTTTTCATCCTAAATTATCTCACAGGTTTTGTTGTTGGGAAAACTGAAGGAGAACTGCTATCTATGCCATCCTCACATTCTGGAGAAAAGGTGGGATATATTGTAAATCCAAGAAATAAATCATTAACACCAAGTCCATTCAATGCATTCCACACTGAATTCCCTTCCAGCTTCCAATGAAGTTTTTTAAAAAATACTTCGTAGGTGATAAATAATTGGTCCCTTTACAATAGTTTCAGGCAATAATTTTAAAAACTCTTAAAGATAACTCAACTTCCTAGAAAGAGCCATGTTTGGACTTCATCTACATGGGAGCTGCATTGATCTGTATGTGCATCATATTTAAGTCCACCTTCCTATTTTAACTTACTTTAAAAAGTACTTGTAAAGGGCTAGCTCACATGTGGTAAACATAATTTAATTTTAATTGGAGCCAGAACATCCCTCTGAATAATATGAATTACAACACTTTCTGCCCACTTTTCATAGAAGCCAGCCAGTTTAGTTTAGCGTAGCATATTTAAAATTATTATTACATGTTAGCAACAATTTACAATAAACTGAAATCAAACCAGAAAAAGCACAAGGTTTGAACCTTGTTTGTTTAGACATTGGCTGAAGGTTTTTTTTTAAATGTGATCTGTGGTTCATATATAACAAGATATGAATCCACTAAATCTAAACTCTGATTTATGCTTTGTAAAATAATCTTAATGCCATTTATAATTTGTAGAGCAGCTGTGCTACTCTCTACGCCAAAGGAGAGAAATGGATTAATCAGCTTACATCTTAACAAAACTTTATAGATATGATTATTGTTGCTTTAACAAAAATTACATGAGAACATGAACTTCTAGTCTCAAATTGCCTTAGGAAAGGAAAAAATTGACTCCCCCCCTTCCAGTTTAATAATCAGGCGACTGATTTACAGGTTGTTTTTTTCCAACCATGTTTGGCAACTGTTTGTCCCCTAACAAATGTTTTTTGCTTGAAAAGTGATTCAAGAATAGAATGAAAAAAGAACACCCTATTTAAGGTATTCTGAAGCTTAATACAACTTTTCCAAAGTGCAACGTAAACCATGTGCTGGGTTATACTTCCACCACCCATCCAGCATGTTTGATGGCAAGATTGGCTGGAGCTTAAAAGCACCATGTTGGAGAAGACTGGGTTAATTTAGAGCAGGGATGTCAAACTTGCGTCGTCATGGCATCATCACATGACGTATCGTGACTTTCCGCCCCCTTCACTAAAACGGACGTGGGCAGCATGGGACGCATCTGACCGGCGGTCCACAAGTTTGACAGTCCTGATTTAGAGCTACAATATATTCTTGGTGTAATTTTTAGAGGTAGATCTTGGATGAAGTAGGAACTTCAGTATTACCTGATGTTTGGTCCTAGAAAGCCCTCTCTTGCTGACATCTGCTTACATATAACTAGTCTTCAGAGAGATTCAGAAATGACTCACAGGTTTGCTGGAGTTCTGAATATCTCTAAAGTTCAGGAGAAAATGAGAAACTAAGTGCTTCATCTCTCTTTCTTTTCATTTCTCTGTGCATACCAGAGAATCGGGGGAACAAATGGTCACAAAACACACACACATACATAAAAAGCTGCTGAGAACTAAGGTTAACCATAACAGACAAGCTTCTTGTAAACTCATTTCCATGAAAGAGGTTAGGACACTGCACAAAGTTTTCCATGAGAGGAGGAGTGACGTCAGATTCAATATGGCTTCTACTGGACAACCCTGACTGAGACCAATTATTCTTCAAATTAAGAGTCTGTTATATAGGAAATTCTATGAAAAAAAATATTACTGTCATCAGATAACTAGATGCAATGCTTTAGTCATTGAATGGACTATTATTATCAAGTAAATGTATTGCTCACTTTTCTTTAAGACAATGTATTCAGTTTCTCTGAATTTTCCCTCACCTGTGTAGCTCAGGTCTTGAATAATCCTATCTGCAATGAATGCTGTTTATTAGAGGAAAAACTTTTCTTGCTATAAATTGGATGGTTTGTATTGTCTGATTCAGCAGCCTCTCTTCCATCCAAAACTTCCAACTCAGGGACTTGGAAATGTACTGGCACTAGCTACAGAATTTATTGCCAGTGCATCTTCTATTTTTGCCTGGCACTAGCAGCTGTATAAAAAGAGTGAGATTGTGACCACTTTATGGGCACCTTTTCTTCAGAATTCAGTCTGATAAAAGCGGCATTTCTGCAGTACCAACTGCAGAACATGAATTATAACATGAATTATCCTTATTTAACCTGGTGGCGAAGTCCAGGAGAGAAGGACTTTGATCCTCATAATCCCAAAGCAGCATAACTACGCTGGCTGGGAATAATGGAACTGAAATCCAATGCATTTAAAAACTTTTCGGCTGAAGAAAGCTGTATTAATACTTCTCTCTATATAACTCCAGGTGGACTCAGAACCATTGAAATATGGAACATCCGTTCCCGAATTTCCAGTTTGCATTTTGGGCTGTTTTTTGCCCTCTGGAAGCCTCCAGAGGATGAAAACGGGCCGTTTCCGGCCTCCAGAGGTCCTTCGGAGGGGGGGGGGAACAGGGAGGCCTCCCCAGTCTCCAGAGGCTTTCTAGGGTGAAAAATGGGCCTACCATGCCATCACGCCAAAAGTGAGGGGAGGGGAGGTTGCACACGCATGCATGGAGGGGGTCGTGCACATGCACAGGGGAGGAGGGCACACATCATTGGTGGGTTGCAGGTGGTACACCCCGGTACAGGTGTACCAGAGCCTGCCTGGAGCACCGGGGTACCATTCCGATACGGTGCTCTGGAGGGCCCGCCCGCCCTCCTTACCTGTCTTTAAACTCTTTGGCAGTTTGGCACACACACTGCATACAGCGCCTTGCAACGCTCCGCTGAGCAGCAGGAGCATCGCAGAGGCGTCACCGGACGGTAAGAAGCATGCACACGCTGTGCGCATTCATGTGGACACCGGTTGCAACGGGATCCAGAACCCACCACTGGTGCGCATTAATGGGGATTGCATGCACATGCACGGAAGGGGGGGCGCATGCACTAGGGGAGGGCGCACACATGCGGGGAAGGTGCATAGAATTATAGGTGTGGGCACACGCGCATACGACCCCCCTTCATTCACTCGCTTTTGGCATGCAATGGCAAAAAGATTAGTCATCATTGCTATAGATAGTGTGTTTCTCCCAAAAGAAGACCCAACTGGAAAATTCCACCCTTTGGAACAAAAATTAATAAGACCTGGTCTTATTTTGGGGGAGACATGGGTAATTATACTATAGAAAAGAAAAATAATAATAATAAATAAAATATACACAAAGATATGTATGCAAGTGACCATTCATTCTTCTTAGTCCCATTCCAGCGGACACTGAATTTGATAAAAAGCAGTGCGATCCCACAGACTTGGCCTCCTCAGGGTACCGTCGGCCAGACAGTGTCGGCTAGCGACCCCCAGGGGTAGATCCTTCTCTGTGGGAGTGCCTTCCCTCTGGAATGAGCTGCCCTGGGAGCTTTGCATAATCCCCAACCTCCGGTCCTTCCGATGCGCCCTAAAAAGTTGGCTTTTCCAGCAAGCCGGCCTGGTCTGAACAAAATAAAATAAATGATTGATTTAATTGTTAATTTTAATCTAATTTTTAAAATGTTACTGTTAATATTAATTGGGTTTGTTTTTGGATACTTTATTTAATTTCCTTTTTAACTTTTGTAATATGTGTTTTCTTTTAATGTTGTACGCCGCCCTGAGTCCTTTGGGAGAAGGGCGGCATGTAAATCCAATAAACAAAACAAACAAAACAAACAAAACAGATGACTTAAAATCACGATACAGGTAGTCCTTCAGTATGACCGTAACAGAGCCTGTTCATTATGGTCATATGTCACAATGGTTGTAAAATGAGCCTGTCATGTGACCGACCCGATTCTACAACCTTTTTTTGCGGTGGTAGTTAAACCAATCACCACAGTCGTTAAATAAATCCATGGTCACTAAGTGAACACTGCAGTCATTAAGCAAACTAATGGTTCACTATGGGTGCAGTTTTCCAAAACCTGAAAGTGCTGGTTTTTTGGGAAAACTATCATAAACTATTATAAAAAACAGTTTTTATGGGATGCTGCAAACGGCCATATATGCAGCCATGCTCCACTGCATCCAAAGTTTGGGTCCTAAGTCCCCTTGCTGCTTAAGATAAGAGGAGCAAATGGAGGCTCTCCTCCACCCAGGGACGTGCGGTCAGGGGAGGCAGAGCCTCACCGCTCTCATCATGAAAAAAAAAAGGAAAAAGGGAAAAGGCGCTGAGGAGCCTCGGGGAATGGGACTGCATGAGCTGCGGTCCCCTTCATGTTGATTCAGGAAGGCGGGGAATGGGACCACGTGTACAGGACAGAGGGAGGTGCAGGAGGCTCCTCTAGCCTCAGCCTCCCTCCTGCACACGTGGTCCCATTCCCCGCCCTCTGTCGGGTTCTGTTGCTGGAGCTCATGTTCCAGGGCGAATACGCATGCGCGAGTGGCTCCCTTCCTCGCACTGAGCAACGGCAGGTTTACGGGAAGTTGCTCGCGAAAGCAGAAAGTGCGATGGACTTTTCGGACTGTCGGCTACTGTTTCCCAGCCAGCTCGCTCGCGAAAGGACCCTGGAAACCGAGTCGTGCCCGGCGCCTTGTTAAGAATTCCCTGCCTTCCTGATGACGTCACCAGCCTCACCAGCCATAAATCTCACCGCACGTCACTGCCTCCACCTGATACAAGATTTATAACAAACAGCATAACTACTCTGGAAAATGAGTCACAAAAATCACATAAATGCTCTTTCCCATTTTGGACTCTAAAATATCAGTACATTATATAACTCAAGAACCTGCTGTGTTTTCATGACAACCAAGATCTATTGTCTACGATGTTTGCTTCACTCTGCTGATGGGTAGCAACAACACCCACTGTCTTCAAAAAACATTTACCCTAACCCTGCAGATATTTGGGACTATCACTCCCATCATTCCCAACCTGCAGTCCAATACATGACGCGGATACATTTAAAGGAAGCGATTACAAGGTCTAGGACAACTTGTCACAAGTAACTCATCACGGTCAACTCACTTGCGGGATAGCTCATCAGGCCAAATTGCAACGGGTCAACTCACCACGGGACAAAAGTTACACTAATATCAAAGAAACTGTGGAATAGAATCTTTAAAGAAAGGGTGCAAAAGGGAGGACAAAACGAAATGCGAATGACAAAAATTAAAACAATTTTAAAATTAGTTTAAATCATTAAACTGAATTGTTGGAATTGCACTGCAGCAAATAGGCCATGGCAAGTTGGCCAGGGTTGGTTGGCTGTGGCGAGTTGTCCATTCTGGCTGTTACAGACACTCAATCCATTTCCCATTTTCTCTCCTCTTAAACATAACAAAAGGATAAGTAGGTCCTGTCATGCCATATTATGATGTGGAGGAAGCCTTATTTGGGAAATTTGAAGCTACATTCGAGCTTTCAAGTTCAGGTCACTCAAAGATGTAATTTCATTTCTTCATCCAAACAGAAACTGGACATCGCAGCAAAAGCAAATCCAGAGCAAGTGAGAATTAGCCAAGAACATGGTTCTGTAAACAAAGCGAGCACGCTCCGTTTTTCAGCCTGAGACTGTTCCATAAATTGCCCAAAGTCATTTGGTCTTGGCTGCTTCCTTCTTTCCAACCCACTCATTTAATTCAGAGGGCTTTTCTTTTTATCAAGGGACTTGAAACCGTAAGCTATTTTCGAAGAGCCCAGTGAAATCAATTACCCGTATTTCTGTAGCTTTCAGCATTAGAACTATTTATATTATTTTTGTCTTTAAAAAAGGAAGGAAGAAAAACACAACACGCTCTGCACGAGCGATCAGAATTCAAACTGGAACACAAGCAGCTATCAAGATGATGAGGGTGAAGCTCCAGACAGACACAAGTACGTGTTTTTTTTAAAAAAAGCAAACTTAAATTTAATGCTATTTAATACAGACACAGAATGACACATTCCACATCCTAGACATATCTAAAAGTGAATTAGCCTCAAGGCAAAAAGAGTGGGCTCTATTTATTAAGGCAGTGCAGAGATACAGATCTGAAGGCAAAATATGATTGGGAAGATACATGTTGAAAATATCTTAAACCAAATGCCTATTTTCCTAGGCCTATGTTGTCAGCTGCGGAGGGAGCTGTGGGAGCCCAGGAATAAATACATATGTTGAAGATGTTCCTGGTAGGTGCTACCAGGTGCTCCTATGCATGCTCCATATCACTTATGTTTCTGCACTTATGCCTATTAAATTAGGCCTTTTGCATAAGCCTAGTTTGAATGCATAAAGAGGAAATGCTAATGGAAGAACGCTCCCCTTTCTAACCATCAAGATTTCATCTCTATGCCTCTCTAACTCAGTGTTTCTCAACCTTAGCAACTTTAACATGAGTGGACTTCAACTTCCAGAATTCCCCTAGCCAACCATGCTAGGCATGCGGATATGAGCTCCACATATCTTAAAGTTGTTAAAGGTTGAGAAACATTGCTCCAGCGACTTATCTCCGTGGCTCCACTGTGTTATTGGATAGATAAGGAGAAAAGTAATATTGGAAAATACCTTGGAGGTGGGGAAGGAACAAAAAATGCCCGAAGATCATCTCATCTCATTTCAAAACATGTGTCTCATTTGTTTTTTTCAACAATACTCCTTTTCACTTTGCAAGCTATTGTTCCAACTTACTTTTTACAGAATCCAATCTAAGGAGGATCTATCTAGTTTGGGCAATCAAAAACTGAAGCTAAATATAAATGGGATCCAATCTGGGTTGGTCAACGGGAACAGAGGTTTAGGTCTTCTGAGCTTACGGATTCATCCTGCAGCCCGTCCTCAGGGACCTTCCCGGATAATGGGTTCCAGCACAAGTCCAAAAGATCGGAAAACTAAATCTCTGTTCCCGGTGACTGACCCAGATTGGATCCTGCAACATTATCCTGGGACGTGTATCTTTGCTTTCATTTGTAAAAATAAACGATCTGTTCAACTGTAAGTGGGTCATCTTTTGATGGTCAAGTACTCTAATGCAGTTAGGGGGAAAGTTAAGGACTGTAGCAGATGTATCATGGGCCAAAGGGAATAGCACTAATTCCAGAATTTTCATCCCTCCTCCTTCACAAACTTTTTCCACCAGCAGGGATCTCTTTTTTTTGTTGCAGTTGCTGTGTTTAAGTGACCTATGACTATTTCTCCTTATATTTCAAGTGGCAAAGTGATGGAAAAGCTAGCCAGTTTTCATCAATTTTGTCATAAAAGTTTAGTAGCACTAAAGTAGAGAATCTGGAGGTCTGGTTCAACCAAATAGCCTTCCCTGGACTCAAGCATGGTTATTCAACTGAGAAAGTGACGTCAACTTACGCAGTCTTGCCCTCACTGTCATGCTTGGTTGCGTTGACTCCCTTTTTGCCCAAAAGAGAAGCCACTTTCTCCAGATCTGCATTCTCCACAGCCTGGAGGAGTCGGTCATCATTCTTATTCCACTCATGAGTCTGTAAAAGAAAAGAAAAAAGTTTCAGGGGATTAAGGAGGTGAATAAAGTATTCCTTATATGGTACTTGTTGGCTTCACCCTCAGTGGAAAGTTCCCCACCCAAAAGAAAGTTCAAGTCCCTGCCCAGCTTTCCTGAAGCCCGGGGAGGACGAAAACAGCATCCCTAGGTGGAAGGCTGAAGCTCATGTGCGCCCGAGCTGATGACTTTTGTGCCAGCAAACATGGCTCCGCGTGCTACCCGTGGCACGCGTGCCATAGGTTTGCCATCACAGCTCTAAATAATACTTCTGGCTCGTACATGTCCTTGTATGGGACAGAATCATGATGAGAATGACAACAATTGTCCCTCTTTCATATTTATCTCTGGTGATGCTAATCACAGTGGTTGGAAGTTTATTATAATGAATCTTGGATTAATTAATAAAGCTTGGCTTTGGGGACCCTTCGCTTCCCCTTTATGTCCTTAACAGGATACCTTATTATAAAGGTACTTATTTTAATCTGTAGGAGTTTTTATTGGGGAGAGAGACAAAAATCTCCAAAAATTTGATAGGAGTTGACGGGTTCTGGATCACTAAGTATGCAACCTAAGCACTGATTTTTCTCTTTCTTTAAATCCATTTCTCGTTTAAGCTTTCTTGACTGACGATAGCAATGGGACATCAACTTAATTTTATGTCATCTTCTTGGGTAATTGCAGAAAATTGCACCACAGTTATTGTTAGTGGAGCACTGAATTCAGTGTAGCAATTTCGAGAATCATAAAGGATCATAAAAAAGGTTTTTGAGCTAATTAGTTGTACATTCCTATCTTAAGGTTACACAGAACTAAATCATAATAAAGAAAATGACTTCTCCACAAATTGTTTAAGGGCAGTATTTGGAAAGTCATAGCAGTGCGTTTTTGAAAGCTGAATCTTGCAGTAAATCTGATATTTTTTTTATCTTGTTGACCTAGAAGAATCCACGGGTAGTGGACTGCCAAAACATGTTAGAGAAGAAACTTCCCATGTACTCTGGCCTTTTGCAAGTTGGTCCACATTGAAAAGTTAAGGGTGGAGAGGCCTTTGTTTGAAAGCATCTTCAATTCACAAAAACAAACACGAAGCCTACATTAAACTCAGCCTTCAGAAAGAAATGTGCCCTTTGGTGCCTTGATCCAAGTTGGGCTTTCTATAAACAGAAGGCAATGCCAATCTTTCATATGCAGAGACGTTGTAAATATTTATACTAATATTTCCACCATCGCAACATTCAGTGAGACAATGCTGTTTGACAGCTTGGCTTGACTTTAATCCATAAGGGAGTTTCCATCACTACTAACGAACTACAGATTCTGTTGCAGTTGTCAGCCAATCCTGTGGCTTAAACACAAAAGCCAAAACCTGAAAATGAGAACGTTTTTTGGAACAAGCTACTATGACCCAGATGCTGAGGTTCAACTTGGCCGTTACCTCCAACTATTAAAATGTGGAGCAATTAATGAGCCTTTGGCTGGAATTTGAGAACCTGTGAGAGGAAGTCACCCTAGCAGGGCCCAAACCTGCTTCATTCATTAACTTATCTGTTGCAAGACTACCTAATTCCATATAGCTTATTGAGCATTTTTGCAACTCCTAAACCTCCATCAATGATTCTGCCATCTCTAAAACATGCTCTATACTCTGGAACAAGTTGCCACTTGGAGTAAAAGCTGGCCCTCTTTTTTACAGCCAGTTTAAAAAAGATCTTTTGCTCCAGGGTTTTTCTTTTTCTAAATGCTTACAGAATTAGTACATTATTTTCAAATGTTTTATGTGTTAAATAGAGTTTTGCTTTTCAACTATCTAAGCCACCTGGATTAGGGGGCACATAAACTCACCAGATATATTAACCCTGACACAAAGATTGTTGTTTTCTTTTTTTTATAAGGCAGGGTGTCAAACTCAATTTCGCTGAGGGCTGCATCAGGGTTGTGTTTGACCTCGCTGGAGGGGCGGGGGGCGTAGCCAGCTCGATGTCACTAGTGTTGAGGGCACCTGTGGTGGCCCGAATGCTCTGCCAGTGAAAAAGGACTTCCAAGTTCCGTTTTCGGCTGCAACAACCTCCCGCAAAGCTCCGTTTTCACTGTCAGAGGGTTGCAGAAGGCCATCGCAGCCAAAAACAGAGCTTGGGAGCCCGTTTTCACTGGCAGAACACTTGGGCTACCACAGGTGCCCCCGACACAAGTGACGTTGAGCTGGTCATGCCCCCTTCCCCCCCAGGTCAAACACAACCCTGATATGGTCCTTAATGAAATTGAGCTTGAAACCCGTGAGTTAAACAAGGAAACAAAATCCGGACCCATTACTCCCCTGGAATTGAAATTTCAAGGATCTTCAGAGACCAGTTGCATTTGCTGGGGCCACTGTGGTTAATGCCAATCATGTGATCCCGATTTCTGGCTTTCCCTGTCATTTTCCTACAAGCAAAGTTACTGGAGAAGCAGCAGGAAGTCAGACATCACTCCTGTTCCCACTGCCTTTTTGGCTGACCATGGTCATTCTGTTTACCTCTTAAGGTAAATAAATATGGACAAAGAATGACCCAGCAGGCCATAGTGTAGGCTATTTCTCAATTTACATCTAAATAAATAAAATTTGAATTTTCCTCTTTGGAAGCTGTTCCCAATCCCTATAAAATCCCAGCAGATTGAATCTATTTGGTCTTCAAGGAGCTGGTTGAATGTCATAAATAGGTTCAGCTACAGAATCTTCAAGGAATGATTGTTGAAATATCCTCAAGATCCTGGATAGGATAGGTAACCAATTCAGGTACATTTGTTTTAGTTAGCAACATGTAGTTTTGATTTTTTTTAATATAAAATAGTTTTTATTAAATGTTTTCAAGTTTAAAAACAAAACAAGAAAAAATATTAAAGCAAATACAAAACAGATTAAAAACACAAACAACGTAACAATATAATGTACTTTTACAGCTTTCCGTATCAGCATGTACATTCTGCTTTTGTGGTTTACTATTCAATAATTGCCTTTTCATAGTTTTTAACAATTCTAATAATAATGTGATAACTATATTATAATCTAGTAGTATATAGGGAATATAATCAAATTTTACATATATACATTTTTCTTCATAGTATATTCAATAATTTTCAAAACTTTTAATTCTTGCTTTGGCTTCTATTCTCTAGTCATTTGTATAGTCTACTCCAAATTTCATAATAGTCCGACTCTCCTCTTTCTTGTAACTCCATGTAGTTTTGATTTATTTTAAAGTGCAATTAATCATTTCTGACCAGATACTCTAATAAATGTACAAAACTGGAAATTGGAATTGATTTTCCCAGCCTAGGGTGCAGCCTTATTCATATACCAGTCTGCCAAGTATATGGGCTTATTATTTTTTTCAAGGAAAAAAAAAATGAAAAGGTCTCAAGGAGAGCTTTGTCCTCAAGAGAAGCACAGAATCAGGGCAGAATGTATTCACGTCAAAAGTTTAGTCTTTGTAAATGACTCACCTTGGAAGTACATTACAAAGGGTTGACTGCCTGTCTAACTTCTCTCTTGTCACCCTCCCCATCTAACCTTTCGTCTAGCAGTTCCATATTGAATCATTCTATCTTCTACAGAATGTCTTGAAATTGAAATTATGGAAGAACTTATTGACCAAGATGGCAACTCGTGGCAATAGGATCACCTTCTGTTATTTTTGAAAAATGCTGGAAGTTTTAAAACTTTTTGTGATACAAAATATATGAAAAGGGCATCGTAAACCTTAAAAGGATGCATTGTACATAGTCCTCGGCTTATGAGCGCAATTCAGTGGTGGGATTAATTTTTTTTTACTACCAGTTCTGTGGACATGGCTTGGTGGGCGTGGCAGGGGAAGGATACTGCAAAATCCCCATTCCCTCCCAATCACTTGGGACTTGGGAAGCAGATGGGGGCGGGGCCAGTCGGAGGTGGTATTTACCGGTTCTCTGAATACTCAAAATTTCCGCTACCGGTTCTCCAGAATTGGTCAGAACC
Source organism: Natrix helvetica (assembly GCF_964273705.1). Taxonomy (NCBI): domain Eukaryota; kingdom Metazoa; phylum Chordata; class Lepidosauria; order Squamata; family Natricidae; genus Natrix; species Natrix helvetica. The sequence continues at coordinate 19,461,003 of NC_138552.1, read as the reverse complement.
TGCTGAATACTACCTCTGGCACAATTGGGATCTGAATTACCATTATTAAGCAAGTCTGTTATTAATTTTAAAACCTTTTTTTTGGGCCATGGTTGTTAAGTGAAAGTCACCATTGACTTTATTTGTCAAAAGCTGGATGAGAAGGTTGCAAATGGTGATGACATGATTCCGGAAAGTAGGAACTACTGTAAATACAAGTTGGTTGCCAAGCATGTGAATTTTGATAATGTGACCATGGGGATGCTGCGATGGTCATAAGTGCGAGGACCAGTTGTAAGTCATTTTTTTCAGTGCTGTTGTAACTTTACCTTTACCTTTTACCTTTTATTTCGATTTTTATACCGCCCCCTCTCCCCAAAGGGACTCGGGGCGGTGTACAGTCAAGTGAAATAGATAAAATAGACTACAAACATGGAAACATAAAAACATAGAAGAGGAGGCAATACAACACTGTACAGGTAAAGCAGATAAAAAACAGTATATAAACAATCCTAAAAAATACCCAATTAAAATTACCCAGTTAAAAATATATGGATCACTTTGAATGATTGCATAACAAATAATTGTAAATTGGGGACTACCTGTGGTTGTCTTTAGAAAAGCACAAAAGAGCTACCGTACTCATTTCACACCAAATGAGAAAAGCACAAACAAGCTACTCATTTCACATCAACTGTACTTCCCTTCCCATTGCAGCAACAAAATATAACTATCAGACATGAAAAAGTTCTTGATTTAAAGGACAGCCTCCTTTTTTCATGGTCTTTTGAACCCTGATAAAATATTATTAGCTAGGTAATCATTTCAGTGTCTAGCTGAAGACTAGTAGTTCCACTTTCCACATTTCAGCAAGAAGAAAAACCAACAATTTCAAAACTGGAGGTTATAAAGATTTTAGACAAGATATCACAAGCCAGGGCTATTTACTGAACTGGCAGTAAATGTATTATTTTAGTTCATAGTTAAGTTATCATTTGATAAGCACTTATCAATGGACTTTGCTCCCTTTCTTGTTAATTGTCTCAAGAATCTCAAGAACGCAACTGTTGTAAATGCCAACTTTTCAAACTTGATTAGCAATGCCTCCAGGAAGTCAGCAAGGGTCAACAAACTTTTCAGTACTCTGTGTGTGCGTGTGTATGGGCAAGCACATCAAAGCACTCACCCATGAACTTGTAAACCTCATATAAATTCACTGGGACCTTATGGAATCTGTCTACACCTTAGTATTATGGATATTTTATTTCATTCTTATTTAATGAAGACCAATAGCCACTTTTTAAGTAGGTCCCACTTTAGAAGATACCACGTGGAAGAATCTTGCTATAAATAAGCAGGTATTATATCTAATCAATCACTCAGACCTGAAACAGCAGTGACAAGGCCATTATCACTTTACAGACAGGTTGACTTCATGATGGAAAAAGTTCAAAAACATTCAATTATCTGCTGGCAGTGTTAATTCATTACTAAACAAATAACAGCCCAAAAACCTCACAGAACTAATTAGATAGTAACTTAGCAAAACAAGACAGGCCACAATCCCACAATTTTGCCCCAGTAATCAATTTCCAGTGACTGAACATCACTTGAACCAATTATTCTTACATCCAAATGAGGTGATCAGGATGATACTCTCTCATCAGCAACATTAATGTCTGTGTCAGGGTTCCAAGTAACAGCCCTAACAAAAGAAGACTCCGAGGCTTGAGTTTCCTCAAAGTTCCATTTTATTAGAGATATCATATTGGCACATCTGGGAAAACCCAAATCTGAAAGTTCCAGGTTTTCCCCACCCAAAAGAAAGTTTAGGTCCCTGCCCAGCACCCACATGACCATCACATGATCCAATCAGGCACCATCCAAATCTGGAGATACCGCCCAGTCGCACCATTGCAGCTGCAGGGCAAGGTGACCTTGACTCCCTGAGAAAATAATGTTATTTTGACTATATCTCACCCATATTCCATATTATCCCCCCTCCCATTTTCCTACAGTAGAAAATGTGGCAGGCCTGAAGGCCCAAATTTAAAAGATGGCTTCCAGGTCTGACAGTCTGTGCGGTTCTGGAATAGGAGAACCGTGGAGTCCTTGGGTCCCATCTGTTCATCTTTCAAGATTTTCGGTCACTTGGAAATGTGCATATACAGGTGGAACTCGAAAAATTAGAATATTGTGCAAAAGTTCATTTATTTCAGTAATGCAACTTAAAAGGTGAAACTAATATATGAGATAGACTCATTACATACAAAGCAAGATAGTTCAAGCCGTGATTTGTCATAATTGTGATGATTATGGCTTACAGCTCATGAAAACCCCAAATCCACCATCTCAGAAAATTAGAATATTACATGAAATCAATAAAACAAGGATTGTACATAGATTTGTATATTGAATGATGGTTTTAATCCTAAAGGATTTGCACTGGGATTTCTCATTCAGTATGTTTTTATAGTTCTTTGCTGACCATTATTCTCGTTCAGGCATTGAGATTTCTATTTTTTGCTATGCTTGTAACACTATGTAGTAATTACATAAGGCTCAGAGATTTATTTTATAAGGCATTAATTTTATTTATCAGATCTCTTAAAAAATTAAACATAAACCATGCAAGACCTCCCCCCCCCACCTGCTGTGCAATTCATCTTAAGCGGGATACTGCAAATGCTTTATTCTGTTACATCCTAAAAGACTGGAATGAGAAGGAATGTGTTTACAAAATAAGACTTCCTCCAAAGTTGAATTATGGAAGCTGAATTACAGTAAAACAAACAATTTGGCATGTACTCCAAGTTCTCCTCAAGCTGCTGTTGAGAGCTTGTTTGTGGAGGCTCATTATACAAGCTTAAGTTGTATCTTTAGAAGGTGTTATAGACATTAACTTAGCAGCATGGAAAAGGTTAGAACATTCTATGAATAATTAACTGTTTTCAACAAAGTGTGAGTGTGCAGAGACTGGGAAATATTTATCTCTTCCAGTTGCCTCAAAGCCAAAAAATATTTTTTTATAAATACACGTAGTCTAGATACTAGTCTTCTTAGTATCCTAGTAGATGGTCTAGAAATCTAATCCTCCATTTTAAAACTCAATCCGTCAACATAAAAATAAAATGACAGGATTAATAATTATTAGACAACCTGTGAGCCATGGGGTTGTTTCAGAGACATTTCATTACCTAAACAGGGAAATAGAATGACCAAGGGCAAAAATGCAGTAGGAATAACCTCCAACTCTTCCTGCCAACTTGGTGTAGCTGACAGTGTGACCACTGTAAACTGGCCTGTAAGAGGACTATGATGGGACCAGCCAATATGATCTCTGGGGGGGGGGGGGGGCTGAAGGATCGGCCAGTCTACCTAGCCCTTGCAGGGTTAGGGCAGGATTGGGTTTACTGAATCTCCAGCTGATGCCATGGCAGCACTGAAGCAGCCACAAATTTGCCAATTTCAATCCCATGGAAATCAATGTCTCAGATTTTGGATCCACCGTCTCACCCAACTGAAGTTACAGATGAGAACTAGAGTTTTAGTAGCACATAGATAGATAATAGATATGTCAGGCAATCCAATGTCTAAATGAGAGCTGCCCAGGATACTGGAAGACCTCACAAAGATGGCATTCTGGTTAGAATCAGGAAGCTTTAGTTTTAAAGAGGACGATCCTAAATGTCATAAAGACAAACGTAATTAATATCTCTTATCAGAGTACAAAGGAACAATGACGTTTGCTAGAATTTTTGTGGGAGACGGGAGGAAATCCCTTTGCGCGCCAAAGAAACAGACCTCAAATTCAATGTCCCTTCTGCTTGAAACCTTCCATGTTGGTTTTCCATTTGACTTTCTGGGGAAGCCGACAGAAGATCTCAATAGTGATCAGAGGACACTTGGCAACTGGTTGTGAATGCAATTGGTTGGCAAATGCCCGAAATGCAATTATGTGACTGTTGGGGAGTTTCATGGTGGCTGGAAGTGCTTTATGGGCTGTGTTATGAAAGCACCTATTCTGAGGCCATGGTGATTACGAAGAATTGAGTTGTTAAATGGTAATATGTTGATGACTATAAAAAGTTTGCAGAAGTCACTCCAATTCATTAATCACTTCGGAAAGTCCTAAGACTACAAATATTAGAAGCCCTGTCCTTTTGATCGGAGTGCACCTAAAGAAAGCAACAACTGAGCGCAGGAGGATTCTCCCCGTGCCTCTCTTTTACCCAACCAAGGGGCAGATTAGTCACAACAAGACCTTTGAATTGAGCAAAGAACCTCAGTCTCACTTTAGCATAGTATACAGTATTGTTCTCACTAGTGAGGCAGTGAGAGGCTCCAGGCCTTAGACCTCTCTCCAGGGCTCCACGTAACTGCATCTTGGGAGGCTTGGGATTGGGGCAGTTGAGTTAAGCTGTGATATGGCATCTCGCTTAAAGACTGCTTTACTCGATGTTTGAGATTCCAAGTCCAATTGTGATCCTAAGCGGAGGATGAGATGTGCATATTAAAAGGGGATCTTCAAACTTAAGAAAGTGTAGGAAGCATGGAGTAATGGAAAGGGTATTAAGATAAATCCAAAAGTGCCCAATTTACTTAAAAAATATTTTCCTGTTCAGTTCCTGCCCTAGTTCTTCATCCACCAATAAGTAATTTGGCTGAAAAAAGAAAGGAAGATGAGTATATTACTTTCACATATTCAATATAAATGAGGAAAAAAATAATAACTTCAGAATGTGGTTTATATCTCTGAGCAAAACCCTTTCCCATCTAATATGATTTAGATTTTTTCATTAGAGTTTTAGAAAGGGAGCACCAACAGATAAAACGGTAGAATAGAGTAGAATAACAGAGTTGGAGGGTACCTTGGAGGTCTTCTAGTCCAACCCTCTGCTCAGGCAGGAAACCCTATACCAATTCACACAAATGGTTGCCCAACCTCTTCTTTAAAACTTCCAGTGTTGGAACATTCACAACTTCTGCAGGCAAGGTGTTCCACTGATTAATTGGTCTAACTGTCAGGATATTTATCCTTAGTTCTAGGTTGGTTTGCTCCTTAACTAGTTTTCATCCATTGCTTTTTGTCTTGATAGTAGTATATTGTTTTTATCGTAGAAAATGAGAGCAAAAGTATGGAAGCTGATGGGAGCTAGAAATCTAGTAAGAGATTTTCTACCTGTACTATAACCGAGATGAGTGAACCACAATTATGCCATTTTTAAAAATGCATAAAAGGAAAAAAAAAACCATGAAAAAGATAAGGTGAACTCTTTCTTGGCTTTCCCACATGCTAAAGTTAAGATTGCATAGTTGATTTGTGAAGGGACCCACGATTTTAGGATTATTGTAAATGTGAACAATTAAGACAATGCTTTTGTAACACAATTTTCGGTTTCCAAACTATTCTTGCTGGTTAGAACTTGTTCCCTCCAAGGGAAAAAATCAGATGCCCCAGAGATTTATGTGACAACTTATCCATGTTCCCACATGTACACAGCAGAAAAGATCCTGCAAAGGCAAAAACAACAACAACCCACCAGAAACTGCAGTCTAAATCACAGGTTTTATGCAACTTGAAGATTGCAGAAGCAGCTAGACAGGTTGCTGAAACTGCGAGTTCAGCAACAAAATGATTGGTGATTTATCTCCAATGCTTCTCAAGAAAGGACAGGCGCAATTACTGTCATCACATGCAATTTATCTTTCTCAGCGCATTGAGAAGTAATTAACCTCCCCCATTTTATTACTTAGTGTATGGCACATCATACAAGGACTGGCAATACATATTAACAACTCACTTAAGATTAGTAAAACGCAGTAAAATATAAATGTTTAAAAAGATATATGTTCAAATGCAGGTGTCTACTCTAGGCCATGCAATCATTGAAGCGCATCATTTAAATTTTTTAAAAATCAGATACTGCCCTCAGCTTATAGCCCATCATGAGGTGATCTACAATTTATGTAGACCCTGCAATCACACTAAATGGAGGATATTATGCCTGATTTATACAGAGAATCCCAGAAGATGCCGGGTGAGGTGCACATCCTATTCAGGATTGCCCATTGTTGACATGGTACAGGTGGGCCTAGGACTGTTCGCCTCGTACCCTTCGCCGTCCCTTGTTCACCCCCAGGGTTCTGCCCCCAACTGTCTCCTGAGCCCAAAAGGCTGGGGTGAGCAGTATTTCAGTGAATGGCTGTGACGAAGGTTCTGGGACGGAAGAGGCTGGGTCCCATTTGCCAGGGCGAACAGCTAGGTTCATTTCAGCGGAGGAGAAATGGTAGGGGTTAATGGCTAGGGGTGAAACCTTGGGTGCAAACAAGGGGCAGCGAAGGGTACGAGGCGAGCAGACCCATTCCGGCATAGTTAGTCCTCGATTTACAACCACAACTGAACCCAAAATTTCTATTGTTAAGTGAGACTTTTTAAATGAGCCCCATTTCACGACCTTTCATGCCACATCTGTTAAGTGAATCACTGCTGATGATAAGTTAGTAATCCAGTTGCTAAGCGAATCTGGCTTCCCCATTGACTTTGCTTGTCAGAAGGTCACAAAAGGTGATCACATGACCTTGGGACAGAGCAATGGTCATACATATGCACCAGCTCCCAAGCTTCCAAATTTTGATCACAGAATCATAGGGAATGTTGCAAAGGTCATAACTTTGAAAAACGGCCACAAGTCACATTTTTCAGTGCCGTTGTAACTTTGAACAGTCACTAAATGAACTGTTGTAAGTCGAGGACTACCTGTAGTTCAAAGCCCGAAATTTTTTGTGGGCTTATTTATATGTCTTAGTGTGCAATGACCCATATGGCTTTCCATTAGGAATCAATGTTAAATTTGTTGGGCAACTATGGTCCAAGTGCCAATCCAGAGAGTCTTCTGGCTGATAAATAAGGAAGATCGGCATGGACAAACACCCCCAAAACATGTACAGGTAGTCCTCAACTTACAATGTTTCGCACAGTGACCATTCGTAGTTAAAATGTCAGTAAAAATGACTTATGACCATTTTCACACTTATGGCCATTTCACCATCCCCATATAGTTCACGTGGTTTACATTTGGATGCTTGGCAACTGGTTCACATTTATGACAGTTGCAATGTCCCGGGGTCATGTGGTCACCTTTTGCACCCTTCTGACAAGCAAAGCCAATGGGGAAACCAGATTCATTTAACAACCATGTTAGTAATTTAACAACTGCAGTGATTCATTTAAAAACTGTGGCAATAACGGTCATATAATGGGGCAAAATTCATGTAACGACATACATTTGGGGCTCAATTGTGCTAAGTTGAGGACTGCCTGTACTTTCATGAAACACTATTCAAACAGACCTGTTTGTATTCTATTTTATAGGGGCTCATCAATAATCAATTCCCAAATCTATTTTATGCCCTCCCAGCGTATGACTTTATTCTCCCTACAAATCTTTGGAGAAGATACTGAAAATTTAACAATCTGTTTAATAAATGCTGCTTAAAGTTAGCACATTTTTTTGCAGCTGAAAAGGAAACACACACAAAAAAAACTGGAATTGTGCCACAGGCCTGGCAAGACATCATCTAATTTTAATAAAATAAAATAAAACTTGTCAGTTCTTCAGTACTCCTACAATACTGCTTAAACCTTATTCTGGATTTTGTAGTTATGTGGTTTCCCGTTGCAAAAATCAACAACCACATATTTGCAAATCCTACCCAATTAGCCTCTCACTAGGAGTGGAAAATTGCTGGTAAGTAAGGAAGTAAAAAAAGAAAGAGAGAGAGAGAGAGAGGGAGGGAGAGGGAGAGAAAAAAAGAAAGAAAGAAAGAAAGAAAGAGAGAGAGAGAGAGGGAGAGGGAGAGGGAGAGGGAGAGAAAAGAAAGAAAGAAAGAAAGAGAGAGAGGGGGAGAGGGAGAGAAAAGAAAGAAAGAAAGAGAGAGAGCGAGAGAGAGAGAGAGAAAAGAAAGAAAGAAAGAAAGAGAGAGAGAGAGAGCAAGAGAAAGAAAGAAAGAAAGAAAGAAAGAAAGAAAGAAAGAAAGAAAGAAAGAAAGAAATTTAAAACAAATAAAGGACAACAGGCATCACACTGGACCACCACATGACTTTCTAAAGGCTGAGTTTTTCATCATCCAATTCCACTGGGCAAGACTTCAAAACCACAAATATTTACATGTTTATTTCTTTATCCCTTTCTGGACTTCAGAATGGGATATTTGGCTTAAGTGATTTTGCAGAGCATGCAGCTAGCCTTGGCAGAAGATGCCAAAGATCACATTTAAATTATATCATCAGTCAGACTGCTTTGATATACTCTGGTTATAAAAAGACCACCAAAGTATTATAAGGTCAACAAATTAAAAATATACAGATGAGAGATATTAAAGCTTAGTTGTATTCCTCAACATTATAAGCTAGAAGTAAACTTGCAGAAATTTTGAAGCAAGAATCGCAAATTATTGCTCACTGTGAATAGCTTTGAAATGAGATGAGTGGCAAATAAATGTAATAAATAAATAAAAATAAATCTACTTCCAAAAATAATTGAAGTCTACAGATCTCCTTCATAAAATGACCTTTAGGCCTTTTTAGTAGTCCCTAGTCAACAACCTCAGTGTAAGAATAGATTGATTTTTTTTCTGCTAAGGATAGGTAGTCCATTAACAGCTCAGGATTTCCAATTAGATTCACAGAGTCTCCCACCTTAATCTTAATACAGGTAGTCCTCCACTTACTATCACAATGGAGCCCGAAATATCTGTTGTTGAGACATTTGTTAAATACGTTTTGCCCCATTTTATGATCTTTCTTACCATAGTTGTTAAGCGAATCATTACAATTGATAAGTTAGTAACCCGGTTGTTAAGTGAATCTAGTTTCCCCATTGACTTTACTTGTCAGAAGGTCACAAAAGGGGATCACATGACTTTGGGAGACAGCAACCGTCATAAATATGAACCAGTTACCAAGTATCTGAATTTTGATCATATGATTATGGGGATGTGCAAAGGTCATAACTATGAAAAACGGCCATAGGTTACATTTTTCAGTGCCATAACTTTGAATGGTCACTAAAACTGTTGTAAATTGAGGACTACCTGTAGTTCAAAGCCTGGCATATTTTTGTTGGGTTATTTATATGTCTGCCTGACCCACAATTCAATGGTATAGTGTATGTTGTGCATATTGAAGATCTCAGATTCAATTTCTGAAAATTGGAAATACCGAGTAGCAATTAAAGAGAAAATCCCTCTGCTTTAGAATCTATTGGTCAAAATTGATACTGCTGGCTAGTAAGTGGATAAATATCCAGCAATTATATTCCCTCCACTGTTTAATTCATTATGTATATAAGACATGCTTATGATGGTATTAGAGATCTGTTAGTTGGAAATGTGATGATTTGCAAAAAAAAAAAAAAAACCCAGACAGATGGCATAAGAAGTCTATGTGGCCAAACAAAAAGATACTCTCCGGATTATGCTGATGTGGGCTTGTCATAGAAAATGGGATGAATGAAACCTAAATTACAGAATCGATTGAGTTTAGAGGAAGAAGAGTGAAAAAAGTTGTAGTTGAACTTGGTGAGATCTTCAAAGGTAAGAATTTAAAGAACAAAAGCCATTATATAAAGATATGGTAGAAGAAAGGATGATTTGCAAGGACAGAAAGTTACATAGGGAACTGTGTTGTTGTTAACTAGATTTTGTTAGACTTCCTTTTCTGTTCTTTTTTGTGCCTTTATTTCTTTACCTTGATATTTCTTATTGCCTTTCTATGCTTTGAAAAACATACAGAGATATTCTTGTTTGTTTCAAAGACATCTTAAAAATTATAATTTTATGATTGAAAGCAAAGCTTGGCAGGCTCTATGCACAACAAGCTTATTATGAACAATTCTTCAAAGTCTGTGCATACTTATTCCGCTCCTCAAAGCTACTGGAAAGGTTTTCCAGTTGAGATACCTATCAGGAGTTCCCTCTCAAAGCAACTAAATCTATTTAATCAGGGATGCAAAAACACTGATTTAAACATTGAAGCTATGATAATAATATATTATAATGCAGACATGATACAACTAGTTGAAAAATTATGAAAGCATGTGTGTCTCCATGGGTTTAAAAACTGGTGTCATAAATAGAAACTTTGCATTGTACACTCATCCAAACACAATAAACTAAGGGCCTCTTTTGAGGTGGAAGACAATTCCCTCAGCCCCCCCCCCCCAAAAGCAACAACAGCCGGAAAACTTTCTAAACACTACATGTTGTTCAAGCAATAACAATAATAATAAGCAAGCAAAGATTATACCAATAGTAATAGACATGTTGGGTCCCAAAACAACTGGAAAACCACTTGAATACCATCGGCATTGTCAAAATCACCATCAATCAATTGCAAATGGCAGCTTTGCTCAGAACAGTCTATATCCTGCGATGATAGCTTTAAGACTACCAAACAACCACATCTGCCTATCCTAGGACCTTAGGAAAGACTCAACAGGTGGATATAAATGTCAAATCCAATTTGAACATCTGGCTGACCGTGGGACGAACCATGATTGAACAACAACAACAAAGAAACATGAAAAATGCTACGTAGCATGAATGGGGCTCCCAACTTTGTGTCCCTTCTAGGTAGAACGTTTATAAAATGAAACGGCTGGGAAATGAGAACAATTTCCTTTCCCTCATGAGATAGAGAGAAGATGTTCTCCTAAAATAGCAACAAGGATGGATAGTCATAGAACTGCTTATTGCACATGATTGCTCATTAAATGCCAAGAGAGATGAGCTTAATACTTCCTGATCCAATATTCTCCATTGGTAGAACCAGTTAACTTGTTTCCTCACATCTACTAAGATTTAATAATAAAAGCAGCCTGAAGCCACTACAAAATTTAAGTCATCTATTTTTACCCTTAAGCTCTCTCACTGGAAAAGAAATATAAAGCTGAATGCAGAGCTAGCCCTAAGAAACAAAGCAATTTATTTGGGAAAACCTTCCTACTACTATCTTCTCCAATCCAGTACCCTTTTTATTGTGTTAATGTATCAGGTGTTGATACAGGATCAATTTAACTGATTGTAGGATTTTTAGAACCAGATTTATACTCTTCCGTACAGTTCTTTTTAAATTTTTAACCTCCTCCTTATGTGTATTTATATCTGTATTTATATTTGTATTTGATACTTATTGTTTGTTGTGTGGACTGTACACCGCCCCGAGTCCTTTTCGGGAGAGGGGGCGGTCTAGAAATTCGAAGAAAATAAATAAAATAAATAAATGTTGTGAATGTAGTTGGAATACAACCTCACAACTCAAGTGTATCTTCCATAAACAAGCTCTTTCGCTACTTTCAGATCCAGTTTAATGCAGAAAGAATAAGAGACCATTTGTAAACTAGGAACAAAACTTAACTGCTTTGGATAAAGGAAATAAGAGTCACAATATATAATTTGAACTATGAAAAAGTAACACTACCATAAAACGGGCGTAAAAAACTAATTTTGAAATGTTAAATTCCCTGTCCTAGTTTTGAAATGTGTGGTATTCTCCAGAGCAACCATTCAGCAATATAACCACTCCAATTTAGCAATTAATTCTCATTTCATTCAGTTAATCTCCATTGGTCCAAATTTCTAGAAAAAGCTAAAAAAAGGGTGCATCACTTGAGGTTCTTTCCAAACCAAAACTTGAAATGCAGTTCATTTTACCATGTCCGTATAAGCTTAAGACAATAATACAGTCTGATTAATGCAAAAGTTTGGACTCTTTTGTGCTCTAAGGGTTTCCTTTCCTACTCCCACTCCAACTGTTTCATAACCATTGGAAGGTTCCACATATAATATTCCCAAAACCAGGGCCGGAGCAGATGACTCAGCCATATGGCACAGATCCATTTAAAAGCTCTACTCTAATCATAAAATATGCAATGTTGTGTGGCCTCAAGAGACAAGAAAGGCGTCAGATATATGTGACATGGACAAGTATTCCTGGAAGCCAGCTGCTTAGCTATTTTTATTAAAAAAAATTGCAAAAGACACATACTACATTATAAAGACTCGCTAAACCCAAAACAAACATTGTGAAGACAGTTCTTGGAGTATTTATAAATGGCTTTTCTTTAAAGCAAAATTAAAAGCAATTCCGCCTCAAATGCTAATATTGCAAATGAATGAGTTAGCGCTGTATGCAACATCCGTCATTTTACTGTTCTTTGGCACCATTCTGCCCATATTAAGAGAAAGTCTTTTCTCCAAAGTACCTCACAACAGTCAAAATGTTACCTCAAAATGCATTAGAATCTACAGGAGGAAACTTTTAAAAATTGCACGTAAAAGTCCTTCCACACAGGCATGTCCTGCCCTTAGCCAACAATTATACACACCCTCAAAATGGTACTGTAAGAAGGCTGAGTACACCTTAGAAGAAAAATGCTAAGTTACTCTGAAAATGCTAACAATTCATTTCTTGTTTTGCCCAGCCAATACATTAACTCCAACATGAAAATGATTTTAAGAATGAAAGTGTAGTAGGCCATCTGAAATGCTGCTTGAACTTTCTCAGTAATGTGGGTGAAAAATTCTGAGCTGTTATTTGAATTAGGCAAAAATATGCCAGTTTTTATTGGGAAAAGCTGCAAGGAAATGTTTTCTGATGAATGACATACATTTCCTTTACCTACTTGCTATAAAATAACCAACTAAAAACCACTAACAATTCAAGAGCTGTGAAATTTGTCTAATATTTTATTTATTAATAATTTATCAATTTATTAATTAATAATTTATCAATTTATTAATTAATAATTTATCAATAAAATAATATTTTATTTATTGATCCACTATTGCTAATGAATTTATGAAAGAGGAGCCTTTCCATAGGGGGAAAAATCAATTTTTCTTCCCTTTCAATTTTTGATATGGACAACTTTCTACCACACACTGATCTTTTTCGGTGTACATGTTCCATATAGCTACATTAATAATCTCAGCTAGTATCCAAGATGAAAGTAAACAATATTTTCTATTTATCCTTTCTTACATTATCTAAATCATTATTTTGATTGTGCTTAAACTTAGGCACAAAGGCCCAATACTGATGTGAAATCACATCATTAGTTAAATCTTGGAAAGCAACATGGTTATTGTAGTTAGATTCTGATTGTCCCATAATCTAATGGAGAGCACAAAGTACAAGACTGAACAGCAGAGGGAATAACATGTTCCTCACACAACACTTTTTATCTATTTCTAGTCCCAATCAGATTGCAGAAAGTAATAACACTTTTTGCTAGTTTCCTTGAAAAGTGAAATCACTGCAGGTGCAAAGGGACACCTTAGTTCGGTGTTTGTTGACCTTTGCATTTTTAAAATATATGGACTTTGCTGGCTGGGGAATTCTGAGAGTTGAAGTCCACATGTCTTAAAATTGCTAAGGTTGAAAAATACTGCCTTTATTCAGTTTGACTACCATTTCCCATCACCTTCAGTCAGTGCAGCCATTGGCCTGCAGGTATGATAGGAAGTCCAATCCAGTCAAAATATGCCAGCTCAAGCTATCAGCAAATGAATGCTGACAGCTACATGTGCCCTGAAATTAACATAACTGGCATGGAAAAATGCATGATGTGATAGTACGATAATCAGTTTGAACATCTTTAACAAGTAGATGTACAAGATGGAGGTATTCTTATCCAGGCAGACATAATTTTGAGACAGGAATATATGTCACATTCTCAACATTTCTTGCTTTTAAGGTACACCTGCCAGGTGAATGCCACTGCAAAAAGGGGGCATGTGTCAAGACATTAAGCATGACTACAGTTCTGGGTTAGGTCCAGAATTAACTGTACATTAAGCGTGACTACAATTCTGGGTTGAATCCAGATGCCATCATGCTTTAAAACTGATCTACTGATGATCATCATGTTTAAGCAGACTCATTCAAACCGCAGGAGCAAGGTACTACAATCTAATGTAAATCACATTAATTTCACTGGTCTACTCTGCACATGAGCAAGTCTGAAGCCAAGCCAGAACTTAAATAGTAAAATGAAAAGTTTATTTGAAGTGAGAAGGCAGTGCCATAAGATCCAATACATAATTTTTGTTTAGCATGAGACACTATGACTTTTAAAAAGAATAGCAAGACTTTGCTACAGCTGTAACCCATAACACAACCCCATCCTATCTTATCTGTCTTAATAATCTCTCCCTAACTCACTCCAGCTTGGTACATCTTCAAAAAATAAAACCCAAGGAAGTGAGAAACCAAGATTCGGGAAAGGAGAAAGAAACAGAAGACTATACAAGAGCTATAGTTTAGAGGTAAAATTTGTTAATAAATTCCAGTTATGTGGTTTCCTCCCTTTACCGAACCTTGGATCCATTCTTTTGAACATATAGTAACCACAAGGTTGGAGTTAGAAAGTTGAAATATTGAACGTTGAAGCCTCCAAAAGGCTATGCACAGCCATTTTTGCAAAAGGGGCGGGGTTTCAGGAGGCAAAAAATGCTGTATTTAGTGTATAAGTCACACCCAGATTTTCAGCCTCTTTCTTGAGGCAAAAAGGTGCGTCTTGTACTCCGAAAAATACGGTATATCCTGCAGACAGCATTTTCCAGATGTATTGAATGAGAACTTCCATAATGCCAAGACACACCACCTTCTTTTGCTCAGTGTTCAAGCAAATATTGTCAACTTCATAAATCACACAAGCATAAACCCTGCTTTAGCTAATAAACCAAAAGCGGCTGGGTTTGTTCTCTAGGTGGTTAACCGCAAACTGCTTTTTAGCCACAATGATTTAGTTCACACATCACACTAAGCAGAACCAAACAAACCACATCACGACTTGAATTGATGTGTGAAGCCAGCCACTTAATGAAAAGTTCCATCAATGTTTATTTACCCTTGAGTTAATGTCGGTGACAACTGTACCACATCATTAATAACCACCTCCACACATAGCCACTATTACCTGTAAGCAGAGCCAAGAAATTCTTTGAAAAAGTTTGCCTACTGAAAGGGATAAAAAGCAACTCACTAGCAGAGCAGACCTGGTTTATGTTATCTGTTTACAAGATGTCCTGAGGATACTCCAGAAGATACCAACACTGTGGATATACTAATAACTGAAATATAGTGACATTTATCTTGCAGCATATCTATGCATTTAATGAAATGAGCTGCAGTTTATGAAAACGTCTGCATTTAAATAACTTTTTTAAATTGAAAAAAGAGCTACCAGACTCCTTAATTTTTGCCATCATGCCACTAATTTAGTTCTATTAGTGCATTCTGTAGTAGCCATTTTAGCTTTGTCTAGTCTAGTGGTTGAGGCATTAGGCTCCTCACACAGGAGACTGTGAGTTCTAGTGCCACCATAGCATGAAAGTTGTCTAAGTGACTTTGGGTCAATCTCTCTCAGCCCAACTTACCTCACCAGGTTGTTATTGTGGGGAAAACAAGATGAGGAGGGATATTAGATATGTTGGCTAGCTTGAGCTCAAGTTCAAGTTGAGCTTCAAGTACACTAGCCTAGGGGTTTGCATTCCCATGTTGAACTGGGAATTCATTACCATAAAACTTTGCAGGGAAAGTCTTCAAACATTCTCCATGGTGGTATTTCCAATTGTGTTTCTCTGGCATGTGACAAAATGCCGGATTGCTGCAAAACATAGCTTCCCATATACCACTTTTCTTAAAAGAAGGAATAGGATACAAGTAGTCCTCAACTCAGTGACGTGCGGTGAGGTTTATGGCTGGTGAGGCTGGTGACGTCATCAGCACGAGCCGCGGTCCCCTTCACGTTGACTCAGGAAGGAGGGGAATGGGACCATGTGTGCAGGAGGCTAGCACTGAGGAGCCTCCTGCACACGTGGTCCCATTCCCCGCCTTCCTGAGTCAACATGAAGGAGAGCGTGGCTAAAGGATAAAAAAATCCTTTTTTAATTTTCATGATGAGCGGTGAGGCTCTGCCTCCCCTGCCTCCCCTGACCGCACGTCCCTGCCTCAACTTACAGCCACAATTGACCCCCAAAATTTATGTTGCTAAGTGAGAAATTTATTAAGTTAGTTTTGCCCCATTTTATGACTTTCCTTGCCACATTTGTTAAGTGAATCACTGCAATTGTTAGGTTAGTGACACAGTTGTTAAGTGAATCTGGTTTCCCCATTGACTTTGCTTGTCAGGACAACGCAAAAGTGGATCCCATGACTTTGGGACACTGAAACTGTCATAAATGTGAGTCAGTTGTCAAGCATCCAAATGTAAATCATGTAACCATGGGGTTGCTGCAATGGTCGTAAGTGTGAAAATGGTCATAAGTCACTTTTTCAGTGCTGTTGTAATTTCGGACGGTCCCTAAACGAACTGTTGCAATTCAAGATCTATCTGTGTGTGATTATTTTCTAACATGGTTTTGCCCATTTTTTTGACCCTCTAGATTATCTCAAGTGTGCCATGCAGCGGAAAGATGCCACAATCTGTCAAATGTTTTTACGTAAACTTAAAATAGCAAAACACAAAAACAAAACCACAACAACTAAGCAAAGTTATAAATACAGTAAGAAACATTTTCTGGGAACCAGATAGCTCATTAACAACTTCTTTTAGTTGTCTTTTATGTTATAAACACACACATGCATACTCCTTTGAAGAAGATTTTTTTTCCCCCAAACAGTGAATGTCAAAACAGGAAGATTCAAGTGGAAGATGGATGGGAGCCAGCCTAAGAGAGCTTTATCAACTCTTAGCATACATCCTGACATTTTGCAAGATGATATTCCTGAAAATACAACAAGCAAAGTCAATGGCGGCTAGATGTTTAAGTGAGGATGTAATGGGGAACGGTGATGCAGATCAAATAAACCACAGAGTTAAAATAATGCGCTTGAAAACAACATCTGGGGTAAAAAGACGTTCAAGAAAAGCATCAAATAACCTTACCCCATAAATTCAAACAGGCTGCTTTTCCTTCACCAGGCCGTAACAATTTCGTTTGTGTTTGCAAATAGACCACAGGTATTCCTTGACTTAAGGGCACAATTGAGCCCAAACTTTCTGTTGCTAAGTGAGACAGTTGATAAGTGAGTTTTGCCCCATTTTACAACCTTTCTTGCCATGATTTTTAAGTGAATCATTGCAGTTAAGTTAGTAACACGGTTGTTAAGTGAATCTGGCTTCCCCATTGACTTTTCCTTGCCTGACCCTGGGACACTGCAACTGTTGTAAATATGAGTCAGTTACCAATGTTTTTGATCATGTGACCAAGGGGATGCTACAATGGTTGTGTGAAAAATTGTCTTATTTTGATACTTATTTCATTGCAGTTGTTAACTATGAACAGTCGGTAAACAAACTGTTGTAAATCGAGAACTACTGTATATTTCCGCCAAATTAGTTGAAAAGTGCCATACTGAGGGTTTTTTTAAAAAAAAAAATAAACAAGCTTAGACATAAGACGTTATTAGTTCATGGGGACTTGCTTAAAAAGTAAAAATTGTTAACACACTATGAAGCTATGTAAGTTTATTCTCCTACCAGATGAAAAGAAAAGAAATGAGATTTAAATTTTTATTTTATTGTAATTAACAATAGGTCCATAATCCTCCTGGTTTGATTAACTGTTTATAATGAGCAGAATGAATAATCTTAAAGAGGAGCCAGCAAACAAGGCATCAATCAGATAAAAAAAGATATCTGAGTCTGGGTCAGAATTGTAACCTGAGAAAGAAAAATCTTTTCAGATAAGATTTTCCTAGTTCTCAGGAAGAGAAAGGGAGAGAGGGAGGGAGGGAGGAGGAAAACATATTCGGATTTGCAAGATTCTGTTACTATTAGCCTAATATTAAAAATAGTATTAGCATGTGTGACTTTGATTTTCTAGTCTAGTCTACGTTGAAAAGCTGGCCCTGTTTAATGCTATTTCTCCTTTGGGTAGTTTTGGAGCAGAAGTCAACACTTAAGGATTACATGCATAAATTACTATTCAAAGAGAGCTGCAGGAACTTAAATACAACTTGCTTCTTAGTAAGATCTTCTCACTCCCATTAGAGACATAATAGCTACAGGCCAAAACCAGTTATAGATTTTTTTTTACAGGAGTAAATTGGTCCTATCTTCTAAATTTTAGGCTCATGTGTTTCCTCCGGCTTTCATACATTCAAAGAACCTCAAATTAGAGAAAATGTAATGAAACACTTATATGTTAGGGAAAATTGTATGGAATTGCTGCATTACCAGGGAAAATTGCAGATGATATGGATACAGGTTATTTCTTAGTTCTAGGTTGATTCCCTCTTTAAGTACTGTAGTTTCCAACTACCGTTTCTTGTCCTACCTTCAAATGCTTTGGAGAATGGGTTGACTTCCTCTTCTTTGTGGCAGCCTTCCCCCCAATATTAGAACATTGCTTTCATGTCGCTAGTCCTTCTTTTCACTTTACTAGACACACCCAATCCTGCAATCGTTCTTCACATGTTTTAGTATCCAGTCTCCTAAGCATCTTTGTTGCTCTTCTCTGCACACTTTCTAGAAAATAGTATTTTTAAAAAAATATGTAGCATTTTTCAACTTGGGGGTGTCCTCTGAGTAGCTTACGTGAAATTAACAGCAAACCTGTCAACAAAACTTTAAAAAATTGTGATAATCAAGGACTGAAAAAGTACTTTGAGAGAACACTGCCAAAAGCCAAATTTCTGGGTGGACATCATTAGCTTAATCTGACAGGTATAAGCTTTTCCAAAAAAAATCTACCTTATGTCAAGGAGGGAGGAACGGTTATGAGAATAAATTCCGACTGAATTCGGGATGGGAGAAAACAGGAATGCTTTTTTGACACATACCTGTTTTATCCACAATGCTATTGTAAGAACAGAAGTGGTCATGCTCTTCTTATAAGAAAAGGGTGAATTGCGACAAAAACTAAAAATGAAAACTCTGTTTATTCTTCTACTCCTCACAGAAGTGAGGACTGGAACATTAAGATCCACCAGGGAGTATATGGGCAAACTTAGAAATATGTGCTGTTGAAAATTCTCTTGGGGGCAAGTAACATAAATCTCGACCAGTGTTCATAAATCCTTCCATTCCCCAGTTGAGGATCAATAAGCCAGAGGTCATGGGGTCATGAAGAGCTAAATGGTGTTCTACATAAAAGGTCATATATGTACTTCATTCCACATGCATAAACAACCAACCGCGCAAAGATAAGAGCCAAGGGCATAGACCAGTGCTGGCTGGTTTATAAAACAAGTATTAGTTTCAGGGTCCTTGCTTTCCACAGGCTTCTTAGACATGTCACTGGATTATGGCCAAAGTACTTAATGCTTCTCAATTAAAAGAGAAACATCGTTGTTGAAAATTGCAAAAGGATAATAATAAAACAGAGATCGTTTGTCGTTATATAGACAATTGTAGATTCTTATTAGAACCATACTAAATGCTTCTAAGATTTTTGTAATGGAATCTATGCCATCAATTCATACTTCCTGCCAGAAGCACATTCCTGCATAGAAAGAATTCAAGAACAGACCTGACCACAATATATAGTCAGCAGTATAATGCATTACTTAGGGCCCTACTCTCCCCACCACAAATCCCCAAAGATTTCCTTTAGTAAAACAAAAGTCCATTCAAAATGCTCCAAACAACTGGAAACATCATTCCCATTCAGACATTTGTGTTTGACCAAATCCTTGGAAGTGTGAATGGAAGCAATGGATGGAAACTAATCAAGGAGAGAAACAACCTAGAACTATGGAGAAATTTTCCGGTATTTGGATAAATGAATCAGTGGAAAGGTTTGCCTTCAGAAGCTGTGGGTGCGCCATCACTGGAGGTTTTAAAGAAGAGATTGGACAAAATTTGTCTGAAATGGTACAGGGTTTTCTGCTTGAGCAGGGGGTTGGACTAGAAAACCTCCAAGATCTTTCCAACTCCTGTATGGGAGCAGGAGTCTTGCCCTGCCCAAGTTTCTTATCCATTTGCTGTTAGTTAAAGACTTAATAAGGATTGTGGTGAGATGCCAAACAGACATCATCACCAGTTGCAAGTTTGTTTAACAAACTTATAAATTTTACAAAATGTTCATTTCATAAAATCATGCAGTTGAAAGAAGGCTAATTTAGGCTGTCAAGTCCAACTCCTTGCTCAGTTGAAGGATCCAAATGAAAGCATTACGTTTATGGTCCCAATTACTCAGTGGAGAACTAAACTTACACAGTTTCTTCTAATATTCATTTGAAATCAGCTTTCCTGTATCTTAACTCCATTATTTTCTGGAACAAAAGAGAACAGACCCTGAACCTCTGAATTATATCACTTTAGTATTTAAAGAGTGTGATATCATCTATCAATCTTATCTTCTTAGGGTTAAATATTTAAGCATTTTCAATCTGTCTTGCTTGGTCTTAGTTTCTAATCCCCTGCTCATCCTCGGTTCCTTTCCTGAATCCGTTTTAGTTTTTCTGAGTCCTTCTTAAAATATAATGTTCCAGACTGACTCAATATTCAAGGTGGAACCGACTGCAGATAGTCCTCTACGTACAACTACAATTAGCCCAAAATTTCTGTTGCTAAGCAAGACAATTGTTAAGCAAATTTTGCCCCTTTTATGACCTTTTTGCCACAGTTGTTAAGTGAAGCAGTGGAACTGTTAAGTGAATATGGTCATTAAGCGAATCTGGCTTCTCCCATTGACTTTGCTTTTCAGAAGCTGGTTGGGCGGCTTACAAATGGTGTAACAAGACAGTGCAACTGTCATAAATAAATGCCAGTTGTCAAGTGCTAGAATTTTGATCACATGACTACGGGGAGGCTTCAACAGTCTTAAGTGTGAAAAATGGTCATAAGTCACTTTTTTCAATGCCGTGATAACTTCAAATGGTTGTAAGTCGAGGACTACCTGTGTTACAGAATAAAGTGAAAGCATGACATGTTATGATTTGGAAATTGTACTTCTGATGAGCCTAAAATGCAGCCACATTAAAAATTGAATGTAGCAGTGTAAACAACTACTAATCCAAGATTTTATTTTACCAATATAATTACCAGGGTCATTCCATACTTGTTTACTTTAAATGTGTACAATTGCTTATACAGATTAGATCCAACTGCTTAACCAATACATAACTAAGCCTTCACCAACAATGTTTTCTTTTGTTCTCTTAGAACAAAGCCATGTTGTGGCTTTTGGAACAATGAAGAACTCCTCAACTGGTCATAAAACATCCATCTGTATTTTCACTCACCATAGCAAATAGAGGTAGTTACAACCATTTGTTTAATGATTGTTTGAAGTTACAACAGCACTGAAGAAAGTGGCTTAAGACTATTTTTCACACTTATGAACTTTGCAGCATCCCTATGATAACTTGACCAAAATTCAGACACTTGGCAACTGACTCATATTTATGACAATTGCAGTGTATTCTCACGTGATCACCTTTTTGTCACCTTCTGTCACGCAAAGTCAATGGGGAAGCCAGTTCACTTAATAGTCATGTTACTAACTTACCAGCTGCAATTATTCCCTTAACAATTGTGGCAAGAAAGATGGGACAAAACTCATTTAACACTTAGCAACAGAAATTTTGGGGTCAATTGTGGTCATAAGTCAAATACTAACTGTATGTTACTACATTTCAGTGACTATAAGAAGCCAAAGTCATCCATCCTGTATTAGAATTGCAAAGATAAATAATTTACAGTAACAGAGTTGGAAGTGACCTTGGAGGACATTTAGCCCAACCTCCTGCTCATGCAGGAGATCTATAGCAGGGGTCTCCAACGTTGGCAACTTTAAGACTCGTGGACTTCAGGAAGTTGAAGTCCACAAGTCTTAAAGTTGCCAACATTGGAGATCCCAGATCTATAATATTTCTGACAAATGGCTATCCAGTCTCTTCTTAAAAGCCTTCAGTGACTGCACAAGTTTAGGGGTGCTGATCTCTAAGCTCTCCATTCCAAGACTAGGAAAAGTTTCTAGAATTGGTTCAACTGCTGATCCGCCTCCCCAGCCAACAAGTAACACAAAAATAGGGATACAGTTCACTGAAAAACTTTTTATTCTGGTAGTCTGTGAAGCCGAACGCACCAAATGTGCGTGACAATTCCCATTCCAGTGATGGGATGTTCCAGTTCTGGTTTTCTCTTGAATCACGCCAATACAAATTTAATGTAAATCATTTGGAACAGAAAGCGCTTTGTAACATTGTGGACATGAAATTGCTTGCACTTGTATGCACCAAAGAATCTGCAGAACTATTCTACAAAATTCCAAAAGATCATATTCATTAATTGCTTCTTCTGACAAAAGAGTTGCTGACCGAACTGCAAGTGATTTCTGACACGCACAAAAGCTCAGCTTTGTAAATAAAGCTGTTTCCACCTGCACAGAAGGCCATTTACAAAAATCTAAAGCCTTCCAGGCTCACTGCAAACAGTCCCAATCTTTGGCTCCTGGCAGAGTCCCACTGCCAAAGACTTTTGCAAATTTGAAAGTAAATGGAGCAATTATTGGACTGTCCTCAAATTACCTATCTCCTGCCATGACCCTCAAATTCTTCCTTCCCAGTCAATCCCTGTATACTGGTCCTGAATTCTTCCAGCTGCCTTCTTCTCATCTCAGCTTTTCTCAATTAGTAATATTAAAACAATTTAAGGTTCCATGATGTCATGAAGGAAGCATCTCAATTGCAGTCTCCCCAAAGTATCACATAATACTAATGCCAAGCAATCTTGAGTCCTTTAAGTGTTGGATTTCAAGTTTCCCCCTACCCATAATTTCTGTATCCAAGCTGTTTTTTTTCTGTAAACACATTTGTTTGACTTGCTCAATGATCTCCCCCATGCCATTTCCCCCTCAAATACTAGAAACAAATAGAGGCAAAGCTGTTCCCAAGACTAAATATTAAGTATTTCAGTTCTCACAATGTAACCTACATCAGTGTCAATGCTTCACAGTATTTCTTTAGATATTGGCCAGATTTCTACCTCATGCTGAGACATAATGCAGTTAGCCTGGCTTGGGCCTAAGAGTGTTGTACTTAAAGTATTGATAAATAAAACCTTGTTTTACAGCAGTAAATCACAATTGGAAACCATGACTGCTTGTTGGCTTATTAACTGCCATTGAGGCATAGAATGATATAGAAATGTATGCATATTGATAGTCATATTACTTAGTGTTTGCAATTCGCTTTTTGTGCCCCAAACTAATTTATAAAGATGCAAAATAAGGATAACAGACAGCGAGAGAAATTAGAATTTGTCCAAACTAAACATGCCTACTTTGCTTGTCTATAAGTTTAACACTTATTAGTTTGCTCAATAATTAAAACAAAAAATTATCTTTGTTTAGGAAGTTTATCGTCTCTCTCTGCTGTACTTTTCTTTTCTTCAGATGAGGTTAAAATCAGACCATGTTTCATGTTCAGATCATGAAACCAGATACAGAGTGAGCTATAATCAGTTTGTAAATCTTTGAAATATTGAATTCTTTAATTTCAGAACCTTTGCCACATGTGAGACTTATTTCCTGAACTGGCTGAAATAACTAGAGAAACCTAGTGTTTTCTCTCACCTAATCAATATAACCTATCTTCATTTTCTTATGTTTTGAACTCACTTTCTTAAATCAAATGACTCTCCAAGTAATGTTGAAGACCTAAGTAAAGATTCATCTAAGGAACTCAAGGACCAAATGCAACTGATTAGTCATTGCTCTAATACACCCATCATAAGGATAAAATATTCATGAATTGGCTTATTCAAGACTTTTTAACCCAAAGCTGTATTAACCAGGATTGACAGAAGTTTATGATGTGACACATCTGGAAGGCAACCTGTTAGAGAAGACTTAACAACAGCTTAGCTACTGTTAAAGTTACAACAGACCTCTCAGACCAACTTAGGCTCGGTTTTCGGAGTTTCAGCAGCCACACTCATGCATTGCAAATAATCTTTTGGGTACTTCGCAAATAGCTGATATTTACAACTGTTTGCAGCATTCTGTGCTTATGTGATCACAATTTTCCAGAGTTTTCAGTGTTTATTTTCAGTTTATGGCAAAAAGGCCTATGGGGAAAATGGACCAGTTTAACATCATGATGTTTGCTGAAATGAAGCTGAAAAGTTTGTAAAATCGGGTGTGCTCATGTAGTGAATCTGACTTTTGGCCGTAATTCTGAGCTCAATTATTGAGGGCTGCTTGTATCCTAAAAGGTTGGCAAAAGTGAAAAACCAAGAATGCCCAATTCAACAGCCTACAACAGAATAGGTTTGCTGTAAGAAGCTAGAAGACATAAACAATAAAATATCTTGGTGCTGCCACTTTTAAAGCAAAATGTTTGAAGAAACTTAGGTGCCTCCTTACCAGAAACCCAACTCTTAACAACTTACAGATTACAGAGCCTATCTACCTACAAGCTCCAGGTGCAGCCTTAGACCAACAATGCATTTACCCTGGAAAAAAATCATTACTTTTTCATGCCAGATCTATTCATAGTTCATATTTGAGCTCTGACAACGACAGGATTTCAAATTTCTTGAATTTGGGTAACTTTTTTCCACAAGAATGTTTTCTTTCATGATATTTGGAAATCCTGAGGAAAAACCATAATACTGGACCATGGGCTGTGTATTAATAGAATCCTGACATTGCACCAAAATATTTTAATTTAAAACACACCCTGTAAACCAAAACCTGTTGCACAATTCCTGTAATTTTTAGCCTCTCTGTTTTGGCAAGCAAATGTGCAAGTGGCTTTTCAAATTCCCAGAATTTAAAGTTTAGTTTCCCTTTTGTGTTAGAAGTTTTGTACAAAGTTTTGTGTTGTCCTTTTGTACAAATTCTCTGGTTATTCTTTGAAGAGGCCCACTGCATTTACTTTTTAAAAGGCAGAGAAAAAAATGAAACTGAAATATAAACCACTGGCTCTGCCACATAAATGTGACTCCAGGAAATGTGTCAAAATAAATACGGATTAATTCTAAATTCTGATTAATAATGTATTTGGGTTAATACCATGTTCTACTAATAAATTCAGAACAAAAAACGCCCCTTACAATTCTTTTTTGTTCACAGCAATTACTTTGAAAAGCCACTCAACATTATCCCTGAAAGTGGAGTTCGCAAAATTGCTAATGTAATGTTTTTGTTTTGTCAAGCAACACCTTTCAGTCCTCACAATATTAAAGAGGGTCGATTCCTGCTTTGCATACTACAATATTCTCAGGACTAAGTGGGCCAGAGTACTTGATATATAGATAGTCTTTAACTTGAGACCACAGTTGGGACCAGAATTTCCATTGCTAAGCAAGACAGATATTACATGAGACATGCCCAACTTTATCACCTTTCTGCCCTGGGTTGTTAAGCACATCACTGCCATTAAGTGAATCATGCAGTCATTCAGAGAATCTGACTCCCCCCATTGACTTTGTAAGAGGTCTACTGGGATGGCTGCAAATGACACTGTTTGCCAAGCATCTGAATTTTGATCACATAACCATGAGGATGCTGTGATAATTGTAAGTGCAAGGACCAGTGGCAAATCATTTTTTTTAGTGCCCCTGTAACTCTGAACAGTCACTAAATGAATGGTTCTAAATCAACAACTATGTATATACACAGTTGGGTATATGTTTCAATGTTTGCCTTTACTTACGAAGGGGGGGGGGAGGTGATAATTCTTGGTGGATAATTCCACTAGTGTACTGTTATTGAGATGTATATTTCAAAAAATCCCCAAACCACACTCTTAACCTACTGACTTTATTACCCTGATGAATGAAAGACAGGATACAAAATCAAATAAATAAGGACTGTTTTAAAAATCTTGCTGCTCCTTGCTGAATAATTTCTAATTTGAGGTCCATTTGTTTGCTTATAAGATGTAGTTCGCTTCTCCTGTTGCAGGCATACTAACTACAGACAGTATCTTACATCTGACTTTTTTTTTCCCAGCCAAGGGGACTGATCTCCTTGAGGTGAAGAGGGGGAGTTAGAAGTTTTAATTTCCCCCGAGACCAGGTCACAGGCTAGGTCATTCCCTGTCTGCGGTAAGGCTATACACATCTGTAGACATGTGTCTTCTGAAAAAGAACTGATTCCTGTCAAAGATAGGGGTCACCGCAATTGCTAGACCACAGCCAGACAACATACTTCCCTTCCACTTTTGGTCTGATCGTTACAGTATTGATTATTTAGAAAATTTATCTTCTGAAGGAGAGTTTTCAGCTGTTGAGGACTTACTCTATCAGATGCTGAAAAGACTAATTTTACAAGTTTGGGGCCAGCTTTGACCAGGCAGCAATGTAACGTAAATTTCAGCATTCCAAATTGCTTTGAACACATTGTATGGCATAGTATCTTTGGCCTTGAATAATGTAAGCAAGTTATTGCAAGGACAAAGCATATTCCTTGAATATGAAAGATGGTAGGCCACAAGAATTTCTAGTCTAGTGTGCCAGTTTCATTCTGAAGACAGCCTCTGAGTAGCAAGATGTACAGAAAGCACCAAAAGTGGCTATTTAAGGAAGGCTGATATTGAGGAGTTAATATTGTATGTACGTGAATTCCTTGTTGGAGAAGACAAAGATCACTCCCAAAGCAATCAACTGTAAGACAGTTCCTGTTTCTGAACAGAGGAAGTCTTGCTGGGATGTAGGGCAACAAAATCTTAACAATACTTTGGTGTGGATCTCCGAAGCAGGGAGTACCTGATTACTCAGTCGGTAGTGTGCGGGTGTCAAACTCGTGGCGTCACGTGACATAACATGATGTTTTTCCCCTTTCATGGAGCTGGGATGGGCGTGGCCTACAATGATGCATCCAGCCCACAGACCACCAGTTTGACACCCGTGGTGTAGAGCAGTTCTCTCTCAACCCCACAGAAATTCCAAGAAGCTTATGAAAATATCAAGTCCAATGCTCCAATACAACAAATTTCAGATTAGACCTTTATTCTCAGGCCAATAATGCTATTTGCAATATTAAGGCTTTTAAAAAGTTTCAACACTAAAAAGTAGCTAAATGCTACAAAGGAACATATACAATAATACAATAATACAATAGTAGAGTTGGAAGGGACCTTGGAGGTCTTCCAGTCCAACCCCCTGCCTAGGCAGGAAACCCTATACCGTTCCAGACAAATGGCTATCCAACATCTTCTTAAAGACTTCCAGTGTTGGGGCATTCACAACTTCTGGAGGCAAGCTGTTCCACTGATTAATTGTTCTAACTGTCAGGAAGTTTCTCCTCAGTTCTAAGTTGCTTCTCTCCTTGATTAGTTTCCACCCATTGCTTCTTGTTCTGTCCACAGGTGCCTTGGAGAATAGCTTGACTCCCTCTTCTTTGTGGCAACCCCTGAGATATTGGAACACTGCTATCATGTCTCCCCTAGTCCTTCTTTCTCTTAAGCTAGACATACCTAGTTCCTGCAACCGTTCTTCATATGTTTTAGTCTCCAGTCCCCTAATCATCTTTGTTGCTCTTCTCTGCACTCTTTCTAGAGTCTCCACATCTTTTTTACATCGTGGTGACCAGAACTGAATGCAGTATTCCAAGTGTGGCCTTACCTTGGAATACTGCATGTGCTCATATATAGCCTGGAAGCACTTACAAACCTATTTGGAAATATTATACAGGTAGTAAACCTATGACCATAATCGGGACCAGAATTTTTGTTGTTAAGGAAGACGATTGTTGAGTGAGGTATGCCTGATTTTAAAACCTTTTGCCATGGTTAAGTAAATCATATGGTCATTAAGTGAATCCAGATCCCCACACTAATTTTGCTTGTCAGAAGTCAAGTTGCAAATGGTGACCACATGACTTTAGGATGCTACAACCATAATAAATAGATGCTGGTTGCCAAGTGTCCAAATTTTGATTATGTCACCATGGTGTGCTGCTATTGTCCTAAATGCAAGGACTGGTTGTAAGTTACTTTTTTCAGTGCTGTTGTAAATTTGAACAGTTGCTAAACAAATGACTATAAGCCGAAGACTTCAATACCAAATTTCTAATCTAGTTGGAGGGCAGGACTATAAAAATGAATGGGAAGAGCTTGATGCATGTATAAAATGGAAACTGAAATTGAAAAAGTGAAAGATGCAGTTGAGAATTAGAAAAATAACAAGTTCTATACAGAGAAGGGCTGTATTTGTATATTTTATTAGCCATTATTTATTAACATGGTTTATTAAATAAACACAACTGGCTAACATCCCCATTGTGCTAAATATTAAACCAAATGGCTGGGTCCAAATAATAGGTAATTTTTTGCAACTATGCAAAACATTAAATGTATATTATGGTGTATGAAGCCAGTCTGTTTCACCTCCTTTTATACACTGACTGGGCAAGTATCATCCTATCAACAATTGATAAAACATACATTTATGCAGCATTTTATAATCTGCTCCCAAATCAGAATTTTATTAAGAATATTCCAAGTTTTGGTCTAGCTGTCATTAAATAACAACTGGGAGCTCACATAAAAAATACAGGACAGGATAAACTGTGCAGTTTGCTCATTCTGGCTTTTAGAAAATTGAGCAAAAATTTCACTTACATGGCAACTGAGAAAAGTGTCATGGGAGAGCTTTCATAAAACACAGTAACTATTAGAAACAGTTTTCAACCTTTGAATGGAAACTCAACAGTTTATCTTGAGTTCACTGCAGCAGTTTCCTATAGAAGTAAATCAGTCTCTAAGTAAGAAACAGAACATTCAGTTACTGCTTCCAAAGACAAAATCTTTTTGAAGACATTTTTTGGGGGGTGGGGAGGAAAGACAACTAATGTTTCAAGAATAACTATAAGGCAAGGTCAAGTAGTAGGATTCATTGTTAAGGCTGAGACACACAGAGATGCAATATGAAACTATTCTTAAGCTTCCTTCCATGGAAATTGCCTGGTATGCAGAGGAAAAATACACAATGGCTGAACAATTACATTCCAATGTTACCAAAAAAAAAAAAAAAAGGGGGGGGGGGACAGGAGACAAATGCCAAAATTTCCAGGCAAGCTACCTTAAAAAAAAAAAAGCTGAAAACATTTGTTTGTATGTATGGCTACCAGTGACTGCAAAATGATGCTTCGTTCAGAAGTGTCTCCAGCCCGAGTAAAAAAGCACAGGTAAGTTAAAGCAATAGGGGGCAGAGGTGGTATTCAGCCGGTTCTGACCGGTTCTGGAGAACCAGTAGCGGAAATTTTGAGTAGTTCAGAGAACCGGCAAATACCACCTCTGGCTGGCCCCGTCCCCGATCCATTCACTGCCTCCCGAGTGCCAACTGATCAGCTGGGTCTTCTTTTGTTGCCCTGCACAGGAGAACAGAGATGGAAAGCAAATTTGAGGAGGTAGGAAGGAATGGGGATTTTGTAGCATTTCTCCCTGCTACGCCCACCAAGCCACGCCCACAGAACCGGTAGTAAAAGAATTTGAATCCCACCGCTGGATAGGGGGCTGGAAGGTATGCTCAAGAAGTGTTCTAACCAAGAGGTTAAACTGGTATTTTGTGATTATTTGTGTTCGCAATTGCTATCTAGGCCTCCAAATTCCACCCCTCTTGTGACAGCATTCAGAACAATTGTCTCCATTAGATCTCCAAGACATGTTCTTGGGATAGATCATGCTAGCTGGGCAATTCTGGAAGTCCAAGTCCATATATACTATAGTTGCCATTTTTGAAAAACACTGAGATAAAGTAGATCAGTGATGGCGAATCTATGGCACGCGTGCCACAGGTGGCACGTGGAGCCATTTGTCAGGGCACGGAGGTTCATTTTGTGTGCTCCGGAGGCTTCAGGGAAGCATCCTGAAGGTCCCTGAAGCCTCAGAGGGCTTCCGGGGGGGCGGGGGAGGCTGTTTTCGCCCTCCCGAGGCTCCTATAAAGCCTCTGGAGCCTGGGGAGGGTGAAAAAAGCATGCAAAAAATGGGGGGTTGCGCCTGTAGTGTGCGCATGCGCACGGGGGGGTCGCGCATTGCATTATGGGTGCGGCATGCTCGCACACGACCCCCCTGCACTCCCACTTATGGCACGCAAGCCAAAAAAGGTTCACCATCACTGCTGTAGATGGTAGCAAGATATTTTTTAAAAGGAAGTACCATATTTTTCGGAGTATAAGACACACCTTTTTCCCTCAAAAAAGAGGCTGAAAATCTGGTGCATCTTATACACTGAATACAGCATTTTTTGTCTCCCAAAACCCTGTCCCCATCACCAAAATGTCCGTGCATAGATTTTAGGAGGCTTTCAGAGTGCTCCTGGGGGCTGGGGAGGGCAGAAATGAGAAAAAAATAGGCCATTTTTTTGCTCAATTCCCCCCCCCCAGCCCCAGGAGCACTCTATTAGCCTCCTAAAGGCTACCCATGCCCTTTTTTTGAAAGAAATGGGCCCATTTTCGTGAAAAATGGGCCATTTTGGGGAGGTTTGCAGAGGTTTTTTTTTTAAAATTTGCCTCTTCAAAACCTTGATGCGTCTTATACTCTGGTGCGTCTTATACTCTGAAAAATACGGTAGTATACAAAGAAGACAGACAAAATGAGGGTAGTTGAAGAGCATAACTAGAATATGCCAGTCTCTCCAATTTACAGTTCTCCAGATGTTTTGGATTACAATTTTCACCACCTCCAACCAGTGGTGGGATGCAACCGGCTTAACAACCGGTTTTGGTGAGCGCACACATGCATGCTTTGCACACACACGTGCTTAATGTGCGCTTTATGCGTGCGCATATTCAAAAACCACCCATTTTAAGCTTAAAAACTGACCTTCTATGTCAGTGCCAGCGAGTAAAACAGCTGACGTGCAGCAATCTGCAGGGAAATATAGGGCAGGAAATGGCAGGGGCAGGTAGGCGGGGCCACCACAACTACCGGTTCGCCTGAACAGGTCTGAACTGACTAAATCCCACCCCTGCCCCAACTCAATGTTAAAAGTGTCTGTCAAAATACATATGGAAGGAAAAGTTTGGGGAGATGGAATTGTACCCAGGAAAAGAATGGAAGATCAATCAGGAGTGATGACTGTCAGATCTGAAATGACTTAAAGCTATTTCTCCTGCTATTGTCCTTCAAACCCAAGATCCACTTAGAATGGAGCTGTATGACAAAGATGAGGAAGTTTAGTGTAAATCTCTCCTTTGGAATAAAATTCAACCAGAGCAAACCCCCACCCATCTAATCTAGCCTTTCCCAAACCAGTTGCTTTCAGATATATTGGACTAACTTTGGGCAGCATGTCTAATGACTACATTGATTGAAGCTGTGGTCCAAACAAACTGGAGAATAATTATGTAGGGAAGGCTCAGTCATTGCAGCATTTGAAGTTAGAACTCTGAACCAGGAACCAAGAATAAGCTAACGGCTCTATTTCCCTTAAATCATCCTCCAAGTCTTATGGCAAAGTGCTTTTGAAATGAAAGGGACTTCCAAAGCTATTTCAGATACAACATACTGTATGAATCAACAGCTCAGTCCCAGCATTCTACTAAGTTACTCCAAGTCCCAGGAGAGAGTCCAAGGTGAGTCAGGAATCTTACCCATTAAACACTGACTCAGGAACCCAAAATAGAAATCTCCTGCTTAGATACTTCAGCATGAAACTGCATCATCTGAAGCACAGCTGCTCTCCCTTGGGATGAACAGGTCAGTAAAGATATATGTGGTAATGGAAAGGAGTAATTGAACATAAAGTTAAACCTGAAGCTATCGCATAATTCTGCAAAACTTTTTAATTGTTGCTAAATAGCACCTTATCCCTTTTTGAAAAGGTTTATGAATGGCTTATTCTTTGTTGAAACAAGATACCATGAATAAAAATGGTGATATAGAACAGAGAAATGGTCTTTCTTAGAATTTCTCTGAATTCATAATGCATGATAATCCTTACTTGTTCAACAACTGAAGTGATGAGGGTGCTGAAAAAGGAAATGTATGTCTGGTCCTTGAACTTACGACAGCATCCCCTGGCCAGAAGATTGTAATTCATGTGATTGGCTACCAGTGTGTATTTACAATGGTTGCAGTGTTCTGTGGTCAAGTGATTGCCATTTGCAAACTTCACAGTCAAGTAGTCAATGGGCAGGAAATCACAAGTTGCAGTCACATGACATTACACTAAACAATCTGTAGTGATTCACTTAACATCTGGAACTGATGTTGTAAGTCAAGCAGTCATGTGATGTTTCACTTCACAACTATGTTGCTTAGTGACGGAGCTGCTAGTCCCCATTGCTATTGTTTTTTATATAAAGTTTTTTATTTTTTCATTTTCATAACATATAATCACATGTATACTATTACATAGCCAACATCATACTGTATTATTAAATGTTTACATCAATTCATCTTGCCATCAACTCAAGAGTTGGGAGGAAGAGAGGAGGAGGAGGAGGACCCATTGCTATTGTTAAGTGACAAATACCCTGTACTAGTTGTTTAATAGAAAGAATAAAAAGAAACATATTTTGTGTAGAGGAGTAGTGCCTTGATGCTAAACCCTAAACCATCTTTATTATTTTTGCATGCTAAAGAGACTATTAACTTAATAATCCTGTCTTCTTCAACTTTTTTTTCAATGGTGGTTCTTTTGAAATCTCTACCACTTTACTTCTCAGCTTCTGGACTTCCGCCATTTGCATGAACTTTAGGAAGAAAAAAATTAAAAAGCAAAGATGTTGCCTCTCCTGATGCTGAACCTTGGAGCTAAACCCAAACAAAAGGCTTTTCAGGAACAATCACATGCTTCTTCAATGCTACCTGTCATGCGAGAATTCTAGTAGTGAAAAAACTATATAGGTTTCTATTTAAAGGCAGGACTGTAAATAACTTAGCAATCCAGATACCTATACACAAGCTGTGTTTTAAAACTGTGGGGACTAAAGGAAAAACTAAAGAAATGTGCTTTCTGGCTATGCTGTTTTTGAGAAGGAAAACATCACATTGCAACTAGGTGTTTCACAGCTACAAACTGCCAGAAAGTTGTCCCTGTGCAACTTGCCACAAGTAAATAGTACCAAAAACTCAGCTGTAATGACTTCTTGACAAGCCCAGCATGCAAAATACACACTCAACAATGAAGGTTAAAGGGCCACTTCAGAGGAAATTAAAACTGAAGGGAATATATGTAATGGTTTTTTTTTTAACTTAACTTAACTTTATTGAATTTCTAGACCGCCCCTCTCTCAAAAGAGACTCGGGGCGGTGTACAGTCATATTAAAATAGTTGAACAGTAAATATACATGTTATAAGTATGAAATAAATAAATTAAACATAGGACTGGAGGAGGTAGTGAAAGTTCCCTGTACAACTTAGTTAAGTTAGATTAAATTTTTTTAAAAAATTTAAAAATTTAAAACATTAACCTTAAAAGCTATCCCAAATAAAATATCCGCCAGGAGGTAAGAGTAGAACTATAAGTGGGCCAGGCCGGCTAATCGGAACAGGTGAGTCTTAAGTTTTTGTCGGAAGGAGTGGAAGTCGGTAGTAGTTCTAATATCGGGGGGGGGAGGTCATTCCAGAGGGTTGGGCCCATCACAGAGAAGGCTCTACTCCTAGGCGCCGCCCGTTGGCATTGCTTGGTGGACGGCACCCGGAGGAGTCCCTCCCTGTGTGAGCGAATTGGTCGCAGGGATGTATGTGATAGAATGCGATCCCGCAGGTAACTAGGCCCTGTGCCATGGAGCGCTTTGAAGATGGTAATCAACACCTTGAAACGCACCCGAAAAACCACAGGCAGCCAGTGCAGCTCGCGCAGGAAAGGTGTTACGTGGGAGTACCTAGTACTCCCCATGATGGCCCGTGCGGCCGCATTCTGAACTAGCTGTAGTCTTCGGGTACATCTCAAGGGGAGCCCCATGTAGAGAGCGTTGCAGTAGTCCAGACGAGACTACTGCAACGCTGTAGTCTGCTACAGCAGATACGTTCCAATCTGGTTATTGGTATGTAATTTTCTGCCAATCAGTCAAAGTATAATTATGGCAAATGAATGTACATTTTCCAAGGCCAAAGCATGGCTGGTTCAGTGTTCACTCCCACATCCCAACTCTACATCCCTTTAGCCTATCAACAAGGTGCAATGGATTCCTTTTATGTTGGCTGATATACTTGGTTAAGAAAAAGGTAAAACATAGGCTTAGCACACAGAGAAAGTAGGTTAAATGAAAAAAAACCAAACCATTTAAAAGTGATTCAGTTCCTTACAGGGAAAATGTTAGAGGCAGGACATATTTATTTCTACTAAGTACTAGCATATACTATTCAAACTGGTAGCAAAGTACATTGCTGCTACTCATAAAACAAACAGGTTGCATGGACATGAAGCAAGTGTGCCCCAGCAACTCCTTGCCCATCACATCAGGCTGCACAAATGACTGCAGAATGGAAAGAAGAACATACCAAACATTATCTTCTCAATTAGTTTTTTTTCAACCATGGCAACTTTAAAATGAGTGGACTTCAATTCCCAGAATTCTTTGGCCCGTAGGGAAAATTCTGGGAGTTTAAGTCCATGCATCTTAAAGTTGCCAAGGTTGAGAAATCAAGGTAGATAAAAATCGATGATTTAAAAAATAATAATTAAAAAAAATGGATTTTTTAATTTAAATCGGATATTTTTATTAAATTTATTTTAATAAAATGCTTTTGGTGCAAAAATCTATCTAAAGGTAGTTTTCTATTTAAGGTACAATAATAATTTAGTTTATTCAGCATGAAATGGAGCTTAGTTATGTTGCATGAGGCTGCAAATTCTGCAATATTGGGACTGTCGGTGAGTCAACAGTGGGCAAGAGGAGCCACCACTGCAGGACAGTGGTGACAGTTGCTCTTTAAAAATTATGATTTAAATTGAGTTGATTTAAATCAAGCCCTTTTGCTAGTGATTTAAATGATTTAAACCGTGGTTTAAATTGACTTGATTTAAATCAAATCCACCCTATGAGAAAGACTGCTTAAGTGTTCAGAACTAAACAGCTAGATTCTTTCAAGAGATCTCATTTCTATTGTCCCATTTCTGGATGCCCATTGAAAAAAACAGATTGGTGAATTTCTACTCTAATCCAAGAGACATTTCAAACCTTGGCTGCTTCCCCCTAGTAACTGCTTATTAATTGCTTACAGCAGTTATTAATTGATACTTACCAAACACCTCCTAGAGTTTGAACCACCAGAGAAAAGCATATTGGGAAATGTGTTGCTGATATACAGCATATTTTTAGACAAAGACGGACAATATTTCACATCTGTGAGCTGTGTTCAGACTGCTTTATCTCTAAGCAATAGACTTGTGGATGAGTCAGCACAGCTGTAGACAAAGATAATAATGCTTCAATAGATATTCCCCTTGGACTTTACGCTGCTGACTATCATTTTATTGAGAAGTGAAAACTCTACAGCATTTCATCAATCTCAACTACTAATGATGCCAACTGTTGGCCTAATACAGGTAGCCCTTGTCTTACAACAGTTCATTGAGTGACTGTTCAAAGTTACAACGTCACTGAAAAAAGTGACTGATTACTGTTTTTCACACTTATGATCATTGCAGCATCCCATGATCAAAATTTGGATGCTTGGCAACTGACTTATATTTATAATCGTTGTGTCCCGGGGTCATATGATCATGTCTGTGACTTTCTGACTAAGGGGAAGCCCGTTTCACTTAACAACTGTGTTACTAACTTACAGTGGAAATTCCAGTCCCAATTGTGATTGTAAGTCAAGGACTACATGAAGAAATAGGGAGTAGTTCAATTTCCTATCTATCTTTTGGACTCAACTCATCCCTTTGTGAAAAAATTAAGTTGGAAAAACCAGTTAGATATAAATTGTAAGTGCTAATCAAGCTAATCAACAATGGTATGATGGTATCTTGCTCTTCTAAATCAGGAAGCAAAATGCTTTGGGCTACCTCTGCGCTGCAGCTTTAAGCATTTAGCGTTCTAGTTTAAGGCCTGAATCCCAGCAGTGCATTTTGGGTGATCCCATGTTGCAAGCCTTTGCCTCTAATAGCAACAGAAAGCGACATATTTATATGAATTCCACTGTATTTTTAGAACGGAATTATGTTCCTTTTGCAAATTCATACACAAAGTTACAATAGCACTGGCTTTTAATTTGTTTCTGAAGGAGTTTTTATAACACTGCTTAGATGCTGCAGTAGCAGCCTCAGAGAGATAAATGATGAACGCAAGGTTGCCCCAATGCAACCTTTTGTAGGTGAGTCACAATGTGGAATACATGGATAAAGCAAGAGGACCTCGCATCCTGATGCTGCTTTCATCAGGTTCATGGAAGTGATGGTTCCTACTTCTGCTCAGATAACTTTGAAGTGAGATTTCACAAAACAGATCCAGGAGCCTTGAAATTTTACTAGCAGCCCCATTTCATATGCCTCTTCTATCAACCTGGCCACTGTCCCTCTTGAGAGACATCAGGAGACACTGATGTGACAAGAAATGTACTATCATTGCCCAGAGTCCCTTTCCGAGGGTGACAGGTAGTTCAGAAATATGAAATATAAATAAATCATAAAAGATTAGCCAAATCCCCATCAGTATTTTCCCACTCTTGGTTTCATTTGCTTTTCTCTATTTCACCTAACCATTACATATATGAAGCTATGTCCAAAATGAGTTGCTTCCAAATGACAGTATTAACCACGATCATTCTAATCCAACATCACAAAGCACAGCAAAAAGCCCTTTATGAATTGCTAGTTATTTTCTGAAGGAAAGGCTCCTTTGAATGCTTAAAAGATCCAAACACAACTATGGCGGCTATAGTATTTTGCATCAATTCACCTACACCAATATGATCAGAGGTGGGTTGCTCCCGGTTCAGCCCGGATCAGGTGGCCCGTTAGTAGCGGTGGCAGGAGGTTCAGCCCACCCACTCAGACGCTTCTGCACATGCGCACGAGCAAACCAGTAGTACAAAAATTGGAAACCCACCACTGAATAAGATGGTATGGAATTTGCTTACTATTAATGTATTTTCTTTACTATCATACATTTTACCTATCTAATGATATCTTCAGAGGCCACCAGGTCTCCTGCCATCACCTCTAGGACAATTAGATCATTCAGGTCAAGTTTATAGCGGAAGAATGAAGGGTGGGAGACTCAGCTTTGCAACAGTGATGGAAGATGAGCTGTCTCCAACTTTTGAGTAAATAGCTCTTAAGAGCCATTAAGAGAACCCACTTCCCAGCTTGAGTTTTCTAATAGTTTTGACAGAAGGGGTTAGTGTGTTACCCCCAAACTATTCCACATGATTCCAACTGGAATTCCCATACTCCATGTATCCACCATTTATAAAGTATTATACCATGTTCTATGGCAGTGATGGCTAACATTTTTGGTGCTGAGTGCCCAAAGCGTGCGCGTGCATGCACCCCCCTAAATGCAAAGTTAGTGTCACCCATGCATGTGCGCATGTCCCCCATGCATACATGGACGTCCCCCATGCCTGTGCCCCCACCCATTTTTTGCTTCCAGGTTGGTGCAGGTCTTCCAGGCCCAAAATGGGACACGGAGGGGGGGGGCTCATGCAGCACTCCCTGCACCCTGTTTTGGCTTCCAGATAGGTGCAGGAGGCCTTCCAGGTCCAAAACGGGGCACAGAGGTGCACGCATGTGCGCAAACCCCCAAAATGCAACACGAGCACCCTCACATGCTTGCACACATCCCCCATGTGTGCCCTTTCCCCCACGCATGCGCTGTAGAGACACGAAGATCAGCTGGTCGGTGGGAGGCATGCGCATACGCGGTGGAGCTGGGCTGGGGCGATGGCTGGCTTGCCCGCAGAGAGGGCTCTGGGTGCCACCTGTGGCATATGTGCCATAGGTTCACCATCATGGTTCTATGGTAATATGATATAGCAGTGATAACATTCAAAGTTTCTCAAAAACAACTACAACAATCCAAATTTTGGGGGAATCTGTGTACTTTAAAATATGACTTATGCTTAGGGCAACTGAGCTAAAAAGTCTACACTACATGTTTCAATGAAAGCTTTTTACAACTCAGTTTGATTCACTTGACTTGTTTTTCTTATATTTTCTCGTTTTCCTTTCACACCAGAACTTTGAATTTCTGATACATAATCAGCTTCCTTTCTATACCAGATTGGGGGACTACAGATTTATTTTGCCTCCACATAACATTGGAATCTTTTTAAGGCCAGGAGCTGTTTTAATAAATCAAGTCCAATCTTCAGTAAATAAAAACCAAGAAATTTATTCTGGCTGGATTAAAAGGAAGTCTTTTATAAGAGGTGTCGATAAGATCAGAGCCAGCTGTCCTTCAGACTCTTGCTCTCAAATCAAGCAGGGGTGGGAGGCGAGATTTGTTTCTCCTGTTAAACAGAGAACATTTTTCTTCTTTTTTTATCCCCCTCCTACTCTTCAGTTAAGACTGCTCATTGAAAATTACACACTAGAAACAGATTTCCATGTTCTTGGCCTGAGCATGACTCTTTTTTCCCTGTTATTTTTCTGAAAGTTTCCTGTAGAACAAAATAAGCTCTGTGATTACATTTGGCCCTCCAAATGTAGTACTTACTTCAAAGGGATATGAGAATGATGGGAAAATAAAAATAACTACTACTGCTGGATTCAACATGTTAAGTATCTACTGCTAGTCCTCGATTTATAATCACAACTGGAATGGGAATTTCCACTGTAAGTCACTACAGCTGAACTTGATTTTGCAACAATTATGGTGGTTGTTAAGCAAATCGTTCCTAAGGCGTATGTTTTGTTGGAAATCAGCAAAAAAGGTCACAAACTGTAATCATGTGACTGCAGATTCTGCAATCAGTTGTAAATGCAAGCCAGTTGCCAAGTATCTGAATTAAGATCACATGACCAAGAGCGTGGTATGACAGTCATAAATTTGAGTAAGTCATTTTTTTTCAAGACCATCATAATTTTGAATTGTAGTAAAATCAATGGTTTTATGTCAAGGATTACTTTGCTCATTGCTCACACAGTAGAGCAAGATTTTCCCTGTTTTTCTCTGAACCACGTAGGTACCATGTAACTGGCTAAGTTCACCCATAATATTTACCATACTATCAGTATATGTTAAAGCAGCATTGTATATTTCTAAGTTGATCCTGAAGTGTAGTACTGGATTGGTACACCAGATAGAGTAGTTCATAGATTTTTTTTCCAACCGTATTTATTAATATTCATAAAATGCAGAACGATGCAATTAACCCAATCATCCTTAATCTTGCCCAATTTCCATCTTTATGTTCATATTTTTCAGGAAAAGATCAGAATAATTTACTTCGCAATCATCCAATCCAATGCCATCCATTGCAGGATCTGCTAAAATAGTTTGGATGGATAGCTATCCAGTCTCTCTTCATGAGTTCCAATGAAGAAGAACGTACTAAAGCAAGCTATTCCACTGGTTGGCAGCTTCTACTATCAGGAAATTCCTCCTAATACCTACCTTGAATGTACTTCCCTATGGTTTGGGTCTATTAGTTCTGGCTCTGCCCTTTTGCACATCAGTGTACAAGATCACTTCCTCATTTAAATAACAATCTTTGCCATAATAATAAACAATTTGCTGGTCAAGAACATTCATCAGTAGAAACCTCTTGAATACAAAGGGACTAGAAGCAATTGGATCTCCTGTTCAACTGAATTCCATACTTTAATATTCATAATTGTACTTCCTACATACAGTTTTCCTTTGGTGTAATATTATATACTTCTACTTGTACAATGGTATGTTGGAATGATCTTAGAAGTCAAGATCCAGAGATGCTTTGTAGGGAACATGTCAAGCTTACCAGGTGGACTAGACATTTTCGGGAAATTAGAGTGTCTTTTTGAGCCCCTTACCTCACACATTATCCAGCTGCAAACTATGCTGTCTCTTATATGACCTCAAAAGTTGCTAACTGCATCTGAGATTTGTTCATAAATGTTTTTAGAATTTGTAACACACCCACATTGCTATTTATATAATCAAATGTATGTGGCTATGGTTTTCCCAGTTGCAATGTAAGGCTGTTTAACTTGGACCATAAGAAAGGCTGAGCGCCAAAGAATTGAGGCCTTTGAACTATGGTGCTGGAGAAGACTCCTGCGAGTCCCTTGAACTGCAAAGCGATCGAACAAGTCAGTCCTAGGGGAGATCAACTCTGACTGCTCTTTAGAAGGCAAGATCCTGAAGATGAAACTCAAATACTTTGGCCATCTAATGAGAAGGAAGGACTCCCTGGAGAAGAGCCTAATGCTGGGAAAGATTGAGGGCAAAAGAAGAAGGGGACAACAGAGAATGAGGTGGCTGGATGGAGTCACCGAAGCAGTAGTCATGAGCTTAAATGGACTCCAGAGGATGGTAGAGGATAGGAAGGCCTGGAGGAACGTCGTCCATGGGGTCACGATGGGTCAGACACGACTTCGCAACTAACAACATGTGTCAATGTACACGTTTTCAGCCACTGATCTATTTTCCTGAATCATTACCAACAATTGCAGACTTTCTTCTGCCCAGCTGATAGATATGAGAAAGAGGAGAGTTGAGTTGTTGAATGATTTTGTCCAGCCAGATCATACATTTCGGTAAGAGGGAGAAATGAGCAGATCATTTAGCTGATGCAGGTAGAGAGACTGCAGCAGACAACATGGTGGTCTCAAATCACAGTGTGACTATCACTACTGTAGGGCAACAAATTATGGTTAACTCAATTCCAAATGCAACACTCTCTGTTTTTATTCTCAAGTTAATGGATAAGAAAGACCACACATGTGGATGACTCAACCTCTTACTGAGCTAGAAAACATGTAAAACTCCAAAAAAGACTATTTTATAACTATTTTTTTATCACTCTCCAGACTAATATGTCTGACTACCTCCCTTCAGAAGAGTGATTTTGTCTAGCAGAAACAGATGATACCCTCCAACAAAAGAAAAACAAGCTTTACATAGAAATATGACTAGAACACAAGAAAATTTCACAAGTGAGTATCTATTAAAACAATATTTGAACCCTTGGGATTCTCTCAAAGACAAAGCAACCCAACTTCTATAAATTCATCACCCAGAATGAACTTAACAGAATTTGAATTAACACATTTAATGACAAAACAGTACATGGTGCATGAAATATATAAATGTTTTCCCACTGCTTAAAAGCAATAGCACTACCTCCATTCAAAGATAGCTGAAAGAAGCGCAAATATTTGCTATGGGCATTATTCCAAGTCTACAATATATCACAGAATTTAAAAGCCAATGATAATAAGCTAGTCACTATTATCTAAGTTCAAAAGCGTCTCAAGTATTTAAAAACCAGAGTTTGGACTAGCTTCAGAGTCTGCTTGGATAGCTCTGTGGTTAACCTCAAAGATATGCAGCTTTCTCTGGCTATTCCTTGGAACAATGTCGGGATGTTTATGCAAAAGTACAAGCTTGCTCTTTAGATAATACCACTAAGGAGTGAACAAATGAGTGCAAGGAAAAATTGGCCTGAATGTTCATCAGTATAAATTTTGCCTTCTCTGTCCTATTTCATATCAGTACTGATAGATATAGAGTGGTTGTTGGGGTACCTGAAGCATCTGGTTGGACATAGATGGAATAAAATGCTAATAAGGCATTCTTCTCCAAGCTCTTGACCTTGAGATGAATTAAGGCTGGCCACAATTATTCTATGTTTGCCTGGAATTTGGGAATTATAGTCCTAGCACATCTTGAGGGCACCACACTGAAGAAGGTTAAGATAGGACTATTTACCTGATTTGCTATTCCTAATTTCTATCTGATTGGGTTCCTGTATAGCACTAAGTAAGGTTACTGAATTAACCACAACATTTTGTATATTCAATAATATACAAAACCCAAACAAGCTAATTTTATTATGATTTAAAAGCAATATATGAGCTCAGCCTTTCCCACTCCTCTCAATTTCAGTCCAAATGATTTTCAATGAAATTAATCCTGTTTCATGCCAATCCAAGTAAACAATCAGAACTCAACTAGATCCTAATAATGCCACTGCAATTATGTATGTAGAACTCTGTAACATTGATTTCATTTTATTTACAACTTTTAAGTTTTCAAGTCGCTCAGATCCGGAGCGGATGCCCCCCCCCCAGTGGACCGGACGAGCCGTCATCAGTGAGTCTTGTGAGCCCACTCTGGGAGGAGTTTGACTCTGTTGCCCCCGAGGATTTAGACGGGTTGCGTGGACGGCTGCGACCCACCACATGTTCAATGGACCCGTGCCCCTCCTGGTTGGTACTGGCATCCTGGGAGGTGACGCGAGGCTGGCTTCTGGGCCT
Organism: Natrix helvetica; assembly: GCF_964273705.1. Taxonomy (NCBI): domain Eukaryota; kingdom Metazoa; phylum Chordata; class Lepidosauria; order Squamata; family Natricidae; genus Natrix; species Natrix helvetica. The sequence continues at coordinate 19,418,694 of NC_138552.1, read as the reverse complement.
GGTGAACGCCTCATTGAGGGAGGGTTTCTTACCGACTGCCTTGAAAGAGGCGGTGGTGAGGCCCCTGCTCAAGAGGCCTTCACTTGACCCAACGGAGCTAGCTAATTACCGTCCAGTCTCCAACCTCCCCTTTTTAGCGAAGGTTGTTGAGAATGTGGTGGCGCAGCAATTTCCACGTCGCCTCGACGAATCCGTATATCTAGACCCACGCCAGTCCGGCTTCCGACCCGGGCACAGCACCGAGACAGCCTTGGTCGCGTTGGTTGATGATCTCTGGAGGGCCAGAGATAGAGGTTGCTCCTCTATCCTGGTCCTATTAGACCTCTCAGCGGCTTTTGATACCATCGACCATGGTATCCTATTGCACCGGCTGGAGGGGATGGGAGTCGGAGGCACCGTTTTACGGTGGTTCGGCTCCTACCTCTCCGGCCGGATGCAATGTGTGTTGACTGGGGGGCAGAGGTCGACCCCGAGGCCACTCTCTTGTGGGGTGCCGCAGGGGTCGGTCCTCTCGCCCCTTTTGTTCAATGCATATGTGAAGCCGCTGGGTGAGATCATCCGTGGTTTTGGGGTTGAGTACCATCTGTACGCTGATGATACTCAGTTGTACATCTCAACCCCAAGCCACCCCAACGAGGCTGTCGAAGTGATGTCCCGATGTTTGGAAGCCGTTGGGGTCTGGATGGGGGACAACAGACTCAAACTCAACCCCTCCAAGACCGAGTGGCTGTGGCTACCGGCACCTCGGTTCAGCCAGCTGATTCCATCACTGGCCATAGGGGGCGAACAATTGCCCCCTGTGGAACGGGCGCGCAATTTGGGCGTCCTCCTAGATGCCCGGCTGTCAATGGATGATCATGTGGCAGCCGTGGCAAGGGGGGCGTTCCACCAGGTTCGCCTGGTGCGCAAATTGCGCCCCCTTCTGGACCGTGATGCCCTACGCACAGTCACTCATGCACTGGTGACGTCTCGCCTGGACTACTGTAACGCTCTCTACATGGGGCTTCCCTTGGGACGCGCCCGAAGACTGCAGCTAGTCCAGAACGCAGCCGCGCGGGTAGTCATGGGGAGTACTAGGTACTCCCACGTAACACCTCTCCTGCGCGAGCTGCACTGGCTGCCTGTAGTCTTTCGGGTGCGTTTCAAGGTTCTGATTACCATCTTTAAAGCGCTCCATGGCATAGGGCCTAGTTACCTGCGGGATCTCATCCTCCCACATACATCCCTGCGGCCAATTCGCTCTCACAGGGAGGGCCTTCTCCTGGTGCCGTCCACGAGGCAATGCCAACGGGCGACACCGAGGAGTAGGGCCTTCTCTGTGATGGGCCCAACCCTCTGGAATGACCTCCCCCCTGACATTAGAACCACTACTGACCTCCGCTCCTTCCGACAGAAATTGAAGACACACCTGTTCCGACTGGCTGGTCTGGCATAATTTATAACGTCTACCTCCTGGCATACACATTTTTACTGGTTTTTAGAGGGATAGTTTTTTAAATTTAATCTTATATGACATTGGGATTTTAAATTTTATACATTTCGATTTATTTATTTAGCTGTACAGTTTGGCATATTTTATCCTCCTCTCATATACGTATTTATGTAGTTATTACTATGTTTTAATTTGTTGTATTTTGATACGGACTGTACACCGCCCCGAGTCCCTTTCGGGAGAGGGGGCGGTATATAAACGCTAATAAATAATAAATAATAATAATCAAAAGGGTAAATATAACAAAATAAAGATATTTTCTCAAAACGCTTGTTGATAAAGCCACAACTGGATTTGCCTTTACCGATGTGTCTGACATTTTCACTAAGCTTCATTTGGAAAGATTCCTCTTAAATGAAAATGTCAGGGAATGAGACATCACATTATTATTTTTTTCAAGATGTTTATACATAGAGTAGGCAAACCTATGAATTATAGTAGATTAGGAATTTTGTTAGCCTACTGAGAGCACAGTCACAAATGGTTGTCATGGAGATGGGCCTACTCACAAATTGGGAGCCATTACAAGCATGTGTGTAAATATGAGGAAATGGTTTTGGGAGACGGAGGGAAGAGCCCAGAGGCTGGACAACCACCATTTAAAAAACACCTCCACCCACAAAAGGAGGAAAAGGTTTCAGGAGGGACTCTCCCTAGTTTTGTGGAAAGCAAAAGGAAAGGAGGAGAGAAATATTTTCAGTCTTGCAAGAATCTGTTAACTGAACCTTACAATAAAATTAAGAATTAGTGAGGATTTCTGGGGGAGGAAAACTGAGGATTAAAACGCCTCCAAATGAGGGACATGGTGGTTCAGTGGCTAAGACGCTGAGCTTGTCAACTGAAGAAGTGTGGGGAAAGACGAGGCTTGACAGACTGAGGAACGTCCAACTCTATTTTATTTGAAATAACAACAAGAAGTAATACAGGAGAGAAAACACCCGTTCCTTAGCCTGACAGCTATTTATACGAAGAGCTGTCAGGCCAAGGAACCAATCAGGAACGCCGATCAGCCCGCCTTCAGCCATGCCGCGCCTGATTGGCTAAGGCGCAGCATGGCTGTTGCTGGCTGACAACAGGGGAATCCCCGATCGGAAGTCAGGGAGGAAAGGAATATAACATCAACCAGAAAGGTTGGCAGTTTAGCGGTTCGAATCCCTAGTGCTATATAACGGAGTGAGCTCCCGTTACTTGTCCCAGCTTCTGCCAACCTAGCAGTTCTAAAGCATGTAAAAATGCAAGCAGAAAAATAGGTAACAGCATTCCGTGCATCTTTAACGTTTAGTCATGCCGGCCACATGGCTACGGAGACTTCTTCAGACAGCGCTGGCTCTTCGGCTTTGAAATGGAGATAAGCACCACCCCCTAGAGTCAGGAACGACTAGCACATATATGTGAGGGGAACCTTTACTTTAAATGAGCAGAGACAGCAGCAGGTTGACAAGACCCTCCGGATAAAAGGGTCCTTTCTGAAATTTTTCCTAAGGTCATTCCCACATACCATTACACCATGGCCAGTTCCAAAATGAGAAGGCCACTTACCAGATTGACCATGCATTTATTCACCAGAGGGAAAATAGTCCTAGATGCTATCTTCTAACCCAGTGAAAGCTCTGTGGAATCCTGAGGCATTTGTGCAAATAAAGTTGCTGCAGATAGCCAGCGTGCAACATGCTTCTATTCAATACTTTTTTCCCCATTTTAGTTTAGTTTCATTTAGTTGAAAGAAAGTAAAGGTGGAATAAGAATTCATTGAGATTTGGAGATTTTTGGGGGGGGGACCCTGGGGTCTGGGTGCCAATTTACTATTATTATTAGGGGGGGGGACCCTGGGGTCTGGGTGCCAATTTACTATTATTATTATTATTATTATTATTATTATTATTATTATTATTATTATTATTATTATTATTATTATTATTATTATTATTATTATTATTATTATTATTATTATTATTATTATTATTATTATTATTATTTCTTGGATTTCTAGACCGCCCCCTCTCCCAAAAAGGGACTCGGGGCTAACATATGCTAATTTTGTTCAATTCTATAATGCATGTTATCTACTTTCTTTATGGCCAAAGATAAGGAGAAAGAACTCTTTTTCAAGGACTTTACAATCAGAAGAAAAAAAAACCAACAACAAATGGAAAAGTGGAGGAAAGAATCAACTTGGAAACTATATGCAGATGTTTCAGTTTAGGGCAGATTACAAGCAGATATGAAAAGGAACAGGTTGTATGCCAAGGGTTTCAGGAAAAGAAGAACTAAGAAGAAGAATTAGAAAGAAGCTGGAAAAATAGCAACAGATAGCTGTAGGAGTATCTTTTATAGGATATTAAAATGCTTTATTTTTTAAAAAAAAACAGACTACATTACCCAGACTGATATAATTCCCTATTTCTTTCTCTTTTAACTTAGAAACCGCAAAATTTTACAAATACCAGGCATGGGAACAGACCAGAAAATATCCTTTTTGTTTGTTAAAAGCCTTCTTCTCCAGACATTTCAAAGAAAGCAAACAATCAATCAACTTAATTTAACGGAATCAGCAGGTTTGGACTTTTCCTTCAACCAAGGAAATAGCATCCCAAAAATTATTTACAAAAAATTGGTGCCAGAACCTCATCCCAACCAGCCTGGGATACTTTGAAGAAGCAAATGTGCTTGGCTCCATGCTTTTATCATGCACATTACTCAGCAGGAATAACAAACAATAGGCATCTCTATTCATTGGTTGTTTAGCATTGCACCCAAGCTGGACACACTGGATTACTGCTTTTTAAATAAGCCAACAAGAAAAAAAAAACCTTTTGAAGAACTTTGGCTGATTCTTAAGAGCTAGACAATGTTTGGCAGGGACAAATGCCAAAGATCTGCAAGGAAGCATCAATCTGTGACACAAGGGAAAAAACAGCCTGTATTATCACTAAACAGTCTTCCTGCAGACCCAAGACATTCTCTTTTCTCTTCAGCTATTAAAAAAACCCCTGTCATCCAGAGACAGTCAACATGAATGAATGCAAAAGTGTTGCTCATACGCAAAATAAAAAAGCTAAAATTTACAGAATGCCTGAGATGCATAGCAACAATTTGGAAAGCAACTTTTGTCATATATGGCTCATCAGTTTCCTTTTACAAAGGACCACCCAATAAACTACAGTAACAGCCATCTAAAGGAATCTGATGAGTGAAATTTCAACACACACACACACACACACACACACACATACACCCTTTTGGTCAATGCTTGACCTAAGAGGATAGCTGCTTCCTGACAAGCTGAGGCAGACGCCTAGGACCAAGGCATGAATAGGATAATGTGTTGAGGTACAATGCAGAAGAATCAATATGCTCAGCCTTCCTCAATAGTCTTATGACTTGCAGAGGATGAAACCCCAGCAATTGTCAAAACTAAGTCTTCCAGATACAAAAGACAGCCAATCATGAACATTATCAGCTTCTGCAACAAGAATAACCGATTGTTCTTAAAAAGATAAACACAAGAAAAACCCTGATCAACAGAAACATAGTCTTCTACCAATGTAGTTTTTTCTGCATAACTTTTAAATATGTAACTCTTGCTTTTCATTTAAGATAATCCAGAGAAGCCTAATGGGAGTGACTCTAATGCAAATGAATTCAGAAACTAAGCTAAGCTATTGCATGTTGCGCTTGGCTTGGACCTAGAGCCATCCATTATGATCTCTACACCATGAGTTAAGAGTAAGCAGGATGTGGAGACCCAACCAATTGTGGGCTGCTGAATTGCAGCAGTTTTTCAGGGATTCAAGTAGAAGACTTTCTCCCTGGTTAAAGGTATCACACTGATTACTGGTGTTACCTTTAATTCCCTGGTTAAAGGTATGCACATGCATTATACAATCTATACACCTGTTGTTGTTAGTTGCAAAGTCGTGTCCGACCCATCACGACCCCATGGATAGCGTTCCTCCAGGTCTTCCTGTCCTCTACCGTCTCCCGGAATCCATTTAAGCTCACGCCTACTGCTTCGGTGACTCCAGCCATCTCATTCTCTGCCGTCCCTGTCTTCCTTTGCCCTCAATCTTTCCCAGTATTAGGCTCTTCTCCAGTGAGTCCTTCCTTCTATAGTCCATCCTATTTATACATTATAGACTGTATATAGGGAAGAATTATATAATCCTTCCTCAAGCATGCAGTCCTCAATAGTTAAGATTATATCCAGGTGTGATGGATAGTAAAGTTCAGTTGAGCAATATTAGCTTTTTTCAGATTAATTAATGAAGTGGATTAGTTTAAAGGGAAGGCCTAGTTTGCTGAGTTATTCAAGCCAACAGAAATTGTCTTTTTCACACCTCAAGAGGAATGCAACTTATGCACTTGCCGATAAAACTCTCATTCGTGTCAAGTTTAATTCTTGGTGGATACAGATTTTTTTTGAAACAATATAGAAACGTTTACTGCCAGCTTCTTCAAGGAAATTTTCTAATTTTGCTCAGTTCTGTGTTTCTTTGGTTGCTTGCTTAGCATGTCAGCTGTTCAAATAATTAACCAGGTCTGATGCAGCTAAGCTTTTTGAGATCAACTAAGGTTGGCTAGGTGACCCATGATTTCATCCTAACAATTATTTCATAATATTTGTCTAGAACAGAAGCAATTTGTCATCCTATTACTTCTTCCAGTCTCTTTTTACAAGCGTTGCCACTCCTGCTCTTGTAGTTTATTAACCTTCAGTTTTATCATCTTGGAAGCAAAAGAATGTGGAATGGAAGTGAAAACAGATGAGAGTTAGCCAAACTGAGCCACTGAATACTTACATCACTCTTCCTGAACTTGGCTTTCAAACTCTTCATGTTTTTTCCATTCAAATCCTACACACTTTCAGCACCTATGTAGGGAGAAAAAACAGAAGTGTAAAGAATATATATGTTTCCAGCTACATTTGGTTGAAATTTAATGAGCAACAGTTTCATTTTCTTAAATGGAGTATACAGTTAAGTTTTGGCAAAAACGATAGCCAAATCTATTGCTCAATTTCACCTATTACATTAAACAGCAAAGAAAATTATGTGAGCTGGCTTTTCTGTGCAACAATGGAGAAAAGGATCTACTTTTACACGTGCATTTTCAAAGTACTTATAGCAAAGCTGAATAAGTATGACATAATCTCCCACCTTTTGCTCTAGCCATTTTTTTTTAACCCAGCAAGAAAAATGCACAATCCTCTTTTGTGATTACAATTCTTTGGCATTGTTCTCCAAAGCAGTAAAGAATATATTGTCTGTGTAAAATAATGAAACCTCTAAAAGAATAGTTTTCTATATCCCAATCAAGGCGTAACGCATTTAATAACATGCCTGGTAAAGTATTCATTGGTTTTATAGGCCACGCTATAGAGGGTTAGTTGCCTTTTTCTTATCTTGTTCAATTGAAGCAGAATGTACTGTACAACACCCAACGTGGCTGCTTCCTTGTCAGCTAAGTGTATGTCATTTGCAGCCACAACTTAGCATGGCCAAGGCTTTTCTCCCACAATAGTATCTCCTTTTTTATTTAAGAAAAACCTCTAGCATAAGTTTGCTCAATCTAACGCCTTCTACAAATACTAGCATTGCCAGCTCCCAGAATTCCCCAGCAAGGCTCATATTCTGCATTCTAACGGCTGCTGAGATTGCCAAGTTAGGAAAGCTGTTCTAGTAAAGAAGGGAAAGTAATAAGCAACTGTTCCACGTGTAACCAAAGAATGTACCGTATGTCCACTTAGGCCAGGGGTGTCAAACTCAAAGCCTGCGGGGCTACCTTGGAAAATGTAAGGAGCCGTCCCATATCGTTTCAACCCAATCTACCTGTGTTGCTTCAGCCCACGAGAACCAATGCGAAGAGGAAACATTGGATCAGTGTGGCTTCGGCCCGGTCTACCCAATGTGAAGAGGACACATGCCAGCAGTTTGGGGAGTGGTGTCAAGTTGCCCATGCCCACCGATTCGGCCATGCCCATCTGCCCCCCCCCAGGTCAACCGTGGCCCTAATGGGCCCCTCAATGAAATTGAGTTTGACACCCCTGACTTAGCTAGTTTCCTCTATGAATATGTCACCTGTGCTGGATGTAATTGCAATGCCTTCAAGAGTTCTAGGCTGAAATGGGTGAGATTTATGACTTGAGAAACATGAAAAGAGTATTTTATAAAAGATCAGGAGGTATCTGGTATTCTAAAGATAAGACTCTCAAATGTAAACCTAGGCCCTAGATGCCCACTAAACAATAATTGTTGTTGAAAGGCTTGTTGCTCAGAAATGTGTAGCTCTCAAAAAGGAGTCCCTTTTCTCAATCATTTTCCATTTTAGAGTATAGGAAATAACACAGTACCTGTACCTTGAGAAATATTAACTTCTGCTTACATTGGCAGTTTAATTCATCTAGACATTTTATATTTGGGTTTTCTTAGCTGATTTTAATGTATAGGGCCTGGATTTTACATGGCCTTTTTGAACTGAATGTCTCATTTTTAAATATACTACCCTGAAACTTCCCTTTGAACCAAGGCAAGATCTTTAAATCTTTACAACTGCACAGTTACAGATAATAACACAAGATAATTAAGTATTGTAGATTTCCCCCAGCTTTTTATTAATAGGCTTTCTGTATTTGGGATAGGGTCTTGTAGTTCACAAAGCTAATCCTGCCATCCCTCTGAATATGCATGTCAAATGTGGCAATTTTTTTAAATATTTTATTAACAAACATATAAAATACACACACACAAAACTTAGGCGTACAACACATTTACACAGTGCAATACAAACAGGAGCTTCCTGTTCTTTCTAGTAGCAATTATCAATCGGTAGCGCTCACCTTATATTATTTCCCATTCAATTGTATTTCATTTGAGTTTCACCATTCTTAACTTTCTTATTTTACTCATAACTATTATTTTTGAGTTTTGTTACATTCCTTCATTGATTCTTGTTTCTTTCCTCCATCCACCTATACCATTTATCCCATATCTGGTAGAATTCTGATTCTTCTTTTCCCTGAATTTCTTTAGTTAGTTTGTCCATTTCAGCACAGTCCATAACCTTTCTTATTATTTCATCTTCACTTGGAGTTAGTTTGTTTTTCCATTTCTGGGCAAAGGCAATCCTTGCCGCCGTAGTTATATGTAGTATTAAATACTGGATTTCTTTTTTGTATTTCGCAGGCATTATTCCTAATAAAAAGATTTCTGGTTTCCATTCTATTTTAACCCCCATTATTGCCTCCAGCCAATTTTTGATCTTTTTCCAAAACTTTTTAGCCTCCTCACAGGTCCACCATAAATGGTAATATGTTCCGTGTATCGATTCGCATTTCCAACATTTTGGGGAGGTAATTTTGAGTAGGCCCAGGATGATTGTTTGCAGAGACACTTCTATCAAATAAAGTGATACCGGAAGTAGGCACCTTGTGATGCCAAACATTTCCTGCCTTCTCCACCCCACAACATATACAGTTCTTGGAACTTTCCCCTCCAAAACCAGAACCACATCTTTCTATTTTTTAAAAAATGAAATGTATAAAATGTGTAAAACCCTCTAAAAAATCCTTTGTCCCTGTTGATCCCCTCAAAAGACAAAAAAAAATCAAACTTTAAGATTAATCTTTCAGCAACACTTTAAAAATCACTTTAAGATTAATCTTTCAGCAACACTTTGCCCTGAACGATGGGCATGAACACTGAAATGTTGTGAAATTTCAGGCAGGTTTTAGAAAATTTACAATTTGCCCCCAATCCGGCAGATGCCATCTAATGTGGCAAGGGTTCCTTAAGCTTCACAAAGAAGCTGTACATTGCCCACCCCTGCAGAAAGGAGAAATATATGCAGTGGTTTGGGAAATAATATGGGCTCTATTTATACAGGTAGTCCTGGACTTACAACCATTCATTTAATGACCGTTCAAAGTTACGGCGACACTGAAAAAGTAATGTGTGACTGTTTTTCACACCTAGGACCGCTGCAGCATTCCCATGGTCATACGATCAGAATTCAGACACGTGGCAACTGGCATGTATTTATGATGGCTGCAGTGTCCCTAAGACCCGTGATCATCTTTTGTGACCTTCTGACAAGCAAAGGCAACGGGGAAGCCAGATTCACTTAATAACTATGTTACTAACTTAACAACTATGGTGATTCACTTAACAACTATGACAAGAAAGGTCATAAACGGGGCAAAACACTGTCTTGCTTAGCAACAGAAATTTTGGACTCAATTGTGACTGTAATTCACACTTAACGATAAAGGTTCCCCTTGCACATATGTGCTAGACGTTTCTGACTCTAGGGAGCAGTGCTCATCAGTGCTCATCTTCAAAGCTGAAGAGCCAGCGCTGTCCGAAGATGTCTCTGTGGTCATGTGGCCGGCATGACTAAATGCTGAGGGTGCACAGAATGCTGTTACCGTCCCACCAAAGTGGTCCCTATTTTTCTATTTGCATTTTTACATGCTTTTGAACTGCTAGGTTGGTAGAAGCTGGGACAAGTAATGAAGGCTTACTCGGTTACACAGCGCTAGGGATTCGAACCGCCAAACTGCTGACCTTTCTGATCAACAAGCTCAGCATCTTAGCCACTGAGCCACCGCGTCCCTGTATTTATTTCACACTTACTTTACTTAAAAAAATATGGAAGACAATACCACTTTGACTCCACAACCAAGGAGTATACTGCAGAACAGTAGCCTTGTGCTGTCTATTCACCAACAGGAGTAAAATCTGGAGATCACGGTGCACTTTTGCAGAGCTGAATATATATAGGCAAGCTGCAAAAATTGCAAATAGAAGTAACATGACACAAGCTGTGTGTCAAAAGAACTGATTTGTTCATTGCACAATCATTGCAAATGCCTTTAGCCAGAGGTTAGTCCTGTTCCTCTCTCAAAAACAAAAACAAAAACTCCTGCATTGTTAAACACACCAAACCAGTCAAGTGCTACTTGGCAAGGATAACATTAATTCATGAGTTGCAAAACCAACAAGGATAATTCAGTGAAACTAAAAACCTTGTAAGCTTTTGTGTGTGTGGGCGCCAATTGACCTCTAAGAGAAGGAAAGAGCACTTGGAAAGTGGTCCTGAAACTTTCTGGATTTTTAATATATCAAAAAATGAATATTTGCAAGCAGATTCAGCTGTTTTGCAGAGCAAATACATACTATATTCTCAAGTTTGCTTTTATATTTAAAACAGTCTGTAGTTTATGAGTGGTACCTGAATGCAGGTAGTTCTTGACTTACAAACATAATGGAGCCTGCCCATCATGGTTGTATGTCATGAGAGTTGTAAGACGGGTCACCTACGCGACTAACCCAATTTATTATCTTTTTGTGGTCGTTAAATAAAGCAAAAGTCATTAAGCAAACCAACGGTTTGCTATAGGCTGGTTTTGCTGAATAGCTTGATTCCCTCTTCTTTGGGGCAACCCCTGAAATATTGGAATACTGTTACCATATCACCCCCTAGTCCTTCTTTTCATCAAACTGGACATACAGCAACCGTTCTTCATATGCTTTAGATTCCAGTCCCCTATTCATCTTTGTTGCTCTGATCTGTACTCTTTCTAGAGTTTCAACATATCTTTTTACATCATGGCAACCAAAACTGGATGCAGTATTCCAAGTGTGGCCCTACCAAGGTATTATAAAGTGGTATTAACACTTCAGGTAGTCTTGATTCTATCCCTCTGTTAAGGCAGCCTAGAACTGTGTTGGCTTTTTTGGCAGCTGCTGCAAACTGCTGGTTCATATTTAAATGATTGTCCACTAGGATTCCAAGATCCCTCTCACGGTTGCTACTATTGAGCCAGGTACCACCTATATTGTACCTGTGTGTTTGATTTTCTTGCCTAAATTTAGAACCTTAGCTTTTTCACCACTGAATTTCATTTTGTTAGATAGTGCCCAATGATCCTTCTGTATCTTAAGCCTATCTTCTGGAGTGTTGGCTATTCCTGCTAGCTTGGTGTCATCTACAAATTTGATGAGTTCCCCATCTATCGCATCATCCAAATCATCGATGAAGATATTGAAGAGTACTGGTTGTATCCTGGAGAGTTGGAGTAACCTGGGGAGTACCCTGGGGAGTTCCGTTGTAACTTTGAATAGTTGCCAACTAAGCAAGAACTATCTGTATGGAAGAAATGATAGTGAAAGTAGTGGAATACCTGTGATGTTCAATTCTGCAGATCCTTATTAGCCGACACCAAGCAGTAAACATACATCCAGTGCAGCACAGGGAGTCTCAATCTTGGCCAGCAGAGGAATGCAAATTGCCAAGACTGAGAAACACTGATCCAGTGACTTTCATGTAGAGGAGATGGGCAGATCCTTCTATACCTCCCATGAAGCTCCTCTTCGTTATCATGCTGGATGCTAAGAAGGAATCGAAGGAATCTGCCCTAAAGCACTTCTAATTATTTACCTATGTGGTCTGATATTGTACTTGGGCAGACAGGACTCTCTAGAGATCTTTTTTTGACATGTTCGCAGAGAGCTTTTCTAACCGAGAACAGTAGTAGATTCAAGGAAGCAGGCAGAAAAACATGTTCTGCAACTAAAACAACAGATTGTGGAACAACAGCCAAAACATGCCTTCCCTCTTTAGCAGAAGGGAAAAAGCAAATGCTTCTTAATGGGTTTATTGCAAAGTTAGACATTTGTATGGATCAGCATGTTTGGCCAATGGAAGGCAAAAAAAAAAAAAAAATCAATCTGGCTGGAGATCTTTCCCCCATTCTTTGGATATTTTATTTAGCCATAGACAAAAGCCTGCACTTAGCATTCAGAGCTCCCATGAAGTAGGGTGCCAATCATGAGCTATCCCCAAAAGGGTAACCAAGGAGGAAAGAAAAAGTTCTTCTCAAGATTTTGAAGAAAGACATGGGGTTCTCCCAACGGGGAATATGCAAAACGTTGAGTTCTGCACGTTTCAAGTTTAACAAAGTTGCTTTCCTTTGAAATAAAAATCCATCCATGCTGCAAATGTTTTAAACTTCAACAGGCTTATGCTGAGGTCAAAACATTTCCAAAATGCTGGAAGGAAGAAATTTAAAAACAGTTACTGTTGCTATTTTAGGTGATGCAATTGTAGAGTATGCAAAAAAAGGGGGCTTGGGAGCCATATGCAGTTGGGGTGAGCTGTTCCAGAGGGGGGGAAAATAACAACAAAAGCAGGAGCTTTTTAGTAGCTTAACAGCCTTAATACATAGTTACCAGATTTACGCAACACCTCCTTCGTCTTCTCCATATAAATTAATTGTTACTGTTCTGACAAGTAAAATTGAAATTTGAAAGATCTGCAGGAATGGTAAAACTAAAATCCAACAACATGTACTTGTCCCTTCGAGGGCTTGCAGTCCTTTTCGGTATACATGTCCTCAAGTTACAATTATAATGGAACCTGCTGGTTATAAGTCATACTTTTAAAATTATAACACACACACTTTTATTTTATTATTTTGTGGTCATTAAACGAACACGGGGGCTGTAGAATAGAATTCTTTATTGACCAAGTATGATTGGACACACAAAGAATTTGTCTTTGTGCATATACCGTATGTAAGTGCAAATAGTAAGTGCAAATTTGTTGTTGTTAGTTGCGAAGTCGTGTCCCACCCATCGTGACCCCATGGACAATGTTCCTCCAGGCCTTCCTGTCCGCTACCATCCTCTGGAGTCCATTTAAGCTCACGCCTACTGCTTCAGTGACTCCATCCAGTCACCTCATTCTCAATAGTAAGTGCAAATAACAGGCTTAAGTGAACCCATGGTGGATTATGACATGGTTTTACCGAAAACTGGAAGTGCTAGTTTTCAACAAAACCATCGTAAAATGCAATTACGTGACTATGGGATGCTGTAAACAGCCTTAAGTGCAGCTGTGTTACTCAGCACCTGAAGTGTAGTCGGAGACCGCAGGGGTGGGGATGGTGCAACAACTGTTGGAACTTCAGATCCAGGTGGTAAGTCTCTTTTTTCAGGTAGGCCGTAAGTCAAGAACTACCTGTACAGATGGAGGACACACCCTGAGTGCACACCCAAACCTGTGCTTTTGCAATGCATGTTACTTGCCCATCATAAGAGTGATTTCTTAATCAAATGGAAGAACACCAGATTTCCAAGCTGGTGGCATTATACAGTACTCCTTGCCTTTCATTCGGTGACCACTCAGAATTACAATAGCATGGAAAAAAGTGACTTCTGACTCGTTTTCACACTTCTGACTATTGTAGCATCCCTACAGTCATTTGGGCAAAACTCATTTAACAACTGTCTTGCTTAGCAACAGAAATTTTGGCTCAACTGGTGGTCGTAAGTCGAGGACAATCTGTATAACCAAGACTGACTTGCATAATTTCCATACCTTCCCAGTGCAGAGACAAGAAAATTAGTGCTTCACCATTCCCATGATCCTTTTGCTATAGAAAAAGCCTTTTTAAAACAATAAGAGGATAGGTTTTTTTCTGTGTGCATTAGGGAGAGGCTTTTAAAGAATTCAATTCTGGCAGTATTTGTGGAAATGGGATCAGGCTATGAGTTGTGCTGAAGCAGGGCAAATGTGCACTTGCCAAAGAAAATGAAATATTGTAATCCTTAGCATTCGAGAACAATCAAGCATGAAAAAAAACTGATTACATTAGAACAACTCATCAATGGGTATTTCTATAGACTTGAGCCCTTAGAAACCTAGCACCAGTATCATTACACTAGAGAAAATACAAGACTTTTTTTCAGTTAAAGAGAAAAGCAAGCTATCCTTATCATCTACCCAAATTCAAATAAATTTTCTTTTAAAATGAAGTAAAACAGCCAATCTGGAAATAGGTTCCATTAAAGTAGATAAAATCAATCTTTCCAAACCAGGCACCTTCTAAAAGACAATGGATATCAGCTCCTAAAATTGCAATTTAAACTCATTTTCAAACTGCCTCTAGCAAATCTCATTTTTGAAAGGTGGCCTACACGAATTAGCAATAACAATAATAATAATCCTGCAGCAGCACAACCAGTGTTCATGCCAGTTCAGAGCTTATCAGCGGTGAAAGTCCAAAATATTCAGAAAATGCCAAGTAGAAAAAGGTCAGATTAAGATTATCACACCTCCAAACAGGGCGTTGGTACTTACCTGATACGCCTCTTCTCATAGTGGGGGGAGGAGTATCCAGGATGGGTTGACCTTATCCTCCAGCTGATTGGACTGAGTCAGATAAGCTCTTGGGACACGCCCCTGGCCCACCAGGCTCCGCCCAGTTATCGGCAAAGAACTCTATCCGACTCGTTATGCCATCCACTCCAGACTTTAGTATAGTTTCAAACCTTTCATTGAAGAATAACATACCAGTGCAACATTCAACAAACACATGTTACATAACCATGTCGGGGGGGGGGGTCTGGATACGCCTCCCCCCACTATGAGAAGAGGCGTATCAGGTAAGTACCAATGCCCTTTCTCCATAGTGAGGGGGGAGGAGTATCCAGGATGGGACGGACCAAAGCTAGGGAGGGTCACATACTGAGGGCACTGGCCAACTAAGCCTTTCTGTGGCCTATCTGGGTACCTTTGCCTGGCAGCGAAGCCCCCCTGGTACTGCCTGGCCCCTGAGTACCCTGCCTCCGGTCCCCTGAAAGAGTCCTGACCACAGAAGGAAGTTCCAAAGTCCTGTCGCCGGTAGTATGACCGTCTGGGGTCAGGTGTCGCTCTGAACTGACCCTTCGTTGCAGCCGTGGGAAGCACCTTCCGCCTATCCTTGTTCTCTACGAGGTACGGGTCCAGGGCTGTCCCGAAGAGGGTATCTCCTGTGAAGGGAGCTGATGCCAGGCGCCACTTGTGTCGTACCTCGGCATGCCACTGCCTCAGCCAAAGCAGTCTACGGGATGCGACGGTAGAAGCGATCGCTCTGGAGGTGAACTTGGCTGCGGACAAGGTGGCGTCCACCGAAAACTGGATAGCTGCCACCAGTTTGTTGATGTCCTAGTGCGCTCTGATCTCAGTGACGGGGATCCGCTGCTGCAGCTCCTGCAGCCAAAGTAAGGAAGTCCGGTTGAAGAAGGAGGCGGTGGTGGCCGCCTTCATCTCCCAAGCTTGATGCCCCTTTTGAAGGGTGAGATCCGCCTTTCTGTCCTCCAACTTCAGAGCCTCTTCTGGTTCCCATGGGAGGTTAGTTGGGGTGTGCAGTGCCCGTACCGGCTCATCGATGGAGGGCTGAGACAGCACCCCAGCCATGTCCTTATCCACATTGAAAAAGATCTTATCTGTGGATGTGGGCATAGGACCCGCTGTGGGGGCTCCCACTGGCGCTTGATTGACTCCAGGAAGGCTTTGGGGGTTGGTACTGTGTCGGTCTCAATGGCCTTTTCATCAAAGATGGTCTCTCCTGAGAACCCCTGAAGCTGAGGTGAAGCTTCTGCCGTTCTGTTTCCAAGCTTGGCTGCTGCCTTGGCCTTGAACAGAAGTGATTTCTACAATAAAGGCTGGAACAACCCAGTGAAGGCCGGCTTAGGAGGGGGCATACCTTCGTCCTCGGAGAGTTTATCTTCCCTGACTTCCCCCTCCTCGCAATCCAGGTCGCTGTCCTCCTGCGATGAGACTGAGGAGCTGGAGATGTCATCCTCCTGTTCTACCAGGCCTTCTGGTGCCCTGGGGGATAGCGCCACCTGGGGCTGCGCTTGTGGCTGCTGAAAGGCCGCTGTCATGCATTGTTGAAAGGCCCGCATCATTATGTCCTGGAAATTGGGGACCCCTGGTGGGAGTTGTTGGCTGGGCGCCATGCCCACCTGTGCAGGAGGGGAACCCAGTGGTGGAAATCCTGTGGGCAGGGCTGGGCCCAGGGAGGCTGTATGTGGAGGGGAGTGCCACCCCTAAGGGAGACCCCAAAGACCTGATGTGTCAATTGGGATCCTAGCTTGCAATGGGGGTTCCTCCCCTGTGGCTCCGCTTGAGGAGGGGGCTCCGGGGGCCCTCCCCTTCTGTCCCAGCCCTGGATTTGTGCCCACTTGCCTTCTTGTAGAGCTGCTCCAGCCTCTTGTGCCTTCTTGTTTCATACTTGGGAGGCTTTGGCAGGCTTGTGACCACCCTCTTCCTGCTCTGCCCTGGGGAAAAGGTGTCTTCTCTTTTCCTTAGCCTTTTCTCCCCTCCCCCGGGCAGCCCTAGGGGTGGTCACTAACCCTGGCTGATCCTCTGCGCTTCCGGCAGGGCTGCTATCCATCGCTGTAGGTGCTGGGCTCCTGCCGGCTTCCTCCTGGTTGCTGGGTGCCGCCATCTTGGAACACGTGGTCCCTGCCGGTTTCAAGATGGCGCACGCGCCAGCAGTGGAAAGGGCGCACTTTTTAAAAGCTTTTCCTTTGGCGGCTTGTGCTCCTAGGAGCTGCCGTGCGTCTCCCACGCCGGTCTCCTTGCTCCCCTCTGCCTCTCTCTGGCGCTGGGGGGACTAGGCTCTGCCCGTGGGCTCCCTCCAATGAGGTGAGCCACGTGGATGATGGCAGGGCGCTCTGCGGCATTAGGGAAGCTGTGGTTCGCTGCTCAACCTGGTGGGAAGCAGCAGAGCAGCGAGGCTCACCTCCTGATCGGGAATCCAGCGCCGTCCTCGCCTGCCGGTGGTCTGCGGCTCACGCTCCAGCGCCTCTGATTCCCTCGCAGCAGGGCTTGCCCTTGGAGAGCTTGTGCCCTGTGTTTGTAGCTTGCCCGGCAGAATTCAATCCCTGAGTGATCTTTGTCTCACTCAGACGTCTGGGCAGCTTGCCGCCCCCAAGGGGGCTTTTGGCAAATTTTTCCTGCCACTCTGGGAGCTTTCCAGCTCAATTGCGGCTGCTTATTTTCTTGCTTTTTCTGACTTTCTTTAAATTTTTCTTGGAGATCCAGGATGGCAACCGTCCAGTTGGGGACTGAGTCGATAATTGGGAGGTGCCTGGTGGGCCAGGAGCATGTCCCAAGAGCTTATCTGACTCAGTCCAAATCAGCTGGAGGATAAGGTCAACCCATCCTGGATACTCCTCCTCCCTCACTATGGAGAAAATATTAGTCAATTCCTAAATGATCATAGTTATTGTGCTTTCAGAAAGAAAATTCCTCCACAGAAAAATCGATCAGCATCCCATAACGTTGTCAGACAACTGATAGGTTACAACTCATGCAAATGACATAATTCACATCATTTGAGCTATAATGTGACATCACTTGTGATTTATCCTGGATACCTATGTGCACTGACTCAGAAGTCTATTAAACACACATCATAAAGTTGTTGCACATCATTCCTTCACAGAAATGCAAACGAGGCATAAGAAGCACATAAAGAAATTAAGGAAATGGGAACTTAGTAACAAATCAACATTTTTAAATTCGGATCCAAAATATGAAACAGCCTCGTGAACAATGGAAATGGAGAACTGGGAAAGATGCATTAAACTTAAAACAACCACACAACCAGGAACAAGAGCAAATATCCAGTGAGGCGCTGATGCAATTGTTCCTCTATTTGAGACAAGCACACACAGTCATAAAATCACATTTTTTATTTCCCAGTAATTTACACAAAAATTCCACAGCATTATTGCTGAGGCAAAACAGGAATTGAGATTCCACATGATTCATCTGGTATACATGGGGACATGACATAAAATTGTATTTCCTTGATTTCAGTGTACCGGTAGTCCTTGACTTACAACCACTTGTTTAGCAAGTGTTTGAAGTTACAACAGCAATGAAAAAAGTGACTTATGTCCATCCTGTGGTCAAAATTTGGATGCAACTGGCAACTGGAATGCATTTACGTTTGCAGTGTCCCAGGATCACATGATCGCCATTTGTGGCCATAAGTCAAGGACTATCTGTATATCTGTATCAAGGCTTTCTATATATAGGGGAGGACAAGAAGCAATGGGTGGAAACTAATCAAGGAGAGAAGCAACGTAGAACTAAGGAGAAATTTCCTGTCAGTGGGAACAATTAAACAGTGGAACAACTTGCCTCCAGAAGTTGTGAATGCTCCAACAACGGAAGCTTTTAGGAAGATGTTGGATAACCATTTGTCTGAAGGAGTGTAGGGTTTCCTGCCTAAGCAGAGGATTGGACTAGAAGACCTCCAAGGTCCCTTCCAACTGTTATTCTCTTCCTCTATTCTATATTTCCTCCTGCAAATACTGACCATCAGGGCCTAAATAGCTTCGAAAGCTAATGTGCTGTTTTTTGTCATCTAAAATGCAACCATCTGTGAGTTCAATTCCCAGGAGAGGGTTTGAATCCATAGAATAGCATCTGGCTACTGACATCTGATGAATCCCGAAGAGGATGAACCTGGTCAAATGATGCCTGCCTCTGGTGATCAATATTACATTTTCCCCTAATGTGATCCATATACATACATACATGCATACATGCATACATATTTGCTGCACATAGGATAACCAGTGGCACTAATTTGAGGAAGGTTATTATTAAACATTTTTATCCTCCTCATCAGCCACAAAAAGAGGAAGAATTCCAAGAGCTTTACAAGGTCAATAACAAGTCTATAAACCCAAGAGTAGGGATTATCTGGAAGACAAAACACAAAAGGTAAAGAACTCCGTGGAAGGAAAAAGCAGATTAATTGCAAAGTCTTATGATCTGCTGGAATATTCCAGAAGAGGAGGAGCTGAAATCTGATGACTCTGCAATAAAATCGCCCCATTTTCTCTGCTATGTTATTGGAACTATATTTTGAAACCAACAGGAAATGCTTTCCTGGCCATCTATAAACAGGCTAATAACTCAAGGCCATTGTTTAGAAAAGTTACAGAATATATTGTAAATTCCCATTACAGCTAGCTCATTCAATATCAGGTAGAAGTCATGTGCTTTCTATCCATTATTGACAGAGGCAGCATCATGGCAGACCCATCTTCAAATCTCCATTTCTCAGCCTAACTTTCCTCACAAGATTGTTGCAAGAATAAAGTGAATTGGGCAAAGCCACTTCACAGAACCACAGCTCCTGGTGGGTTCAAGGTACAGTACATATGATATCAGTCTAAGAAATAAATTCTGAACAAGCAACTTAACTTCCATGTATGCAAACAGGCATACCATGATTGCCTGTATAAAAGATCCGAATATAGAATATACTAAAATATTTTAATTACCTCCAACGCTGCTTTCATTTTGAGTTGATATTAAAGGATAATTCTTGTAATGAGTCTTAACTGGGTGGTTCCATCAATTTGCCCTGGGCTTGTTCTTGCGCTAACCCAGCTCCCTTGCCAACCTAAATTTCCAAGCTTATCAAATATAACATGCAGCACCAAATTCTCTTACACGCCTACTCTTCTTGTGGGCCATATAAGTTGGGCAGTGTTCATTTTCAATTACATCAGATGGTTCCCTATTTAAGGGAGGGTACGGAAGAGATCCTTTAACCTAGAATTCTGCAACTTAGAAATATACTGGATTTTAATTCCCAGCATGAGAGATGAATATCCAATCCTTTGGAAAGCAGAAACTCATAGGAAGCAACTATGACCATTTCTATATTTTTCTATATTCAGATATTGTTATTGTAAGAGTAGTAGTTAAGGCATGAGACTAGAAAATAGGAGATCATGACTTCCAGTCCTGTTTTAGGCACACTCAGCTGGGTACCTTGAACCAGCCACTTTTTCTTAGCCTTAGGAAGGAGGCAATGGCAAATCACTTCTGTAAAACCTTGCCCAGAAAACTGCTGGGATTTGTACATGAATCGGACATGGCAGAAGTTGAACAGAACAAAAAAAGTATTATTTTGTATTTTATTGTAAGTTGCTATGAAGTCATCCAATCTATGACTTATATAATTTAGTGTAGTGCGATTATTTGATATTGTAAGTTTTTAAGACCCCCACTAAAGATTGTCCACAAAAAGGGGAATAAAAAGTTAAATAAATCTGGTTCAACTCTGGCCATTATAAAGTATTATACACCAAATATGTTGACATTATACTCTCTTCTTCATATGCTTGATCACTTATACTATAGTTCCTCAGTCCCCAATCAGGTGCTCCTAAAATGCCACATTTCAACTTTTAGGATTACTAACCATCACATGAATACGGTATTTTCAGAGGGCACAAGGTTGGGTAACTATTTTACCGTAACTGTATAATAGTGAACAACTAAAAGTGCCCTAAACAGTTACAGATTCTCCATTCTGGAAACATTATCACATGTTACAAGCACATGCACAAATTTGATGATGACTGAATGTGTGGACTGGCTACAGAAAAACAGCTGTTGCCAGAAGATGACGACTGTAATATAAATTGTAGACAAGCAATATCTGTAAGACAGATATAATCCTTGTTATTAATAATCCTTGTTATTAATCAAAACATTTGGGCTTCTGATGCTCTTCTCAATACACAGTATAAACCCAGTCAAGGTTAATGAACAAACTTTAATTATCTTGCCCATTAGATTAAAAAGCCTGCAAGACGTATAGGTAAAATTTCTACTGAATTTAAGTCATCTCCAAAGAATACATGAATGTACCCATACTGTATTCTCGATAATAAAAACGCAATTTGCTGCTATCCTCTTCCAGAATGTATTTTCTTCAATCTCCTAGTCCAGGGGTGTCAAACTCAATTTCATTGAGGGCCACATTAGGGCTGTGGTTGAACTGGGGGGGGGGCTGTGTATGTATGGCAAGCTTGACACCATTCCCCAAACTGTTGGCATGCTTCCTCTTCACACTGGGTAGACCAGGCAGAAGCCACACTGGCCCAATGTTTCCTCTTTGCATTGGGCAGACCGGGCCAAAGCCGCATTGGGTAGACTGGGCTGAAGCAACACGAGCTGGCCCCTTACATTTTCCAGGACGGCCCTGCGGGCCGAATCCAACTACACAGTGGGCCACATTTGGCCCAAGGGCTTTGAGTTTGACACTCCTGTCCTAGTCTAATCTCCACTTTTAGTTTGTCATTCAAGTACTAACAAGGTCTATTCCTGCTTAACATTTTGACATCCACTAAATCTGATAAATCTGATGGAGGGACATGGTGGCTCAGTGACTAAGACGCTGAAGTTGTCAATCAGAATGGTCGGCAGTTTGGCGGTTCGAATCCCTGGCACCGCGTAATGAAATGAGCTCCCATTACTTGTCCTAGCTTCTGCCAACCTAGTAGTTCGAAAGCATGTAAAAATGCAAGTAGAAAAATAGGGACCACCTTTGGTGGGAAGATAACAGTGTCCATGCACCTTTGGCGTTTACTCATGCTGGCCACATGACCACGGAGACATCTTCGGATAGAGCTGGCTCTTCAGCTTTGAAACAGAGATGAGCATTGCCCCCTAGAGTCGGGAACCACTAGCACATATGTGCGAGGGGAACCTTTACCTTTACCTAAATCTGATAAGTAAATAACTATAAATAAATAAAAATATATTAACGATCAGTAAAAAGCCCATTTCTTCCATTCTTTGAACAGGACAATTGGGACTAATCATCTGGGAAAGGGAAATGATTCCAGCTGAGCGACTTATTTTCTGTAGAACTTGTAGGCTACTTTCTTTCAATCAGAGAAAAAGAAATATTCAAAGTCTGGAAATAAAAGAATTATCCAAGGGATTTCTTCTACATCAGCACTGTCAAAATGGACAAAATTCTTTTGTAAAGTACAGAAGCCCCACTGATATCTATTCAACAACATTATAAGGGCCCTTTGCTTTGTGTAATTTAGAGAAATATGAAAATAAGTTTTATGGAAGATCAGGTATTAAATTGGAACTAGGAAACCCAGGTCTAGTCCACATGTGACAGTGTAGCTAAGCCACAATTTTCAAAATTGTGGTGTTCTGATAAAATCATAATTGATTACATTTACACACTGTGCAAAGCAACAACCAAAGAAACCACACGTAGGTTTAGACGCTATCTCTTGTACAACCTATCTCAAAAACTGTTCTTGTGAGAAATAATATTAGAAGAGGCAACTATCCTGAACCTCTGGGAAGAAAAACAGGTTGTTTATCTAGTGAATAAATGAAATATAACCAAATAAGATAAAGCTGCACCAACCTAAAATGGTTAGGTTTAACATGTTCATGCAAATACTATATTTCTGTAATTTCTTTAGAGTCAATTTGCATTTGTTATAAAACCACAGATTACAATTTTTGAATGAATTAATGGTTGACTCATAGGACAGCAAAAGGAAAGACATTCAAGCTAACTCCTATAATTTCAACCCCTCTCTTAAAAAGATAATATTCCTGAATCTATTCATTTACAAAGTTTGTACGCCATTTCACAGAGACAGTATATAGGTAGTCCTCACTTAATGACTGGTTGCTTAGTGAAGTTCAAAGTTACAACACTCCTCCCCTAAAGGATCTTATGACATGGTTCCAGAGTGGCACCCCCTAGTCACATGACTGCATTTTGGCTAGTTACAGCATTCCACAGTTTATTTATTTATTTATT
The DNA here is from genome assembly GCF_964273705.1 of Natrix helvetica. Taxonomy (NCBI): domain Eukaryota; kingdom Metazoa; phylum Chordata; class Lepidosauria; order Squamata; family Natricidae; genus Natrix; species Natrix helvetica. The sequence continues at coordinate 19,395,754 of NC_138552.1, read as the reverse complement.
TATTTACTGAGAGCTTATAGACCGCCCCCTCTCCCGAAAGGGACTCGGGGCGGTGTACAGTCCATATCAGAAATGCATCATATAAATAACTATAAAATTAAACAATTAAAATTATTAAATAGATAAATAGATACGAAGGAGGATAAAAAGGTTTAAAGAACTGTACAGCTGAGTAAATAATTTAAAACCCTAGCAAATATCCCATAAAATTAAATTTAAAAAACAATTCCCCTAAAAAACCAGTTAAGAAATATGTTTGCCATTGCTTTTGAACAGAAATGCCCATAGGAATCAAATGGCTCAGTTAATAACAGAAGTATTCGCTTCACGGCTGCTGCAAAAATTGGATCAGTCATGTGGGTGCCTTGATTTATGACCGTCATGACTTATGTTGGAGAACCTGGGCTTCATTATAGTGTTAAGTCTAGAATTACCTGTAGTTTCCAAAGCAACTACAAATGCTTTGCCGATTACAGAGTAGCAGCAATATTAGAAAAGTTGCTTTTAATACACAATGAATCATCTTTCCAACCACCTTTTTGCATTCATAGATGTAGATATTTTTAATCAGAAAAACTTACTTTATTATCATATTTCCGCAAAAATAAGACAGGGTCTTATTTTCTTTTGACCCCCGAAATAAGCACTTGGCCTTATTTTGGGGGAGATCTTATTATTTTTGAGGTGCAGGAGGCGGCGAACGTGGTCACCTCATGGCTGCTGCTGTATTGCAATATTTTCGGGGAGGGCTTATTCTTGGGGAAACAGGGTAGAAGGTTCAACACACATTAACATTTAGAATACTCCAGCCAATTGAGGAATAATTCAATAAAATCATTGGAAAGGAAATACAAGCTGGGGAGAAAAGCACCCCTTCTCCTCAAAATGAATGAAGCCTACTTTAAAGGGAAAAAACAAAACAAGTGAGAATAAATACAATCACCAATTGTCCTCTGGTCCACTATGGACGGGTGTGTTTCAACTTCAACAGTTACCATCAGAAGCTCTGTATTTTGAACAACACTCTTCCAAAACAAGCTCCCTTTTAGTTTCGCTGTCACTTTGAGCTAGTGTATTTGCCAACCATGAAATGCACAATGAGAGGATGGTTGAAAGCAATGCAATTGTGTCCTCAATTAACACAGCAGCCTTCAAGAATTTGCTTTACAAAAATGTACCAGCAGCACCTCCACTGGCATTTAATAGCAATGGGGAAAAGCCGGAGAGAATTTCTCCTGCCTCAATAGACTTGGAATCGAAGAAATTGGTTGAATGTACACATCATTCCTAGCATGGCTTCCAGGTTTTGTGAATCCAGCTGTTGTGGTTTATTCCACAAACCAAACACTACATGTACCCAGTCTATGGATACATCTTAGCTTACGACTGGTTGCTTAGCAACCATTCAACATTCTGATGCCCTCCCCTGATGGTACTTAAGATTTGGTTTCAAAGTTGCAACATTGCCCTCCCAGTCACATGACCAAATTTTGGGTGCTCAGCCTGCATTTATGCCTATTTGCAGTGGTACAATTGGTACCACCAATGGTAACAATTGATAACGCTGCATAGCCAGAAACTGGTATATTTACTTCCAGTTTCTGGCAAAAACTGCACATAGTGAACACTTGCTTCAGTTAATGACAAGGTCTTAAAAACAGGTCCGGTCACATGGTAGCCCACTTAATGATAATTGTTATGCTCAATTACAATTGTAAGTCAAGAACAATGTATTAAGGAACCACCTTGTAAACATTTAGACCTAGCAAAGGAATGTGAAAAGTATTCTGAAAAGACATATGCATATCATACAAAACATGATTAAATAGGCTATGACTCTCCTGCTCACAAGCCACGATTGCTTGTGTGTAGGGTAAGTAAATAGGAACTCCCCAAGATTAGTGTCATTCTGTCATCCAGGTCATGTCCCCAATATTAGAGATGACAGCTGCTCCTATAAGTCATCAAAGTTTTAATGAAATGAGGATCCGTTTGAAAGCTGAATCAGCACACATCTCTCTTGCAATCATTGCTGGTTTACAACAGTATATCAGAGAGAGACAAAGATATCTCCTCTCCACCAACAATTTGCACAAAGCCTGCATTTCTTATTTTAAGATTTCTAATGCTCAAGGACTAGAAGGAAAGATGGGGGATTCTGCTTCATTAGAACAGAAACTCTGTAGGGCTTACAGATATATTTTTCATCAGGGCAAACGTTTTCCTAGTTTCAATAAGCAGAATCAATTAAAAACCAGCAACAAAATAAACACCATGAAAAAAAAGTTTGCATAAGAGTCATTAAAATGGCAGGAATTTAGAATCTGAGATCGATAAATCATCCCCTTAGGCCAGGGGTGTCCAAACTTGGGAACCTTAAGACTTGTGGACTTCAACTCCCAGAATTCCCCAGCCAACTTCTGGGAGTTGAAGTCCACAAGTCTTAAAGTTCCCAAGTTTGGACACCCCTGCCTTAGGCTGAACAGACGCCTTCACTGAAATGGGCTGCCCCACACATTAAATCAAAGATCTGAGGCTACCTTGGCCCATCCCGAGATGCCAAATCTCAAGAGTGATCCAGTTTTGGTCACATTACAAAAAAGATGTTGAGCTTTGGAAAAAGTGCAGAGAAGCAACCTGGAATTAAGGAGAAACTTCCTAACAGTGAGGACAATTAACCAGTGGAACAGCTTTGCCTTCAGAAGTTGTGGATGCTTCATCACTGGAGGTTTTTAAGAAGAGGCTGGACAGGCACTTGTCTGAAATGGTAGAGGGTCTCCTGATTAATCAGGGGGCTGGACTAGAAGATCTCCAAGGTCCCTTCCAGCTCTATTCTGATCCATCTGAATTTCCCTGGAGCTCTCAAAGCTTCCCCAGGAACTATGATTCATGTGGGAAGCTGCGGAGCTGCCAAACTTTTCCAAAAGCCCCCGGCTCGCATTCTCTAGGGGAAGGACGGGCGGGAGATTAAAAAACAAAAACCTCAAAGGTTGCCCGGAGTCACCCGGGAGGCTTTCTAAGGCGAGGTTCCCCTTTGGTGGGTCGGGAGCAAGGAGGTGGGTGGAAGCGGCGGCCAGTCCCTTCCTGCCGAGCAACTTTCCCCGCTCCCACCGGACTTCCAGAGATGGTTTGCCTCGACTGCCGCAGAGCAAAAGGGCGAGAGAGAGAGCCTTTCAAGCCGAGGCGCTGGCGGGGGGCTCCTTCGCCCACCCAGACGTCGCCCCCTCCTGTTCAAGTTGAAGGAGCCCCCGCCGCCCCCCGCCCAAAGGGTAAAAGCTCCCTCTCCGCGCGCTCCCATTGCAGTACCCTTACCTAGCCAACACGAAGAGTATCCCGTTCGCTCGGTTTTTTATAATAATAATAGTATTAGTAGCAACAGTAATAATAGTAATAACAATAATACTAATAATAAATAATTTGTCAGTGCACAACGTATGTGCAATGAGATTGGTTCCCCTGCGAACTCTGCGCCTACCGATATGCGCTGGACCGCAATCGCCATCGTTGCTTACCAGGATTCCCGGGGATAATGGAAGTTGTAGTCCAAGCTAAAGCAAAGAGCATCTCTCCCCATCTCATATTCCCGGTTCAAAGCCAATGCCTGGAACCGGCTCCGCCTAATTGCACGAATCGCACCGGCGGCTCGGGCATCTTCTCTCTCCTTTTCTGCCCCTCCGGTTCCAGCCACCTTCGGTCTTTTTCTCGAGGACTTGCGAGACAATGCAGCCATTCATAGGCTGGCTCGCTCCTTGTCGGGCCGTCAAGGTCTCCCGCCCCTCCCCTCTCCCAAATAAGAATCCCAACTACAAAAGAAGGTTGGGGGGGGGGGGGAATTAAGGAAAGCTGGAGAGGAAGGACGAAGACTTGTGAAAATCCTCAAAGCCAGGCACAGGACGCTCGCCCCAAAAGTTCCGGCAAACGCTACTCACCCCATAAAAAGATTTGCTGCACCCTGTTGCTAGTGGATGCCGGTTCCGGCTGCAGAGCCCCGAGCTGCCGAGCGGCGCTTTCGGACACAGGAGGCGGATTTTGTCGCTTTGCAAAATGTAGGAATCGCGTTGCTTCTTCCTCCCTCCCCCCCGCGGCGCTCGCTTCTGCTACGGGGCGGTTGTTACTCCTCGCTCGCTTGCAAACTGCTTATTCGCGTCTGCGAGCCACGCGCGCGCGCCCATATGCTGAGCCTCGAAAATTACTTCTCGGCGTTCTAAATGCCCCGGAGTGGGCGGGGGGATGACGTCACGGCGGAGCCACGTGACGCGGCGAAAGGCGCCTCCGCCACTGCCGCTGCTGCTGCTGCTCCGCCTCGGGGGACCCGCGTGGCGCCGGGTCTGGGGGCGCTCGCTTGACGGACAGGAGGCCGGTCACGTGCTTCGGGCGGCATCTCAACCTCTCGCGCCTCCCCCCCCCTCCGCTTCTTCGGTCCTTTGATGAACTTCGTGGGTTGCTGGGGCCGCCCCGGGATTGGACTTCAGCGCCTCCGGCGGCGGTGGCGGCACCCCCGGGTCCTTAGAATTCGTTACTGCTGGTGGGGAGAAAGCCCCGTTCCTCCGCTTTGGACCTCAGCCGATAAAAACGCCCAGGAGCGCCTGGGTTGGTGCCTCCTGTAAGGCTATAGCGAAGCAGGTCGTCATGCACCGAAGTTGCCTTAAATCCTTGTGTGCCCAATAAAGTATTGTCCACTCTTGGCCAATAAAGACTTTTGTTGCATTCTCTTGGGTATTTCGATAGCCATTTGTCTGAAGTGGTGTAAGTTTTCCTGCCTTAACTGGGGGTTGGACTAGAAGACCTCCCAAGGTCCCTTCCAACTCTCTTATTCTATCTATTCTATTCTTCCCTTCCATTCTCCTGTTCTGTGCCCTTCCCCTTCCCTTCTATCATCCATCCCATTTCCATTACCCATGTTCTGTTCTATCATAGCCTATCCTTATTCTTTCCCTATTCCAGTGATGGCGAACCTTTTTGGCACCCAGTGCCCAAACCAGAACGTGCATGCATGCACACGCTGGAAACCCAAAAACCAGCTGGCCAGCGTGCACATGCCTGTTTTTTTGGCCATTTTCCAGCTGTTTTTTGGGCTGTTTTCCGGCGCTCCGGCACCTACGAAGACCAGCTAGCCAGTGCACATGTGCCTGCCAGAAACCAGAAGAGCAGCTAGCGACGGTGTGTGCGCCCACAGCGAGGGCTTTGCATGTCACCTCTGGCAGATGTGCCATAGCTTCACCATCACAGCCCTATTCTATCCTACCCTTTCCTTATTCTGTTCTGTTCCATTCCATTCCAATTTTCTTTTCTATTCTTATTTTCTATCTATTCTATTTTCTATTCTATTCCATTCCCTTTCTGTTCTTATCATTCCCATTCCCCATGTTCTACTCTACTCCATTCTACTCTACTCTATTATTTTGCCTAATCTGATGCTGTTCAAACGATTGATTGATCATGTGTCATTAAATCATTTTCAAGTCCTGGTAAGTATACAGATTTTTTCCCGAGAAGCTCTATCCCTAATGTGTTCCTCAAGAGTACACCTGTCATCGCTATAACTGAAGCCATCCACCATGACTCTGGTCATTTTCTTTTTCCTTCCACCTTTCCCAACATTAGAGTCTTTTCCAGAGAACTGGGTCCTTGGATGATATGTCTGAACTTGCATATTTATGCTTCGAGTGAGAACTCGGTCAACGTGTTCAATGATCCGTTGGTTTGTTTTCTTGGTTCTCCTGGGCATTCTTGGGAGTCTCCTCCAACATCAATTATCAAAAACAACAATACTTTTTCTATCCTGTTTCTTTAAACTTCCAACTTTTGCTTCTAGATAACGTTATGGGGTATACCATAGTTTGCAGATTCCGATCTTTGTGAGGTTAGGGTTCAAGGCATTTAAATATCTTCTCCGACACCTTCATGGCTGCTCTACCAAGTGTTATCTGTAAAGCATGCATTGACGGCTTGTTCCTTTGTTGTTGAGAGGTAAAGGTAAAGGTTCCCCTCGCATGTATGTGCTAGTCATTCGCTACTCTAGGAGGCGGTACTCATTTCTGTTTCGAAGCTGAAGAGCCAGTGCTGTCCAAAGACATCTCCATGGACATGTGACCGGCATGACTAAATACCGAAGGCGCATAGAACGCTGCTACCTTCCCAGCAAAGTGGTCCCTATTTTTCTACTTGCATTTTTACGTGCTTTCGAACTGCTGGCTTGGCAGAAGCTGGGACAAGTAACAGGAGCTTACTAAAAGGCAAAATATTCCCACCACTTTGATACAATAACTATAATTTCTAAGGCTACTTATTCTTCCTATTCAAGTGCATTGGAATTAGTTTTCTGCCTGATTCCTCTTCTGAATCTACCCTGATTAATACATTTCACTTTGAAGGAACTGGCATGAGACAACTAGTCCAAGTTGCCATAAGATGCTGCACCAGAATCCTGGCTTTCCAGATTCAAGTCCATGCTCAATTGTGGAAGTTCTCCAGATGAGTTTAGGTCAAGCGCACCTTAGTTCTACTTACCTCACAGGATTGTTGTGAGAATAACATTGAATAGGGTACCCCTATGCACTCCAATCTCCTGCTTTGAAGGAAAGCTCGGATTGAAACTAGTGAATGATTAAGCCAAAATAACAAATGGCTGCAAATAAATTACAAAGCTTCGTTGGTAGTACTTCCTATTTAAATCAGTAAGGATTAATTCTAAGTAAACACACATAAAACCAGATTGCAGAATAACAAAAGCGGCTGAGGCCGTGATAAACATTGAAATAAGAGTTCCTTGGAATTGTTTGGAATGACACACGCAAGCGCTGATTCATCTGCAAACATTTGTATTTTAAATCGGATTTATACGTTAGTTGGGAATTAAGAATTGCAGAAGATGGATGGATTTAGATCAGTGCAGAGTTGGTTTTCAGCAGATTCTGACCATGTGAACTGGTAGCTGAAATTTTGAGTAGTCCCGAAAACTGGTATATACCACCTCTGACTGGCCCCGTCCCCATCTATTCTCACAAGTCGCAGCTAATCAGAAGGGAAAGGGAATTTTGCAGTAACCTTCCCCGTCACGCTCACCAAGCCACGCCCACCAAGCCACACCCACAGAACTGGTAGTAAAAAAAAAATTAATCCCACCACTGGATCAGTGTAGCAAGAAAGTAGAATATTTGTAGCTCAAGGTTGAAGTGCAGGGTGGATCCTTGGTGTTCCTTGAGCTTAATTATTTTCTTGCAGAGCACTGATAGTGTTTCCTAGTTTGGATCATAAAATGTCTGCAAGAAAACAGCCACCGTCAGAGTACAGCATGGACCCCTTAGTATTTTCAAACTTGGCAACTTTTAAGATTTCAACTCCCAGAGTCCCTCAGTCAGCATGTATTTAGATTAACATGCTTGTGGGGTAGTTCCTATTTGGCTGGATTCACACATTGTGCAAAGCTTCTTGTGAATTATATTCACAGTTCAATCCCCAAAAAAGCTGAAGAACATTTCAGTTGAGCGGCTTTTGTGACTCCAGCCTATTTCTTTCTCAAAATTGTTGGGTGGTCATTGTTGGCTCTGGGTGAAATTTGTTTTCAGGTTTGGGGTATATCTTTGCATTCATGGTTGTTTTTATAATGCTGCTACAACTGGTCATTGGTGGGAAAATGCAGTTTATAAGCATATGAATAGATATTTTATACCATATTTTTGGAGTATAAGACTCACCTTTTTCCCTCAAAAAAGAAGCTGAAAATCTGGGTGCGTCTTATACACTGAATACAGCATTTTTGCCTCCCAAAACTCCGCCCCCTTTACCAAAATGGCAGTGCATAGCTTTTAGAAGGCTTTCGGAGAGCTCCTGGGGGCTGGGGAGGGCAGAAATGTGCGACAAAGAGCCGATTCTTGCTCAATTCCCCCCCCCCCAGCCCTCAGGAGCACTCTACAAGCCTCCTAATGGTTATTCATGCCCTTTTTTGATGAAAAAGGCTGTTTTTTGCTCGTTTTGGGGGGGTCCCACCCCCCAGGAACATTCTAAAAGCCTCCTAAAGGCTATTCATGCCCTTTTTAAAAAAAAACCAGGCCTATTTTTGTGAAAACGGGCCATTTTGGGGAAGTCTGCAAAGTGCAAAAACTTTTTTTTTATTTGCCCCTTCAAAATTTTGGTGCATCTTATATTCTGGTGTGTCTTATACTCTGAAAAATATGGTAACTATTGAGCTGCAATGGCCCAAATCTCTCTGAAATCAGTGTGTGGAATCAGTCAGGATAAACCATATGCAATTCTTATTAGAATTTTTAGGATTAATGTTTCATTACATTGCCCTACATACAACAGCTTCTACATTGTTACATCCAGCCATTAAGTTTAATTTTTTTCATATAGGCTAATGGTATTCATTTTGTTATGGATGGAAAAGACTGAACCTGGCCATTCCTGATAAGGTAATATTTTTCTATTTCATTTTAGAGCAAGTGACATTTTCTCAAGTACCCTGTTTCCCGGATAATAAGCCCAATCAGACTTTTGAGTGCATGCGCTAAAATAAGCCATTCCCCCCCCAAAATAAGCCCTCCCCCAAAATATTGCAACACAGAAGCAGCCATGAGGTGACATGGTCGCCGCCTCCTGCTCCTCAAAAATAATAAGACCTCCCCAAAAATAAGGCCAAGTGCTTATTTCAGGGGTCAAAAGAAAATAAGACCCTGTCTTATTTTTGGGGAAACACGGTAGTTCGAGCCACTAAATCTTCTTAAACCATTGTTTGCAAGTGAAACGATTTCCCAAATACTTAGTAAAATGAAATCTATACTTTCTTTTTTAACCCAGTTCTTGTTCAATGAAGATCATAAAGAGGCTGGGTATTACAGGCTAACTACATAGGCTAGAAGAGATTAACATGGTTCTGCTTTTACCTGATTGGAAAAAATGACTGGTTTGCTTTTTTTTCTTTTTCTTTTCTTCTCAAGAAAGATTCCTAAGATTGGTTCGCACACTGTGCTTGAACCGTCAATTAGTCAGCCACATCTTAGCTAATTTTTCTTCTTAGCAGGCAATTAAGAGACCAGATGGGTATTTTTAAGGCTTAATAGAGCTATCCCCCAACACCTGCTAAACATTTGGTCTCTCCCAATCTGATGACCTCATGGGCAAGCTTTCTGTAGTCTGCAGAGACCACATTGAAGAAGAAAGGGTGGGGCCCACCACAAGAAAGTTGCCCATTGCTTTATCTCAGCAGTAGCTGAGTCCACTCTGTTTCTTCAAGGCAGAAATTCAAAGCTATTGTGGAAAATCAGATGCAAACAGAAGAATGAAATTTAAGTGCAAACTTTTTAAGGTAAGAAACAAAAATCAAAGGCTCAGATAGTTGAATGGTCGATTTAGTAATAGCAATAGCATATATATCTTACAACTACAACCACACTGATACAAGGGGAAATGCATCTACCTACGCAGACAATTTCAGTATTGCACAGCAACTTTTTTTTTCAAGATCACAGGAATGTCATCTGCTAATTGTAGTCTGCCGTTTTATGGCCGGTGGATGTGGGGTGTTCCTTTAAATGAAATCAACTCGTTTAATTTTTATTCTGATGCCTCAGCAGTATTAATGCCCCCATTATATTATTTTCTATCCACCAACTCATACAAGATCAGTCCAGCCAAGAAACAAATTAACTGGGTGGGGCTGATGTAATATTAAACAGTCATTAAGCAGCAGATGCTAGAAAATATTGGCGGAAAGAACTACTGTGCACGGCAGATCTCTTGTCCCGCAGTTCCTAACTTAACTGTTGCCTTTATATGGAGATAACATTAGAACAGTGGGGTAAGTCATGAAATCTCAGTCCAATCTGGGACTACTGTTCAATGGCCTTGCTGTGGCTTTACCTCATGGCAAGTGTCCAATGCAGGGGTGGTTTGTTTTTTTAGTACTGGCTCTATGGGCGTGGCTAGATGGGGGACATGTGACTGAGTGGGCATGGCCAACCTGACGTCACTCAAGCAGACTCAGTCACATGACCCACTCTCCAAGCCATGCCCACTGAAACGGTGGCAAAAAGTTTTGACATGGGGGAGGGGGGAGCTAAGGGAGCGCCTGCAAACTACCCAGTAAGAAAAAAAGTTTTTGTCCTTCCCATCCCCCAGGAACACTCTGCAGGCTTCAGCAAGGCTGGGGGAAGACAAAAATGCCTCCGTTTTTGCGAAAAACGGCCCATCTCTATGACCTCTCTGGGACTGGCATGCGCACACCATTTAAAAAGGAAAAAAAAATCATTTTATCAATGAAGATTGTTCTGCACATGTGCAGAAGAGAAAATAAAGATGGCGGCGCCCAGGATAGAATTGGTACGGTCACGTGTCCGGACAAGTTACTACCTATTCGGCCGAACCGGTCCAAACCAGTAGGAACCCACCTCTGGTCCAATGGTGGAATGGTTTCCTCCTTATCCTGTTCCCAAACTCTTCTGTTAACCCTCTAGCTTTTTAGCCTATTCTTCACCTGCTTAGCATCAATTGTCCAGCTCATTGTAATGTCTGCAACCATCCACTCTGCTATTGTTCAGACAGCTCAGCAGATTTGCCCATCAGTAAGTGCTACTGTATGTTGAGTCTGAGTATCATCAGTAATTGTATCTAATCTTCTTGTCTAATGCTGGCTTCTTTTTCAGTTGCCTTGATTTTTTTCCAAGCAACAGTGACCCTTACCTTCACTTTATGTGTTTAAAATATTCAAGCTGTAGTTTTGCGATTAACAGTTCTGATGCCTGTCTGGTTTTACTTCTTCGGGTTTGGGACCTGAGCACTGCGCAACAGGGTGAGCTCCTGTTTCTTGCCCCAGCTCCTGTCCACCTAGCAATAGCAATAGCACTTAGACTTACAGTATACACCACTTCACAGTGCTTTACAACCCTCTCTAAGCAGTGTCCTAATCAATATTTGTGACCTTTCCAAATGGCTTCTGGCAACGTCAATGGAAGAAGACAAATTTACTTAACAACTGCATGAGTCACTCAACAAACAGCAGTGATTCGCTTAATAACCAAAGCAAGAAAGATTGCAAAATCAGGAATGACATGTTTAACAATCGCCTTGCTAACCAACAGAATGTCTGGTCCCAATTGTTGTCATAAATTGAGGACTACATGCATTGTTAGCAATAGCAATAGCACTTAGACATATATACCGCTTCACAGTGCTTTTACAGCCTTCTCTAAGTGGTTTACAGAGTCAGCCTATTGCCCCCAACAATATGGGTCCTCATTTTACCCACCTTGGAAGGATGGAAGTCTGAGTCAACCTTGAGCCTGGTGAGATTTGAACTGCCAAATTGCAATCAGCCGGCCGTCAGCAGAAGTAGCCTGCAGTACTCCACTGCACCACCATGGCTCATTTTGAACCTAGCAGTTCAAAAGCGTACAAATGCAAGTAGATTAATAGGTACCACTTTGGTGGGAAGGTAACAGCATTATTTATGTTTTGGTGTATAGCCATGCTGGCCACATAACCACAGAAAATGTATTTGAATGTATCTGGGTCTCTTGGTCAAGAAATAGAGATGAGCACCATGCCTTAGAGTCAGACATGACTGGATAGGAAAACCCTACATTAATATTAAACTATATTTTTTCTTCTGGTGGTCCAAGCAAATCTATCCAGCAACACAATTAAAAAGCACCAGTTTTGCTTAATTCAGGTTTTCTGGTGGTCTAATTTTCTTAGTCAGATAACTGGGAAAACCATCCATGGCCTTGACAATATATATATATTTGTTGTCAGTCATCTAAGCTTTTTTTGCAGCCAATTAAATTCTACCATCCTCTGATGCTTTGCCTGAGTTCAGCCTGATCTGAAGAAATCCCAAGATTCTCAGTAAGGTCCTCAACTGAAAAATATAACTTCTAGGCATCATCTAGCCCAGGGGTTTCAAACTCAAGGCCCATGGGCCAGATTCGGCCTACAGGGTGCTTAGATCTGGCCCGTGGGCAGGGGTGGGGTGCTACGGGTTCTCCTGGGTTTGGGAGAACCTGTAGCTAATGTAATGGCCAGTTCGGAGAACCTCCAAATCCCATCCCTGGCTGGCTCTCCCCCTCCCACCCATCCCATCCCCTCCAGGAGTCTCCACGTGGCCCGTTTTGGATGCGAGGTAAGTGCAGAGGCTACCGCAGAGGCTCAAGGACAGGGATAAACGGGTCTCCTGGAAGGCCTCCGGAGCCCAGGAGAGACAGTTTTCACCCTCCCACAGGCTCGAGGAAAGCCTCTGGAGCCTGGAGAAGATGGAAAGCCCTACCCCACCCGCCGTGGTGCAGGAGGCTGACTAGGCCACGCCCACCCAACAACTGGGCAGAGAACCTGTTGATGAAGTTTTTGAAGCCCACCCCTGCCTGCGGGGATCCCCTGGAAACAGTGAAAGGCCGGTCTGCAGTGCCTCTGTCAATGAAAATGGAGCTCCATTTTCACTGGCAGAGGCACTGCAAGCTGAACTTTCGCTGTTTCCAGGGTAGCCCTGCAGGCCAGATCTAAGCACCCCGCTAGCCGAATCCAACCTGTGGGCCAGGGGGCGTGGCCAGGCAGCACAGCCCACCAAAGCTCTTTTCACTGACAGGGCTGCAGGAGGCTGTTGTGACTGAAAATAGAACTCTGACCATGCCCCTTGGCCATGCCCCCATGCCCCCCCAACGTCAAACAAAACTCTGACGCAGCCCTCAATGAAATTGAGTTTGACACCCATGATCTAGCTAATAAAAACAGCTGAAAATAACATTTTTAAAATGATTTTGTTTAGCATCTCCTCCCATCAGCACTTCCTTTGAGCTAAAAAGATTTCTGTTTGCATTTCTACAGGATGGTGAGTCAATTCCCTTTACCTTGATCTTGCTATGAAACAATAAGCTGCCTCTTGAATGGGAGTTCAGATATGCCCTCTTAAGAGCAGGATCCTTCTTGATTTTATTTCCTGGATAATAACTAGACAGATAAATTTCCAGGACAGTTTTTTCGTATGTACATTCCAATGGGGAGAAGGCAAGAAGACATCCTCTGTGAGTGAGATTGGGCAGTTTCTAAATTTGATATATAAATAAAATAATAAATACACAAATCCTATTACACAAGCAGATTTCCATTTGATATGTTTATCTCATCCCTTCTCAAATGTTTAAACATGAAAAAATCATCCCTTGCCCCGTTATCTTTTTCAGTCAGACTCTGCACAGAAATCTAGAAATTCCCACTTTTTAAATTTTGCCACAAAATCCAGCTTTAGCATCCTGGGATCTTAAGAATATATGCAGTGCCTTGTTGGATCGGTGGCCTGGCCTAGCTCGTCCAGCAGTGGTCAATCAATGAGGGGCCTTGGTGAGCTCTAAACCCTTGATGGTGGTGGTGGTGCTCCTGGGAGAACTTCCTATAGGCCTGTTTTTCACCCTCCCCAGGCTTCTGTGTGTGCCCTGCACTTATCTACATCCAAAACGGGTTGCATGGGAACTCCTGGGAGGGGAGGGGTGGGCAGGGCCAACCAGGAGTGGGATTTGGGGGTTTGGCGAACTGTACAGAATTTTAGCTAGAGGTTCTCCGGAACCTCTGCGAACCCCCAGCAGCCCACTTAATGCCTTTAAATTAAATTAATTAAATTTAATTAATTTAAAGCCCATTTAATGCCTGTGAGGAAACAGCCAAACTCAGAGAGGACCAAGGACCCTTCATTTCAACCCTGTTTTTTGGGGGGAGGGTGATCACTCAATGGTCCGCGGAAGCCCAGCAGTTTGCCAGCAGATGGCCCTCAGAGGTAGGCATACTGCCAGTAAGACTGTTACCTGCTCATCCTCATGACTTCCGTGAATTGGTCCAATCCTTTAAAAAAAAAAAAAGCCAGCACCACATCTTGTGGTACCAAATTCCAAAGTTTAATTACGGTACACATTGTGCAAAAAAGAATTTAAAAATCTTTATTTATTTTTTTAAAAAAAGGTTCACACAACAGTGATAGCTCTGCACTTTGGATAACAAAAAGAGTGCATGGGCCACACTTTGTGAAAATGTGGAAGCAGAATTTTCCCCCCCAATCTCAGCTGACAACAACATGATACACACATCTTTTGTTCCCTTCCTACAATCATCAGAAGTCATCATCCCGTTTAATCAAATGGGACTAGTTCTGCAAAGATCACATTCCATACTTTTATAAATGCTAGAGAATCAGCACATTTGTGAAAATATGCTTTATTTGTACAATAGTCATATTTGGGAGGGAGGGTAGCTATTCTAAACACAGAATTTAGGTTACTCTCGTGCAGAATACTGGGGATATAGTTAGCTGTGGCAGACCTGGCTATTACCTTCAACGAAGAAAACAATCCAGGATGCAGAACAATCCATATGAATTTCTATGGAAAGAATTTGCTAATGTCTACAATTTCTTTAAAAGACCTAGTTTTGTATTGGGTGTTTCACAGACTTTGCTCATAGACTTTGATACCAACTGACCAATTTATGAGATGAATAGGAATGTCAACAAATCAATTTACTCTTGGACTTCTTTGAGCAAAGGGAAACTTGATAGTTGGTTGGTTTTTAAATATTGCATGGGGAAATGTCTTTGAATATTAGTAGCTGGGGTTGTTGGTTATGTTGTTTGTTTGAGCTCCGCGTGTGACGATTTGGTTGCAAACATTTCGTCCCCATTTGATGAGACATCTTCACTGTGCTTTGGATCCAAAGAGCACTGAAGATGTCTCCGCGAATGGGGACAAAATGTTTGCAACCAAATCGCCAAGCTCGGAGCTCAAACCGACAACATAATTACATGGGAAATGCTCCCAGGAAGATAGGAAATTAAGGGACACTGAATCCAGAATGAAGGAGGCCAAAGGAAGAGTACAGTAAAACAACAGAGACAAAACTGAATCTAAATGAAAAATAGGAAATGAGGCTTAAACAGGGGTGAAATCCAGCAGGTTCTCACAGGTTCTGGAAAACCAATAGTGGAAATTTTGAGTAGTTCGGAGAACCGGCAAATACCACCTGTAGCTGGCCCCAGAGTGGGGTGGGAATGGAGATTTTGCAATATCCTTCCCCTGGAGTGGGGTGGGAATGGAGATTTTTCAGTTTCCTTCCTCTGGAGTGGGGTGGGAATGAAGATTTTGAAGTATCCTTCCCCTGCCACGCCCACCAAGTCATGCCCACAGAACCGGTAGTAAATAATTTTGAATTTCAGCACAGGGCTTAAAGTATCCTACTTTTCAGAGGAGATGGGAAGTAAGGAAAGATGCATCAGAGAGCATGCTCTTAAGGTCCTTAGGTGTACTGGAGGTCAAGAGACGGCTGTTGTGAGCAAGGATGGGATCCTACCGGTTTAACAACCGGTTCACTGAGTGCGTGTGTGCAGTTTAGAGAATACTTACCTTCCAGATTGCTGCTTGGGAAGGAGAACAGCTGAGGCGCGGCAATCCACTCTGACACGTGACTCAGCTGAGAAGATAAAGGTAGGTAAAGTGCAGGGCCCAATTGCTAGTGGGAGCAAACCAGCTAATCTTTGGTGCTACCAGTTTGTCTGAATCGGTAGAATCCCACCCTTAATTATGAGCCACCCAGAATCATATATGAGATAGATGGTCTTGTGGGGGGAGTGAGGAAGGGAGGGAGTTTTAGGAGATTACCTGCAAACCAAAAACTCCAAAAAGGGGGTGAAAGCCATATTCAGGCATTTCCCAATATTTATATTTTCCTTTCCTCCAAAAACTCAAAAGTAGCACCCTTTCTTCCATTGTTCTCCACAACAAAAGCTTTTATGAGGTAGGTTGAGTTGAAAGAGAATGGCCCAGAAGTCATCTGCTAAATGTTTGAGGATGGACTTGAATTTGGACTCTCCCCCATCCTTGTCTAATCCTTCAATCACTACAGCACAATAGCTCCCTTAAGCCAGTAGGGTGATAGAGACAAGCCCTCCCCCCATTTAATAATGCCAACTCCATGTATATGTTACTGTGAAAGTCCGAAATCTGGTGAATGTCGACATTCACCGGTGAATGAAAGTCCGAAATCTGGTGAATGTCGACATTCACATAGTCGCTTGGTGTATGTCCTTATCCTCTCGACACCCTTACCCTAATACCCTTACCCTAATACCTCGGCTCCTCGCTTCCTTTTAAGCGTCTTCTATTCGCGGGCTTTTTTTTTTAAAACCTGCGATCCTGCGCGGTTAGAATGAGTAGTTTCCAGGACCGCGAATTGAAAAGCCAAAGGAAAGCGTTACGCTGAGATTTCGGACTTTCACAGTAACAATATGTCACCGTGAAAGACCGAAATTGGTATGTGTCGACATTCACCGGTGAATGTCGACATTCACCAACATTCACTGGTGAATGTCGACATTCACCAATTTCGGTCTTTCACGGTGACATATACACAAAGACATCATTTATCATAATCATCCCACATTAATCAAACTGAGGAGCCACACCTTTCAATATATTTTATCAGTTCCTTGAACAATTGCAATTAGTAAAAGAAATTATTGTCAAATTGTGTCTCATGATATCTGAACTAGTTCCCTCAAAGGATGGAAGTCCCAGGGAAGAAAGTTTGGTGATTTTAGTCCATTCAAGCAGCAATGGAAAGGCTGAAGATTGAGGCATATTTTAAAACTTCTTTTTATCATTTCTTGTGTCTAGAAAACAAACCTCAAAAACAAGAGTACTTCACCATAAAAAGACAATCGCTTATTTCTGCATAAAGAACCACGTCAGCCAATTTGTGTAAAACTAACAATTAAAGACGGCATTTAAAGAAAAGGGGTATTATTTTTAACCAATGGTATATTTGAACATTACAAACGTCAGGGTGGTGCAAAGAATTGCCAGTGGATCCCTTTGAAAAAACAATGCAATCCAAGAATTCTTTTGTGTTGTTTTCTGGACATTCTGTACAAATGCTGGATAATTATTATTTTTTTCTTTTTTAATGAGTAGGGCTTGTTGCCAGCCTCAGATTTGCCTTCTTGCTCTTCTAGGGTATAAGCCTTAATTAAGCTTTTTGACTGAGATTTTTTTTTGGCATGGTAGCATCTTTACAACTGTGTCCTCGGAACAGTGGCTCAGACAAATATCTCACTGAGGTCAGTATGAATAAACAATACCCTTGACACTGTCATGTCCTCTTGCAGATTTATCCGCGGTCAGTTGGCTTTCCCATTGTTTTAAAAATAACATTTTTGAGTGTTATTAACATGGTATTTATAATAAAAATTGTATACCTAAAGCAGGAAAGAACAATTGTGTAAATGTTAGTTTATTTTAAATTTAGTTTATTTGCTCAAATTAAACTTAGATCATATGGAATGTTAGTTTCAGATCTTTCCTCACTTAAAATGAGTTAAAAGACTGAGAGATGACCATTTTAATTTAGCCAAACGTTGATGATTACAGATTTTTACAAGAATTTCTTATCACTTTTTCCACAACGGTTTAAACACAACATTCTATAGGTAGTCCGTGATTAATAACAGCAATTGGATCTGCAATTTCTATCAGTAAGCTGTGTAAATTGAAACATCACATGTCCATGCTGCTTAGCAACAGAAATTCCATCATTTCCAGTTGTTAAGTGAATCCTGCCCTCATTAAAGTGACCTCATATAGTTGTCAATTGCCTTCTCCTGCACCTTTCCCATTGACTTTGATTGTCAGGGGCAATCACATGACCGTGAGAGCTAGAGTTTCAAAAAACAGTCATAATTCTCATTCATTCAGAGTTGTCATAAGTTCAAATAGTCATTGAGCAAGTGAATGATAAGTGAGCACCACTTGTATATCCAAGGTTTTTAGGTTGACAAATTCCTGTTTGGGGAATTGATTTAACAAGTTAATATGTTTAAATCTTACATTCCACTCACAAATGTGGTGGACAAATATAATTGGATCCCGTCAAAATGGAAGTACCAGTGGACATGATCAAAGCACTATGGTGGCACAGTGGTTAGAATGCAGTATTGCAGGCTACTTCTGCTGATTGTCGACTGTCAACAGTTTGGCAGTTCGAGTCTCACTGGCTCAAGGCTGACTCAGCATTCCATCCTTCTGAGGTGGGTAAAATGAGGACCCAAATTGTTGGGGGCAATATGCTGACTATGTAAACCAATTAGAGAGGGCTGTAAAGCACCATGAAGCAGTATATAAGTCTAAGTGCTATTGCACTTATTGAAGTGGGATTTGTTCAAATGTGGTACATTTCCAACATACAAAGGTAAATAGTGAACCTTTCCTAAACATTTACTATGCAGTCCAATGACCTGAAAAAAATTGCTGGACTAATCTGATTTTTAAGTCATAGGGGACATGCTGGACAATGTGTCCAATAATCCCACTGATTTTATATTATAGGATATTCCAAAGCAGTGAAGGAAAACTAAACTGTAAAGCTAAAAGAAAAAAACAATCAGGAAAAAAGGAAAGAAAGAAAAAAGGATAATACAATATGACATCTAATTATCTGTTCCAATTTTTTGGTACATCGTTCAAACCCAGTTCTTATTTATTTTTAAATGGTTGAGAGAGTATTGAATTGTACATTTTTTCTCTGTAAAAAACCCTCTCCAATACATTTAAGGCCACAGAGGTGGCTAAAGCACCCTGACCAAACACAGAACATGTTTTTGAATTTTATCTACAGTTTAGCGTGGTTAATGAACTGTACGAAATGGTCGCTTTATTCAAATTTGTGCTGTTTAAAGTGATATTTCTATGGGGAATAGAGTAATTGGTTCCATCTCAATGGGAATAGGAAATTAAAAATTTGAAATGTAATTTTATACATTTTTGTGTGACAGTAAAAGGGAGTAAATTCCTATTCAAAGCATATTTGCTATTTCCTGTATTTTGCTATAGTTCTTCAAAATGAACCTCTCCTCCTTTTGAGCTTTTCTCAAATGAAACCTTTCTCTTCTCTATTTTGCATAAATGATGATTGGTGCACACGCTACCTTTTCACTCCCTGAATTTTGGATCGCATTAAATGTGTCAACTTATAAATCACACTATATCAAATTTCAGACTACGAGTATTCCTCAAATTATGACCACAATTGGAACTGAAACTTCCATTGCTTAGCGAGGTGGTTGCTAAGTAACATGCCTCTGTTTCTTACCATGGTTGTTGAGTGAATCACTGCAATTGTTAAGTGAATCACATGGCCGTTAAGCAAATCCAGCTTCCCCCATTGACTTTGCTTGTTGGAAGTTGTCTGGGAAGGGCGCAAATGATGATCATGTGACCCCATGATGCTCCAACTACCAGTGTTTCCCTGAAAATAAGACTGGGTTTTATTTCCTTTTAGGCCCCAAAATAAGCACTAACGCTTATTTTCAGGTGAGGTCTTATTTTTTTTCCATGTACAGGAGCCCTACTTGTGTTTGCTTGGTGGTGGGGAGGCTGTGTGGTGTGCTAGTGCTGCCGCCACGAGGAAGGGGGTGGAGCTGCCTCATGTAGAGCTGCCTCACGTGCCCTGCATCAGCTTACCTCAGGGCCCCTGCAACCAGGCCACCAATATCCTGAAACCTGCCTCGCTTTGCAGAGGCGGTTCCAGTAGCCCCATCCAGCAAGGCCCCGTGTGGCCACCCGCTTACTTCTTCTGCTTGCTTACAGCTACAATGGAGCAGGAGGCCGAGCAACACACCGGTGCCATGACCACAAGGCAAGGCAGGGAGTGGAGCCACGCACTGGCTTACCTCAGGGTCTCCTCAGCCAGGCTATCCATGCCCCAACACATGCCTCACCTTGCGGCCGCAGCACTAATACCCAGCATACCACTTGGCCTTTTGCTCTGTTGCGGCTGCAAGCAAGCAGAAGAAGTGAGCCTGCGGCCATGTAGACTCCTGCTGCACTGGTTGTTGGTATTGCCGCCCTGTGGCAGGTGTTGGAGGGTGGATGGCCTGGCTGCGGAGGCCCCGAGATAACCCAGTACGAGGTGAGCTCCACTACCACCACCCCTGCCTCATGGCCGCAGCACTGCAAGCAACCAGACGGAATGGGCGGCCAGGCAGCCACAAAAGCTCTTAAGTATGGCTTATTTTGGGGGATAGGGCTTATATTATGCACACATGTAAAAACATGCTAGGTCTTATTTTCAGGGAAACAGGCATTATCATTCATGTTGGTTGCCAGGAGTCTGAATTCTGATCACATAATTGTGGGGATGCTATAATGGTCATAAGGACCAATTATAAGTCAGTTATTTTTTCAATGCCCTAGTAACTTTACATGGTCACTAAACATATGGTTTAAGTCTAGGGCTACCTGTATTTGAACTTGCACTGATTATGATGGACTTGCATTGCCTTCCATCTTTCTGTATTGTACTTCTTTTCTGTTCAAGAGGAAGAGTGATTGGATTTTTAAAATATCTTCTTAAAGATATTACAAATTCTTGCAGATAGAAAATCTAGTCCACTTTTCGGATTCCATTATAAAACCAAGAGTAGATATATTGTCTTGCTGTTATGATTGACACTGGGTTTTTTTGTTTTTGGGTTTTTTTTGCCATTGCTCTGAAGACAAAAAAGTGACCTTGGTTAGTATCCCCAAAAGCATCACTGCATAATTTGAAATATTTTCCCCCCTCTGCCGTTTCTATCTAGCTCTTGAGCCTTGGCAACCTAATATCCTTCCTTTGCAGCTGCTGACCTAATGATACATATTTCTAAGTATTTCATTTCTAAATTAGTTTCAGAGCAGATCCATCTGTAGGGAAATATAAGATAATAGCAGGCATTCTCCTAGAAATACCTTAAATCTAAATCATTAGATCCATCTTGAGAGACGGGGGGGGGGGGATGAAAATTGTGTGTGTGTGTGTGTGTGTGTGTGTGTGTCCCCTTATGTATTAAAAATGTCCTACATATTGGGTTCAAGTACTGTAGTTATCTTAGCATTGGTTCACTCAACAAGAGACTTCAAGATAAATTAAATATAGAAACATGCATAAACTCATGACACTCTGATATATCAGGAACTTCTAGTCAAATATTTATAGCCCAAATATTATTATCCCAAACAGGATTTAAAGCAGTAAAATGCTAATTTGGATCCAGAAAAGGAGACGAACCCTTCACAACTATTGTATAACTAACCATAAAGAATGATCTTCTCTCCTTGCAGTATAAATCTTTCTGTGATTGTAAAAGCATGCCGTGTTCATTTCTACACGTAGTTCTCAACTTAAAAGAGCTCATTTAGGGACCATTCAAAGTTACAACGGTACAGGGGTGCTCTGCTGGGTTGCTGGGTGGGCGTGGCCATGGTGAGTGTGGCCTAGTTGGCCTCCTGCACCATGGCGGGGGGATGGCGTTTTCACCTTCCCCAGGCTCCAGAGGCTTTCCTTGAGCCTCTGGGAGTGTGAAAACTGCCTCCCCCAGGTTCCAGAGGCCTTTCAGGAGGCCCGTTTTCCCTCCTCCCCAAGCCTCCGCGCAGGCCCTGCATTTACCTCGCATCCAAGGACGTGTGGAGACTAATGGGAGGGGCATGGTGGGGTGGCAGTGGCGGGACATGGTGGGCGGGGCCAGTCAGGGGTAGGGTTTGGAGGTTCTCCAAAGTGGCCATAGCATTAGCTACAGGTTCTCCCGAACCCTTAGCAAACCTATAGCAGCCCACCTCTGCAATGGTAGTGAAAAAAGTGACTTATGACTTTTTTCATACTTATGACTGTGGTGGTCTCATGATCAAAATTCAGATGCCTGGCAACTGACTCATATTTACGACAATTACAGTGTCTGGGGCGACGTGATCATCTTTTAGGACCTTTTAGGACCAAAGTCAATGGGGAAGCCAGATTCTCTTAACAGATGTGTTACAAACTTAGCAACTGCAGTGGTTCGTTTAACAACTGTGGCAAGAAAAGTCATAAAATAGGGCAAAATTCACTTAACAAATGTCTCACTCAGCAACAGAAATGTTGGGCTCAATTGTGGTCGTAAATTGACTGCCAGTATTGTTGTCAGGCTCCAGAAATCAAGAAAGACACATCGTGATCCTTGCAAGCAGATTTCTTTATTGTCAGTTGCCCATAGACAAAACCTTGCCATAGTACCACCCCTATAAACGATATGCAAATTACCACCTCTATAAAACATATACTTGGGAACTATTAGGGAGAAGCTGTCTTCATCCTCTTTCTCTCACACAAAGTATCTGAACTGAATTATTTCTCATTCCTCTGGAATGCTCTCCCTCCTTCCTGGGAAACCAGACTACATTCCATCACAATTGTCTTCCACCTCCTCCTCCTTTTTACTTTGTTGGTATCGTATGAATATACATTAGACCCACCTTAGATATGAAACATTAATGTGAACATTCCAGGGTCAAATTGCTTGCAAGATTCAAAGCCATCATAACTTCCGGAAACATTTTTTGGAGGGTTACACACAACCAGGAAGTTGTGTTAGATACAAAGATCCCACAAAAGCCAAAATGCCAATGACTTCACAAGTAGTTACACCTTCTCTAGATCAGATCCTCTACAACCATATCATTTTCCATGCATACCGTATTTTTTCGGAGTATAAGACGCACCGGAGTAAAAGATGCAACAATATTTTGAAGAGGCAAATTTAAAAAGTTTTTGCATTCTGCAGACCTTCCAAAAATGGGCCGTTTTTCATGAAAACGGGCCCGGTTTTTGTCAAAAAAAAGGGCATGCATAGGAGACTTATAGAGTGCTCCTAGGGTTGGGAGGGGGCAAAAACGAGCAAAAAACAGCCCATTTTCACTAATTTTTGCCCTCCCCAGCCCCCATGAGCACTCTGGAAGCTTCCTAAAGGCTATGCATGGCCCTTTTTGCGTTTCGGAAGGCCAAAAATGGTGTATTCAGTGTATAAGACACACCCAGATTTTCACCCTCTTTTTTGAGGGAAAAAGGTGTGTCTTATACTCCAAAAAATACGATAGTTCATTCAGTGTCAACAGAATATCATAATCAAATGGAGCACCAATTGCTGTGATTGTGAGATTCTCCTGGCTCAAGCATTATGTAGAAATAGATTTATGATCATGTACAAATGCTCAGAAATTAAATTTCTTTGGATTTCCAACATCATCCTCACAAATCCATATCTAAGCTGGATGTAATCTTGATTAAAATCAAATCTAACAAAAATGCAGACCATTGGGAAAAAGGGAATCAAATATAGTGATGGTAATAATTAGAACATATACTAAGAAGGAAGACCTTGGAAGAATCTATTGTGGTGTAAAAACAACCCACAATTATGTAACATAGGTAAATGTAAAGGTTTCCCTCGCACATATGTGCTAGTTGTTTCTGACTCTAGAGGGCGGTGCTCATCTCCGTTTCAAAGCTGAAGAGCCAGCACTGTCCGAAGACCTCTCCGTGATCATGTGGCCGGTATGACTAAACACCGAAGGCGCACAGAACGCTGTTATCTTCCCACCAAAGGTGGTCCCTATTTTTCTACTTGCATTTTTACATGCTTTTGAACTGCTAGGTTGGCAGAAGCAGGGACAAGTAATGGGAGCTCACTCCGTTACACGGCGCTAGGGATTCGAACCGCCGAACTGCCGACCTTTCTGATCGACTTAGCCACTGAGCCACTGCATCCCCTTCTATGTAACATACAGTATCATAAACCTGGAAAATGAAAGGGAGCACAAGAAATTCGAGGGGAGAGCCCACTACCTTCTCGCATATTATGATCTATTAATCATACATTCAGTCTTATTTCCTCTGAGTTATCCAGCTTGCTGGAAAAGGATAAATGAATAGAACTGAACGTCTTACAGACCATGGAACTTTCTTTCAGCTGTCTACATAACCAGAGTTTTATAAATGACTTGTGGTGCAAACATTCCCATATCTATTTCATTTGAATTCTTAAGCAAAATGTTCCTCATCCTTTAAAAAAAACAACAACGAACTCCCCCAAAATAAAGTTTAAAAAGAAACCAAATATGCCTTTTAAATTATTTCAGCCTTTGCAATACCAGGATTTTGCATTTAAACACCCTCTCCATACCTCAGCATTAAGAGCTTATCCAAATAATTAAAAAAAAAAAAACACCCAGGTTTCCCCTCCCCCTCCCCATTGTAGACCGTACTGCTTCTTTTCATTATAAGACAAAGAGATGTAAAGAAGCTGGTTTTTGTTTCAGCCGAACTGAGAATCACATTCTTTTTATTTTCTGGGAAGAGATAATGTATATCGCATGTCCCAAAGCATTAGAGGGAAATATCAAAGGGATGGAAAGCAGGATGCTGTCCAAGATTTAGTTTTTGTGATTTAAAGTGGGACCTGGGGGATATCTGCCCTTCGGGTGAGGACAGATATAAACCTTGTGTAATCCTTCTCCATCCAAGAGGCATTAGGACGGATGTAATTACATACAGTTGCCCTGAAAGGAAGACAAAAGTTTTGGGTATACTTCTCTTATAGATGAAGCACGCCTGAATGCATAGTAAAAATATTAGCAACCCACCTCTGATGCTGGGATTCTTTTTTATGCATGATAGTTTTCTAAAATGAGCCACGGTGGTGCAGTACTGCAGCTACTTCTGCTGACTGCCGGCTGACTGCAATTTGGCAGTTCAAATCTCAGTAACAGTAACAGAGTTGGAAGGGACCTTGGAAGTCATCTAGTCTAGGAGACCTGTACTAGGGATTCGAACCACCGAACTGCAGACCTTTTTGATTGACAAGCTCAGCGTCTTAACCACTGAGCCACCTAGCTGAGCCAATCTCACCAGACTCAAGGTTGACTCAGCCTTCCATCCTTCCGAAGTGGGTGAAATGAGGACCCAGATTGTTGGCGGCTCTGACTCTGTAAACCGATAAGAGAGGACTGTAAAAGCTCGGTGAAGCGTATATAAGTGCTATTGCTATTACTAACAATACAAGTAGTCCTCAATTTATGACAACAATTGAGACCAGACTTTCTGTTGGTTAGCAAGGCGGTTGTTAAATATGTCATGCACGATTTTACGATCTTTCTTGCTTTGGTTGTTAAGGGAATCACTGCGGTTTGTTGAGTAACTCATGCAGTTGTTAAGTAAATTTGTCTTCTGCCATTGATCTTGCCAGATGCCAATTGGAAAGCTCACAAATAGTGATTAGGACAGGGGTGTCCAAACTTGGGAACTTTAAGACTTGTGGACTTCAACTCCCAGAATTCCCCAGCCAGCCATGCTGGCTGGGGAATTCTGGGAGTTGAAGTCCACAAGTCTTAAAGTTCCCAAGTTTGGACACCCCTGGATTAGGACACCGCAATTGTTGTAAATACATACTGGGTGCTAAGTCTTGAATTTCACTCATGCGACTGTGGGATGCTGGTCCTAAGTGCAAGGACTGATTGTAAGTCACTTTCTTCAGTGCTGTTGTAACTTTGAATAGTTGCTAAGGAAATGATTGTAGATCAGGGACCACCTGCAAGGGGTAATATCCTCTGAATTTATACTCTGAGTGCAAAATCTAGGTGCTAGAAAAACACACAAATGTTTCCAATAACCTTCTACAACTTTCGGTTGTTGAATCCAGCCTCATAAATGTGAGTCAGTTGTCAACCGCCTGAATTTTGATCATGGGGACACTGCAATGGTTGTAAGTGTAAAAAAGGGTCATAAGATCCTTTTCCAGTGCGGCTGTTTCTTCAAACCTTCACTAAATGAAATGTTGTAAGCTGAGGACTACCTGTATGGCAGTAGATTCAGAAAACAGAGGTTATGCATGTGGTATCATACTTTCACATTAAACTCATGGAGATATTGAATCACAGATTGGGTGAGGTGCGGAATTCAACTGGGCAGCATGGCCGGTGTGGTAGGCCGTGGCGACGGCAGGCAAGTGGGCGAGGTGCGGAGATCAGCTGGGCCGCGTGGTCTGGGCGAGCAAGCCAGAGAGTAGCTGGGCGTGACTCTAGACACCAGCCAAGGCGGGTGAGGTGAGATACGGCGGGGTAGGGCGGAGCGGGGTGAGGTGGGCGGGCCCAGCCAGTGGTGGGATTTGCCAGTTCGCCGAACTGCGCAGAACCATAACAACCGGTGTGCACGCATGTGCGCTGCTTTGAAAATGAGACTACATAGGACGTTTTGGAGCCAGGGCAGGTGGGGTGGGGTGTGGGGTGTGGGGTTTCAGAACTGGTCTGAACTGGCAGCAGCCCACCTCTACATGTACAGCAGGCCAGCTACAAATTTGACAGAGGTCGGAAGAGGTAGACATTGCAAGACATTGTGATCCCAGCAAAACAGAGGCAACCAGGGATATCAAAAAAACACATTCAGTGGATTTAGATAAGAACCCACTTAGTTAAGTGGATTGCTATGCAGATATGCCTATGTCACATGTACTCGCTTCTCCTGTGGGATCTGGAAACCTCATTTTTTTTCTTGCTGGGTGTGGGCAATTGGCTTTAAGCTAACCTATACCAAGCTCCAAAAACACGGCACAGATATGAAAGATACGATAATCCCAGTTAGAATGATTTTCCTCCAATGTTTCGAACTTGGGAACCTAAAGAAAACTTTAAATGTCAACCTGAATATTTAAAATATTTGGCAGTGGTCAGGAACTAACAGTTATAAATAGTTCTGCAGAGCATTCATATGCTTTGGCTGCCCACTTAACTGGCAAGCATTCACCTTCCTGAGAAGTTCCAAGATACCAAATAGCATTGGGTTGACAGTTCTTTTCACCCTTGTTGCAACTATAGGTGGGGTAAGTTTGAGATGAAAAGGGGTGAGACATCGGGGGAGGGGGGGCTTTGGCCCTGTGGCAGAGATACCAGCCACCTTTGTGGCAAATGGAAGTTGATCAAAAATTATACTCCCGGGCATCTTATAGGGATTGGACTAGATCAGGGGTCTCCCCCATTGGCCACTTGAAGACTTGTAGACTTCAACTCCCAGAATTCTTCAGACAATTTTGTTGGGCGAGGAACAGAGGTGGCATTCAGCCGCTTCGGACTGGTTTGCCCGAACTGGTAGTGGTGAACTGCGGGTGGGCCCACCAGCCCCAGCTCCGGCTTTGACTCCGGCTCCAGCTCCAGCTCCAAAATGTCCTATGTAGCCTCATTTTTGACGCAGCACGCATGCGTGCACGCCCCATTTGCAAGCAAAGTGCAGGTGTGGAAGGCTGTAGGCATGCATGGAAGGCACATGCACATGGCATGTTGCGAACCAGTGGTAAACCTAAGTGAATCCCACCGCTGGTGAGGAGTTCTGGAAGTTGAAGTCTACAAGTCTTCAAGTGATAAAGATTGGAGACTCCTTGACTAGATGACCTCCAAGGTATCTTCCAACTGCACAATACCATGATTCATGTTCTGTAGGGAGCCCGGGATGTTTCCTTTGAGGTAATGGCTGCCAGTTGTTTTGTTTTCCCTGAGCACAGCTGATAAATCAGATTATACAAGCCACATTATGGGTATGTTTATTCAACGTATTTAGCATTGCAAAGTTACATCTAAACTTTTAGGATTAGTTATGTGCTCCGAACTCAAATTAGCTACCATCTTGAATGTTTTTAATCCTGGTGCTGTGTCCAAAAATTCCTAAAAAGGAGGCAAGAAGGCAGCTGTTTTAAATTTGCAGGGCATGCTCCACTTAAAAGCTTCTGAAAAATACAAAGTGCCCATGGGAAGGGAGGAAATGGCATTTGACTAAACTCATACCCTCTGAAGTTCATCCTTTAGTTGAGATTCATTATACCATTTTCATCATCTAAACCAGGAGTGGGGATTTATGGCCCCTTTATGTGGGCTCCAATTTCTAGAATTCCTGAGCCAGCCTGGCTGGCTAAGGAATTCTGGGAGTTGAAGTCCACAGTCATAAAGAGGCCATAGTTACATACCCCTGATCTAAACCCATGAAAAAGCATTTCTTCTATAATTTCAACCATTTCCACCCTCCCCTCAACCTATTAAAATTTCATTGTATGAGGTGTAATGACAATAAAGTAAACTAAACTAAGTTAAAAGATAGACGGACCACAGAACTTTGCCGGTTGTCATCCACAGCTCGATCATCCACAGCTCAAACTACTTAAGGACATTATTGATAAAGTATAATCCATAATGGACAATAATCTTTCGTCAACCACTCAACTTGAAGCAGATTCTCATAAATCAGAGGAAACAGCAGGTCAAGGATGCCTACGTGAAAACCAGACCCTGCCACAAACCCAGAGCTCTACTTTGGACTAACAGACCTCAACAAGCTGACACACATGATTAGAGGTGCCCTGTGGTGGGATATTACCAGTTTAACAACCGGTTTGGTGATCACTGCAAGTGGGTATGCAGTTTTGCGAAAAAGTACCTTCTGGATTGTTGCTGGGAAGGAAAACAGCTGAGGCGTAGCAATCCGCTCTGCTCAGCGACTCAGCTGAGAAGACAAAGGTGAGTTAAGTGCAGGGGAGGGCAGCAGTGGTGGGTTGCAGGCAGTACACCCTGGTACGGGCGTACTGGAGCCTGCCCAGAGCACCAAATACCGTTCTGGTATGGTGCTTCGGAGAGCCCATCCAAGCTCCTTACCGGTCTTTTAAGTCTTTGGCGCTTCCGTGCATGCGCATGGCATGTACAGCGCCTGCACAATGCTCCGCTGAGCAGCTAAAGCATCACGGAGGCTCGCGGAGGCGCTAAGACGCATGCGCGCGGTGTGTGTGTCCATGTGGATGCCGCCAGGCCCGTTCCAACCGTAATGGGTGGCATGGGATCCGGAACCCACCACTGGCGGGCGGGTAGGCCCACTTCATCGTTGGAGCGAACCAGTTCATTCCCAGCTGATGGTCGGAGCTACCGGTTTGCCTGAACTGGTCCAAACTGGTAGAATCCTACCAGGGGTGGGTTCCTGCCGGCATTACTGAAAATCAAGATGGCAGTGCTGATGATAGAACCGGTTCAGGGGCATGGCAGGCCGAGTTACTATCTACTTAGCTGAACCGGTCCGAACCGGTAGGAACCCACCTCTGAATTCCATCCCTGGAGTAACATCATATGTTATTTCTCCAGTGTGATATGCAGGAAGTCCTTGACGTATGACCGTAGTGGAGCCTGCCCATCAAGGTTGTATGTCAGGATGATCGTAAAGTGGATCACCCATATGACCAACCTTATTTTACATCCTTTTTTTGTGGCAATGATTAAACAAATACTATGGAATCAATAATTTACTATGGAACAGTTTTGGCTGAAAACCAGAAGTAAATGCCAGGTTTTGGGTCTGACTGCAGGATGCAGCAAAGGATCATAAAAGCCAATAAATTTTGCAAGTAAAAAGTGGGCTGGTTGCCAAGCACCCAAAATGCGGTCATGAGGCCGTGCTCCCACCAATTGTTGTAAGTTCAGAACCAGGTTGTAAGCACTTCCGGGTAAGTCTGCTATAACTTCAACTGGTCACAAAGTGAGTGATCATAAATCAAGGACTACCTGTATCCTGTCATCTTCCAGCAATGGCCCTTAGTATTCAGTATCAGAGAAATGGAACAAATGTTGCAGACACAAAAATTATGGACTCTAGAACTCAAATTAAGAACAAAGACCATTCCAGGTTTCAGGACATTCTATGGCAGACTTCAAAGTGATTGTTTTGGAAAAACAGGACTTCAAAAGCAACACCCAGGAGAAATGGATGAATCTACCCACATCATAAGGTTTCAGGCAATGTCAGAAGGAGTCAACAAACACAATGGTTATTTTACACACTCCAATTGCTGACTGATGAGATACTTGTAATCTGTCTCATTACATCTGCATAGCCAATCAGTCTCCTCCTCCTCCCTGTCCATCCACAGGACAGGTCATCCAATGGTGGGATTCAAAATATTTAACTACCGGTTCTGTGGGCGTGGCTTGACGGGCCTGGCCTGGATGGGTAGGCGTGGCTTTGTGGCAGTGGTGGGTTTCAAAATTTTTTAGAACCACTTCTGTGGGTGTGGCCTGCTTTGTGGAAGTGGCTTGCCAGCCATGTGACCGGGTGGGAGTGGCTTGCCAGCCATGTGACTGGTTGAGTGTGGCCAACTTGTAAAATGTGGTGAAACTCACTTAACAACGCACTTGCTTAGCAACCAAAATATTGGCTCAGAAACTGGCATTTGAAGCACGCAAGTCTTAAAGCTGTGAAATTACTAGACCCTTGCACCCCTAACCCTTTAGAAAAAAATACCCTAGAGGTGTTCAAACTTGACAGCTTTAAGACTTGTGGACTTCAACTCCCAGAATTCCTCCTCCAGTCATGTTGGCTCAGGAACTCTGGCATTGAAGTGTGCATGTCTTAAAACTGTCAAGTTACAAGACCCTTGCGCCCCCAACCCTTTAGAAAAAAATACCCTAGAGGTGTTCAAACTTGACAGCTTTAAGACTTGTGGACTTCAACTCCCAGAATTCCTCCTCCAGTCATGTTGGCTCAGGAACTCTGGCATTGAAGTGTGCATGTCTTAAAACTGTCAAGTTACAAGACCCTTGCGCCCCCAACCCTTTAGAAAAAAATACCCTAGAGGTGTTCAAACTTGACAGCTTTAAGACTTGTGGACTTCAACTCCCAGAATTCCTCCTCTCTTTCTTCATCTTGATGATGTGCGGATGGACAGGGGGAGGGAGCTGGAACTGGTTCTAAACTGCACTGTAGATTGTGGAACCTCTTCTATAGAAAAGGTTAGAACTGGCAGGAACCCACACCTGCTTTGTGGACATGGCAGGGGAAGATTACTGCAAAATCCCCATTCCCTGCTGATCAGCTGGGACTCAGGAGGCATAGAATAGATGGGGGCAGGGCCAATCAGAGGTGGTATTTACCCATTCTCCGAACTACTCAAAATTTCCACTACTGGTTCTCCAGAACTGGTCAGAACCTGCTGAATACCACCTCTGAGGTCATCCCATCTGAAATCCTACATCAGTCTAGCGACTCAGTGTTTCTCAACCTTCACAACTTTAAGATGTGTGGACTTCAAATCCCAGAATTCCCCAGCTAGCATTTAAGGCAGCTTTGAGGCAGCGATTGTAAGAGTTGAAGTCCGTACATCCTGGTCTAACCGTTCTATACATCTAATACAGGTAAAGGTTCCCCTGCACATATGTGCTAGCTGTTCCTGATTCTAGGGGGCAGTACTCACCTCTGTTTCAAAGCCAAAGGTGGTCATGTGGCCTGCATGACTAAATGCCGAAGGTGCACGGAACGCCGTTACCTTCCCACCAAAGGTGGTCCCTATTTTTCTACTTGCATTTTTAATGCTTTCAAACTGCTAGGTTGGCAGAAGCTGGGACAAGTAATGGGAGCTCCATGGCATTACGTGGCGCTAGGGATTCGAACTGCCGAACTGCCAACTTTTCTAATCGACAAGCTCAGCATCTTAGCCACTGATTCACTGATAAAGATTCACCACCCTGATAAAGCTGCAATTCACAAAAGCTGATATCTTTTAATAAAATTTGTTAGATAGAAAAAGTGCTCTCAGATTCCTATGATACATTTATTACCACACCCCACATATATCTGAAGAAAGGAAGAGCAAAATGCTGACTGAAGGGAAGTAGAAAACCTAAGCATATTTTTCACTGAATGCAATGGGACCCAACAGTAAATTTCCTTGGGCTTGCAAATCAATGTCACTTAGAATAAGCAGCTCAATACTCTTAAATTTCCCTCCCAGGTTTTACCCTAGATCACATGGAGTAAGACATGCTGAACAGAATAGCAGCTTATGCATACAGATCAGTGGTGGTTTGCAGGCGATACGCCCTGGTACAGGCATACCGGAGCCTGCCGGGAGCACCGGATACCATTCCGGTACGGTGCTTCGAAGAGCCCACCCGCCCGCCCAAGCTCCTTACCTGTGCTTTAAGCCTTTGGCGCTTCCGCACACACGCTTCATTGAGCAACTGGAATGTTACGGAGGCTTGCGGAAGCGTCGCAGGCAAGTACGCTGCATGTGTGCGTATGCCACGCGCACCCATGTGGGTGACGCCGGGGCCATTCAATCGAACCGGTTGGAACAGAATCCGGAACCCATCATTGATACACATAGTCCTCGACTTACAACCATTCATGATTTAGTGACCATTCAAAGCAGTGGTGGGTTCCTAACGGGGGGGAGGGGGTTTCCAATGATCACTTTCTGCAACCTTGTCAGTGAGGAAATCAGATTCACTTCACAACCGTGTTACTATAACTTGCCAACTGCAACGATTCACTAAAGAACTGGGGCAAGAAAGGTCGTAAAATGGGGCAAAATTAACTGAACAAATGTTTCACTTAGCCACAGAAATTTTGGGCTCATAAGTCGAGGGTTACCTGTACTCACCTGGAAGTAACTGACATGAACTGAGTGAGCCTTACTACTTAATCGAGGCACCTATATGACTTTATGTTTGTTGAGCCCAGATACAGTATTCAGCCTTTCACTGTGTGTGAATGGCTGTATGCACAAGGGAGCTTAATTTTTAAATTGGTAAAGGGGAGAATGTTTTGTTTACTTTACAGATGGGAGACCAATTAAGCTTGCAAATGAAATGACTTATTTTTAGAGGTAATTAACTTTCATCAGTTTTCATTATTTCAGTTAATATTAATGTGTTTTTTGTCCTCGCCTTTCCTCCTTTTCTCTGTCTCTCTTTTAGAATATGGCCTCGGGCCTGGTAAATACTCATCTACATGTAGATGAATATGTTCTAGGACTGTGCAACAACTTTGAAGCAGATGTTCCGGAATGTGCGGGAACATGAATGAAGCATCTCTTTTGGAAACAATAGAACAGCTACTTGTTTTTCTAGGACAGCTTCCAAAGCAGCCAATAATTACAGAAGACACGGTTGCTTTCATTATTTGAGGAGAGGTGTTTTGTTGATGCTGTAACGCATCACAGAGAACCCTTTCTGGGAAGTTTTGCACAACCCCAAATATATGTATGTTGTATGCACCCAATCGAGGCTGTTGGAGGAACTATCCCTCTAGTTCAATTCCAAGTGGGGAGAAAGACATTGGAAACATGGAGGCTGATTGGAAAGATGGTTTAATGGAGCAGAACCATCAAGCGCATAGTCCTGGGGCAGCTGACCACATGGAGTTGAGAGAGAGAGAGAAGTATTTATACTCTCTCTTGGCCTTTGCACTTGAACGTCCTGTTCCTGTGCAAGAATATGTATTCTATTGGTTGTTGTAAGGGGTCACAGCTAACTTTGAAAGCTGTCTAATCAAGCTTGGTTGAAGCTTGGGCTGATGCAATGAAGGGACTTTTTGTGCAATTCCTATTGTGGCTGAAGGCTAATCCTGCCTTTGTTCAGAGCCTGACCTTGCTGCAGGCAGCAATGGATTACCAAATCTGCATTTCTAAAGCTGTCCCAGCTCAGTATCTGCTTGGGGTGGATGGGTGGGGCAGAGAACTGAGGTTCTGAGTTTCTGTCTCCCAAGAGCATGTTTCTCAATTTCTCATCCAGGGAAATATAATATTCTCCCTTTTTAATATTTCACTCTTCTAGGAGAGGGATGTGTGTGTGTGTGTTAACTTTCTGCGAGGCGAACATAGACACTTTTTTGAAAGTGGGGCAATCTCCAGGACTGAATTCAATATGAGTTGACAACTCTACTCAGCAAGCTGATCATGATAGGTTGTTTGTTTGAATACATTTAGCAGACAAAAATATTATAAAGATATTGTTGGAAGAAATGTCCATCTGGGTTCAGCTCCAAGTGGGGAAAAAGACACTGGAAACATGGAGGCTGCTTGGAAAGATGGTTTAATGGTGGACAGGATCACATGGCTTGAGTTCCTGAACAGAAAAGGAGGATCACATGCTTCCAGGTGTTGGGTGAAGAAGGAAAGAGAGTGAGATGCTGAAAGTTCCTGGCCTTTGATCTTGATCTTGTATTCTGATTGGTTGTCAGACTCCCATGGGGCCATGCAGTGGTAACTCTTTAGGTTGTGCTTAGAGTCCAAGTTTGGTTGAGCATTGCTTCTTCCCAAGTGCCTTGTGGTGAGTTTCTGTAGAAGGCTAATCCTGCCTTTGTTATGTAGAGTAGACTAGCTCAGGCTTTTTTAATGGCCCATTTACAAAGGTGGGGACTATTAAGAGTGAGTCTGTTTCCTGCCTAAAACATGTTTCTCCGTTTCTTATCCAGGGAAATATAATATTCTGCCTTTTCAATATTTCCCAGCATATTTCATTTTTCTAGGAGAGGGATGGGTTTTAACTTCCTGCAATATTTCAGAGCGCTGCCTTAAATTCAGGCCTACCGTCCTTTCAATTAATTAGGACGACTGCACCAATGCCACTACATGTAGTTTTTTATTCTGTAAATACCAGCTATAGTAATGAGTTTAACTGTACGCCTCCCCGGCCCTGATCCTTCAACCACTTTACAGTGAAGAAAAGTGGATGGTCAAATTTAATGGAGCCAGTTTCCATTGGAGAAGAAGGTATGCGTTTTCAATGTGATTCCTTTACAACGGTCTGGTACAGGCAATGGCAGATGATCCAAAACAAGCATGCAAGTGGGTCACGTATCACCCCAGGGCTACATAAGCCCCTTACCAATCGACTGCATGTCACTTTATGAAAGCAAATGCACCAATACACACACTAAGTTGTAACACATTAAGATGAAGACAACTGAATCAGCCCTTGGAAACAACCTTCTCGCTGTTCCCTGCTGGCTCTTGTAACTCCAGGCTGTAAGCAAAATTAGGACATTTATTATCTTCCTAGCGAGCCATCTCACACATGCCAGATAGCTCACTTGCTATTTATTTGGTAGCTGTACATTGTGCATGCCTGTTTTAATAGGTTGGTTGGTTTTGTTTTTAAAATTATTTGTCTTAAAGAAATGACTTCTTTCTCTGTTACGGTGAAAAGAAACAATCTTATGCATGCAGAAGTATAGCTATTATCTCTCAAATTCTTCAAGATTGCTTTTAATCAAAAACACCCTTCCTTTGTAACTCCAGGAGACCTTCCATAAAATAGGGACCAGACAAGGAATTCACAACGCGACAACTGATGGTATAGGACAATCCCCAATAAAGCAGGAAGTAAGCCTCTAAAATCCATTTGCCGTAGACAATCCTTTTGCCTTCATGCCCTCAAGGTTGTAAATCTAATGGGATAGAAATCCATTTTAATGACAAATTAAATGAACCAGACTAAATTATGCCGATAGTTTGCTTCGCTGGTCCGACCATATCTGGGGATATACAGCAGGAAAAAAAACCCTGAACTAAAGCTTCTCTTTCCGATCCAGATTGAATAAATTCATTTGAGTCAATTAACATATTTATTTAATGGGACGTGGGGAAAAGGAGGAATAATGGGGTTTTGCAGCATTTGAAATAATAGTCTCATCCTCGTTGTTATCCTGTGGTTTCTATTTTTCTCTTCCCTTTCCTCAATCTTACATATTTTTGGTAAAGGGGGAATCAGACTGGGGCAGGGGAAAAAACCAGGGCAGCTATTAAATGGCAGCCGTCAGATGCAGAAAATTAAGGCACCAGGTGGAAATCAGGAGATGGTGAGTTCTAGTCCCATCTTAGGGATGAAAGCCAGCTAGGTGACTTTAAGGCTGTCACTCTCTTTCTCAGCCCAACCTACTTCAGAATGTTGTTGTTGTTGTTGTTGTTGTTGTTGTTGCTGTTGTTGAAGGGAAAATAAGAGGAAGAAGGGATATTAGGTATGTTTCACCACCTTAAGTTACTTATAACAATAATATCGTATAATTTTTATTGTCATTGTACTTAAATACAACGAAACAGAGATATTTCCACAATCTACTTAATCTAATATGCATGCTATCTTTCTTTCTGAAAGAAGTAATATTTTGGCACTGTAATTATACCACACTTAATACAATACAATAGTAGAGTTGGAAGGGACCTTGGAGGTCTTCTAGTCCAACCCCCTGCCTAGGCAGGAAACCCTATACCGTTTCAGACAAATAGCTATCCGACATCTTCTTAAAGACTTCCAGTGTTGGGGCATTCACAACTTCTGGAGGCAAGCTGTTCCACTGATTAATTGTTCTAACTGTCAGGAAATTTCTCCTCAGTTCTAAGTTGCTTCTCTCCTTGATTAGTTTCCACCCATTGCTTCTTGTTCTACCCTCAGGTGCCTTGGAGAAAAGCGATTTCCTCACGTCGGTAGACTTGACCGAAGCTTACCTTCATACCCCCATCTTCATAAAGGAAATAGTACTTATAAAATTGGCAGGGTGAATGGGGATCTCAAATCCTGTAGTAAGGATCCTTTGAATGAATGATTGTAACTCAAAAACTACTGGCACTTACTTTTATGTTGATGTTTTGGCATATACTAGCTAA
This sequence comes from Natrix helvetica, assembly GCF_964273705.1. Taxonomy (NCBI): domain Eukaryota; kingdom Metazoa; phylum Chordata; class Lepidosauria; order Squamata; family Natricidae; genus Natrix; species Natrix helvetica. The sequence continues at coordinate 19,359,480 of NC_138552.1, read as the reverse complement.
CAAAGTATTTATTACATAGCATTTAGGAACAAGATTAAAATTAATAGGAATTTTATTAATGATCAAAAGCATATGGTACTAAAATAATTGCAACTACACAAGGTGTAGGGGAGGACTAGGGGAGACATGATAGCAGTGTTCCAATACCTCAGGAGTTGCCACAAAGAAGAGGGAGTCAAGCTATTTCAGACTCCCTGCAGGATGGTGTGCAGAGAATGCATCTTGAACCGCCGGTGGACAACATGGCGGTTCAATGATTTTAGATCCAAAATTGCTCTCCATCTCCCGGAGCTCCTTGGTACCACCAAGAGGAGGGAATAAAAGCCCTGCCCTTTCTGATGAGGAGGAAGTGGTTGGATGGCCCAAATCTGCAGCAGGTGTTGGATGGCCTGCTCCATTAGCAACCTCCTGCGAGGACACTGAGAGATCGGACATGGTACAAAGCATAGGCTTGGGTTGGAAGAAATGTCCTTCTGGGTTCAGCTCCAAGTGGGGAAAAAGACACTGGAGACATGGAGGCTGCTTGGAAAGATGGTTTAATGGTGGACAGGATCACATGGCTTGAGCTCCTGAACAGAAAAGAGAGGTCACATGGTTCCAGATGTTGGGTGAAGAAGAGAAAGAGGGAGAAGGGCTGAAAGTTCCTGGCTTTACACCCTCTGTTCGACCCCACCTCTCTGTTTCCTGTTCCTATGTAAGAAATGTATTCTGATTGGTTGTCAGATTCCCATGGGGCCATGCAGGGGCAACTCTCTAGGCTGTGTTTTGAGTCCAAGTTTGAGTTTCCAGATGCCGTGTGGTGAGTTTCTGTGGAAGGCTAATCATTCCTTTATTATGTAAAGTAGACTAGCTCAGGCTTTAATGGCTCATTGACAAAGGGGGGGGCAGGAAGCTGGAGGGTCTTTAAAAACACATTTCTCCCTTTTCACATCCAGGGAAATATAATATTCTGCCTTTTCAATATTTCCCAGGATATTTCAGTTTTCTAGCTGAGGGGTGGGTTTTAACTTCCTACACTGGAAATTATTAAAATTTAAAAAATAAAAAGAGTAACCCTATTGTGCACTTTCAGCTTCTGTCTGTCTTTCATTTTCCACCTTTCTTTTCCATTGTTCATCTTTCTGAGGAGAGGAACATATGCTGTTTTTCTCTGGCTAGCGCGAAAACATTACTCAATTAACTCTAGTGACTAACGAGTTAATGATGAATTTAATCAATGTCCCTTTGTCTTCCTCTGATAAGTCCATTAATATCAATCTTCTTCCTTTTCCAGCTCTCCTTTTGGGCCTCAAAATGCTAATCTTCATCTTAATATTTTTTTCCTTTCTTTTTTTGTTTCCGCTATAATTTTGCAACCAGTGAGGCTAAAACCAATTTCGTTGTATTTATTTTGTACAATGACAATAAAGACTATACTACTATATTAATATAATTATGTCATGATTTTTCCAAGGGCTAAATTAAGCAAGCTAAAAGTGATAATGGTATATTTTGGTCAATGGCTGTGGTGGTCAGGTCAGGTCAGCTGTTGAAAAGGCCCTCATTTACTAATATTGGACCAAATTTCACCTAATCTGTACCCAAACAGTTGGTTTTTCTTGCCCAAGTGTAAAACCTTACTTTTTGCTGCACTTTCTGGCCAAAATGAATTTGAGGCCCAGTGTTCAGGTCTGTCGAGATTCATCTGGGTTTTGAGTAAGGTGACCAGACATCCCGCTTTTGGCGGGACAGTCCCGATTTTTAATAATTTGTCCCGCGTCCTGCGGCATTTAAAAAATCTCCCAATTTTTGGTAAGGTGCACGGCCGCGCATGTGGCAAGAAAACACTGTGCGGTAGTTTTCAACTGCCGTGCAGTGATTTCTACTGTCACAGGCTCCGGAAGCTGGGGAGGTCCTTTGCAGGCGGCTAGAACTGGCCACCCGCAAAGGACCTCCCCGGACTTGTATTGATGAGCGCGAGGCAACTGACGGTAGTTTGCGCCAGCCACGCCCGCTCAAACTATTGTCAGTCGCCCCGTATTCAGCAAAGCAAGCCTGGGGAGGTCCTTTGTGGGCAGCCAGTCCTAGCCGCTTGCACCTAGAGCTACGGCTGAAATGAACCCCCAAAGCCCCCGCCGCCACTAGAATAACTGCTGCCGCCTCCTCCTCCTCCTCCTCCTCCTCCTCCTCCTCCTCCTCCTCCTCCTCCTCCAACAGCACCACCATATTTGCTGCCCGGCGCTGAGGCTGAAGTGAAGCTGCCAAAGCTCCTGCTGGCGCCCCTGCCCGTGGCAGCGGTGCCTCCCCCTCCGCTCTGAGCACCTGAGCTGGGCCCCCGTGTTACCCCTGCCCCCTCCTCCTCCACCGTGCTTTTGAGGAGCCATGAGGCCACCGGAGCCAGTAGGAAGGCGGTGCAGGGGGCAGGAGGAGGAAAAAAACGCCTCATGGCTTCTCAAAAGCATAGCGGAGAAGGAGGAGGAGGCCGGGGTAACGTGGGGTCCAGCTCAGGTGCTCCCAGCAGAGGGGGTGGTGCCGTCATTGCTGACACGGGTGGAGGCGCCAGCGGGAGCTTTGGCAGCTTCACCTCAGCCGCAGCGCCGGGCAGCAAATGTGGTGGTGCTGTTGGAGGAGGAGGAGGAGGAGGCGGCAGCAGTTATTCTGGTGGAAGCGGGGGCTCGTCGGCATCTTCAGCGGCAGCCCTGCCCCTGGTGAAAAAAACCGAAGATGGAGCAGATCCACGCAAATGATGTCGCTGCAACATGACTGGAGGAGGAATTCTGGGAGTTGAAGTCCACAAGTCTTAAAGCTGTCAGGTTTGAAGACCCCTGGGGTTTTCTTTCCCTAAAGGGTTAGGGGTGCAAGGGTCTTGTAACTTGACAGCTTTAAGACTTGCACTCTTCAATGCCAGAGTTCCTGAGCCAACATTACTGGAGGAGGAATTCTGGGAGTTGAAGTCCACAAGTCTTAAAGCTGTCAGGTTTGAAGACCCCTGGAGTTTTTTTCCCTAAAGGGTTAGGGGTGCAAGGATATAGACCAAATTTTTAATCAAGAGCCACCCCACCCCCCCCGTCAATGGTGTCCCGGTTTACCAATGTTAAAATCTGGTCACCTTAGTTTTGAGTCTTATCTTCTGGGGTATTGGATATTCCTGTCAGTTTAGTGTCGTCTGTCAATTTGATGAGCTACCCTTCTATTCCCTTATCTAAATTGCTTATGAAGATGTTGAAGAGTATTGGGCCTAAAAAGAAACATTGGAGTACCCCACAGCTTCCTTCCTTCCATGCAGATTTAGTTCCATTGAGTACCTAGGTTTGAGACAGAGGTAGGGCCCAGTGGTGGGTTCTGGATCTCATTGCAACCAGTACGGTGAAACGGGGCCCGGCATCCTTACATGAATGTGCGCAGCGCGCGCATGCATACTTACCGTCTGCGATGCTCCGCGACACCTCACCAACACTCCAGCTGCTCAGCGGAGCGTCAAGCAGGCGCTGTGTGCTCCGAGCGCATGGAAGCCTGGAAGAGCTCAAATACCGGTAAGGAGCACGGGCGGGCAGGTGGGTTCTCCGGAGCACCGTACCAGAACAGTACCTGGTGCTCTTGGCAGGCACTGGTACACCCGTACCGGGGCGTACCGGTAGTAACCCACCACTGGTAAGTTCCAACCGGTTCGCAACTGTTTGGTGGAACGGTTAGTGGAAATGGTGACTGGGTCATTGAACTGGTAGGGACAGAATGCTCGCCACACCCCCAAACCAGTTCCCCAGTCGCCGTGACATCTTTTTTTGACCCTTTTAAATGTTCTGCGCATGCGCAGACGTATTTACAGGCAACTGCTCGCACACACTGAACCAGCAGTAATGCCGGCAAAAATCTACCCCTGGTTTGAGTGCATTTAGTCAACCAGTTACAAATCCATCTAGTGGTCATACTGTCGATCCCATATTTTGTTTTAGCTTACCAAGAAGTCGGCTGCTGGGTCCATATGTGAAGTTATTTATTTATACATTTATAAATCATGACTTAGGGCTTAGCAGATTGTGTGAACCGAAATACAAGTTTGTTCTATAAAGCATCATTAAATACACCATGATTGCGTGAACTGTCTTTTTTTACAAGTTAGGTTAAGCTATGATTTGCTTCAGTAAGATTTGTGGAACAAACTATTATAGTCTGGTTCAGATATAAGTCTATCGTGTCTTGGTTTTGGTTAATGGTATTGGAGTACCTTAACTGTTTGTTGAAAATCTTTCTGAGTAAACTTGCCCGGAATAGAGCTACAAGTCAGGAATTATTTAAGACTCCTAAGAAGTAAGTCAAATCTGAATACATTTTAAATTAAGGCTGAGCATCTTACCCGGAAAAACTTTCTTGTGCAATATTCAAAAGGCCATGTTACGTAAAAAAAGATCAAAGGGAAATATAACTAGCTTGGCATTCAATTTTGTATCCTGAATTTCTTATATAACTAGCACACAAGGCTTTTAAGAGAGTTGCAGTTTGGAGCATTTGTTTATTTAGGCCAAATATATTTCTTTTCTCATGCACTGGGATTAATTTTCAAAAGTTTACTTTTAAAAAACTCTTAACCAAACAAGCTGGCAGAATTTTGAATTGTAATCCAGAATGGATTTTTAAAAAAATAGGTTTGTATGGCATTGTTATGTCCTTTCTAATTTTGTTGCAACCCTTGTACTAACTTCATAAGATTTTTTAGAAAAATAATATATATAAAACAATACCATTAAATCTTTAGTCATCCTTCTTTTAGGATCCTGGAAAATCAATTGAGAGGGAGAGACATTTTCCTTGTGGAGTTAATAAACCAGCAGTCAAGAAATTCCTGTCCCATCTGCATCCTTCATAAATAATAAATCTACCAGGATAATGTTACATTTATGTACTTACCCTTTGAGTACCGAAGCTGATAAATAGAACCGATGACAAATTCAGCTGTTATTGTCATTGTTGCTTTCTGACATACATAGAGATTCATGGTTTTAAGTGCCCCTTTCTCCCTTTCTGTGTATTAAATAAATCCAGATCCAGCGATATAGAAGTATGTTTTTGTTATTTATATATACATATATCCAAATATATATGTATATATATAAATAACAAAAACATACTTCTATATCGATCACTCACTTTTGTATTCATCCCACAACCTTTCTTAATTCAGTCTCTTTATGTGTTTTACCATACACTATTCTTTTTTTCCTCAAATGACTTTGAGTTTCAAAAAAATAATAAAATACAAAACAGAACAAAGGGGAAAATTTGGTGGTGGTGGGAAGGTAAAAGAGGGAATTTTTTTTAAAAGTTGACGAAATAAGTGAATAGAAAACAACTTCCTACTGTTTTCAGTACCGATACAAATATATAATACAGCAATCTCTTGCTCTAGACTAAGCACCCAATTCCAAAATACCTCATTCCTACAACATGTACCTTATATTTCTGTCAAATTCAACTTTCATTTTTATATAATAAAGTGGGCAGAAACACTTTTCATATACAATTTTGTCTACTATCCTTCCACCAGCATTTGTGGTCCTTAAAATCTCCTCTATTTTAATGAAAAGAAGGACTGGGGTGACACGATAGCAGTGTTCCAATATTGAGGGGTTGCCACAAAGAAAGGGGTGGGTCAAGCTCTTTTCCAAGGCACGTGAAGCACAGGTGGGTGGCTCCTGGTTCGGCCCAGATCGGGCAAACCAGTAGTAGTGGTGGTGCGAGGCTCCGTCCACCCACCCGGACGCTTCTGTGCATGCAAGTGCACACCAGTGATGGGTTCTGGATCCCGTTGCAACCGGTACGCTGCAACGGGGCCCAGCGTCCACCACATGAATGTGCGTAACACATGCCTACTTATCGCCCGCGATGCTCCAGCTGCTTGGCGGAGCATCGCACAGGCGCCATACGCTGCGTGCACGAAAGCCCCGATTGGCTCAAATAATGATAAGGAGAGCAGGCTGGTGGGTGGGCCCTCTGGAGCACCGTACCGGAATGGTACCTGGTGCTGCCAGCAGGCACAGGGTACGCCTGTACTGGGGCATACCGGTTGTATCCCACACTCCCACTCTGGGAGTTGAAGTCCACAAGTCTTAAAGTGGCCAACTTTGGACACCCCTGGCGTAGGGTCTCCTGCTTGGGGGTGGGTGGGAGTTGAGCTAGATGTCCTACAAGGTCCCTTCCAACTCTATTAATCTGTTAGGGATTTCATGGAGAGAATCAATCTATGTAGTCACTCGGAGTTGTAAATGACTTGACGGTACATAATCAATATATTTTGAGATTCATGTTCATGGCATACCATTTCCCAGCTAACAACACAGTATCATCTAAGTTCAAAAATACATACTGTATATATTCATATTCCCAAACAACACACCTCTAATGCCACCAACAAACATTCCTTATACTTTTATCCATAAACCCATCAAGCAACTTTGTATTCCTGCTCAATGCTGAACCATTCACTAAGAATTCAGTTTACCCCCATCCATTCCTTACTTCCATCATATATTACTTTAAACATTCAGTATGCATATTTAATTGAACACTCATGTAAAACATCCCATAATTTAAGGAATGACAAGCAAGAGACACAAAGCAGGGCTTGAATTGGGGCATTCCTTTCCAGACTCACCCCGTGAGTCTCCTCTACATTTATGACTGCCAATAAAGCTACCATGCGGAAACACTGGCTCAGCTGTGCCCTACTTTTATTCCTCTAGAACTGTTTCTCAACCTTGGCAACTTTAAGATATATGGCAATGCTTTAAAGTTGCACAGTTTTGCTAAATCAAGGGTCCCTAACCCCTGGACCACAGCCCGTTCGGAAGCGGGCCACAGAAATGGCGGGTGAGTGGAAAAGCATGTGCAGCAGAGGTGGTATTCAGCAGGTTCTGGAGAACCGTAGCGGAAATTCTGAGTAGTTTGGAGAACCACTAAATACCACCTCTGACTGGCCCCATCTCCATCTATTTTCTGCTTCCCAAGTCCCAGCTGATTGGGAGGAAATGGGGATTTTGCAGCATCCTTCCCCTGGAGTGGGGCAGGAATGGAGATTTTACTGTATCCTTCCCCTGCCACGCCCACCAAACCACGCCCATAGAACCGGCAGTAAACATTTTTTAATCCCACCACTGATGTGCAGCTTCATTTGTGTATTGATTATTGCCGTTGATGTCTCTTTTGGCCTTTTTTCTTTTGTTAGTGCTTTTTTCCTTTCTAAAAAGGCTTAATAAAATATCAGGTCCTTTTTTTAAAAAAAATAAAAGAATAAAAGATCATGTGACATGTCATAATGGTTAGATTTACATAGCCCATCAAGCCAGAGTGTTTGGGGAATTGATTCTGGAAGAGAAGAGAATGACTGGATTTAAAGCATTCTTAGACTGTCAGAAAAAAGTTTGGAGGGTGTCAGTGCTAAATCAAATTCAGAAAAAATGAATTTGAAAAGTATGATTTTCTTAAGTAATTTAAAACGCATTTTATCCCATCTTTCTATTTAAAAGGGACTCAAAGTAGCCAACAACATAATATGCAATTAACATTTCTAATTCCAATTAAAAAACTATCTATCTATCTATCTATCTATCTATCTATCTATCTATCTATCATCTATCTTTCTTTCTATCTATCTATCTATCTATCTATCTATCTATCTATCTATCTATCTATCTATATATCATCTATCTTTCTTTCTTTCTATCTATCTATCTATCTATCTATCTATCTATCTATCTATCTATCTATCATCTATCTTTAATGTGTCTAACAATCACAAGGGTTAGAAGCGGTTGGAAAAGCTACTCAATAAAGCTTGTTGTGCTGAGGAAAAGTAAAGGCTTTGAACTAAACCAGTGGTTCCCAAACTTTTTCAGTCCACTGCCCCCTTGGTGCTACAAACTGATCCTCAGTGCCCCCCCACCCAGTGGTGGAATTCAATTTTTTTCTACTGCTTCTGTGGGCGTGGCTTGGTGGGCGTGGCTGGAGGAGTCATGTGACTGGGCTGTTTGCACAACGGAAGGAAGATAGTAACAGTAAAATTCAAAACTGTAACAATTAATTGCACATTTATTCAAAATCAATTTAAAAACCTTTGTAGTTAATGTTAATTCAACAAAATTGTTGAACATGATCCAGTGATACCAGGTTTTCAAAGTCTGATAGTCATTTATCAAGAACCTTTGTGACTAGTAACTTAGTAAAGTCAGTAAAATTTAGTAACAACTTCACTGTTCAGTAAATTCTTAATGTGATGGATGGGCTTGATGAAGTGATACCAGTTTCCCAATGTCTGGTTTTAAGTCACTTAGCAGGAGTCTTAAATCACCACGTTCAGTAATCTGGAGTCAATTTTTTGCTTGGAGAGAAGTTGGATGACCACACTGAAGCCACGTTCCACCAAATATGATGTTGGAAATGCAACAAGGAACTTCTTAACCACTGTACATAGTGCAGGATAGCGATCAGAAATGTCTTTCTGTAACTAAAACTCTTCGTACGATTAAACTTTGGCTTCAGCTCAATGTCATTTTACAGCTCTATGAGTTGTTCCTCCACTACCCCATCTTCCTCAGTATCTGAAAATGGATTTATCACCCAATCTGGAATTTCCATCAAAAGAAGATCCTGATATCACTCAGACATGTCTTTATGCAGCATGTCCAAATGGTCACAAAAAACTTGAAGATCATCATCTTGTATCCCACCTTTCTCTTCTAGCGCAGAGAAGCTCAGAAATTGATATAGCTCGCAACAGCCTATACTGCGCTTGAATGGAGTTAACTTTGAAATAAACGTAGAGATGACAGATTTGGCCTTAATAAGAATTGACCTAACTTCCTTGCAACTGCAAATTCACTTCATTGAACTTTGCGAATAGTTCTGATAAATAAGCAATGTCATGCCTCATCTCTTTGAGTTCACCACTGAGCAAGGCATTCTGGTCTTCAAAAAACTCCACAACAGTGTCAAAAAGATTGTAAAAGCGTCTCACACAGTTGCCTTTTGATAGCCAACGAACTTCTGTATGAAGCAGCAAACGATCAAAATCTTCATCATTGAAAAGTGACTTATGACCATTGTAACATCCCCATGGTCGTAAGATCAAAATTTGGATGCTTGGCAACTGACTCATACTGTATTTATGATGGTTGCAGTGTTCCGAGGTCATATGATCATCTTTTGCAACCTTCTGACAAGGCAGAGTCAATGGAGAAGCCAGATTCACTTAACAACGTTAGTAACAAGTGCAGTGATTCATTTAACAAGTGGCAAGAAAGATAATAAAATAGGGCAAAATTCACTTAACAAAAGAAATTTTGGGCTCAATTATAGTCATAATCTGAGGACTACCTGTAGTCTGCAGCAGGAGGAAAAAGGCTTTTCAGAGAGCAAAGAGATAGCAGAGTTTGGAACGTAGGCAGGAAGAGAGCAGGTTTGTATCTTCCCTAGCAATTTGTGAAATACAGGTGGTCTTTATCTTACAACTATTAGTTTAGTGACAGTATGAAGTTACAATGGCACTGAAAGAATTGAGTTATGACTGTTTTTCACACTTACAACCGTCGCACCATTCCCATGCCCATGTGATGAAAATTCAGACACTTGGCAACTTACTCATATTTATGATGGTTGAAGTGTCCCGGGGTCACGCTGATCACTTTTGTGACCTTTTGACAAGCAAAGTCAATAGGAAAGGAGGAAAAATGCCACTTTATAGCTAGTACAACTAATGATTAAAGATATTTCACTCATTACTGGGAATGAGATCAGGGCAATGACAATTCATTTTGGGCGAAACACAAGGATGTAGTCAGGACATGATGTTAAACTGCAGTGTAAGCTACTTTTATTAGGTGTGTCAATGCTTGAGAACCACTTGTCTCAATTCCACAAACTATTCTGAACAAAACGTGCCTCCCCTCTTTCAGCAGATCAGCCAGCCAGCTAATGCTATAAAAATTATTACTAATTTAAAACACATTTCCTGGAGTATTTCCAGCAGTGGGCAAGATTAAGATTGTTTATTAATCCAGATGATTTTAAAAAGAATCCTATTAACAATACTAATACTATAGAAAAAAACGTGCATCTATGAAGTAGTTGCAAAATCACGCCCTGCCCCAGCATGAAAGGATTACAATCCACAACCACTTTTGTACGCTGTTCAATCCTTATTTACATAAGAAAGTAGTTCAAGCGGAGTAGACACTCTTCCTCTTAGAATCACATCCCAAAATTTCAGCTTCCCCTGCAATTTTTTACGGAGGCAGCAGCTCAGTTTCTACAGAGCATGACAGACCAGCCGAGGGTCTCCATGTGCTCATGTCGGGTGGGACAGGACCTTCGGCTCTTGTGAAGCTGTTCACCCACACGCCCATTCATTAAATAACAGCGGGCCGCAGAGAAGGAAGATGGCAAAGCCGTCGAGAAGCAGGGAAGACAACTCCATCGCTATGTTTAGGGGTTCACGGCTGCCCCCCCCTGGCAGCTGGAGGAGCAGTTTTAACTGCCAGTCTTGCGTGACGAAGAAGAAGCCAGCCCTTCCACCAATTGAAGGCACAAGAGAGACCCAATCCTTCCCAAAGGCGCGGTGTCGCCGGTTCCTGGTGAGGTGAGACTGAGCCGCTACCTCTACACAAGCCACGCAGGGAAGGACTCTCGCTTTCAGTCCCATCGCATTCCCTTCTGCGCCTGCGCGCTAAGCTAGGCGAGTCAGGAGTACAGTACAGCAGAACACCTCCAGCACTCCTCTGCCACCTCTTTTGCCTTGCAGCGCCCTCTGCTTCCCCCCAATGCGTCTTAGCACCCCCTGCCGCCTCCTTGCCTCTTAGCGCCCCCCTAAATCATCCCACCGCCCCTCAAGAGGCGGTACCACCCACTTTGGGAACCACTGAACTAAACTTCAAACTAACAACCAAGGTGACCAACTGTTAAAATGGTCTCTTGAATACTCATACTCATCTATTAAACCAGTGATGGTGAACCTTTTAGGCACCAAGTGCCCAACCTGAATGGTGCGCATGCACAGGCATGCACGGATGTGTGCAGGCATGCATGGATGTGCAGGAGAGACCCGAAGACCAGCTGGCCAGTGGGAGGCGGGGCATCCCAACACCAGGGGCGCAGCAAGAAATAAGATATTTTTCTTTCGTGAGTTTCTGTTTTGTCGTTTGCAGGGAAATAGAAGCTCACGAAAGAAACGCCACAGATATCTGATCTGGGATGACAGTTTGCATGCCAGCAGAGAGGGCTCTGTATGCCACCTGTGGCATGCGTGTCATATGTTCGCCATCACAGTATTAGACTATGCTTTAAATCTGTGGTACTCTTTAGCCTCATCGCCACCTTTCTGGTGGTTTGGGGGCTGGTGGTACCCACAACAACAGTCATTTCGAAGTGACATCCATCACCTTCTCTCAGAATTTTAAATGTGCCTCTGAGCTGGAAAAAGGCTGGGAGTAAGGCAGTGCATTAGCCAGCATTTGCATCTCACCATCTTCTGCTAATTGTTGATATACCAAGCCATGACTGAGTGATTGGTTATGGGCCATCAAGTCAGTGTCAGCTCTTAGCAATCCCATAGATTTTCTCCATGACAATCTTGTTTTTCCCCCAGGTTTTCTAATAGTGCTTTCTTCTAATGGTGCTCTCACTTTAAAACTTAGTCTGTCCACCTTGCTGCTGGTTATCTTCTTCTTCTCTTTTCTTTCAACTTCCCCAGCATTAGAGCCTTTTCCAGAGAGTGTGTGTGGGTCCAAGTAGGATAATTTGAACCTGGATATTTGTGCCTCAAGTGAGAACTCTGGGCTGATTTGTTCAGGGATCCATTTGTTTGTTTTCTCGGCTGGCTTTCTCCAACACCAATTTCAAAAGTGCCAGCTTTGTTCCTATCTGGTTTTGCTTCTTCACAATCGAACTTTGAAAGTTGGGTTTTGCATGAAGAGTTTTCAACATGCATGAAGAGTTTTCAACATGCATGAAGAGTTTTCAAATTAATAGGGTTTTGTGGACAAAAGTTTCACTTGGATAAAGTCAGGGACATGCACAGAACACGCAAAGACACACACACACACACACACACACACATTTCCAGAGCCTGAAAATGTGCTCTGCACTGTTCCAAGCAATTCTGGACGATTCTGGAAAGTATTTGGAAATATTTGGCTGGAAAAGGCTAGTTCTGTCGACATAAACAATCTAGTTCGAAGGTGAGTCAGTTGGCAGCTTATCTTATAAATGGCGACGTAGCTCAAGTGGCAAGAAACCTGCAAAGAACCATTTCCGATTATAAGAGACTCCACCTTAATGAGTTCACACAATAAATGAAGATTAGATATTCCTCCTGCAGTTTCCAAGATTTTGTATCTAACCCTTTCCCAGGACTAGTGTTAAAAATAACTGAAATCTCTGTAGCTTTTGCTTGCTTGATCTTGCCCTCTTAAGTGTGGTTTGACAATATCTTACACAGCATGCTATGGCTTGTCAAGTAGGAGTCTCTGTTTCCCAATACCCTTTAAGGAAGAACCACAGTCTCTTAATTCACATTTGTCATTCATTTCCTTTGGCTACCCTGAAGCCAAGGGAGATGATTGTCCTAAACAAGGTCACACCTTCAGCGATTGCTTAGAATGCGTGTTTGGTCAAGTTAGCCTTACACCCTAAAAAATTCTCTGGAATGTCACCAACTTTCTTAAGGCAACAGTCACGTCCTGGACAGCCCTATCAGATTGAATCCGTCCCAAATGAAACAACAAGGAAAACTAACTCCCGCCTGGAAGGAGGGGGAAAAGATTTCAACCGCTCATGGTTCAATCTAGCTGAGCTTAGACAAATCTCTGTTCATATGAGATATCGTGAACTACTGGTGACCCTACACGTTGGGTGAACTTTAAAGATTTGGGGGCTCATTCACCATCTCTTGCCTGACAATGCCTGCTTACCCATCCTTGTTTTAGCTGTAGTTTATTGAACAAGTCCTAAATTATTGGGCTTGAGGCTGGGTTTGGCTTCATGGCTTGGGTCTGAGTTACCTGACAGATTGTCTCTTTCCAGCTGTTTTACTCATCCAATTTGGGCCAGCAAGATGAGTATGATTGGTGGTCTGCTTTTCTGCATGTAAGCTTCCTATTTAATATTTTTATTAAGCACAACGAAGAATGTTCTTTCTGCGCCAACTCAAACTGCCCAAGGAGGTGCTGATACAGTTCCACAGAGGAATCATTGAGTCTGTCATCTGCACCTCTATAACTGTCTGGTTTGGTTCTGCAACCCAACAAGACAGACACAGAGTTCAATGGATAATCAGAACTGCAGAAAAAAACAATTGCTACCAACCTGCCTTCCATTGAGGACCTGTACACTGCAGGAGTCCAAAAGAGGGCTGTGAAAATATTTACAGACCCCTCACATCCTGGACATAAATTGTTTAAACATCTACCCTCAAAAAGACACTATAGAGCACTGCACACCAGAATAACTAGACACAAGAACAGTTTTTTCACGAATGTCATCACTCTGCTAAACAAATTATTCCCTCTCCACTGTCAAACTATTTATTAAGACTGTATTACTATTATTCTTCTCTTCCTTGCTAGTATCTATCTCTTCCCACTTATGACTATAACCATGTTGCTTGTATCTTTCAATTTATATTGTTTTATTTGTTTACTAGTACAATTTGATAGCTTATTAGTAACCTTAACTATCATTAAGTGTTGTATCATTGTATCCTTGATGAATGTATTTTATTCTCCTTATGTACACTGGGAGCATATGCACCAAAGACAAATTCCTTATGTGTCCAATCACACTTGGCCAATAAAGAATTCTATTGTAGTCTATTCTATTCTATTCTATTCTGAAAAGATTTTTAAAAAGTCATGAGAGACAATAAACTTGGTGAGCACCAATGGACTATCTAATGACCCTGTGCCCACTATCACCTCGCTGTCTAGATTTCTCTGACAGCCTCTGTACTGAAAGAGCTTTGACAACAATTACAAGCACCGGTATCTCTCTCTTTTTTTTTCCTGCAATCACCGAGCACAGCTTCTCATGTAGGTGAAAGTAGCACTTAAAATGCAAGGTTTATGCCCAATCCAAGTCTTACTCAGAATTCACTGCTCGATTCAGCTTAGATTCTATCCCAAGCACAATCACTCTGAAATAAGAGCAAACATGTCAAAATTCAAGTTTTGTGCACTGGCCAATGCTGACAGCTCTTGTTATTTACTTTATTTGGTCTCACCTTGGCGCCAACTCTTTATGTGGAATGACATTTATCAAACTCCCGAGAAAGCAACCATATACGGCTGGTCATTGGCTGCCTTTGCTTTTGAGATCACAAGTTGGACGAGCCGGATCTTGAAACAGCTGCAGTTATTAGCTTTCAGAAGCAAGTTGTTTCTTGTATCAGAGGTAGTCCTCAATTTATGACCACAGTTGGGTTCAGAATTTCTATTGCTAATCAAGGTGATCGTTAAGTAACTCAAGCCCAGTTTACATCCTCTTCCCCCTCCCCTTGTTAAGCAAATCACTGCAGTTGTTATGTGAATATTATGGTTATTAATCAAATCATTGACTTTGCCTGTTGGAGGCCAGCTGGGAAGTTTGCAAATTGCAATCATAGGACTGCAGGACTGCAACCAATATTAATACATGCTAGTTGTCAATCACCCAAATATTGATCGCAAGACCACGGGGATGCTCTGAGAATGGTTAAGTACAACGGCTGGACATAAGTCACTTTTTTCAACACCATTGTAATGTTGAACAAATGGTCGTAAGCCAAAGACTACTGTGTTTCCCTGAAAGTAAGACAGGGTCATATTTTCTTTTGACCTCCAAAATAAGCGCTTGGCCTTATTTTCAGGGAGGTCTTATTATTTTTGAGGTGCAGGAGGCAGTGAGTGTGGTCACCTCATGGCTGCTGCTGGGTTGCAATATTTTCGGGGAGGGCTTATTTTTTGGGGAGGGCTTATTTTAGCGCATGCGCTCAAAAGCTCCAGTGGGCTTATTATCCGGGGAGGTCTTATTTTCAGGGAAACAGGGTACCTTTATTTGAACTTGAGTTTGAGTTCCATTCAATTTGTGAATTTGCCTGCTCTGGTTCTATCTACATCATTGGTACTGTTGGAAGAAATGTCCTTCTGGGTTCAGCTCCAAGTGGGGAAAAAGACACTGGAAACATGGAGGCTGCTTGGAAAGATGGTTTAATGGTGGACAGGACCACGTGGCCTGAGGTCCTGGTTAAAAAGGTGATCACATGCTTCCAGATGTTGGGTGAAGAAGAGAGAAAAAAGAGACTTGCTGGGTTTTTTATACTCTGTTCGGCCCCACCTCTCTATTTCCTGTTCCTGTATAAGAAATGTATTCTGTTTGGTTATCAGACTTTTAAGGGGCCATGCAGGGGCAACTCTCTAGGCTGTGTTTTGAGTCCAAGTTTGATTGAGTTTCCAGATGCCATGTGGTGAGTTTCTGTAGAAGGTTAACCCTACCTTTATTATGTAAAGTAGACTAGCTCAGGCTTTAATGGCTCATTGACAAAGGGGGGCGGGCAGGAAGCTGCAGAGAGCTACTCTGTCTTTAAAAACATATTTCTCCCTTTTCACATCCAGGGAAATATAATATTCCGCCTTCTTAATATTTCCCAGGATATTTCAGTTTTCTAGCAGAGGGGTGTTTAAGTTCCTACAGTACAATGCGGTCTCTATTTAAACACCCCCAAAGAAGGTAGTTCCTGCACATCAGTTCATTCTATGACAGCATTGGACACCTCTCACTTTTAAAACATGTTAGGATTAACCAACATTTTCTTCCTAGTCATTTAAATCAATTCTTGTCCTTTCTACTGCAACAGCTTTGAAAATTCTTTGAACAATTAATCGGTGGAATGACTTGCTTCCAGTAGCTGTGGGTGCTCCAACACTGGAAGTTTTTAAAAAGAGGTTGCATAACCATTTGTCTGAAATGGCATATTGGTTTCCTGCCTGAGCAGGGGGTTGGACTAGAAGACCTCCAAGGTCCCTTTCAATTCTGTTATTCTGCCCTGTCTTCTACAAGATTGCCTTTCAGAATCCAAAAAGCCACTGTATCACCCCATAGCCGCCTTCTCTTCCCCAAGTTAAATTTTCCCATCGCCTCCAGTCTATTCTCATACATGTTTCTTTGGCATCTTGCTCTTCTGGACAGGCTCCATTGTGTCAACATCCTTCCTGCTGAGCTCAGTGTTCTAAGTACAGTCTAACAAATGCAGAATAAAGAGGAATGATAATGCCTGTGACACTATAATTTTGTTGATGCAACCTAGAATTGTATCTGGTTTTGTTGCAGATTGTTGGCTTGTGTTCAGCTTGTGAGTACAATTCCTTTTTGCATGATTACTGCTTAGCATAATTCTCCCCCTCCAATACTTGTGGCTTTGATTTTTCCAAAGAAATATCGGGTACAAATTCAACTTGCTGGTCTTCATCTTCAAGCTTCTTAGGGTCTTTCTAAATCTAGACCCAGCTATCCCTTACCACCCTTGCATTTTGTTGTAATATACCAATAGAATTTGATGGTTCTATTCAATCAAGGGATGCTGTGGCTCAGTGGCGAAGACGCTGAGCTTGTTGACCTGAAAAGTCGGCAGTTCGAATCCCTAGCGCCGCGTAATGGAGTGAGCTCCCGTTATTTGTCCCAGCTTCTGCCAACCTAGCAGTTCAAAAGCACATAAAAATGCATGTAGAAGATTGGGAACCATCTTTGGAGGGAAGGTAACAGCGTTCCATGCGCCTTCGCCGTTTAGTCATGCTGGCCACATGACCACAGAGAACGGTTTTGGACAGCACTGGCTCTTTGGCTTTAAAACGGAGTTGAGCATCGTCCCCTAGAGTTGGGAATGACTAGCACATATGTGAGAGGGAAACTTTTACCTTTACCTTATTCAATCATTTACCGTATTTTCTAGATTATAAGATGCACCTCCCCCCCCCAAAGAGGGTGAAAATCTGGGTGTGTCTTATACATTGAGTACAGCATTTTTGGCCTCCCGAAACCCCATACTGCGCATTCCGTTTTTCACAAAAAACGGGGCATGCCGAGGGTTTGGGAGGCCTGCAGAGTGCTCCTAGGGGCCAGGGAGGGCAAACCTTTTTTTAAAAATTTACCTCTCCAAAATCTTGGTGCGTCTTATACTCCGGTGCGTCTTATAGTCTGAAAAATACAGATACACATTTTTGAAGAGGACAGGACCTAGGTAAAGCACTCCTTTCAAAACCCTAATCACTTTCCACTTTCACATGGAAACATTAACCTACATAGGCAGTCCTTGATTTACAACCAATCACTTAATGACTATTGAAAGTTACGACTGATCTCCCCAGAGGTTCTTAGGATCCATTTCGCAATTACAATGGTTGCACAAGAATTTTCAATCATATAATCGCATACTGTGTGCTTGGCAACCGGCTCAAATGTACAACCATTTGCAACATCCTGCAGATCACAATTGGCATTTTTTTTGGCCAGATTCTGTTCTGGTTTCTGGCAAAAAAAATAAAAAATAAAATTCAAACTGTTTACTACTCAGGACATGAAAAACACAGAAAGATCAGTGTTGCTTTCATAGACAGAAAGAACACAGTGCAATCAATGACTAAATTATTTCAATTAGATTTTGTGGGATAATTGGTTTGTGTTTTTGTTTTGCTTTTTTAAAAATTATTAACTAAATATAAGAAAAACAATACCGAAACATAATTACAGGTGTTTATATATCAATAAATTGAGGCCATGATTCATTGCCGTCAACATTACTTGATCTATATTAAACAGTTCCACGAACAATGGCTTCAAGTATTGGTTCCACTAGAACTTGAGGCCACTATTTGTGGAACTGATTAACTTAGCCTTTGAACTCTGGTGCTGGAGAAGACTCCTGCGAGTGCCTTGGGCTGCAAGGCGATCAAACCGGTCAGTCCTAGAGGAGATCAACCCTGACTTCTCTTTAGAAGGCCAGATCCTGAAGATGAAACTCAAATACTTTGGCCACCTAATGAGAAGGAAGGACTCACTGGAGAAGAGCCTAATGCTGGGAAAGATTGAGGGCAAAAGAAGAAAGGGACGACAGAGAATGAGGTGGCTGGATGGAGTCACCGAAGCAGTAGGCATGAGGTTAAATGGACTCCAGAGGACGGTAGAGGACAGGAAGTTCTGGAGGAACATTGTCCATGGGGTCATGTTGGGTCGGACAGGACTTCGCAACTAACAACAACAAAGTACTTGAGGGATTGTCACAGAGAAGAGGGTGTTGTTGACATATTTTCCAAAGCATCCGATAAGCAATAGATGGAAGCTCATTAAAGAGAAAACCAATCTGGAATTAAGGAGAAATTTCCTGACAGCAAGAACAATTCATCAGTGGAACAGCTTGACTCCTGGAATCGTGGCTGCTCCATTGCTTGAGGCCTTCATGAAGAGATTTGATATCCATTTCTACAGTGTGCAATAAGGTCTCCAGCCTTGGCCAGGGGGTTGGACTAGAACAGCGATGGCGAACCTTTTTTGCCTCACGTGTCATAAGGGTGGGGAGCGCAGGGGAGGGTCGTGCGCTGGTGTGCCGCACACATAATGCAACGTGCGACCCCCCAGTGCACATGCATGCATGAGAGCCCCCCCCATTTTTTGCATGCTTTTTTCGCCCTCCCCAGGCTCCAGAGGCTTTATAGGAGCCTGAGGAGGGCGACAACAGCTTCCTCCGCCCCCCGGAGGCACTCCGGAGGCTTCAGGGACCTTCAGGAGGCTTCCCTGAAGCCTCCGGAGGACTAAAAACAACCCTACGAGCTCCTGAGGCTTCAGGGAAACCTCCTGAAGGTCCCTGAAGCCTCTGGAGGGCTTAAACCGACCATACGAGCAAACCGGAAGTCCGTTCCCAAACTTCCGGTTTGCCCATAGGGACGTTTTTTTGCGCTCCGGAGGCTTCAGGGAAGCTCCTGAAGCCTCCGGAGGGCCTCTGGGGGGGGGGGCTCTTTTCGCCCTTCCCATGCTCCCCTATAAAACCTCTGGAGCCTGGGGAGGGCGAAAAATGGCTTTAAAAGAGGCTGAACTCAGCTGGCCAGTGCGCACATGCGCGCTGGCCCACTGACAGAGCAACGGCTCGCGTGCCCTGACAAATGGCTGCGCGTGCCACCTGTGGCACGTGTGCCATAGTTTCTCCATCCCGGGACTGGAAGATCTCTGAGGCCCCTTCCAGCCTTATGATTCTATGAATTTCCGCAAAGGGAGGTATATGTTAAATTAAAAAATGACATTAAGATTTTAATTTTAATTAAACAAAACGGAAGTGAATTGAAGTGAATTGAAGTCAAGTGTTTCTCTTGGTATTACCCATTACTTTTTGGAGTAAGTTCCACGGGATACCCCTCAAAGCCCCCAAAGTGGCCTTCAACCTATAGACTTTATATACAGAGGTAGTATTCAGTAGGTTCTGACCAGTTCTGGAGAACTGGTAGCGTAAATTTTGAGTAGTTTTGGAGAACCTGTAAATACCACTGGCCCTGCCCCCATTTATTCTCTGCCTCCCAAGTCCCAGCTGATTGGGAGGGAATGGAGATTTTACAGTATCCTTTTGCTGCCACGCCCATAAAGCCACGCCCACAAAGCTATGCCCACAGAACCGGTAGTAAAAAAAAATTGAATCCCACCACTGTTTGTGTACTCCTTAACTATAATTAATGAGCATATACAGTTTTCATTTATGTTATAGTTAAGAAGTATATGAAGAAGTGTGAATGAGGTATCACCATACATTGGGGGGGAAAATGATCTTAACTTGGAATAGACTGTTTTCCAAGAAGAAGAATGACAGCGTAGTTTTCCATGAAAAACTGCTCAGATTTCAGAGAAATGTGTATCACCCATTCCTTAGGATAGATGTTACACACTTCTAAAAGAATGGGGGAGGGGAGGAAGAGGCTTCCCTCC
The DNA here is from genome assembly GCF_964273705.1 of Natrix helvetica. NCBI lineage: Eukaryota > Metazoa > Chordata > Lepidosauria > Squamata > Natricidae > Natrix > Natrix helvetica. The sequence goes on along the minus strand of NC_138552.1, from coordinate 19,339,521 downwards.
CCCCTTTCTTCCTCTTTCCCATTGTCCTAGATCAACATCAGTCTCCAACTCTGTGCCAATATATAGACACTGAATCATACCTTGGAAATCCCCCCCCCCCATTCACCAGAAAAACCATAATGCAAGCTGCACTGAATCCACAGAAGTGGGAGAATCTGAAGCAACCACCAAAGGAGCCTAGACCAGTGTTTCTCAACTTTAACAAACTTTAAGCAACCCAACTGGGGAATTCTGAAAGTCGAAGGACGAAGTTGCTACGGCTGAACACCAGTGGTCCAAAATCTTAGACCTGGATTGAGAAAGGGACACAGAGAAGACGGTTTCCAAGAAGATTCCTCTTTTGTTGTTTGGGAAACAGAGCCTGCATTATTTATGCATGCTTCGTATTCCTAATTTGGGGTTTTAGAGGCAGCAGTTCCTGGCTGATTTAGCCGAGATTCAACGGCTAAGCCAGTTTGGACCCGGTTGGTCTTGGATGGCAGATCACAGCCATAAGATAAACTCAGAAATGCAACGGTTGTAAGTGTGAAAAATGGCCATAATCACTTTTTTTCAGTGCCGTTGTAACTTCGAACAGTCACCAAACTGTGGTAAGTCGAGGACTACCTATAATTTGATATGAAAGAGGGCTCCTCACTTCACATCAAGGATTCAGGAATCTGTTTTCATTCTAGTCTAAAAAAATCCCCATGCTTTACCTGTCACCATAACTGGGTGCAGGCAATATCAAGCAAACCACTTTATGGCTTAATTCAGTGATGGCTAACCTTTTTGTCATCATGTGTCAAAAGTTTGCCTGCACCCATAATGCAATGCGGACCTGACACCCCCCACTCCCCTGCGCATGCGTGCGTGGCCCCCGTTCTCTCCCCCCCTGTGCATGAGCATGTGACACCTCCCCGGGCCCAATTTTGGGCCTAGCAGGCCTCCCTACAGCCTCCTGAGACCAAAAATGGGCCACAGGGGTGGCGCCGCAACCCCCATGCTCCGCCCCCCTCCTGTGCTTGACTACGTGACCCTCCACCCTGCGCATGCACACACATCTCACACATGCGCCCCCTCCTCCCGCACATGCACAGCAGAGACCCCAAAATCAGTTGGTTGGCGGGAGTCTGCCCGCATAAGTGTTGGAGCTGAGCCAGGGCGACAACTCGCATGCCCACAGAGATGGCTCTGCATGCCAACAGCGGCACACGTACCATACGTTCGCCATCACGGGCTTAATTTGATATGTGAAACTTATCAATCAAGATAGGTTCAAATCAGTGGTGGGATACGACCGGTATGCCTCGGTACGGGCGTACCGGTGCCTGTGGGAGCACCAGGTGCCGTTCCGGTACAGAACCTGCCCACCCTCCTTACCTGTATTTGAGCGGATAGGGGTTTCCGAGCACGGAGTATACAACGCCGACGCAACGCAGCTGGGGTGTCGCGGAGTGTCGTGCATGCATGCAGTGGACGTCCTGCCCCGTTGCACCATACCGGTTGCAACGGGATCCGGAACCCACCACTGGTTCAGATGCATTTACTTCAGGCTTAAACGAGCAGAGAAGCTGTTTAAGCACTTGCGTGTGAACCAGCTCTCTACAAGTGATGATATACGACTGTCTCCTGGGTTTCTTTTCTCCTGAAAGGGTTTCGGTGAATTCTCTCGTAAACGGAGGCCTAGTTCCCACTTTGAGCGACCTTCTTTTCGTGACAACATGCTGGTTCCATTAACAGGAAACAAATGGAGTGGAGAAGAAAACTACCTTCTGTGAACTCGAGCGTATTTGGGGCTATGAATTACATTCCATTCCCTTTTAGCTAAATACTTCATGATATACAATGCTCTCTCTACGGAGATATAGCTGCTTCAAAGTCCAGATTCCATCTGGAAGCGATCCAAGCTCTTGTTGGCCGGGAAAGAGTAATTTCTGGAGGTGAAATATGTCTGAGGCCTTCCCCCCGGCTCGCTTGGCAAAGGAAACTAATCTGAAAACAGATTTCTGCGTGTAACTTGTTCGTAGAAAAACTGGGCTGTTTTTGCTTTGTTTTGATTGCGCTGAAGCCCTCCGATGAGACAGACAAGCCATGCAAACTGCTTGTTTGTCAGAAGGCCTTTTTAATTAAGAGTTCCACTAATTAGCCCTTCATGACTACGGATCTCTCCTTCCAAGATGGCTCTGGGATTCCGTACCTGGGAAAAGTCGTGGGTTGAATCATTATGCACACACACACACACCCTCTCCTTCTTTTCTTTTTTGAAAGGATAACTTGATTAGCTTAATTTCGACGTTTATTGATTTCAGGCGCTGAAGATTTCTTACTTCTTACATAATGCCGGGATGTTGGCTTTTGTTTATGTGATGTTTAATGCAGCCATCTCTGCTATGCAACCTGAAGATCAAAGGCAGCATGCATTGGCGTAACTGGAATTTTGGGCTATGTTTTAGCAAATCAAGATGTAGAGGGATTTGTTTTCTTCCCTGGAAATAATCCAAATAACTGAGGAATAGTATACACTTTCCAAAGGACACATATGGCTCCCTTTGTCTCTATTTGTGCATTATGGGCCAGACACTGCAAAAAAAAAGGCCCCTCATTACTGATAAAAGAGAATATCTTATAGCTCAGGGATGAACTGCTGGAAAACTGATGATGTTACGTAGTTTGGTAATGAAATGTCTACGAGAAGACAACCAAGCTCAGAGAACCAAAGACTGCACAGACTTCTCATGAAGGTTATTTTATAAATACGTTAGCAGAATACAGGTAGCCCTCGACTTACAAGAGTTCGTTTAGTGACCACTCAGCACTGAAAAATGTGACTTATGACCATTTTCCACACTTACGACCTTTGCAACATCGCCACGATCAGAGGTGGGTTGCTCCTGGTTCGGCCCGGTTCAGCCCAACTGGTAGTGGAATTAAAAGCCTGGGTCGCAGAACCGGCAGAGACCCAAGTCTGCGACACCCCCGAACCGGTTCCCTGTCCGCCACTGGGCCGCTGCCATTTTGGTTTTTAGTGACTGGATGTGCGCAGTTCGCTGTAATTTGTTCTGCAAAGAACAATTTACACTGAACAGCACACGCATTGCACCTGCGTGTTACACGCGTGTTGGAAACCGGTAGTAAAATCGGCAGCAACCCATCCCTGTCCATGATCATGTGATCAAAATTCAGATACTTGGCAACCAACTGGTTCATATTTACGACCATCGCTGTGTCCAAGGGTCATGTGATCCCCTTTTGCGTCCTTCTGACAAGCAAAGTCAACAGGGAAGCCAGATTCACTTAACGACCAGGTAACTACTGTATCAATTTCAGTGATTCACTTAACAACCGTGACAAGAAAAGTTGCAATATCGGGGAAAATTCACTTAAGAAATGTCTCACTTAATAACATACGTTTCGGCCTCAGCTGTCCTCATAAGGTGAGGCCTACCTGTATTGATAAACTAGCGTTGTAGTTTATTTAGTAAACTCTGGTTAAGCAAACCACAACTTGGTATAGTGCAGGGGTGTCCAAACTTGGGAACTTTAAGACTTGTGGACTTCAACTCCCAGAATTCCCCAGCCAGCATGGCTGGCTGGGGAATTCTGGGAGTTGAAGTCCACAAGTCTTAAAGTTCCCAAGTTTGGACACCCCTGGTATAGTGTGTAAGCCCTGGTTCTTATTGCAGCACCAGGCTTGTCATTTATGAATCGTAGTTTGTTGAACAAGCTACAGTTGTTAGGTTTGCCCAGAAGCCATGCCATACTGTACAATACCATACAATGTGGCTTATTGGTGCATGCAAAACGGTAGTGAACTGGTTAACAGAAGTGAGGACTCCGTGGCGTAACCGTGAAACAAGTAACTTTTATTTTAAACAGCTAGCTAACAAGAGAACAAGTAATTCAGCCCCACGCTCTACTGGACAGCTGTTTCTGCAGGAGCTGTCAAGCAGATAGGGAAACTGCAAAAGTCCTGCTTTGAGCCAGGTGCGCCATAGCCAATCAAGGCTGTCCATTTGTTGCCGGCCACCTGATCGTAAATCGAGGACTTTCTGACCGGTCATAAATCGAGGACTTTCCGACTGGTTGTAAATCGAGGACTTTCCGACCGGTCACAAGTTGAGGACTTTACACAAACCTAATTATTATCTTATCGTCAAAGTCACTAAAGCGTGTGACAATGAGATGGTAGCATATACATCTAATAATGATAATGATAATGATTATGATTATGATAATGATGATGATAATAATAATGACAATGACAACAACAACAACAACAACAACAATAATAATAATAATAATAATAATAATAATTAAAAAAAATGCCATTAAGGCCAAAATCGAAAAATCCTCTGATGATGCCAAATGCAGACTCTGCAAAGAAGTTGATGAAACTGTTGACCACATACTCAGCTGCTGTAAAAAAATCGCGCAGACTGACTATAAAATGCAGCACAATTCAGTGGCACAAATGATCCACTGGAATTTGTGCAAAAATTATAATATTAAAACAGCAACAAACTGGTGGGAACATAAGCCTGAAAAAGTCGTTGAGGGTCAGATGGTCAAGATCTTGTGGGATTTTCGCATACAAACGGATAAAATACTGGCTCATAATACACCAGACATCACACTGGTTGAGAAACATAAGGTTACAATCATAGACATCGCAATACCAGGTGATAGCAGGGTCACCGAGAAGGAATATGAAAAAATCGAGAAATACCAGGACTTAAAAATCGAAATCCAACGATTATGGCACAAACCAGCAGTGGTAATTCCAGTGGTAATCGGCACACTGGGTGCTATTCCAAAAGCACTGGAATTACATTTAAAACAGTTAAAAATTGACAAAATCACCATCAGTCAAATGCAAAAGGCCGCACTGCTTGGATCCGCACACATATTACGAAAATACGTTACGACGTCCTAGGCCCCTGGGTGGGGCCCGACTAGTAATTAATGCCAAATCCGGCGAAACAACTGGCCGCTGTGATACAATTCTGTTGATGCAATAATAATAATAATAATAATAATAATAATAATAATAATAATAATAATAATAATAATAATAATAATAATAATAATAATAATAATAATAATAAATAATAATAATAAAAATAATAATAATAATAATAATAATAATAATAATAATAATAATAATAATAATAATAATAATAATAATAATAATAATAATAATAATAATAATAATAATAATAAATAAATTCTGGCTAGGGAGGAAAGGCAACGTTTACCATCATTAAAAACTGTCCCTAAGAAAATTTTGGGTCCTATCATGAAAATGATTAATGCAGTGCTTTCAACAATTGAATCGGGATCCATCTTGGAAACAAATCAGTTAATGTACAGTGCAGCTGTAATAGTCACTAATGAACTAGGCATTAAAATCAAAGTACCTAATCACACAATAGAAAAAGCATCAAAGCCAAAGTGGAAAATCCGATTAGAACAAAAAGTCAAAAAATTAAGGGCAGATGCTAGCAACTTAAAGAACATGCATGAGCAACGGCTTAAAAACAGAAAAATCATAGATCAGCTAATCAGAAGATATAGATTGGATACAAGAAACATCAATGAAGCTGTAGAGATTTGTAAAACAGCAGATAACAGCAACAGCTAGAAAAATTGAAAGATATGAGGCACGAATCATCCAGTATAAACAAAATCAACAATTTCGATCAGACCAACGGCGTTTTTATCAAAGTCTTAATGTGAATGGTGGCACCAAAAGTCAAAAACCAGAAAAGCAGGCCACAGCTGAATTCTGGAAAGAATTGTGGGGAAATGCAAAGGACTACAATAAGGAAGCAAAGTGGATACATGACTTTGAGGAAAGCATTGGTAACAAACAAATGCAAGTATTCGAAATAACAACTGAGATGGTCAAAAATCGAGTAAAAAAAGTAAAGAATTGGACATCACCTGGAAATGATCAATTACATGGTTTCTGGCTCAAATATCTGACCAGTTTACATGCAATGTTGGCCAGGCAACTGAATGAAATTTTACAAAATGGTCAAATTGATGAATGGTTGACAACTGGAAAAACATACTTGATTCAGAAAGATGCAACTAAAGGAACAATACCTGAAAACTACAGACCAATAACATGCTTGCCAACAACCTTTAAATTACTCACAGGCATTATTGCAGATAACATTATGGATTATTTGGAAACAAACAACATCTTGCCAGTAGAGCAAAAAGGCAACAAAAGAAGGAGTAGGGGCACAAAAGATCAGCTCCTAATTGATAAAATGATATTAGAAAATCGTAAGAAAAGAAAAACGAACTTGAATATGGTCTGATTATAAAAAAGCATTTGACTCATTGCCACATAGTTGGATCATAAAATGCTTAGAAACAACTGGCATTAGTAAAAATATTACATCCTTCCAGGGACGTGCGGTCAGGGGAGGCAGGGGAGGCAGAGCCTCACCTCTCATCATGAAATAATATATAATATATAATATATAATATATAATAATAATATATATTTCCTCCCATCCCTTTTACACAGCTCCCGCTAAGCTCTGGTAAGGAGAAGAGCCTTTGGGGAATGAAGAGGAAGAGGAGGGAGGAGGAGGAGATGCGCACGTGGGGCAGTGCCAGCTGGGCAACCGGCAGAGGCAGGAGGGTTCTGGGAGGCGCCAATAACCTTCCTGCCTCCGCTGTACTTTGTGCACTCCTCACAACTGCAATAGATGTCCAGATATGGCAGGGGCCGTTGGGCTGGAAACCCAAACCCCATTAGCCACAAAATCCGCTTCTGGACATATATAGCAGTCGCGAGGAGTGCACGAAGTCCAGCAGAGGCAGGAAGGTTCTCGTCATTCCCCAGTCCCTTTCGTGGCTTCGTCAGTCCGGGAGCGCCGACAACATTTCTGCCTCCACTGGACTTTGTCTTGATGACGTCACCGCAGCTGCCGGGCGTGGATGGACGGAGGTAGCCAGAGTGACGCCGAGGCAGTCTGGCGGGCGAGCGACCGAGGATCAGGCTGCCTGATCCTCCCTCGCTCGCTCGCTCTTTTGTCCGCCCAGACCGCCTCGGCGCCGCTCTGGAGGTCCAGCCGCACCCAGCAGCTGCGGCGACGTCATCAAGATGAAGTAGCTTGGAGGCGAAGTGCTTTTCAGTGCTTTTCTGTGCGTCTGGCATTTAGGTAGATAGCTGGATGTCCTAAATGCCAGACGCACAGAAAAGCACTGAAAAGCAGCCGCTGTTGGGGACGGTGGAGCACGAGCCAGCGTAGCGCGCTCAGGAAGGCGGGGAACGGAATCATGTGTGCTGGAGGCTGAGGCAGCCTCAGCCTCCAGCACACGTGGTCCCATTCCCCGCCTTCCTGATGACATCACCAGCCTCACCAGCCATAAACCTCACCGCACGTCACTGCATCCTTCACTGAAAAGGCGATGAAACAATGGAGAACTGAGTTGGCAGTAGGGAATGAGAACTATGGAATGGTTAATATCAAGCGAGGAATTTTCCAGGGTGATTCACTTTCACCTCTTCTCTTCATCATTGCGATGATCCCACTATCAGTAATCTTAAAAAAAATGAAATTAGGCTACCAAACAGCCAAAGAAGCTGAAAAAATTTCACATTTATTATATATGGATGATTTGAAACTCTATGGAAAGTCAGAAATAGAAATCCAATCACTGACAAACACTGTCCGAGTATTCAGCACCGATATTTCAATGCAGTTTGGCATGGAAAAATGTGCCACTGTATCCATAAAAAGGGGCAAAATCACTACATGTGAGGGAATTGAAATGCCCAATGGCCAACTAATTAAATGCAACGAAAATGAAGCCTACAAATACTTAGGCATTTTGCAGTTGGATAACATCAAACATGGACAAGTAAAAAATATTGTCAGGAGAGAGTACACCAACAGAGTTAGGAAAATTTTGAAATCTAAATTAAATGGTGGAAATACAATCAAGGCCATAAATACCTGGGCAATACCAGTTATAAGATACACAGCTGGTATAGTTAACTGGACACAAGCTGATTTGGACATTTTGGACCGAAAAACCAGGAAACTAATGACAATGCACTACAGTTTACATCCACGCGGTGACACTGATAGACTATACCTGCCTGGAAAATCAGGTGGCAGAGGATTATTACAAGTGAAGCAAATAGTTGAAGAAGAAAAACATGCACTAGCTGATTATTTAAAAGAAAGTCAAGAACATCTATTAATCGAAGTAAAGAACAAAAATCTACTGAAGGCCCAACAGACGAAACAAGAATACAGAAAAGATGTGATAAAATCAAGAATGGAGAGTTGGCAGAACAAAGCCTTACATGGTCAATTTCTGGAAAAAATAAAAGATAAAGTGGACAGTGAAAAAACTTGGTTATGGTTAACAACAGGTACATTAAAGAAAGAAACAGAGTCACTAATCCTGGCTGCGCAAGAACAAGCTATCCGAACAAATGCCATTAAGGCCAAAATCGAAAAATCCTCTGATGATGCCAAATGCAGACTCTGCAAAGAAGTTGATGAAACTGTTGACCACATACTCAGCTGCTGTAAAAAAATCGCGCAGACTGATTATAAATTGCGGCACAATTCAGTAGCACAAATGATCCACTGGAATTTGTGCAAAAATTATAATATTAAAACAACAACAAACTGGTGGGAACATAAGCCTGAAAAAGTCACCGAAAATCAGATGGTCAAGATCCTGTGGGATTTTCGTATACAAACAGACAAAGTACTAGCGCATAACACACCAGACATCACACTGGTTGAGAAAAAGAAGGTTACAATCATAGACATCGCAATACCAGGTGATAGCAGAGTTGAGGAGAAGGAACATGAAAAAGTCGCGAAATACCAGGACTTAAAAATTGAAATCCAACGATTATGGCACAAACCAGCAGTGGTAATTCCAGTGGTAATCGGCACACTGGGTGCTATTCCAAAAGCACTGGAATTACATTTAAAACAATTAAAACTTGACAAAATCACCATCAGTCAAATGCAAAAAGCTGCACTGCTTGGATCTGCACGTATATTACGAAAATACGTTACGACGTCCTAGGCCCCTGGGTGGGGCCCGACTAGTAATCAATGCCAAATCCGGCGAATCAACTGGCCGCTGTGATACAATCGTATAATAATAATAATACTATTTACCCACTTTGACAAATGGTTCCTGACCTGCTCCTTTATCTCTCCGCCTTAATTAGAGGTGGGTTCCTAACGGTTCGACTGAGTAGGTAGTAACTCGGCCTACCTCGCCCCCGAATCAGTTTTCTCTGTGGCGCCGTAGACACCACCATCTTGTTTTTTGCTTCTGTGCATGCACAGAAGCATTTTTTAATATTGTGCATGCGCGCATGCACAAACCGGCAGTAGCAGCAGCCGGAACCCTCCCTTTGGCCTTGATGCATGACATGCTGGTATTTGTGGGCAGGTCAAATTTTTCCCTGGCGACTTGGGATGCATTTTTGCCATTTCAAAGTTTTCCTTAATCTTGTTTGCGCTCTTCCTGCATACTATTTAAACTGGATTATCTCCATGGTGATAGCCCAAACCATCTGGAGCCCCCCACCCCTTCTTCTTCTTTTTTTTCATGGATTAATTTAGAATTTGAAGAGGCATTCTAAGTAAGACTGAGCAAAGGTACCTTAAATAGACTTCAGTATTGGATTTTATTCTTCCCGATTCTTTTCTCTTTTTCTCTCTTAGTAAAAGAAAAACTGTAAAGGAAAATGAGAGAAAAAGAAACAAACCGGAGAATAAAAAGATAACTGGAACTTGCATGTCTGGGTTAGGACAAAGTTTGACACCACTTAAACTCCCTTCTTTCCCTTGTAACCCTTTTCATGGTGTTTTCAAAATAAAGTAGGATTATTACCCATGACATAAAACCCTAAGCAGAGGCCTAATTCCAGATATGGCATGAGATAAGCCTCTGTCCTGGGCACTAAATGATTCTGCATCCAGCTGTTGCCATAGGATAGAGGTTTTGCTAAGTAAAGGTAAAGGTTCCCCTTGCACATATGTGCTAGCTGTTCCTGACTCTAGGGGGCAGTGCTCATCTCCGTTTTAAAGCCAAAGAGCCAGCGTTGTCCAAAGACGTCTCCATGGTCATGTGGCCAGCATGACTAAATGCCAAAGGTGCACGGAATGCTATTACCTTCCCACCAAAGTGCTCCCTATTTTTCTACTTGCATTTTTTACATGCTTTCGAACTGCTAGGTTGGGACAAGTAACGGGAGCTCACTCAGTTACGGGGCGCTAGGGATTCAAACTGCCGAACTGCCAACCTTTCTGATTGACAAGCTCAGCGTCTTAGCCACTGAGCCACTGCGTCCCTTTAATTCAATACATAAAGGATCCTTAAACCAGTTTGGCGTAATGGTTAAGGTACCAGGCTAAAATGCAAGATACCATGACTTCTCCAATCCCACCTTATGCACAAAGCCTGTTGGGTAACATTGGGCCAGTCACACTCTCTCCGCCCTAAGAATCAGGCAATGGCAAGCCACTTCTAAAATCTTGCCAAGAAAATTGCAAGGACTAGCCTAGCAGTCACCAGGACTCTACCCTCAGCCAAATGCAAAAACAAACAAATAAAACAAACAAACAGAGCTTATTAGGCACCTTGGTGGGGATTAGAGTGAAAAAAAGTAAAAATGACTGAGACAACCGTACAATATGAGCCCCACCCTTTTTACATGCATTGCCCGTATGACACATTTAAAAATGGGGCTTCCATTGTATGATCATGGCTGCCATCTTGGTTTTCTTTTCTTTTTTGACAACACCCTCCCCCACCGTGCAAATACTACCGTGATGATAGAAATTTACCACCATAGTGAATACAGAAGTAATGTACAATTAAATTTTTTTTTTTAGGAAATGGAAAGATTGTATGTCCAAGAATACACGCATGGGGACATAAGATTAGGGTGGTGACTGATTGGCCAACAGGCTTGTGGGCTGAAAGGACAAGCTGTGATTGGCTGGTGGTTCTATGTCACCTCCCACACCAGAGGTGGCAAACTCGTGCCGTCATGGCGTGAAGTATTGTAGCTTCCCCCCCTTCGCTAAACTGGGTGTGGGTATGGCCAGCATGTGATGCATCGGGCCCGTGGACCGTGAGTTTGACAGCTCTGTCCTTCGCCATTGTTTGGCAACTGAAAGCTGTGTGGACTTCAACTCCCATACGTAATTCCTAAATCACCATGCTGGTTGGGGAATTCTGGGAGTTGAAGTCCACACAGCTTCTAGCTGCCCAGGTTGAGTCAGAGACCCTAGACCAGGGGTGGGTTCCTGCCAGTTCTAACCTCTTCTATAGAAGAGGTTCCACAAATCTACAGTGCCGTTTAGAACCAGTTCCAGCTCCCTCCCCCCACCCGTCCACACATCATCAAGATGAAGAAAGAGAGGAGGAATTCTGGGAGTTGAAGTCCACAAGTCTTAAAGCTGTCAAGTTTGAACACCCCTGGGTTTTTTTTCTAAAGGGTTAGGGGTGCAAGGGTCTTGTAACTTGACAGCTTTAAGACTTGCGTGCTTCAAATGCCAGAGTTTCTGAGACAACATTTTGGTTGCTAAGCAAGAGCGTTGTTAAGTGAGTTTCACCACATTTTACAAGTTGGCCATGCCCACCCAGTCACATGACTGCCAAGACACTCCCACGTGGCCACATGGCTGGCAAGCCACTCCCACAAAGCAGGCCGCACCTACAGAAGAGGTTCTAAAAAATTTTGAAACCCACCACTGCCCTAGACTAAACAACATGTGAACATATCTGCTGTGACTTGAGAGAAATCCAAAAAGAACTGTTGAAACATGAATCAAAAAGGGCCAAGAGAAAATCTGATGGCCTGAAAGTTCTCTTCCACCTTTACCCTTCATCTTGTTCCTTGGCATTTAAGATTCATTGCAAGACACTTATTAATTGCTTAATTACAGGCGGCTCCAGTCAGATGTGACTCCGACTGGCACACAATCCAATAGTCGCATTAAAGCAGTTAAGCCTAACAAAGCAAAAGAAACTGAAACAAAACCCAAAACCACCCAAAATAATCATTAATCGAATGTCCTAATTATCAACATTCCCTGGCACCTTCAGGAGGCATTTGAGAACTCGTGCCAAGCAGAAGAGCCAGGAGTGCCAAGGAATCTCCCTTGGTGATATCTTGGGATTTAGCCACATGGGTTGACTGGTGGTTGGAAGGGAGCTAGGATGGCAACTCTTGCTGTGGCAGTGATGGACAGGCGGATGCAGCTGGATTGATGAGAATTGTTGCTGTGGAAGCAGTGGTGGGTGTCAATTTATTTTACTACTGGTTCACTTGTGCGTGTGCACGCTTGCGCAATGCTTCTGCGCATACACAGAAGCGTCCAGGTGGGTGGGCAGAGCCTCCCACTGCCGCTACTACCGGTTCGCCCTGATCCGGGGCAAACTGGCAGAAACCCACATCTATGTGGAAGGCTAATGTCCACAGGGCAGAGGCTGAAGGGTGGACAGAGTGATGAAAACAACATCTGTTAGTTTGTTGTGAAGAAAGGTAGCATCCCACCCCTCTTAGGAGAATGAAATATTTTAGGAAATATTAAAAAGGCAGAATATTATATTTCCCTGGAGAAAAGAAGAAACACGTTTTTAAAGACAAAGAGCAGCTCCCTGCAGCTCCCTGCCCCCGGCAGATATTTGGTGCCCGTTGAGCAGGACGGGGCCGGCCTATCTACAAGACAAAAGGCCTCCAGCTCCAGGATGATGGGATTAAGACATGACCCTCAGGACGTAATAGGATTAGCCCCCTACCCATCTACAGCAGGGCTCACTGCACTGCAAAATCACCTGGGGACATTGCATCACCCAGCATAGTTCAACCAAATTTATCTCAGACAAACTCCTAGGATTTGCCCATGACCCCTACAGCAGTCAATAGAATACATGCCCTTGCCACAGGAACAGGAAGCTCAAGTTCAAAGCCCAAGAGAGGGTATAAATCCCTCTCACTCTCCACTCCATGTAGTCAGCTACCCAGAATCACACGTGCTTGGTGCTTCTGCTTCATCATTAAACCATCTTTCCAATCAGCCTCCATGCTTCCAGTATCTTTCTCCGTACTTGGATCTGAACCCAGATGGACATTTCTTCCAACAGGTGTAATGGTCAAGGTGCTGGCCTAGAAACTGGGAGGCTGAGAGTTCTAGTCCTCCCTCTGGAAAGCAGCCCCTCCCTTCTGGGAATCCAGACTACATTCCCACCAATTTTATTTGCTTAAGCCTTTGAGCCACTGCCATTAAAGAAACCTAAGGGAGGACTAGAACTCTCAGCCTTGTTTCTTTAATGAAAGCCAAGTGGGTGACTTGAGGCCTTGTCACTCTTTCTAAGCACAACCCACGTCACACAGGGTTGTGGGGGAAAGAGGAGGAGGAATGAGTATTATGTATCATCCCACTTTGAGTTATTTATAAAAAATAAAGGCGGGATAAAAATCTAACAAATAAATAAATCGCAGTGCCATGACATAAGCCCCACCACTTTTCTACATGCAACTTGATGAGGTTTTCCCAATCTAAAGGGGGAAAGCGTCTGTAGACGCTAGGAAGAAGGTAATAGTGCCTTTCTCTAGGCAAAGTAATAGTACAGATGATTTTCCTGATATATAAACACAACAGTCGGGCCAAAGTACCAAGAATATGGGGTTATTTAAAACTAGTTTCCTTTGTTGTTCTTCACCCGTAGACAGAATCTTGCCAGACGAAAACAATTATTTGCATAACGATAGATGTACTCTAGGAATAGCCAGGGAGAAGCTGTCTTAATCTTCTTTCTGCTGACCAAACTTTCCAAGTTCTGCTGCCTCTTTGCCCTCTGGAAAGCAGCCCCTCCCTTCTGGGAATCCAGACTACATTCCCACCAATTTCATTTGCTTAAGCCTTTGAGCCACTGTCATTAAAGAAACAAGCCTTTTCCTAACAAACATAATCTATCCATAATGGGGGCCATAAAAATGTATTTCTCAGGACTCTTGTCTAGTTAATCCGCTGCTAATGGCCAGCATTAGCAGGAGCCCTGGTGGCTCAGTGATTAGGATGCAGTATTGTAGGCGAACACAGCCCACAGCAGGAGTTCGATCCTGACCAGCTCAGGGTTGATTCAGCCTTCCATCCTTCTGAGGTCTGTAAAATGAGGACCCAGGTTGCTGGGGGAAAATATACTGACTCTGTAATCTGATTAGTTTTTACTTTGTTTTAGTTGGGATGCAGTGACTCAGTGACTAAGACGCTGAGCTTGTTGATCAGAAAGGTCGGCAGTTCAGGGGTTCGAATCCCTAGCACCGTGTAATGGAGTGAGCTCCCGTTACTGGTCCCAGCTTCTGCCATCCTAGCAGTTCGAAAGCATGTAAAAATGCAAGTAGAAAAATAAGGACAGCGTTCCTTGCGCCTTTGGCGTTTAGTCATGCCAGCCACATGACCATGGAGACGTCTTCGGACAGCACTGGCTTTTGAGTTTCTGCCTCCCCTTTAGGGGAAATATTCTGCCCTTTTAATATTTTCTAAAATATTTCATTTCAGGAGAGGGGTGGATGTCTAACTTCTTACGCAACATAAATTTGGAGCTCAATTGTGATCATAATTCGTGGGCTACCCTTACAGGTTTTCTGCAGTTGTAATATTTAGTAAAGCACCCTTCTCAGCCTTGGAGAAGACCCATCCCATTGCCTGTGGCTCAGAGATTCGCTCTGCCTTCTTGTGGGTAGGTGGGTGGGTGGGTGGGTTTGTGCAGCCGCTCTTGCCAATATCAAAGCCAAAGATTTGAGGCTGAGCATCATTCTCAGCCCTCTGGCATTTCCCTTTCGTGTAAGCAAGCTGCTTCAGCTCTCCAAAACCGTCTTGTTGATTCTGGACGTGGTTACGGCTGGGCAGGAGACTAGAAAACGATATTTCCTCTCCACTCCCTTCCTGCTGCATGCCAGAGGCCAGGAATTAGACTGTGCAGGCAATTCAGTGCAATTTACTGGGATGCAAGGATCAGAATATTCTAATCATTTCTTGGAGACAATTAGAAAACAAAACCTACGAAGACGGAGGCTCATACATGTGTATGAGGAATACAGGAATGCTGTGTACATTACGCTGTTGGAAGTTAAAACCCACCCCTCGCCTAGGGAAGTGAAGTATTTTAGGATACACTGAGAAGGCGGAATATTTTCCCTAAAACGAGAAGCAGAAACACTGCCTCCGCCTTTGTTAATGGGCTATTAAGACCTGGGCACAATTACTATATATGTATACTTCTCTGTCTCTCTCTCTCTTTTTAAAAAAGGAGGAAGATATATATGTATATTGAAAAAGAATTATAAATACCATCAACATAAAAAGGAGCTTGCTCAGAAGCTGAAATACACCAAGTAAATGAGATGAAGAGTGCGGAGTAGAGGAGAGAGGTAAGGGAAGAAGAGAGGGATAGGAGAGAGGGGAGGGGAGGAAGAGGAGGAGAGAAAGAAGGACTGGAAAGGGGAGAGAGGAGAAGGAGAGAGAAAGGGGAAGTAAGAGAAGAGAAGGACGACAGAGGGAAGAAAGGAGGTAGGGAGGAGGAGGAGAGAGGGAGAAGAAAGTGATGGATAAGGTACAAATATGGTGTATGGAGAGCAGAAGAGCCAATAATTGTTTAATTGTTTTTGGGAGTTGGTAAGACGAATTGATGTAAACATTTAATAATATAATATGATATTGGCTATGTAATAGTATACATGTGGGTTATATGTTATGAAAATGAATTCACACACACATACACACCTACCTGGGTTAGTCTATTCTACATAACAAAGATCTACCCCATTTCATTGATCTTCATTGTACCATCTACCAAGTTTCAACCAACTTAGCACATGGACAGCCTACAGAGTTAGCTAAGACCCCCTGGGAGTCTGACAACCAATCAGAATACATTTCTTACACAGGGACAGGAATAGGAAAGGGAGCCCAGCAGAGGTCATATGACTCTCAGCATCTCCCCCCCCCCTTTTCTGCTCAGGAACTCAGGCCATGTGGTCCTGTCCACCATTAAAACCATCTTTCCAAGCAGCCTCCATGTCTCCAGTGTCTTTTTCCCCACTTGGAGCTGAACCCAGAAGGACATTTCTTCCAACAACATTAACCAAATAGAGAGCTAAGCATATTAGCTAACATGCTGGAAAAGAAAAGCCAAACAGTAGATATGCACCCATCATGCTATTCTGTTTTATTTTATTTATTTTATTTTATCAACAAGTCTCGCAAGATATTTGGCTATAAAAATATTGTGAAGAAAAACTAAGGTGACTTACTTGCCCAAGTAGTGGTAATATTGCTAACGATTTATTTATTATTTTATTTATTATTAGCGTTTATATACCGCCCCCTCTCCCGAAAGGGACTCGGGGCGGTGTACAGTCCGTATCAAAATACAACAGATTAAAACATACGATAAATTAGATCTGACTGCCCTCTAGTGCTCTGTTGGATTTCTCAAACCAGAGGAAAAATATTCTTTCTTGTATATATGAGGAATAGAAAAATGTATGTAATTAGGGCTCTGCCCAGTTCAGTGATGGCGAACCTTTTAGACAACGAGTGCCCAAACTACACGTGCATGCCTCCTGAGGGCTCCTGAACGCTCCAGAGGGCTAAAACCGGCCCTACGAGCAACCAGGAAGTCACTTCTGCTTTGCTCATAGGGGCATTTTTTGCCCTCTGGAGCCTTCAGGGAAGCCTCCTAGAGGCTCCTGAACGCTCCAGAGGGCTAAAACCGGCCCTACGAGCAACCAGGAAATCACTTCTGCTTTGCTCATAGGGGCGTTTTTTGCCCTCTGGAGCCTTCAGGGAAGCCTCCTAGAGGCCCCTGAAGGTTCTGGAGGGCTAAAACCGGCCATACGAGCAAACCGGAAGTCCGTTCCTGAACTTCCGGTTTGCCCGTAGGGCCGGTTTTTCACACTCCTGAGACTTCAGGTGTTCTGTCCTCGACCTACGACCAGTCTGCCCTGCCTGACAGCTAGCAACAGCCAAGTCGCGCCTGATTGGTTAAGACGCGGCTTGGCTGAGCGCGGGCTGTTTAGTGCGTTCTCATTGGCTGCCCTGCTTGACAGCTCTGTATAAATAGCTGTCAAGCAGGGAAGGTGCTGAATCTCTCCTGTAAATAATTCGCTTGTGCCTGTTGCAAATAAACCGCTCTAATTCACCTCAGACGTGTCAAGCCTCCTTCCTACGCCTAGAACTTAATATCAGGGAAGCTCCTGAAGCCTCCTGAGGGCCTCCAGGGGGTGGGGGAGGCTGTTTTCGCCCTCCCCAGACTCCTATAAAGCCTCTGGAGCCTGGGGAGGGCGAAAAAAGCACGCCAAAAATGGGGGGGAGCGCTGGTCGTGCATGCATGCGCACTGGGCTCGTGCAAAAAGCAGTATGGATGTGGCACGCCCACGCACAACCCCCCTATGCTCCCCCACTTTTGACACGCGAGCCAAAAAGATTCGCCATCATTGTTCTAGGAGAAGGGTAGGTGCTAATTCTCTACAGCTTGATGGGGCTGAGCCCTTCCTGTTGGATGCATCATCTAAGGAAGGCTCCCGAAAGTCCATCGCTGATCTGTTGTGAAGATCCCTCAGAGGAAATGAATACACACAACCAAACATTTTTTTTCCAGCCTTCCGTTCTTTTGAAAGGAATTCTGTTTTAAATCAATTCTTTTCCTCAGCAAAACGCCACTAAATCAGTCTGGAAGCAGATGGCAACCAAGAAAGCTGACACTAGCGGGACGTTTCCCAGATGCTGCCTTGTTCAAATGTGTGTCAAGTGGTGTTCATAACACACACACAAAAAGGGATGTCTGATCCCGTGAAAAGTTGCATGGTTGCGACGCTGCAGGCCAAACAGTTTTCTCAACTCTTGCACTTGAGAAGGCACCTTTATCCCCCTTTGACAAATTCTGACATGTTTTCTGGCTGCATTCTTGTTTCTCCTTACTCAACTGCAGTAAGAGACAAAAAGGCCATTATTTTAAAGGTACAATGAATCCGTGGGAAAAAAGTTGGCAGTCCTAGGAAAATCATGAGATCTTTTCTGCCAACATTTTATTCAGCTTTTTTTTTTTTGCAAGACAGCTGATTTGTCAGGGGCTGCTATACCCTGATATTCTCAAGCTGGATCTTGAAAGCTAAACATCTCACATACTCCAGCCTGAGAGTACGAGGCAGTTTTCCCCAAACCAGAGCCTTCCCGCCCCCTCTGTAGAAAGTTAGCACCCACCCCTCTCCTAGAAGAGGGCCAATATTTTAGGAAATATTTTAAAAAGGCAGAATATTATATTTCCATGGATGATAAAATAAGAAACATGTTTTAAAGACAGAAAACAGCTCCCTGCCCCAGCAGATATTTGGTGCCCATTAAGAAAGACCCCGGCCAGCCTATCTACAAGACAAAAGAACTTCAGCTCCAGGGTGATGGGCATGACCCTCCAGGACATAACACATTTCCATGAAAATAAGACCCAACTAGAAAATAAACCCTAGCATGATTTTTCAGGGTGCTCGTAATATAAGCCCTACCCCCAAAATAAGCCCCAGTTAAGATTGTCAGGCAGATGGATGCATTTAGTACCGTATTTCCCCCAAAATAAGACCTAACCAGAAAATAAGCCCTAATGCATATTTTGGAGCAAAAATTAATATAAGACCTAGCCTTATTTTTGGGGAAACACAGTAATAGGATTATCTAGCACCATGATGGAGAACCTATGGCACATGTGCCACAGGTGGCACACGGAGCCATTTCTGAGGGCACGCGAGGTGTTGTCCCGTCAGCTCCAGCATGCATACACACACTGGCCAACTGATTTTCAACCTTGATTTTTGGCCATTTTTCGCCCAGGGAGGTGAACAGACTTCCGGTTTGTGCGTTGGGCTGTTTTTTACCCTCTGGAGGATTCAGGGAAGCCTTTTGAAGTCTCTGGAAGGAGAAAAATGGACAACCTGGAAGTCCATTCCCAAACTTCTGGTTTGCGTATTGGTCCATTTTTCGCCCTCCAGAGGCTTTCTAGGAGCCTGGGGAGGGTGAAAAACGGAGCTACTGGTCCACTGGAAGTCAGAAAATGGGCTGTTTCTGGCCTCCGGAGGACTTCCGGGGCAGAGGCCCTCCAGGGCAATGGGGGGGGGGGGGGAAGGTCGTGCACACATGTGCAGGGGGCATGGGAGAGCATTAAATTTTGGGGGTGGGCGTGTTTTTGGCACCCGAGGTGAAAAAGGTTTGCCATCACTGATCTAGCAGCAGGGCTCACTACATTGCAAAATCACCTGGGGACATTGCATCACCCTCCAGCCTTCAACCAAACTTGATTCAGACAAACATAGCCCCACATGGCCCCAGGGGAGTCTGACAGCAACCAATAGAATACAGGCTCTTGCCACAGGAACAGGAAGCTCAAGGCCAAAGCCCAGAGATGATTTAAATAACCCCCACTCTCCACTCCATGTAGTCAGCAGCTCAGGATCTCAAACCCATGTGGTCCTGTCCATCAGTAAACCATCTTTCCAATCAGCCTCCATGTTTCCAATGTCTTTTCTCCCCGCTTGGAACTGAACTAGATGGATATTTCTTCCAACACCTCCAAATAATTGAAAGTGCAACTCCTGGCTTCCCACTCAGACCAAGCTAAGTTAGAATACTAAGAATGGATTGCAGAGCGAACATATCTGGGGGAGTGGGGTGACCAGCTGGGGAATGCTGGCATACGGCAAAGTGGAGAAGTAAATTTATTTTCTGGTGTGATTTTTATATAATGACCAGATAGGACACCTAAATATTCTCTTAATGGTCAATTTATAAAAGTTTCACAAATGGTCTGAAATTGAGTATTGGTCTACTGGCAGATGTTTAATAGCAACCATTATTGGCTGAGCTATATTGGCTCAACTATTTTAAGGGTGAAGCTGCTAAATCTCATTTCAGTGGGGGAAAAGATGGAACTATCCTTATACTAAGATCTGGCTTTTTATAAACTCGTTTTTTGTTGTTCCTGGAAAAAAAAGTGACACAAATCAATAACACTAAACTATTTAAAAATTTGAAGTTTCTTTTCTGCCCACAATATTACAAATTAACTTTAATAACATACCGTGTTTTCCCCAAAATAAGACAGGGTCTTATTTTCTTTTGAACCCGCCCTGAAATAAGTGTTTGGCCTTATTTTGGGGGAGATAGTATTTTTGAGGTGCAGGAGGTGGCGAGCGTGGTCACCTCATGGCTGCGGCTGTGTTGCAATATTTTCAGGGAGGGCTTATTTTGGGGGGAGGTCTTATTTTAGCGCAGGCACTCAAAAGCCCAATTGGGCTTATTATCTGGGGAGGTCTTATTTTCAGGAAACAGGGTATATAAGTAAACATGGAGGATGAGGAGGTAAGGAAATAAGTAAACATGGAGGATGAGGAGTTAGCTTTATTTTGGGAATGACTAAGTATTAATACCATTAAATATTTCAGAATTACAATGACTGAATAGATTTGTCTGCTTCCTTCTTTTCTCTTTTCATGCTTTAGGTACTTTAAGAGTGCTCCATGTTCATTAAAAGTCAGTCCGTGGAATGGTTTAGAGCAGTGATTCACAACTGCGGTTTGCAGACCGCCGGGGGCTGCAATGTTGTCAAAGGGAGTCCACGAAGACTTGAAAAAAAGTTATGATTTAAATCTTGAATTTAGTCTTGTGGGGTCCCTGGCCACAAAAAGAATTTAAAGGAGGTCCGTTGTGATAAGGAAAATATTAGAATGTGCAGAAATGAATAGACTAACATTAGCAATTAAAGAGAAAGAGCAAACTGAATATTATATGATTTGGGAAGTATTTTACCAATGGTTGGAGAGAAAAAAAGTTTGGAAGTGAAGAAAACTAAAAAATGGAGTTCCGGTTCCGGCGGCGGCGGCGACGGGCAGCTCCTTGCCCGCTCCGGCTCCCCGGTGGGCTTCCCCACTCCTTGGGGGGCACAGGACACCCCGCAGAGGGGTCCTGCCGGAGGGGCGGCATCGCGGAGGACTCCTGCAGCGCCGGCGGCCGGCGGGAGGTCTCTCGCGCGCCCAAGGCACCGGGGAGCAAGCTCGGAGGGCGCTTCGCGTTCCTGCGCCTCGCGCCTCGCTATAAGCCGACTGGAGAATGCAACAATAGAAGGAAGCAGCTGCAGTGCGGTGAGGTTGCTTCTCTCTTCATTCCTTATTCTGCACGAAGAATTACTCAGCTTTTTTAAAATAACTTTCGGAGCATTTTGGAGGCGCGGCTGGAGGGAGGGGTGTTTCCCCCCCCCCCCTTGGACAAGCGGCGAGGAACAATTTTGCTCTCAGCCCCTGGGGAAGGAGGAGGGGGGAGAGCCAATGAATGAAGCCTCACCCAGGCTGAGATGATTTTCTTTTCAATTTAATTCTACATATTACTGTGATTTGAGGACTTTTGGAACTTTTTAAAACTTTGTTATGCCTCTGTGCCCAAAACTGGCAGGGCAAGATGGCACACTTCCGTTGTCTTTATGAACTGTGAAACCTGACTCCACCTTTAAAATTCAGGCTTCCGGTCTTTGTCTCCGTGTCTCCCAGAGGAATCTCTTGTGGATTGGTATTTTTTAAACTTTCTAGGGGAAACTTTTTATCTATTGCCAGACTTATTAGAGAGATTCTCTTCTGCCTGGTTCTTCTGCTCCTGAAACTCACCTGGCTACCCTTCTTTTCTAATTGTTTATCTTATATATGGACTGAACTTTTAACGTTATAAAGGATGGCATCCAAAAGACCACCTCCTGGAAAACCTGGCTTTGCCACTTCTGCTCCAACATCCGCAACATCCAGTCCAGCCACACAGCCAAAGATAACAGAACTGATGCAACCTAAGACTACAGAGATGGACTTTCAACAAATGCTTCAACAAATTTTACAGGGCCAGGAGGAAATCAAGAAACAGCTAAGGGAAATGAAAGATGAAATTAAAGAAAATCAAGCCCAAATATATAAGAACTCACAAAGACTGAATCTTGTGGAAGGGGGGGTGGAGGAGGTGAGGGGGGGGTGGAAGCTGTGCAGAAAGGGAACAAAGATCTTGACATCCAACAGATGAAAATAAAATTTGAGAGAATGTCCTATTACCTTAGATTTCAAAATGTTATAGAAGAAGATGGGGAAAACATAAGGGACATCATGACAAACATCCTGGCTGACTACACACACAAAGAAAAACAACAGATGGGGTGGGATTTAGATCTGGTTTATAGAGTGAACTCAGCTTATGCTAGAACACACAATGTACCCAGGGAGGTTCACATTAAATTTCTTAGAAAAAGCACAAGAGATGAAATTCTGGGTGTACAAAGGGGGCAAGCATTGACATACCATGATATGGAGATAACCATTCTGAAGCAGATCCCTAAGAAGATTAGAGAAAAAAGGAAGAATTATTCGCAATTAGCAAATAAATTATACCAGAAAGGGGTGTGGTTTAGATGGTTGATGCCTAAAGGTATGCTGATATTCTGGGAGGAGACAAGAATTAGAATCAATTCACCCATAGAGGCGCAGGCCTTTATGGAAAAAAACAAAACACTCCTAGAAAAAACACGAGACACTACAACGGACACACAGGACACGGGAGGGGCCAGAGCTCTGCCAGTGGAGGGAGATGGGGCAATAGCAAGAAGACTCAGATCACAAAAATAAACAAGAAAATCATATTATTATAAACTGACCGAAAGTGATAATGGAATTATATCTGGATTTTATACTGTAATGTCTAATCTGATTGAATTTAGTAATAGAACTATTATGCTGATTGTAATCAATTATATACCAATGCATTATATATAAATGTATACTATGAGTATGGAGGGAGGGGCGCCTGTCACATTTTGCAACTGCCAAAATTTGTATACCTGTCCATTTACCCTTTTCCCTATAAATGTTGAAAAACCAATAAAAAAATTTATTATAAAAAAAAAAAAACTAAAAAATAAGTAGATAATACACTTAGATAAAGATATAAAATGGTTAGTTTGTGAAAGTTAAGAATAACGATGTTTAATGTTGATATATTATTATTAGAAGATCGTAAGAAGAAAAATGGAGAGTGTTATAATGTTTAATGCTTAATATATTATAATGCTAAACTTAGGGAAATAATGTTAATATGAATATGAAAGATGTGGCGTGAATAATCTGGGTCTTGAACTCAGAAGGATGTAAGCCTGAGTCAACCTTGAGGTAGTCAGGATCGAACTGCTAGCAGTGGGCATAGTCAGCCTGCAATATTGCATTCTAGCACCTCACTACCACAGCTCGGTAATATAGAGTGACAACAGTTTTATTAAGGGAAAACTAAGTATAAGTATTACCATATTTTTCGGAATATAAGACACGCCGAAGTATAAGACGCACCAAGATTTTGAAGAGGCAAATTTAAAAAAAAAAGTTTTTGCACTCTGCAGACCTCCCCAAAATGGCCCGTTTTTTGTGAAAACAGGCCCATTTTTTTCATGCCTAAAGGCATAGCCTTTAGGAGGCTTATAGAGTGCTTATAGAGGGGCTGGGGGGGGCAAAAGTGAGCAAAAACTGGCCCATTTCTCGCTCATTTCTGCCCTCCCCAGCCCCCAGGAACACTCTGAAAGCCTCCTAAAGGCTATGCACGGCCATTTTGGTGAAAAGGGTAGGGTTTCTGGAGGCAGAAAATGCTGTATTCAGTGTATAAGACGCACCCAGATTTTCAGCCTCTTTTTTGAGGGGAAAAGGTGCGTCTTATACTCCGAAAAATATGGTAGTTTAGGCCTGATTAGGCAATGAGTTCAGGGCAGTTTTTGATACCAGCTAGAAACCGATTTTGCAGAATCAAAATAGCTGCTAAAGATCATATAATTTTTTTCTGTAAGTCAAAACACCTGTTCATTCAATAAAATGACCAGCAAATCAATCTGAAGCCAAATAATGAAATAAATATGCAAATAAAATACTTTATTTAGTCATCTCATGTTCCATTTCCCATGCCATGGGAAAGAAGATTTGGCTCCAGTAGTTTTTAAAGCTTGGTTGTTAGTTCTTGTTCAAATATTATAGAACCAAAATGATTACATAATTGGAATGATGGTAGTCAAAAAAAAAGAACCCGGGGGATTTTCAATTGACAAATATAATTAAAAGGCAGAAAAGATCAAAGTTTTGGAATAAAACTGTGTTTATTTCAACTTTTGCTCAAGCAATAAAACCATGAAACCACACCTTCTTTGATTTTTCCCTTGTCCTTTCCAATGTATGTCTGCTGTGAATGGGCATTACTCATCTGGAAACATTTTGCACTTAATGTCACAGGAAACTAAAAAATCTCTACCACCAGCTGGAAACAGCAGGGCTGTCCTAGGATTTGCTGAATGAAACCGTAATGTGCCAAGAAGTTTTTTTTTCCCCTGAATTGTATCTTTCAAATCCCAGTGTTAACCCATTTGTCTATTAGGAAAATGTTGTTCCTATTAAGAAAACAAAAGCACAGAGATTGGATAGCAGTAGTTCTATATAGGTAGCTCTAGCACATTCACAGATGGTCTGCAAGGATCCGTATGTCCATTAGATGACAATAGAATAGAATAGAACAGAATAGAATAGAATAGAATACAGTACAGTACAATACAATACAATAACAAAATTCAAAGGGACCTTGGAGGTCGTCTAGTCCAACCCCCTGCTTAGGCAGGAAACCCTATACCGTTTCAGACAAATGGTTATCCAAGTTCTTCTTAAAGACTTCCAGTGTTGGGGCATTCACAATTTCTGGAGGCAAGTCGTTCCACTGATTAATTGCTCTAACTGTCAGGAAATTTCTTACTAGTTCTAAGTTGCTTCTCTCCTTGTTTACATGTGTGTGTGTGTGTGTGTGTGTGTGTGTGTGTGTGTGTGTGTGTAGAGAGAGAGAGACAGAGACAGAGACAGAGAAAGAAAGAAAGACAGACAGACACAGAGACAGAGACAGAGACAGAGAGAAAAAGGTTATGTACACTATGTATGTATGTATATGTCTTCCACAATCTCAGGTCCTTGACCACAAACCTGGGAGTTTGAAGAATTTGCATAATGCAGGGAGTCTTTGACTTACGTTGCTAATTAAGACAGCTTTTAACTGATTCACTGCAGTTTTTAAGTTAGTAACATGGTTGTTAAGTGAATCTGGCTTGAGAGTTGATAGCTTCCTCCACCATGAAACTGTCTACATTTCCACGTCTCATCATTTATTGAAATATGGTGTATTGAATTAATTTGCTTATCTGTGAGCAAATTGATTGAATTATATACTTCACTGGTTGGGTGGGTCTAACATTTTGATCCACAAAACACATCTCAGTTCCTTCTTTATGTCTGCTGTTTTTAAGCGATCAGGGTCAAGTTAGTAGGCATCAGCACATTCCTGTGGTAGTAAATTCTGTAATTTAGTTATATCCCTGATATAGCATTAGTAAAGGAAGTAAAGGCGTCTCTTCCTCCACTTTTTTCATACTGAATCCTCTAGTAGTTCAAACTATCCCTTTTTTCTAAACATGGTCAGAGTTCACCCATTATAGTAAGCATGTATTTATTTAATGTTAATTTTGTATGCTGCCTGACTCCAATGACTCTTGGGGATTCACCAGTTCTCAAAATTCAACTGCAAACCTGGAGGATATTTTCTGAATCAGGGTCCTAGAGTGTATCAAGAGCAGAGGTGGGTTGCTCCAGGTTCAGCCCAGTTCAGCCGAACCGATAGTGGCGGCTGGGGGAGGCTCCACCCACCCACCCGGAAGCACACGCACGAGCACAAGCAAACTAGTAGTAAACTGGCTAACAACCCACCACTGATTGAGAGGGATATAATATTTTCTTTAAACATTTGTTTCCCCTCTTCGCTTTCTTACGTCTATTGATTTTTGGAATCAACAACATATTATAGTTAGATTATCCACTTGTAGCAGCATATTAATATACCTTTTATTAATAATTAATGAATGAATAATCAATACCATTAGATTATCTAGCGTGGTATTTTCTACGCTGATTAACAGAAGCTCTTTTAGGTTTCAAGCTAAGGTCTACCAAGAGTTGCAGTATGTTTTATTACAATCCCTTCCAACTTCTCTCTCCGAAAGTCTGTCTTGGGTTTTCTAGCTCAATTTGGTGAAGGAGACAAAATCCTGTAAGATTTGCAGGAGTTTATTTTTCATGTTTTTCTACAGTGGATTAATATTTATGCCCTTTTTTAATTACAGAATAGAAGATTTATTCTGAAAATGACTAACAACAGGGTGCCATGTCCAGAAGTGAATTCCAAAATGCTCTCTTGTCAAGCAATCTGTTGAATTCTTTAACAGAAGAGCAAGATCAAGGAAGCAAGATCATATGGATTTTCTTTCATGAATTATGTTCAGAGGGTTCTCAAAAACCTTGAAAATTGAGATAAAAGTCTTCCAGCCCTCCTTTACCACAGATGTCATTAAGGCAGGATCTCTCTGAAGCTTTTAAATCTTTTTCACAAGCTGTTTATATGACAGGTTAAGAATCAGTTTTTTTGATATGTCTGAAGCAACTTCCCCCATCTGCTAATTCTTTGTCTCTGGAGATCTTCTCCCTTCTGAGTGTCAGGCCTGCAGCCATCTTTTCTTTTGGGGTTTTGGCCTGCTACACTTTCTATTATTCTGCTCTGCGTTTTCTATTGTGGGGAAATAGCGGGGGGGGGGGAATTGTACGGCGTTAGATGCTATGTAGCCATAACATAATTCTTTCTAGAAAGCCAAGGTCATCCTTTGTCTCTGCACCTGACCGGAACTGGATGGGAGGAATCTGGCTTCGTGGCAGTGAAAAATTGGACCATGGGATGGACTTGTGGGTGTGGGGGCAAGATCTCGAACTTTCAATTGGGTGGGGAAAACCGGGAAGCTTTCAGATTTGGGTTTTCCCAGATGTGCTAACATGGCTCTCTTAATAAATTGGAACTTTGAGCAATATTTTGCCTCTGAGTTACTTTTGGATGCTATTTGGAACCCTGACACTGAGCCTCAGAGCAATCTCTCACACAACCCATTAAATGTGCTGATTGGGAGGTCCATCTGGGACTCATCATCTGATAGAATTGGACGGCATCAGCTTGGAGAAGTCGGTTCTTAAAGATCTGGGGCTGCATGTCTCTCTTTTGCTCTATCTATGCATTTTTGTTGTTGTTAGTTGCGAAGTCGTGTCTGACCCATCGCAAACCCATGGACAATGTTCCTCCAGGCCTTCCTATCTTCTACCATCCTCTGGACTCCATTTAAGCTCACACCTATTTGCTTCGGTGACTCCATTCAGACTTCTCATTCTCTGCCATCCCCTTCTTCTCTTGCCCTCAATCTTTCCCAGCATTAGGCTCTTCTCCAGTGAGTCCTTCCTTCCTCTGGCCAAAGTATTTGAATTTCATCTTCAAGATCTGGCCTTCTAAAGAACAGTCAAGGTTGATGTCCTCTAGGACTGACCAGTTTGATCGCCTTGCAGTCTAAGGGACTGGCAGGAGTCTTCTCCAGCACCATAGTTCAAAGGCCTTATGCATGCATGTGTAGAATATTAAAAAGGCAGAATATTATATTTCCCTGGATGAGAAATGGAGAAACATGTTTTAGGCAGGAAACAGACTCACTCCTAATAGCCCCCACCATCCTCAATAGCCTACAGCAGATGTCCGCACTTAAGAGATAAAGAGATGGCTAGGTCTATTCATAAGCAAATACCCTCACCCAAGATCCAACAAAAGTAGGATTAGCCCTCATCCAAAATAGGAATTGCCCAAAGCCCCTTCGTTACATCACTCAGCAAGATTCAACCAAGCCTGGGACACAGACAGCCTACAGAGTGAGCTAAGACCCCCTGCCCCCTGGGAGTCAATAGGATACTTGCCTTTGCCACAGGAACAGGAAGCTCAAGTTCAAAGCCTAAGAGAGGGTACAAATAACACTCTCTCTCCACTCCATATTGTCAGCTGCCCAGGTCCTAAAACCCATGTGGCCCTGTCCACCATTAAACCATCCTTCCAAGCAGCCACCATGTTTCCTGGGTCTTTCTCCCCACTTGGAACTGAACCCAGATGGATGTTTCTTCCAACATACCTATACATATAAATATAAATGTGGGCATTTAATAGATTTGGAACAGAAGGTAGTGATTTTCTTGGTGGCTGAGCTTCAAGACAGATGATGTCCTAAAATAGACGGGTGTAGATGATTGGTAAAATAGAGGAATTTAGATGTTCAGTGAAATTGCTCTGTTAGGATAAATTTCTTAAGATGGAAATATTTAGAGTGTCATCCCTTTTTTTTTAGGGTCATAGGTATTCATTTGTGGATAAAAGTTGCAAATCCAAAGACCGGGATAATTTTATAGGGCAATATTATTTAAGAGATTCAACCACATTTCTTAAGTTCGTGGTCATTTATCTTTACTTGGCAGGAAAACCAAATTTGGTTTGGCAATTGGCTTTAGGAAAACGTTAGAAATTAGAATAGCCCAGATGGTTTGGTTGGAAAAATTACATTTTCTTCTCAGAACTGGGAATCAGTAAATGCCTAATTCTCCTGCAGCGCACTGCCAGGTAAGACCAATATTCCATTTAACTGTTTTTAGGTTGTTTTCCCAATATTTTCTGAAGTCATTTAAACACAGTAAGAAATCTAGTTGATAAGTAACAATCTCTCCTCCACCCCTTCCTTTGTTTTTTAATTGGCAAATCAAATGTACACTTGGTTTGAGATTTGCCTGTAGCTAGTAAATAAATGCAGCACTATTTCCAATACCTCTCTCTCTCTTTTTCTCTCTCTCTCTCTCTCCCTCCCTCCCTCCCTCCCTCCCTCCCTCCATATATTTATATATATATAAATCTTGAGTGGCTAGCCTCTCTATATCTAATCAAGAAGTCTAAGACATTTGCCATATGGGCTTCATTTCATCACGCTAAAACAAACCAAAAAACCCTCCCCCATTTAAAAAGTAGGAATAACATTTGTCAGTGCCCCCCAACAGGAACCACAGCTGTCCATTAAATGTGGCGGGCATTTCCAGCATGCAAATCAATTTTTCTGGTCCTGGGGGATGTGGCGAATAATGACTGGCTTGTTTCTGGAAGCATGACTGATTTGGGATTGAAGGTTTCTGCCCCTCTGACATTTTCACAGGGTAATTTATTACACGCAGCATATAAGCTGAAGGCCACCAGGTCTTGCTGGCAGACTCCGTAGAAGGAACGTTCTCCAAGTCTCCATCACACCAACAGCAGAGCTTTTATTTTTCTCCGAGCAGAAGGATCTCACTCTAAAAGAGCTAGCAATGTTGAGTCATATAGCCCTGAAGGACAACCTCAACTGGAGTCTCCTGCTTTTGCTTCTCTTTCTTCATTTTTGCTTGGGTCAAGAAGAAAACTTGGAGGTGAGCAGAAGAGCTAGTAGTCCAGTGGCCAAAGTTTTGGAGAGCCACCACCAGACCGGTCATAAAGGTTCCAGCAGCAGGGAAAACTTGAGACAGCGGAGCCAACTGTATAAGTGGACGTTTGAGGCAGTTGATGGTAATAGTCCTTCTACTGACCAAAGTGCCCTGAAACCAGACGTAGATGATGTAGCACAGACTACCTCAGACAGAGTCCAGGTACTCTGAATTAATCTTCTAAGATGCTATTAAGAAAGTATGTGAGCTTTTTAAATTAACCTTAGCGCTATCTTTCTCAGAAGCAACAGGTTCCTAACGATAGGATGACCATGCTATGCACAGATGTCTTTCAGAAGAGGACTTTGCTTTTCTATGAGCTTAATTTTCCATGCAGATGTTTTTGCCCCTTTACGACATCATCTGACTTTAATCTACCAATAATCCAAACTTATGCATGTTTATTTAAATGTAAGTCCCAGTGTATGGATTTACATCTTAATGAGGTAATCCAGTCAATGTTTTAAGTATTTCAGATCATAGTAAAAATTAGGGACTTAATTTTAACTTTCTACAGATTTTGCCATACTGATAACGTTAGAAATGTTGTGAGAAACGTATCTTGTATTGGAGCAAATTTTATTCAAGATGCATAAACCCTCATGTTATAAACAGATATCTTTATCAAACAGGCTGTCAGACATGAAGGAAAGACTGAATACTTCACTGGGATAAGGAAAAACGTTCTGTATCTCAGCATTTTTCAAGGCATCTTCTATGTAAATTTGTATAGGATTATAATTTGCACAAACATTTACAGGAGATGGTTCTTCATTGCAGGTAGAGTTTATGCAGAGGATTCTGTTTATCAGAATGGCAAAAGATAACACTTATTTTTAAAGTAGAGAATATGCTTGATAATTGAAAGAAAGGAATATGCTTTATAATTTAAATGATTAAATGCACTACCCTATAATCCTTTCTGTGCTCAACAAATGTTAGACACCAGAACTACAGTGCTTATTGATGCTGTTGTTATTAAATTTTTAAAATCACTAAATTAAAACCAGTTTGCTGTATTTGAATCTACTTGAAGTAAATAGCTCAGGCTGTTCTTTACATGAACAAAACTATTTTATAGAATAATTTTCAGATAGTACCCTGTTTCCCCAAAAATAAGACCTCCCCAGATAATAAGCCCAATCGGGCTTTTGAGCACATGCGCTAAAATAAGCCTTCCCTAAAAATATTGCAACACAGCAGCAGCCATGAGGTGACCACGCTCGCCGTCTCCTGCACCTCAAAAATAAGAAGACCTCCCTGAAAAAAAGGCCAAGTGCTTATTTAGGGGATCAAAAGAAAATAAGACCCTGTCTTATTTTTGGGAAAACACGGTAGGTATTAGAGATGGGCCAATGAGTGTGATCAATGCATACACTTTAATTTAGATATGAGTAAAGATACAAGCGAAGTACTTTTCTTGTACTGATTTTGAATTGTTTCCATGTTTAAACCAATGTTTTTGCTGGCAGAAAAGTGGTTTCCAATTGGAATATCATTGCACTTGTGATAGTTAGTATTCAGTACCTACTGTAGTGCTTTAAGTTCAGTTAAAAATAGCCAAGCAGTGACAAAACTCCAACTTTAGATGTACATTGCGGCCAACATCTTGACTTTCTGGACTATACCCTATAGATACTCTCTGAGGTGGTCTAACTGTGAAAGCAATTGTGCCAGGCCTGTTCTTTAACTAGGGTTTCTATATCTGGGCTACAAAAAGATAGACATCCATCTGCATTCTCTTTGCTGTCATTCTGTCAGGGATAGCTCTATATTTCCCCTTGATGGATGGATGGAGAATGGAGTTTGCTTGGGAATTTAGTCAACTGTCCCCTGGGATTTTTTTTCCTAAGAAGGAATAAGTTATAGTCCATTGCAGGTGCATATTGTTCTCTGAAGTACAGGTAGTCCTCAAGTTACAACCACAACTGACCCCCAAATCTATGCTGCCATGTGAGACATTTGTTAAGTGAGTTTTGCCCCATTTTATGACTTTTCTTGCCACAATTGTTAAGTGAATCATTGCATTTGTTAAGTTAGTAATCCAGTTGTTACCATATTTTTTGGAGTATAAGATGCACCTTTTGGTGAAAATCTGAGTGCATCTTATAAACCGAATGCAGCATTTTTGGCCTCCCGAAACCCCGCCTCCTGCACAAAAATCGACATGCAGAGCAGTGGTGGCTTTCAAATTTTTTTAGAACCTCTTCTGTAGGTGTGGCCTGCTTTGTTGGAGCGGCCGGCCATGTGACCGGGTGGGAGTGGCTTGGCAATCATGTGACTGGCTAGGCGTGGCCAACTTGTAAAATGAGGTGAAACTCACTTAACAACGCTCTTGCTTAGCAACCAAAATGTTGGCTCAGGAACTCTGGCATTGAAATGTACAAGTCTTAAAGCTGTCTAGTTACAAGACCCTTGCACCCCTAACCCTTTAGAAAAAAAACCCAGGAGTGTTCAAACTTGACAGCTTTAAGACTTGTGGACTTCAACTCCCAGAATTCCTCCTCTCGCTCTTCATCTTGATGATGTGTGGACGGACGGGGGGAGGGAGCTGGAACCGGTTCTAAACGGCACTGTAGATTTGTGGAACCTCTTCTATAGAAGAGGTTAGAACTGGCAGGAACCCACCCCTGGTGCAGAGGGTTTGGGAGGGCTGCAAAGTGCTCCTGGGGGCTGGAGAGGGCAAAAATGAGCGAAAAACGTACTGTTTTTTGCTCATTTTTACCCCACCCCCCACCCCCAGGAGCACTCTACAAGCCTCCCAAAGCCTATGCATGGCCTGTTTTTTTTGCAAAAAATGGACTTGTTTTTGCCCCCCCCCCCCTGGAGCACTTTGCAGGCCTCTCAAACTCTCTGCATTCCCCATTTTTCACAAAAAATTAGGCGTGCAGAGGATTTGGGAGGGCTGCAGAGTGCAATAACTTTTTTAAAAAAAATTACCTCTTCAAAATCTTCGTGCGTCTTATAATCCAAAAAATGCGGTAAGGAAATCTGGCTACCCCATTGACTTCGCTTCTGAGAAGGTCTCAAAAGGGGACCGCATGACCCTGGGACACACATTATAATTGTCATAATTGGGAACTAGTTGCCAAGCATCTGAATCTTGATCATGTGAACCATGGGGGGGATGCTGCAATGGTCATAAGTATGAAAAACAGTCATAAGTCACCTTTTCGGTGCCGTTGTAAATTCGAACAGTCACTAAACGAACTGTTGTAAGTTGAGGACTATCTGTATTCTGCTCTTGGCTGTTACTGAGCGCCTTTATTAAAATGGGACAGCAGATTTAATATGCTATTTCTTTGATCCAATCTTTGCCATGCCTCATTTTTCAGCTGCAAGTCACAAGCGTTTCTCTCCGTAAGTGATTAAGAGGCATCCTGATTTGCTATTGATGGACCTGAAAGAAAGGCTCCTATTTATCACCAGATAGCAAGCTTATAGAAAAATGAGGCTCTACAGAAATGGAACTGTCTCTTTATGCAACAACGAAGGAATGGGGTCCCAAAGGTGCTTTTTCAAGAGGCCACAGGACGTTCTGGTTTTTTAAAAAGACGTTTTGCTTCTCATCCAAGAAGCTTCTTCAGGAATGGGGTCTATTGCTGCAGATAATCTGTTATAGGCAGTCCTTGACTTACAACCATTTGGTTTAGTAGCCATTCAAAGTTACAAAGGTGCTGAAAAAAACCCTGACCTACATATACTTCCTTGCTCTTACGACTGTTCTGTCTGAGGCTTCCCAAGAGCCTGAAGCAAACTCCTTGTCCCGGCAAAAACCCCTTTTATTAATTCACTATGAATTCTGCTCATTCACATCCAGCAAAGGCTTTCAGGGGAGGATTTATGCTCACAGACCTTCTCTGGCATGGAAAGCTGACAGGCTGATATCTGCAAAACTTGGCAAGGAGTCTGAGAGTCACAAACCAATTAAGCGAACTAATTGTCTCCTGCAAACTCCACTCCCCTTTCCCTCCTCTTTTATTTCCTCTGAGAAGGGCCATTCATCATCCATCTGTGGCTTTACTCCCAAGTCGACCCCTGTTCTTAAGCTGTTCCCTTCCTTTGGCAAAACTGCTCATGCGCACACTGGGAACAGGCTCCAGCCTTTTGTCTGATTCTGAAGGCAGCTGATAACTGGCATACGGCTCTGTCCCCCTCTCTGCCTCCGACACAGAGCCCTCATCAGAGCCTTCCCCAGACTCCAGGACTGGCCCATGTTCCTCCCCAACCTCCTCACTGTCCGAATCTGCTGCCAGCTCTGCTGGCTGCTGGCAGGCCACAACAATGACCATCATAGCGTCCCTGTGTACACACATGATAAAAATCTGGAGTCTTGGCGTCCAGCATGGATTTATGGTGATTTCAGAGACCCTGGATCATGTGAGTGCCATTACAATCTTCCCAGTTGACTTCTGACAAACAAAGTCAATGGGGGAAGCAGCGTTCACTGAACGATCACATGCTTCACTTAACAACTGCAGTGATTTGCTTAATGACCCTTGCAAAAAAAAGGCTGTAAAATCAGGCACGACTTGCTTAACAACCACCTTGCCTAGCAATGGAAATTCTGGTCCCAACCGTAGTTGTAAGTTGAGAACTACCTATATGTCGTAACTGTGATATCCTATAAATTGTTTTTGAACGATGTGTTTACAGACAACACAGAGTGGACCTCACAGCCCACCGGAATGCGGTTGCCGGGGAGATTTTGGATTTCGAGGTTATCAAGGCCCGCCTGGACTTCCAGGACCTGCTGGAATCCCAGGTAAATAATTAGAAAGCCATTTTCTAATGATGAACACTTGAAGGGATTGCTTGATTTCTGTGGCAGTTTGCATAGGAGAGAAGCTATAGAGAAGCTTCCTGCTGCATCAAGTCTCGGTGCTCTTGGACCATTATTCTAAATGGGGCACCATCTGGAACATCTGGAATACTGTAGTGGCATTCCTTATCCTGCTCCTTTCCTACTGTATTCTCTTGGCTTATTCCTTCAGTCTCTTGAATCAAATGATGTTGAGACTCTAAGAAAGAATTCAGAGAAGAGCAGCAAAGATGATTAGGGGACTGGAGGCTAAAACATATGAAGAACGGTTGCTGGAATTAGATATTGTTGGAAGAAATGTCCCTCTAGGTTCAGGTCCAAATGGGGGAAAAGACACTGGATGCATGGAAGTTGCTTGGAAAGAAAGGTTTATTGATGGACAGGATCACATGCCTTGAAGATCTTGGGCGAAGAAAAAGGGAAGAGTTGCTGAGAGTACCTGGGTTTTACGCCCTCTCTGGGCTTTTGAATTTGAGCTTGTATTCTGATTGGTTGTCAGACTCCCATGGGGCCATGCAGGGGCAACTTTGTAGGTTGTGTTTTGAGTCCCAAGCTTGGTTGATCCTTGCTGGGTGATGTAATCTTCCCAGGTGCCATGTGGTGAATTCTGTTGCTAGATGGGTAGAGGGCTAATCCTACCTTTGTTGGATCTTGGATGAGGGCATCTGCATATGAATAGATCTAGCTATCTCTTTATCTCTTAACTGCTGACATCTGCTGTGGGCTATTGAGGAGGGTGGGGGCTATTAAGAGTGAGTCTGCTTCCTTCCTAAAAAAACATGTTTCTCCATTTCTCATCCAGGGAAATATAATATTCTGTCTTTTTAATATTTCCTAGAATATTTCATTTTTCTAGGAGAGGGGTGGGTGCTAACTTCCTACAGTATGTTAGGTACAGATTGACTTCCGTGGACCTTACTTCATACTTAAGTGGTCCGTAGAGGAGTCGTACATAAGTGCACTAATGTGGCTATTGTCCCTGTCATTGTATTTTTATTCTCTTATTCTTGTTCTCGTTTTTGTTTGACAAATTCAAACAAACAAACAGATAAATAAATAAACGTCTGGTTTAATGAAAAGAAGGACTAGGTGAGACATGATAGCAGTGTTCCAATATCTCAGGGGCTGCCACAAAGAAGAGGGAGTCAAACTATTCTCCAAAGAACCGGAGGGCAGGACAAGAAGCAATGGGTGGAAACTAATCAAGGAGAGAAGCAACCTAGAACTAAGGGGAAATTTCCTGACAGTTAGAAAAATTAATCAATGGAACAACTTACCTCCAGATGTTGTGGATGCCCCAACACTGGAAGTTTCAAAGAAGAGATTGAACAACCTGCTATGCAGTCTCCCTGCATACCTTCCGGCTGCCACTACTGCCAATTCGCTCAGGGACGCAATGCACACACTTGATGCTCGCTGCTCACGCTTGATGCGTGCTCTGTGCATGAGCAGAAGGCAAAAACAAGATGGCAGTGCCTACAATGCTGCCGAGAGAACCAGTTTGGGGGCATGGCAGGCCTGGGCCGCTGCCAGTTCCAGTGAACCAGGCTGCCAAGTTACTACCAGTTCAGCTGAACCGTTCCAAACCGGTAGGAACCCACCTCTGGTACCTTGCCGCCAGCTGAGCTTCCTGGTTCCGTCAACATTTGGCCTTCTAAAAATTAAATCTTAAAACCTTGTTGCTTCAGGGCAAAATGCCAAATAATGGTTGACCGCATCGTTTTGCCCACCAGCAGCCAAAAGGACGGGAGAATAGAGAGGATGGCAGCAACCATTCTTTTTTTTTTATATCAAAGTTTTATTGGTTTTTTAAATATTTTACAAAGGAAAAAGGTAGGGGAAAGGTTACAAATTTTGGCAACTGCAGTGTGCGGTAGGTGCGCCCCCCCTCCATACTCATAGTATACATTTGCACTTAATTCATTATTAAGTAGTAACATAATAACATATAGTCAGCATATAAATTCAGTTAATGATTTCGATCAGTTTATGTCAGGTGGATTTTCTTACTCATTTTTGTGATCTGAGCTTTCTCGATGTTGCCCCATCTCCCCCCGCGACAGAGCTCCGGCCCCTCCCATGTCCTGTGTATCTGGTGGAGGATCATCAGTTTTTTCTAGGAGTAGTTTGTTTTTTTCCATAAAGGCCTGTGCCTCTATGGGTGTATTAATTTTAACTCTTGTCTCCTCCCAGAATATTAGCATACCTTCAGGCATCAACCATCTAAACCACACCCCCTTCTGGTATAATTTATTCGCTAATTGCGAATAACTTTTTCTTTTTTCTCTTACTTTCTTGGGGATCTGTTTCAGAATGGTTATCTCCTTATCTTTGTATGTCAGGGCTTGCCCCCTTTGTGCGCTCAGAATTTCATCTCTTGTGCTTTTTCTGAGGAATTTAATATGTACCTCCCTGGGAACATTGTGTGTCCTAGCATAAGCTGAGTTCACTCTATAAACCAGGTCTATTTCCCACCCCATCTGTTGCTTCTCTTTCTGAATGTAGTCAGCCAAAATGTTTGTCATGATGTCCCTTATATTTTCATCATCTGTCTCTATCACATTTTGAAATCTAAGATAAAAAGACATTCTCTCAAACTCTATTTTCATCTGCTGGGAGTCAAGTTCTTTGTTTCCCTTCTGCATCCCTTCCATCCCTTCCCTCATCTCAGCCGCCCCACCCTCCAAAAGGTCCAATCTCTGTGAGTTCTTATTAATTTTGGCCTAGTTCTCTTTAATTTCTTCTTTCATCTCCTGCAGTTGTTTCTTTATTTCCTCTTGTCCCTGTAAAAGTTGCTGAAACATTTATTGAAACTCCATCTCTGAGGATTTAGGTTGCATCAAAGCTATTATTGTTGACTGTGTACTAGGACTGGAGATTGCAGATGTTGGGGCAGAGGCAGCAAAGCCAGGCTTTCCAGGAGGTGGTTTTTTAGGTGGCATTCTTTGTACCATAAAAAGTTCAGTCAGTATAGAGAATGGTCAGTCAGAAAGGCAAGGCAGCTAGGAGAGTCCAGGAGACAGAAGATTCAGGCAGAAGAGAGTTTTTGTTCCCACTGGCCCTGGCAATAAAGCAAAATTTCCACTCCAGGGGGTTCAAAGGACAGCAATCCACAAGAGATTTGTCTGAGTAGCACGGAGACAAAGACCGGAAGCCTGAAGTTTTAAAGATGGAGTCAGATTTCACATTTCATAAAGACAACGGGAGTGTGCCATCTTGCCCTGCCAGCTTCGGGTTTAGAGGCAACAAATAAAGTTTTCAAAGTTCAATGTTCAAAGTTTCCAGATCATCATTGTTTTAAGGTTTAAGTCTGAAAATTCACTTAGTAGGGGCGTGACATCATTGGTTGGCTCTCTCCCTCCTCCTCCTCCTTTCCCTGGGGCTAAGAGCTAAATCGTTTCCATCCGCCTGTCCGAGGGGGGGGGGAATCCCCCTCCCTCCAGCCGCGCCTCTCCGATTCACACCGAAAGCAAAGTTTAAACAGCTGACTTTTTTGTTGAAGTTAATAAAGTGGTTAAAAGGAATGGAGGAAGTTCACGCCTCACCGCACAGCAGTCGCATCCTTCTATTCTTTTTTTCTCCGATCGGTATCACAGCGAAGACGCCGGAGCGTCTCCCCATCGCGCTCCCCGGTGCCTGGAGCGAGGCGGGGGCCCCCCCGCCGGCCGCCGCCAATCCAGGGATCCCCCGCAGTGCTGCCCCTCCGGCAGGACGCCTCTACGGGGCGTCCTGTGCCCCCCAAGGAGTGGGAAGCCCACCAGGGATGCGGGTGGCCGCCGGAACCGGAAGTGCGGCAGCAACCATTCTTGTAAAACACTACTTTGTAATTGCTTAAATTATCCATGCCAGCAATTTCGCCAACGGCAAACTCCCCTTGTGTCATTTTGCAAGCGTGCTCTCAATTTGCTCTCAGAATCCCGATGGTCTACCAACCTTCCAAACATTTGAGGATCCATATTATAATTTAACACCAGTTACATGGCAGGAAAGGGATCGGAATGTTTTCCTAAGGCTAAGCAATGTCTTGATGTTAATATAGGTTGCCGTGACAGCTTCGCTTTTGCAATACCCTATTTCAGGGGTGAAATGCTATCGGTTCGACCTGGTTCGCCCAAACCGGTAGCAAAAAAATTGCTACTGGTTTGGGCAAACCGGTATTTCTGAAGATCAGCTGTGATGCGCGATTTATATTAGCTAGAATTGTCAGATTTCCTGCTTTCTAGGTAATCTAAATTGCGCATCACAGCTGACCATTGGAAATTGAAGGTCTTGCGCATGAGCAGAAGTGGCACGTGTGAGTGAAGCGAGCGCACGCTCACATTTGCAAACCGGTAACAAAAGGAAATTGATTTTGTTAAGTCCTTGGGGCTACAACACTGCCCAAAGACATTGCCGGTTGCCAGACCAGTGGTGGCTTACGACCGGTATGCCCTGGTGTGGCCATACCGGTGCCTGCTGGGAGCACCAGGTACCATTCCGATACAGTGCTCCAGAGGGCCCACACGCCCGCCCTCTCTCCTTCCCTGTATTTGACCCAACCGAGCCATTTGTGCACGCACAGAGAGCATATGGCGCCTGCGCGATGCTCTGCCAAGCAGCTGGAGCGTCATGGGCAGTGGGTACATCGTGGACGTCCGGCCCCGTTGCAGCACACTGGTTGCAACGGGATCCAGAACCCACCATTGTGCCAGATGCTCCTGATTGGCTAAGACGCGAGCAGCCAGCCAGCAGGAGAATGCATCCTTTCTATTGGCCCAGCCGTCTAACAGCTGCTATATAAAGAGCTGTCAGATGGCAACTGTTGTTTTTGCCAGTTCAGGAGTTGCCTTGCACTTTGCCTTGTTGACTTGTTAGAATAAAGGTTGTTTGTTACTGTTCAACCTGTGTCGCCTCAGTTCCGGCCTCCTAGTTCTCCATACAGAGCAGATTTCACCCCTGCCCTGTTTGTCACATTCAAAGTTGCAAAAAAGTCTTTGGATTGTGCTAGTTTTTTCTTCTCTCTTTTTTAAAAATTTGACTACTGACAGCAGCATCAGTTTTCATTCCTGCCATGCAGGGTTTTTTTTAGTTCATTGTAGCCCTTCTAATAATTCTTTTCTGAGCTGAATACAATGTTTTTCTAAGAAGCTTTGGAGGGCAACAGGTTCAAATAACATTTTTACCCAAAGTGAAGACAATTTATTATATAGCTAAACTGTCAGCCGTAGCCAAAATGCAATATTATATTTCATTTATGTGAACAGCAATGCCCATAAATTCTATGAATTTCTTCTTTCATACCATATGTCCGTAAATGACTGAAGGCATGAGAAAAAAAAGTAATAAAATGATGTAGGGTATTAAGTTAAAAAACATGAAAATGTTCTTCACAAGATACTGATATAATTCATCAACTACAGTAATTAATCAGGGACTTTAATGAGACAGGCAAATGAAGAAAACTTAGTTCTGTTGTTATTATGCAATTTTAAATAAGTTGTAACCTATTTACTACATTATACAGATGTAAGTTACAACAGCACTGAAAAAAGTGACTTATGACTGCTCCTCGCGCTTATAACTGTCGCAGCATCCCTACAGTCACATTATCAAAATTCAGGCACTAGCATGTATTTTTAATGGTTGGAGTATCCCAGGTTTACATGATTACCATTTGTGACTTTCAGGCATGAGGAATGGGGAACTCACATTAAGTTCCAATAAAGATGATTTTTTTGCTCATACCTATGCACAAGAATCAGTCAACTACCATATTTTTCAGAGTATAAGACGCACTAAGGTTTTGAAGAGGCAAATTCTAAAAAAAAATTTGCACTCTGCAAACCTCCCAAAAACAGCCCATTTTTCCCCAAAAAGGACATGAATAGCCTTTAGGAGGCTTGTAGAGTGCTCCTGGGGGGGGGTTGCCCCCCCATGAGGAAAAACGATCCATTTTTACAAAAACGGGCCTGTTTTTTGTCAAAAAAAAGCACATGGATAGCCTTTGGGAAGCTTATAAAGTGCTCCTGGGTGGGGAGGAGGAAATTTAGCAAAAAAAAACCCAGTGTTTTTGCTCATTTCTGCCCTCCCCGACCCCCAGGACCTCTCTAGAAGCCTCCTAAAGCTCTGCACGGCCATTTTGGTGAAGGGGGCGGGGTTTTGGGAGGCAAAAAATGCTGTATTGCGTATAGGATGCACCCAGATTTTCAGCCTCTTTTTTGAGGAAAAAAGGTGCGTCTTATACTCCGAAAAATACGGTAATGATCAGTACTAAACTGGTGCTAGATAAGAGTCAGTGGAATTCAAAAGGGGTTGGACCAGGGGTGAAATGATACCAGTTCAGACTGGTTCATCCGAACCAGTAGTAAAAAAATGCTACTGGTTCAGGTGAACTGGTAGCTCCGACGATCAGCTGTGTGACAATCAGCTGTGTGGCACAGCTGATTGTTGCACAGCTGATTGTCGGAAGGTGTGCACAAAGCAAACCGGTAGCAGATTTCAGAGCATTTCACCCCTGGGTTGGATTTAGACCTTTTGTGCGAATGTTATGATTCTAGGCTGATTACTTGCTTGACTCTGCCCCAGGCTCTGCCTGCTCCTCTTCTACATCTTCTCAGCTGACTTACCATAAGCCAGGGGTGTCCAAACTTGGGAACTTTAAGACTTGTGGACTTCAACTCCCAGAATTCCCCAGCCAGCCATGGTGGCTGGGGAATTCTGGGAGTTGAAGTCCACAAGTCTTAAAGTTCCCAAGTTTGGACACCCCTGCCATAAGCAAAGTCAATACTATATGTAGAAAAAAAATCCTAGGACAGAAATGAAGGAAATTCCCCTATTGTCCAAGAAAGCCATCGTTATTACAGTTTTGCTTCTCAACTTTTTTGGGGTGGGGGGGTGGGGGGGCACTGTTTTTCAACCTTGGTAATGTTAAACTGTGTCAACTTCAACTCCCAGTATTCCCCAACCAGCGTGTTCAAAAATCCAGTTCCTACCAAGTTGCTTCTTATCTAGCCATGCCCTTTTTCCTACTTAGAAAGGATATCCAGTCCACAATACTTACTAGTGCTCCAGATGTATTGAACTATAATTTCCATCATTCCCGGTTGTTGGTGGTTGGGGAAGATGGGTGCTGTAATAGAATATATATTTAGAGGATACCACAATTTGTTGTTGTTAGTTGCAAAGTTGTGTCTGGCCCATCATGACCCCATGGACAACATTCATCCAGGCCTTCCTGTCCTCTACCATCCTCTGGAGTCCATTTCATCTCACACCGACTGCTTCGGTGACTCCATCCAGCCACCTCATTCTCTGTCGTCCCCCTCTTCTTTTGCCCTCAATCATTCTCAGCATGAGGCTCTTCTCCAGTGAGTCCTTCCTTCTCATTAGGTGGCCAAAGTATTTGAGTTTCATCTCCAGGATCTGGCCTTCTAAAGAGCAGTCAAGGTTGATCTCCTCTAAGACTGACCTGTTTGATCGCCCTCTAGTCCCAGGGACTCGCAGGAGTCTTCTCCATCACCATAGTTCAAAGGCCTCGATTCTTTGGTGCTCAGCCTTCCTTATGGTCCAACTTTCACAGCCATCCATTGCAACTGGGAAAACCATAGCCTTGACTAGACGCATGTTTGTTGGCAGGGTGATGTCT
Source organism: Natrix helvetica (assembly GCF_964273705.1). Lineage (NCBI taxonomy): Eukaryota > Metazoa > Chordata > Lepidosauria > Squamata > Natricidae > Natrix > Natrix helvetica. The sequence continues at coordinate 19,297,581 of NC_138552.1, read as the reverse complement.
CTGCTTTTTAGTATGCTGTCTAGATTTGCCATAGCTTTCTTTCTCAGGAGCGTCTTTTAATTTCTTGGCTGCAGAGCAGACCCCATCTGCGGTGATCTTGGAGCCCATGAAAATAAAATATATCACTACCTCCAGAATACCAGATATCAGAATGAGAAAGGTTAAATCAAATTTTGCCTAAAGAAGTCGAGATTAAAAATGGGGGGGGGGGGAACCTTGCATGGAGTCTTTTAAAGCTTGCATTTCACCAAGCAACCTATTGATTGACTGTCCAAAGGAAACCATGGGAACAACGGGAATAATGGATTACCTGGCACAGAAGGATCAAAAGGTGACAAAGGAGACAAGGGGGACTTGGGACCCAGAGGCGAGCGAGGCCCTCAAGGACATAAAGGAGAAAAAGGTTATCCTGGCATCCCGACAGAGCTTCAGGTAATTTCTCCCTAGTTTTGGTGACAGCATGATTTTTCCAAAAGTGACTGCCTGTTGCAATTCCATAAATATATGTATGGGTTTGTTTGTTTACCTGGCTATGATCCAGAGGATTTGGACAGTCAGCTGGGTCAGCCCTTTGAGGCAATCCTGACAAGAAACGCCTTTTCTGATCTAGGCTTCCCGAGAGCATGAAGCAAACTCCTTGTCCCGACAAAAAACCCTTTTATTAATTTACTGTGAATTCTGCTCATTCACGTCCAGCAAAGACTTTCAAGGGAGGATTTACAGTCACAGACCTTATCTGGCTTGGAGAGCTACCAGGCCAATGTCTGCAAAACTTGGCAAGGAATTTCGGAGAGTCACAAACCAATTAAGCAAACTAATTGTCTCCTGCAAACTCCACTCCCCTTTCCCTCCTCTTTTATTTCCTCTGAGAAGGGCCATTCATTGTCCACCTGTAGCCTTACTCCCAAGTCGACCCCTGTTCTTTAGCTGTTCCCTTCGTCTGGCAACTCTCCGCATGTACACACTGGGAAGAGGCTCCAGCCTTTTGTCTGATTCTGAAGGCAGCTGATAACTGGCATATGGCTCTGGCCCCCTCTCTGCCTCCGACACAGAGCCCTCATCAGAGCCTTCCCCAGACTCCAGGACTGGCCCAGGTTCCTCCCCAACCTCCTCACTGTCCGAATCTGCTGCTAGCTCCTCTGGCTGCTGGCGGGCCACAAGAGCGCCAACCAGAAGTACTACATGTAGTCTTCAATTTACAACGGCTGTTGTAACACTATATTAATGACAAAATTACCATATTCACAGAATATTTGCAACTCTGAAAGTAACGCACCTTTACAACCCTGCAGTCATGTGATTGAGACTCTGGCACTTGGCAACTGACTTACAGTGTCTCATGGTCACATGATCATCATTTCAAGTTTTCCTGCCGGCTTCCCACAAGCAAAGTCAGTGGGGAAGCTGGTAGAGAAGGTCAGAAATCTCTCCCATAAGTTTCTCCCATTGCTTTTTCTCCTGAGGAGAAATTATGAGAGGAGTGTCAAACTTGATTTCATTGAGTGGGCCCCATCAGGGTTGTGTTTGACCTCAGGGGGAGGGGTATGTGTGGCCAGGATGGGCGTGGCCAGCTCGACATCATTCATGTCGGGGGTGCCTCTGGTGTCCCTAGTGCTCTGCCAGCAGAAACGGGCACCCGAACTCTGTGTTTTTGGCTGTGACAGCCTCCTGCAACCCTCTGCCAATGTAGATTCCATTGTGGTCATAAGTCAAGGACTATCTGTACATTCTGGACACCCCTGCTATCACTGTTAGCAGCCAAAGTAAACCTATAAGTAAGACTTCTTCTCTATTCCCTCCTTCCTTGGGCCAACCTGACAAATTTCACAAAAACGTATTGTGGCTGAGATGGCATGAAGTGAAGTCCACCAACTCAGCTGCTATATTAAACGATACAGTAATCTTAAACTGTTTTTTAGATGTCCATTTAGATCAGGGTGTCAAACTCAAGGCCCGCAGGCCAGATTTGATACTTAAATCTGGTCTGTGGGGCCGCCCTGGAAATATCAAAGGACTGACCTACAGTGCCTCTGCTGGCCAAAATGGACCTGTTTTTGGCCTCCTCAGTCTCCTGCAGCACTCTGCTGGCTGAAAACACATTCTGTTAGGCAAAAATGGACATTTTTTGGCTGGCAGAGTGCTGCAGGAGCATCCGTCCGCACTTACCATGACCGCGCCCACCCACGGCTACATACCCCCACACTCAGGGCAAGGGGTGGGCTTCAAAATTTTTAGCAAGGGGTTCTCTGGGTGTGGCCATGGTGGGCATGGCCTAGTCGGCCTCCTGCACCATGGCGGGGGGGGGGAGCATTTTTACCCTCCCCGGTCTCCGGAGGTTTTCCTTTAGCCTCCGGAAGGGCAAAAATGGCCTCCCCAGGCTCCAGAGGCCCTCTTCCGGCCTTCCCAAACTTCCAGTAGGCCCGTTTTCACCCTCCCTGAGCCTCCACACGCACCGTGCACTTACCTGCATCCAAAACGGGCCGCGTGGGGACTCCTGGGAGGGGAGGGATGGGTGGGGCCAGCCAGGAGTGGTATTTGGGGGTTCTTCCAACTGTACAGAATCTTAGCTAGAGCTTCTCCTGAACCTCTGCGAACCCCCAGCAGCCCACCCCTGCACCCCCGCCCTCCGAGGTTAAACGCAACCTTGATGCGGCCCTCAATGAAATCGAGTTTGACACCCCTGATCTAGATGTTTTCCTTTCTTCATATGAGTGGGTCTCTGTTCATGCATAAATCGATGGCAGTGTTGTTAGTCAGGTAGGCTAAATGCTGGCTCAGATCCTAGTGATGCATTTAGGAAATTAAAGCTTATCTCCCTTTCTCTCTCCCCCCTCCTCCTTCCCCAACGAAACCTGGAAAGAAGTTGATATAGAATTGATTGTTTTCAACCATGTCTTCTAGTCTGTTTTTCTCCTGTTTTTCAAACGTTAACTCTGTTTCGCTTAGGTTGCATTTATGGCTTCAATGGCCACCCACTTTAGTAATCAGAACAGCGGAATAATCTTCAGTAGTGTGGAAACCAACGTTGGCAATTTCTTTGATGTAATGACTGGAAGATTTGGAGCTCCAGTGAATGGTGAGTACAGCAGATAATATATTCTGTGCGAATTTTGTGCAAAAGAAACAATAATTTGCCTTGGACATTTCTTGATTCAATCAAGCAGAATTTTTTCCCCTTGAAACTTCAGACTGATGTTGTGTTTTACTTCGGATCGAACACAAAGATAAACATTCTGACGTTTTCAAAAAATGGCTTCTTAATTGATTGAAATATGATGTCCATTGCTGAGTTTTTTTCAGAACTGAAATGTAACATTTTGATTGTGATTGCTGGTTTAGGAAGGATGCATTCTGCCAGATTCTATTAAAAAATGACAACCAATTCTGTTTGGACCCTGTTTAAAAATAATTGGAAGTTTTTTTCCTTTATTGTTCTTGCGTAGGCAATTTGCATGAACGGAATTTGCAACTGGGAAACGTCTTTCTTTAAATTGCTTATAAAATTTCAACAGGAAATAATGGAAGGTATAATAAAGAGAATAAAAAAGCCAATATTTGATTTTTGCAAATGTATTTATTTCTGTCCCTTATATACTGCTGTACTCTGTATGGATTCCCAGCACTTTACAATAAAGCAATAAAACAATACTGAATTAGGATAATACCATGGTAATACAGTAGAGTAATGCAGATTGTATTTATAATTTCTTGAGTACATTCTGAAAAAGGTTTTATGGATTTTTTGGAACAGAAGTAACTCAATTTTACCATACATATTCTCCATATCTGATTCTCCAGGCTTCAGCAGATCAGTAACAAGATATTGATCAGGTTCTTTGTCTGTTTACAAAGCTTTGCTGGGATGCTGGGCAAAACATCTATAGAAAAACCTGATCAATACAGAAACCCAGCTGCTAAGTATATTAAGTTGTTTTATTAGTTTCTTATAACTAATAACAAGCTCAAAACAATATCAAAACAGAAGCTGTAAACAGTCCAAAAATTAAATGTTGGAAACTTAGAAAATAATATTTTTTCTAAAACTTTTAAAAGGCAACCTAGTTAAACGAATATTGTTTTTACCACACTTTAATAAATTTAAAAACACGCCTTTATTAATCACTGTTCTTTCAATATGTCCACATTCACTGGTAAACTTAATAGTAGACTGGAAACGAGACCTGTCAGTCGCAAGAATATATCCATCTTTTTATACCTCCCCTTCCACCCACATCTTCAATTTATGGAAAATTTGTGGAGCTTACAAGAGCTTAAAAATGGTTCCAGACTGGCATTTAAAAAATAATGATAGCCTTTTTAAGGTTCCAAAATAGATTCTAAGCTTTAGGAGCAGTTTACATCATCTTGGATGGTTTCAAAGAGGAAAGAAAATATTTTGCAAGTGTGGTTATTAATCTTGGACAAGAAGATGAAAGAATTCTTAACAATTGCGACTAAATGCGTGCACTCTTTAAGTTTGGAGGGATTCTTATTATATTTGGTAAGGATTAGTTCTGAATATATTTACGGGTAGAACTTGACTTACAACAGTTGATTTACTGACCATTCAAAGTTACCGTGGCACGGAAAAAAGTGACTTATGACTATTTTTCACACTTATGACCAGTGGTGGAATTCTGCTGATTAACAACGGGTGTGGTGATTGTATGCTTCACGCATGTGTTCTGCGTGCATCAGCATGCATCAAATTTACTGTATTTTTCGGAGTCTAAGACCCACCGGAGCATAAGAGGCACCAAGATTTTGAAGAGGTAAATTTAAAAAAAAAGTTTTTGCACTCTGCAGACCTCCCAAAAATGGCCCGATTTTCAGAAAAATGGGCCTGTTTTTTGTCAAAAAGAGGGCATGCATAGCCTTTCGGAGGCTTGTAGAGTGCTTTGGGGGGGGGGGGGATGAGCAAAAATGGTCCTTTTTTAAAAAAAATGGCCATGCATAGCCTTTAGGAGGCTTATGGGGTGCTCATGGGGGCTGGGGGGTAGAAATAAGCAAAAAATGGCCCGTTTTTTGCCAATTTTAGCCCTTCCCAGCCCCCAGGAGCACTCTACAAGCCTCCTAAGGGCTATGCATGGCCATTTTTGCAAAGGAGGCTGTGTTTTGGGAGGCCAAAAATGCTGTATTCGGTGTATAAGACGCACCCAGATTTTCACCCTCTATTTTTAGGGGGAAAGGTGCGTCTTATATTCTGAAAAATATAGTACTATCCACATTACTTCTGGGGAGTAACACAGCTGAGGCACGGCAATCTGCTCTGCTGCGTGAATCAGCGGAGAGGATATAGGTAAGCAACCTGATTGTCGGAGTGAACTGGTTTGCTCCCCAGCTGATCATCGGAGCTACCAGTTTGCCCGAATCGATCTGAACCGGCTGCATCCCACCCCTGCTTATGACCCTTGCAGCACCCTATGGTCACATGATTCAGATGCTTGGCAACTGAATCGTATTTATGACGGTTGTGCTGTCCCCAGGGTCGCATGAGCCCCTTTTTCGAACTTCTGATGAGCAAAGTCAACGGGGAAGCCATTCATTTAACAACCATATTACTTACATAATAACTGCAGTGATTCGCTTAAACACCGTGGCAAGAATGGTCATAAAATGGGGCAAAACTAGGGCTGTGCAACAACTTTGAAGCATTCCAAAGAAGGTGTGGAATGTTTGAATGAAGCATCTCTTTTGTGTAACCTTTGACCACAAATGAACGCTAAATTTTGGTTACTAAATGAAACAGTTGTTAAGTGAATTTTGCCCCGTTATGACCTTTCCTGCCACTGTTATTAGGGGAATCACTCTGGTGATTAAATTAATAACACGGTTCTTAAGTTAACCTGGCTTCCCCATTGACTTTACTTGATAGAAGATTACCAAAAGCTGATCACATGATCCTGGGACACTGCAAACATCCAAAATATGAACCAGTTGCCAAGCATCCAAATTTTGACCCCATGGGCAAGGGGATGCTGCAGTGATCGTACGTGTGAAAAACGGTTGTAAGTCACTTTTTTCAGAGTCACTGTAACTTCATATATATATAAACTTTGCTATCATTGCATGTATATACACAATATACACATACAATGAAATTCACAAGACATCCGGAGACCAGCCCCAATGCACAGGACAATCCCCAAACATACCCCCAACCACCCCAAAATTCCCCGACTCTAGACCACAAAAAATACACAAACAATAAATGAATTAAAAAATACCGGTCTCTGGGGCGTTGAGCCGCTGCATATGTATGCGCCACCATTTTCTTCACCTTTTCATCCACCTAACGGTCACTAAAGGAACCGTTGTAAGTCAAGGACTACCTGTACATGTGAACCAGGCTAAGGTGAGGAGTGTTCTTCTACTTTAACAGTGCTCCTGATGCCAATATTAGCACAATCCCAATTCTAATACACAAGCAAATCATTGATTTTAGCCAGAGCTAAGCTGATTTATGCATGTTTCCTCCGAGATCGTTCACTGCCATTGAGTTGTGATTTTGGGGGGGGAGGGGAGGGGAGGGGGAATGAGAAAGGGGAGGGAATGAAGGAAGAGGAGGTTATTGAAGCTGCTGCAAAGGAACAGACTGATTTACTTTGCATCTGTGCCACTGAATTATTCAATTGTACTACATATTTTCTCTCTTCCCTTCTAGGGGTCTATTTCTTCTCCTTCAATATGATGAAGCATGAAGATGTGGAAGAGGTCTACGTGTACTTGATGCATAATGGCAACACAGTCTTCAGCTTATACAGGTGGGCGAGGTGCATTTGGGGCTTACAAATGTCTGGTTGGAAGAAATGTCCTTCTGGGTTCAGTTCCAAGTGGGGAAAAAGACACTGGAAACACGGAGGCTGCTTGGGAAGATGGTTTTTAATGGCGGACAGGATCCCATGGCTTGAGCTCCAGAACAGAAAAGGGGGATCACATGCTTCCAGATGTTGGGTGGAGAAGAAAAGAGAAAGAAGGGTTTGCTGAGCATTCCTGGGATTGTTATACTCTCTGTTTGGCCCCACCTCTCTGTTTCCTGTTCCTGTGTAAGAAACGTATTCTGATTGGTTGTCAGACTACCAGGGGCGGTGTGTGTGTCTTAGCTAACTCTGTAGGTTGTGTGCCTTTTTGAGTCCCAAGCTTGCTTGAGTCCCCAGATGCCACGTGGTGAGTTTCTGTACACGGCTAATCCTACCTTTGTTATGTAGACTAGCTCAGGCTTTTTTTAATGACAAAGATGGGGGCTATTAAGAGTGAGTCTGTTTCCTGCCTAAAAACATGCTTCTCCATTTCTGATCCAGGGAAATATAATATTCTGCCTTTCCAATATTTCCCAGGATATTTCATTTTTCTAGGAGAGGGGGAGGTGCTAACTTGAACCTACAACCTGAAAAAAAATTGGGGAGTGGAACTGAAACTCTGGGGTAGAGCACACGATCTGCCTTCCAAGGATCTCAACTTCATTTCCTAAGACAGGAGTCCCCAACCCCCCAGGTCGTGGCCCACTACCTGTTTGAAATCCGGCTGCACAAAGCTCCATTTCCACAGGTGGTGGGCCTTTGCACTCGTGCACGAAGCTCCACTAGTGCTAGTGGAGGGTGCTTGAGCAGAGGCCACTTGTACAAGTGGAACTTCACGCATGAGCACAAGCGGCCTTCACTTAAGTGGCCTTTGCTCGCACAAGTGGAGCTTTGCGTGCAAGTGCAAGCACCCTCTGCTTGCGAGCGAACCTCCATTTATGTGAGTGGAGGATGCGTGCACCTGTCACTCACACCAATGGAGCTGTGAACGCGGGTGTGTGCCTGCCCATTCCCATGAGACCCCACACCCTGCACGGGCCAGGCCGCCAAGTCAGAAAGGTTGGGAATCCCTGCCCTAAGGCCTCCAATTTTGCAAAGGAGTTTGTTACGGGTGTGGGGACAAACCACTAGGGAAATAATAGATTTTATGAAGAATTCATTTTGCGTGATATAACACTGCACACTTTCTAAAAACAGAAGTTGGCAAGTAATAGGTTGGTTGTATTGTCTTTCGATGAAGTTGGAACCATCCATTACTGCTGCCTATGCTGAAATTGCCAATCTGCTGCTTTAGGCCTGCCAAGGGGTACAGGTAGTCCTTGATTTATGACCAATCGCTTAGCGACTGAAAGTGACAATGGAACCCGAAAATGGCACTTTATGAGCCGGAGTTGAGATTCCAAATGCCACTCCTCCTATAATTATGCAATTTTGGTGCTCATCATTTACAGCTATTTGCAGTATCCCATAGTCATGTAATTCCCCCTCAACCCACCTGAAACAGATGTTTACTTCCATTTTCTGGTACAAAATGTCCATTGCAGACAATGGGTTCACTTAATGACTGCATCATTCACTTTGCAACCAACAGAAAAAAAGTCTTTTAAAAAGGTGCAGCCACATGATGATCTGCTTAATAAACAGCACGACTTACAATCGTAATCCCTGGCCCAATTATTATCTTAAGTTAAGAATTCCCAGCTCAATTATTATCTTAAGTTGAGGACTAGCTGTACACAAAACAAATGGTTTGCAAATAAGAGGCAAGGACAATTGTTTAATTCATAATTGCAATATTTTTTATTTCCTTATTCATCAATTTCCCTTTGTTAAATCTTCCTCCCCACCTCCCTGCAACCCAACCTGCTAGATCGTCTTTCGGCATTGAAAGTAGTCCTCATTTCATTGGGGATCAGCCACTTGGTCGTTAAGCGAAGCAGTCTTTAAGTGAAACTGGAACTGTGTTTATTATCGTGCTTCAGGCTTTTTTTCACTTTACGTGTCCCCGAAGATCTTAAATGCAAGGATTGGTTGTAGAGTTATTTTTTTAACAGTCATAACAGCAAATGGTCTCTAAATAAGGCAGTTGCTAAATGTGGACTACCTTTAGAGAGCCACAGTGGCGCAGTGGTTAGAGTGGTACAGTGGTTAGAGGGCAGTACTGCAGGCTACTTCTGCTGACTGCCGGCTGACTGCAATTTGGCAGTTCGAATCCCACCAGGCTCAAGGTTGACTCAGCCTTCCATCCTTCCGAGGTGGGTAAAATGAGGACCCAGATAGTTGGGGGCAATAGGCTGACTCTGTAAACCGCTTAGAGGGAGCTGTAAAGTACTGTGAAGCGGTATATAAGTGCTAAGTCTTAAGTGTGATTGCTATTTAGGGATTGCAACAAAGCTTAAAATGCGAAGAACAATCCAGTTTACCTTTTGTACCTCTGTTCTTAGCTTCGAATCCAAAGGAAAATCGGACTCATCAAGCAACAGCGCAGTGCTTAAACTCGCCAAAGGAGACGAAGTGTGGCTGCGCATGGGCAACGGGGCTCTGCATGGAGACCACCAACGCTTTTCCACTTTTGCTGGGTTCCTTCTTTTCGAAACCAAGTAGATCTGCTCACTGGAAATGCAGTACAACATCGCTACTTGGTTTCCCTGCTCTTTGGATCCACATAGGAACGTACAGGTAGCCCTCGACTTACAACAGCTCGTTTAGTGACCGTTTGAAGTTACAACATCCGTGAAAAAAGTGACTCATGACCGTTTTTCACGCGTGAAGCCTCTTCACGATCACGTGATCAAAATCCGAATAGTTGGCAATGGACTCATACTTATGTCAGTTAGTGTCCTGGGGTCACGTGACCCCCCTTTTGCGACCTCCTGACAAGCAAAGTCAATGGGGAAAGTAGATTCACTTAACAATGGTGTCAGGAAAGGTCATAAAATGAGGCAAAACTCATTTTACCAATGTCTCACTTAGCAACAGAAATTTTGGGCTCAACTGGGGTCGTACGTCGAGGACTACCTGTATTAAAATCTCAAGATCTGTCTTGATACCAGCATGTTGTGAACGATGAAACGTAATAAGAAGGGCTGAATTTATATGATGGCCTTCTAGGACAGTTTGCATCTCACCGCACATTCTTGCCTTCTTGCTAATGGATACTGAATAGTTACCAAACGCCTATTCCTGGTAATTTAATAGAATGATGATTATAGCCTTTTCTTTTTCCCTTCTAAGCCAGCAATTTTCATCGGATTTTGGGCACCAATGAATATTGCATGTGCAAAACATTCAAACAGGATGTCATTGGGTCAGCAAATCATGTGTGCATTTGGAAGCTCCTGAATTTTTAAGCACAAAAATATAGGTAGTCCTTGACCTACAACCATTCATTTAGTGTGTGTTCACAAGGGCAGACAAGAAAAGGGATTTACAACCAGTCCTTGCACTTATGACTATTGCAGCATCCTGGATCAAAACTTGGGTGCCAGGCAACCAGTATATACCGTGTTTCCCCGAAAACAAGACCTATCCCAAAAATAAAACCTAGCTTGATTTTTGCATGTGCACCAGTGGTGGGTTTCAATTTTTTTTAGAACCTCTTCTGTGGGTGTGGCCTGCTTTGCGGGAGTGGCTTGCCGGCCATGTGACTGGGTGGGAGTGGCTTGCCGGTCATGTGACTGGGTGGGCATGGCCAACTTGTAAAATGTGGTGAAACTCACTTAACAATGCTCTTGCTTAGCAGCCAAAATATTGGCTCAGAAACTCTGGCATTTGAAGCACACAAGTCTTAAAGCTGTCAAGTTACAAGACCCTTTCACCCCTAACCCTTTAGAAAAAAAACCCCAGGGGTGTTCAAACTTGACAGCTTTAAGACTTGTGGACTTCAACTCCCAGAATTCCTCCTCCAGTCATGTTGGCTCAGGAACTCTGGCATTGAAGTTTGCAAGTCTTAAAGCTGTCAAGTTACAAGACCCTTGCATCCCTAACCCTTTAGAAAAAAGACCCCAGGGGTATTCACACTTGAGAGCTTTAAGACTTGTGGATTTCAACTCCCAGAATTCCTCCTCTCGCTCTTCATCTTGATGATGTGCGGACGGGTGGGGGGAGGGAGCTGGAACCGGTTCTAAATGGCATTGTAGATTTGTGGAACCTCTTCTATAGAAGAGGTTAGTACGGGCAGGAACCCACCCCTGATGTCCGCCCAATATAAGTCCTACCCCCCCAAATAAGCCCTAGTTAAGACCCTGCCCACTCAGGGGTGCACAGGTTGGGGCGAGTGCCAAAAATCAAGCTAGGGTGGGGATAGAGGGTAGTACTTACCTTTGGACAGTTGCAACCAGGCCTTGCCCATCCCGACACTTGCCTCACCTTGCTGGCCCACATCTTCTGCATGTGCACGTCAATCTAGAGCTCTTTTTTAGGCTGCGGAGGCCTTTCCTGAAGGCCTCTGATGGTGAAATGACACTAGGGGGTGCCACGCGCATCAATCCGGAACTTGTTTCTTGGCTGCAGACCAGTGGCGGTATTGGGCCAGTTCGCCCCAGTTCGAGTGAACTGTAGTGGTGGCAGTAGGAGGCTCCGCCCACCTGCCCAGACATCATCATAGACGCTCTGCGCATGCACAGAAGTGTTCCCGGTTCCGAACCAATAGTGAAGGTAATAGGATTTCATGTCTGCTGCAGACGCCTTTCCTGAAGGCCTCTGACAGTGAAATGGAGGCCGGGGGTGATGCCTGCAAGTGGCAGCAAGCGGCCACAGAAGAAGTGGGATGGTAGTGGGCTCCTGCTGGGTGGTGTCACCACTGCGAGGTGAGTCAGAGAAAGACTTCCCCAGAAAATAAGATCTGGTGCCTTTTTTTGGTGGGGAAAAAAATATAAGACCGGGTCTTATTTTCAGAGAAACACGGTATTTTTGACAGTTGCGGCATCCTGTGGTCACATGATTTGCAACCTTCCCAGCCAGTTCTGACAAGCAAAGTCAATGAGGGAAGCAGGGTTCGCTTAACAACCGCATGATTCACTTAAAAACAGCAATGCAACCACTGCAAAAAAGGTAATATAATTGAGCATGACTTACTTAACAAACACCTTGCTCAGGAAGAGAAATCCTGGTCCCAATTGTCAGTTCAGTGTAACAGGGGGATATGCTTGCAGCCTTGCACTATATATGCATACATACCTGTTCTGACCCCCTCCTCTTGTATACCAAGATACTCCGACACAAAGTCTCTTCAAAGATGTTTATTGACATACAGATTCCACCTTGGCAGCAATCCAGCCTGCCAAGGTCAAGATAGCACTCTGGGCAGCAATCCAGCTACGGCGACACCCCTTGGCAGCAATCCAGCTACCAAGCTCCAGATAATCACCTTAGCAGCCAAGGTCCAGGGAACAGATTGACAGTAATCCAGGTAAAACCTTTAGCAGCAATCCAGCCTGCCAAAGTACGACACAGATCTGAGCTTCTCCAACTCCAATGATCAGTTGATTCCTGCAAAGGGTGTGTCCACAAGCAGTCCCTTTATAGTCTGGAGAGGAGTCTAATGATCAGCAGCTGAGAGCCATTACCTCCGGTAATTGCTCAATTGCTCCTTACGCCGGGTAGCACGTCGGTAACGAGCATCTAATAGCTCACTGCTGTCTGACTCACTGTCCTGTGACTCCTCCCCACTGCTCCAAGGCATGACATCAGGAGCCCCCTTCCTTTGGCTTTCACCACTGCTCCATGCCTCAGGCGCCCCCTGGTGGCCAACCAGCCTCTCTGCGCCCTGCTCAGCGTCGGAACCCTGTCCAGGGTCCCCCACCTCCTCTTGAGCCAACTCAGAGGACACCTCGCTGTCGGAGTCTGGTGGCAGCGGCACCGGCACCGGCTGGGCCACAACACATACCAGTATATAAAAACAGAGATAAACAAACATTGGAAGGACTCTAGCTGCATTTTTCAGACAGCTTTATGAAAAAAACAAAAGCTTTCCGGATTAATTCAGTGAATCTTGACTATTGTTTGCAAACAACTCTTAAAATACCAAACAAACAACTGTGAGATTTTAAACTTTTGGTTTAAATAATGCATTTAAATTTTTGAGCGTGTTTAAACTAGGTAAAATTGAATTAGTTGGCTTCAAACAGATGCAACAATCTCAAAATGTGCATATTTGTATATTTGTGTGTGTATTCTATGGCAAGTGATGTGTACTCTGCTTTGGGTTCATTTCCCTTTGGCTGAAGATTTGCTAATTTCCACTTCTGCTCAGTCTTTGAAAAATAAATCGTTTTAGGGCTGATTTTTATTTTCATCCTGTGTGAAAGGAAACAAACGACATAGATTTTGATAAATTACCCATTGACAGAGTAATAAAGTATAGTCTTTTTGAAGCTGGCAGACTATATATTACTGCAAGACTTAGTCTTTTAAAAACATTAAATATACATTGGTACATTGAATACTTTAGACTTAGCAGGAGTTGCAATCTGTAGTAGATGTCATTAAATATAAATGAAGCCTTGTTTGGAATGCACCAAAGAAGTAGGTAAACTTTTAAAAGTATATTAGCAAGATGATGGCATGCTTTCAAAAAGTAGTTTTACTCTCATCGCAATTTACTAATAATATACTCTGACCCCTGTTCTTAATAAGGATGCCTTTTGCCTTTTGTTATTAGAAATGTGAAGCATCTGGTTATTTTGTACAGAAGACATACTAATTAAAGACCATTTTGAATAAGTATTTTGCGCAACAAAATAAAAATAAAATTTTGTACTTTGGAGTGGATTTAAAAAAATATATCTTTAGAAATAAAGAGGGGGAGGGGAGAATTTATGCCTTATATGATTTTTATCTTCTGGATGCGGAGGCAGGGTGGGGTGTTTTGACATGCCATGTTGTGTTCAGTAGCAAATATCTTTGTGATTATTGCCTGATTATTGGAGTCATTTTAAAGCAGCAGCCTGAGCCTGCGATCCATTGCAAACTACAATTCAGGGGTTGGATCCTACTGGTTAACAACTGGTTTTCTGAGCTCGCCTGCGCAGTTCCGAGAATACTTACCTTCTGGATTGCTGCTTGGGAAGGAATACAGCTGAGGTGCAGCAATCCATTCTGCTGCGCGGCTTAGCGGAGAAGATAAAGTTAGGTAAAGCGCAGGGGTGGGCGGGCCTACTTGATCGAACCGGTTCGCTCCCAGCTGATCGTCGGAGCTACTGGTTCGGGCAAACCGGTGCAAACTGCTAGAATCCCACCACTGCTACAGTTGGCTGGTGATCATAGATTTTGATTGGGGCGTGGTGGCTAAGTAGTTAAAGATACTGACATCGTCAGCTGGAGAGCTGGCAGCCCGAGGTTTGAGTTCCGCGTAACGGGGTGAGTTCCCATTCCTTGCACCAGCTCCTGCTCACCTAGCAGCTCACAAGCATGGAAATTGCGAGTAGATTAATAGGTACCACTTCAGTGGGAAGGTAACAGCATTCCGGGCACCTTTGGAGTATAACCATGCTGGCCACATGACCAAGGAAATTGTCTTCGGACAACCTTGGCTCCCTCAGTCAAGAAACGGAATCATGCCCCAGAGTCAGACATGACTGAGAGGGATACCTTTACTTTTATGATAGATTTTGAGCTTTTGCACATTTAGAATTGGGGAGTTTTGTTCTACAAAAAAAGTTATAAAGCACATTTCGCACAAAGGTGGAACCTGTAATTTCAGGGCTTTTCTGCCTGTTAAAAGGATTTCTCCGAATTGCAAATCAACCTCCCTTTTGAATCTCTATCACAATACAGGAATATATGCAGCCCACCTTTTCTGAAGTTTTGAGAACAGAACCTCTGTTATACTTTTGTTAAATATTATATTGTCTCATGCCACCGTACAAGGCGATTTCTTTAATTTGACCTAATCTATAGCATATCCTATGTGGTGTTATAAGGGACGTGGTGGCTCAGTGGCTAAGACGTTGAGCTTGTTGATGCGAAAGGTTGGCGGTTCAAATCCCTAGCGGCATGTAACGGAGTTAGCTCCCGTTACTTGTCCCAGCTTCTGCCAACCTAGCAGTTCGAAAGGATGTAAAAATGCAAGTAGAAAAAATAGGGACCACCTTTGGTGGGAAGGTAACAGCGTTCCGTGCACCTTTGGTGTTTAGTCATGCTGGCCACATGACCACGGAGACGTCTTCGGACAGCGCTGGCTCTTCGGCTTTGAAACAGAGATGAGCACCGCCTCCTAGAGTCAGGAACAACTAGCACATATGTGTGAGGGGAACCTTTACCTTTACCTCTGTGGTGTTACTCTGACCACTAGGACGTTTTCTTCTCCATACGATCTTCTCACATTCTTTCTTTTTTTTTTTTCAACTTTTGCTTTCAGTGTTTTGATCAGGACTTCCTAGCTTTCATCATTTTTAAAAGTTGCATGCTTATAAATCTACATTTGAATATTCAATTTTGCCCCACTGATTCCATTTTTCCTCTTGTTCATTCCATACAGTGTGTGCAAAATAAGAATAAAGTGCCGTAAATCCTATCTTCAATTGAGGCTCAATGCTCAAATAATGCTCAATCTCCTCCATAATTGGTTATTCACGCGTCCTTGATCCCAAATCTTGCAGAACACAATGATTTTTGAACTTATTGCAATGACTTTATTTTCTATTGTTGCATGATTAGAACTTAATATGAACATATCTACGCCTGATCTTTAGATGTTAAATTTGCATTATTGAAATTATACCAAGCACATTTTTTGTTTCTTCATTCATTGCTTAAAATAGCATATCCCAACTTCAACATCTGTCTCCCAGATCTGTAAATGAATGCCTGTCAGAACATAGTAAAGGTGGTATTTAACAGGTTCTGACCAGTTCTGGAGAACCGGTAGCAGAAATTTGAGTAGTTCGGAGAGCCTCTGGCTGGCCCAGCCCACATCTATTCTCTCAACCCAGCTGATCGGGATGGAATGGGAATTTTGCAGTATCCTTCCTCTGGAGTGGGGAAGGAATGGGGATTTTACGGTATCCTTCCCCTGACACGCCCACCAAGCCATGCCCACCAAGCCATGCCACGCCCACCAATCCCGCCCACAGAACCGGTAGTAAAAAAAATTAAATCCCACCACTGGAGCATAGGTAGTACTCCACTTACAACCGGTCACTTAGTGACTGTTTAAAGTTATGTCGAACCCCCCGAAAGATATTTGCCACCTGTATTTGAAGTTCAAATAATGACCCCCACTTTTGTGATCACATTTTGGGTGATGGCAAGCAGCCTTACATTTACAGCGGTTCTGACGTCATGTGACCATGATTTACATTTTTGGCGAGAAACTAGTGTTTACTTCTGGCAAAAAAATAACCATGGCAGACAATCAGTAGTGGGTTTCCATTTTTTAAAATTACCAGTTTGCTCCTGCATGCATGCACAGAAGGGTCCGTGTGGGTGGGCAGAGCCTCCCACTGTCGTTACTACCGGTTCGCCTGATCCGGGCGAACCGGGAGCAACCCACATCTGCAGACGATGGGTTTGCCTAAGAGTGATTATAATTGCCTAACGACTGAAGGTTTTCTTAATGACTGCTGCAAAAAATGTTATGCAATCAGGTCAGTCACATGATGCTTAGTGACTACAACAACTTATGACTTTAATTCTAGACTCAATCATGGTTATAAGTTGAAGACTATCTGAACCCAATGTCTGAAATATGTTAAAAAGATCTATCTTTAAATACCAATGTCTAGGTCAGTGATGGCTAACCTTTTCCTAAAGCGCACCTCCAAAATGCAATGTGCATACGGCTCCCGCACTCGCATGCATGCAAGCAGACACCCTGCAACTGCTTGCACCCCCTGCATGCACATGCGCCCCTGAATGCGTGGCAGAGACCCTCTCAAGGCAAACTGGCCAGCGGGAAGCGCACATGCATGCACGGCAGAGCAGAGATGGGGCAACAGCTCACGTGCCCACAGAGAGGGCACTGCATGCCACCTCTGGCACACATGCCGTAGGTTCGCATCACGGGTCTAGGCCATCTAACCATTGGATCAAAATACATGGCAAGAAAACCGGGGGGGGGGGAGACCCTGTTTTCTGCCACCTAAAGGACACTCTATTCATATTACTATAGCACACTCTTTGTGAAAACACACTTGGCTTGGCTTAAACCATGTTACTGGCAAGTATTGAATTTTACAGCGAGTAACGCTCGTCCAAAATATTTATCTGCCCGAGGACAGGCAGCAAATATAAGCTGCAAATCCAGGTTCTCCAATTTATTTTTTTACATCTAGAATCTCCTTCTGGAAATAAAAACACCATAATTATAAATTAAGATGGTGGATATTTTTTGGGGGGGGGAAATGCGGAATTGGCTTGGCTGAATGAATGCCCCCGCCCTCCCATGCATGCGCACGACCCCAGTGCCTGGCCGATGGGAGGCACCTGCGCATGGGTGGCAGAGCTAGACTGGGGCAATGGCTCGTGTACCATCAGAGGGCGCTGCGTGCCACCTCTGGCACGCGTGTCATAGGTTTGCCATCACGGGTATAGGTTATTTTTATCAATACAGGTCGTCCTCAACTTACAACAGAACATTCAGTTATAACCGCATTGGGGAAAAAAAACAAGATGACTATTTTTCACACTTTATGACTAATATTGCAGCATTTCCATGGTCATATGATCAAAATTCAGACACTTGTTAAGTGACCCATATTTATGACGGTTGCAGTGTCCTGGGTCACGCGGTCATCTTTTGAGACCTTCTCACAAGCAAAGTCAACGGAGGAGCAAGATTCACTTAACAACCGTGTGACTAATTTAACAACTGCACTGATTCATTTAACAATTGTGGCAGGAAAAGTTGTAGAACAGGGCAAAATTCATTTAACAAATTATTACTTAGCAACAAAAAAATTGGGCTCCATTGTAAGCCCAAAGGACTACCTGTATTCATTGTTATTAAAAATGGGCATATCTGACGTCAAAAACGCTTCTTGTGATTTTTTGATGAGATTTTAATATTGTATTATTTTTTCAACATAGGCTGAGCGGATAATTTTGATAATCTGTAGATCCCTGAAAATGTTTTGGGGAAAATTGAGGGGTCCTTGGACATTCCAAGCAAGAGATGTCTTCTGAATACCAACTTTTTTTTTCTTGTTACATGTTTAATTATAAGAGCAAAATCTTTGGGCAAAGTTTGTCCCCTTTTGAAACAAAAATGTAATGGTGGATATGATGAAACTTGCTGAGATGTCCAAACTGACTTTGATCAGCTACAAGACATTACTGGTATCTACATTTCGTGCTGACTGGAAATCCTTATAGACATTTGAAACAAAACAGAAAAAAAATGAAATTATGATATATAGTTTGATGATTAGAAAAAATATATGATTATAGAAAAAATGTTAATTGTGCTACAACCATAAACTAAGAGACTAAGTTACATGTGTACTTATAATGTCTGTAAATAAAATCAGAACTGTCTTTATATTTTCTTCTTTTATGCACTTTTATCTTGACTTCTTTCTTTTCTTTAGTCTAAATATTTAATTTTTTTTAAAAAAATCCTACCTTTATTACTTCATAAGGGACAAAACACGGAGAACATATCGTATTCCTTCCTCCTCTTCCTCCTTAAAATATTTAAACTACTAAATTGAAATATGATTTACAATTTTTAAAAAATAAAAATAAATACATACATTTTAAATATTCGTTTGTTATTTTTTAATCTTAAAAAATAATGACGTTATTAAAACTTGAGTCAAAAGTTTTTCTTTTTTCAAGGGAAAAAATGTTCAAATTAAATAGTTAAGTAATTCGGGGAGCCAGGAGGAGTTCTAGGGGGTTTGCAAGGCCAGGAGGGCTGCAGCGGAAGAAAGATCGGGGCCAAAGGCGCAACGATGCGGCCTCCGGGGTTCCCCATATGCCGGGACCTCTGGAAGCCGAGGGCTCGCCAGGAGGAGGCGCCCGGTCTGGAGGAGGAGGCGGCAACGGCGCCGGCCCTCCTTTTCCTCCCAGCCGGCCCGGGCTTCTCTCCGCCCCGCGCCGTTTCTACGCTCAGTCCGCGATGGCGCTGCAGGGCGTGCGGGTGCTGGAGATGGCCGGCTTGGCTCCGGCGCCTCTCTGCGGCCTGATTCTGGCCGACTTCGGGGCGCAGGTGGTGCGGGTGGACCGCTGGCCCCTTCAGCCTTTCAGCCCGGACGCGCAAGGCCGCGGCAAGCGCTCCGTCGCGCTGGATCTGAAGCAGCCCCAGGGCGCCGCCGCTCTGCGTCGGATGGCCCAGCGGGCGGACGTCCTGGTGGATCCCTTCCGACCAGGTGCTTCGTCGCCAGGCGGGGAGTCGGGAGGTGGGCGGCTTCCCTGCCCCGCCGGAGAAGGGTGGAGGCAGCTGGTGGGATTTCCGAGCTCTCTTCAGTATGGTCTGTGCAGGCGATCCGTGCAGGTGCGGAGACCTTGCATGGGCTCTGCTCTTTCAATCGGAACGGAGTTGGAAAGGGACCTTGGAGATCTTCTAGTCCAGCCCCCTGCTCAAGCAAGAGACCCTATGCCATTTGAGACAAGTAGCTGTCCAGTCTCTCCTTAAAAACATCCAGTGATGAAGCACCCACCACCTCTGAAGCTGAGCTCTTCTACTGACCCAAAGAGGCTTTTTTCAAGAGGCAACTGGACTTTCTTGTTTTTCTTTGAAGACGTTTCGTTTCTCACCCAGCCCAGAGTTGAAGAAGCTTCTTGGATGAGAAGAAAAACGAGATCCAGTTGCCTCTTGAAAAAGCATCTTTGGGATAACCTTGATCTGGATGACTGAGTTAATCCCTATAGAAATCAAGCCGTTCCATTGGTTGATTGTCCTCACTGTTAGGAAATGTCACCTTCATTCCAGGTTGCTTCTCTGATTGATTAGTTTGCATCCATTGTGTCCTGCCTTGCCTCCTGGTGCTTTGGAAAATAAGTTGATCCCCTCTTCTTTGTGGCAGCCCCTCAAATACTGGAATATTGCTATCATGTCACTCCTAGTGTCTAGACTAACCATATCCGTTCTTCATATGTTTTAGGGTCTTTAATCCTCCTAGTTCAGGGGTGTCCAAACTTGGCAACTTTAAGACTTGTGGACTTCAACTCTCAGAATTCTGGGAGTTGAAGTCCACAAGTCTTAAAGTTGCCAAGTTTGGACACCCCTGTCCTAGTTGCTCTTTGCACTTTTCCCAAAGCCTCAACATTTTTTTTTTGTAATGTAGTCACCGAAACTGGGTGCTGTATTCCAGATATGTTACCAACCATAGAACCATACCATAGAAAAGCGGTACGAATACTTACGTGATTTTGATTCTTTGCCTCTGTTTATGCAAGCAATGAGTGAGTGAACAATTTTGCAATGTTTGTTCTCACTTGGCACTAAGACTACAGTGCTAAGTACCGACATACCTAAGGGCTGCTTCTTGCTGCTCTCGGAACTGGCTTGTTTTCTTGCAGATGTTTCGTCACCTGGCTAGATAACATCAGCAGTGTGACGGAGAAGGAGGGTTGCTGGCTGTGTAATCATAGTTTCTCCTGCCAGCCTTGATGGGGGTGTAGCTCCTTTTTGCCCTGCTTCAAGACTGACAGGACAGGCTACTAGATAAAGAGTTGCGAAGCCCACTCACCTTGCAAATATGATGCTGTTACCTACCTGAGTAACAAAACATCAGGAAAACAACCAAGCTCAAAAACCAATAAACCACTCCTTCAATCCCCAGCTACAGATATTGCCTTCTACAAATTACAGGTAGTTTTCGACTTATGACAAGGACAGTTGACAATTGAGCCCCAAATTTCTGTTGTTAAGTGAGGCATTTGTTAAGTGAGTTTTGCCCCAGTTTTACGACCTTCCTTGCCACAGCTGTTAACTGAATCACTGCCGTTGTTAAGTTAGTAACCCTGTTGTTAAGTGAATCTGGCTTCCCCGTTGACTTTGCTTGTCGGTAGGTCGCAAAAGGTGATCGCGTGACCCTGGGACAGAACAACGGTCATAAATATGAACCAGTCCCAATTTTGATCCTAATCATGGGGATGCTGCAAAGGTCGTAACTGTGAAAAATGGTCATAAGTCACATTTTTCAGTGCCGTTGTAACTTTCAATGGTCCCGAAATAAACTGCTGTACGTTGAGGACTACCTGTACTTTGGGTATTAACTACTGATGGCAGAGAACCAGTTTGGCCTGAGGGCTAAAGCTCTGGGCTAGAAACCAGGAGAGTGTGAGCTTTAGACATGAAACTTGCTTGGTCAGTCAGACAGTCACTCTTCCTCAATCCATGATGTAAGTCTTGAATGACAAGTTGGTCAGTTGATTCCTGTTGCAACCAGTGAATCAACTTTCAGTTGAGTTAGAAAAAGTGGACCCAGCACCTGCAGAAAAATGTTTTTTGTTGTTGTGAAGTCATATCCGACCCATCACGACCCCATGGACAACATTCCTCCAGGCCTTCTTGTCCTCTACCATCCTCTGGAGTCCATTTCATCTCACACCTACTGCTTCAGTGACTCCATCCAGCCACCTCATTCTCTGTCATCCCCTTCTTCTTTTGACCTCAATCTTTCCCAGCATTAGGCTCTTCTCCAGTGAGTCCTTCCTTCTCATTAGGTGGCCAAAGTATTTGAGTTTCGTCTTCAGGATCTGGCCTTCTAAAGAGCAGTCAGTGTTGATCTCCTCTAGGACTGATCTGTTTAATCGCCTTGCAGTCCAAGGGACTCACAGGAGTCTCCAGCACCATAGTTCAAAGGCCTCAATTCTTTGGCGCTCAGCCTTTCTTATAGTCCAACTTTCACAGCCATGCATTGCAAGTGGGAAAACTATAGCCTTGACAGTACCTTCCCTTTGGAATAAGCTGCCCTCAGAGCTTCGCATATTTCCCGACCTTCAGTCCTTCCTAAAAAGTTGGCTTTTCCAGCAAACCGGCCTGGCCTGAATAAAATAAATTATTAATTTTAATTGTTAATTTTAATTTAACTTCTAAATCTCATTGTAAATGTCTGTTGGTTTTTTTTTTTTTTTGATATTCTATTTAATCTTTCTTTTAACTTTTGTAATATGTGTTTTTATGTCGTGCGCCGCCCTGAGTCCTTTGGGAGAAGGGCGGCATATAAGTCCAATAAACCTAAACCTAACTATACACATTTTTGTTGGCAGGGTGATGTCTCTGCTTTTTAGCATGCTGTCTAGATTTGACATCTAGAAAAATGTTAGGCAGGGGGGGGGGAAACCTTCTGAAGATAACTCTATATGCTACATTTCATTTGGATTTTCATCGTTTCTTTCCTCCCAACTCACTTCCTGGTTCAGTTTTAATTTTCTTCCCTGACAAAATTGAATTTTTGGCTGTTTGTCTTTCTGTTGGAAAGGCCATCACAGGAAAAATACCTTGAGTTCCAGCTTGTCTTCTGGAGACTGGTGGTTTATACATGTGATTTTCTTGGCAACATTGTGAAAGCAGTTGGGCATTTCTTTCTGCAAGGGTGTTTTTTAAAAAAACAAAAACAAAACTTCTCATTATAGCCAATAGCTGTGGGATTTCCTGGTGGTCCCCTATCCAGATTCCAAGCAAAGATTAGCCAAGGTCATCTGCTTTGGGCAATGATGATAAAAGCAAAGCTAACTTAGGGGCTGCAAAGTTGCAGCCGCTGCATCTTCTCTGCGGTCAGGCGGTTACAGTCTGGATGCTCAGACACCTGGCCTGCAGATTATGACATCACAACAAGTTGCAGTCGCATAATTTCCATTTATGACCTTCCCTACTGGCTTCCCATAAACATGGTCAATGGAGAAACAGGCAGGGAAAGTCTCAAGTTCCTTCCAAAGGTTATTCCCATCACTTCCCCTCTCAAAAAGTTACACTACAGTGTACGGAAACCCACACATGTTATACTATACAGCACCCCATGTCTCCCCATGCCATGAAATGGCCTGGTTTGGAGTGCCTGCTAATTAGTACCAGTCTGTGTTGCCCACTTGCCTGCCCACATTCAGGAGTGCCTGTCTTCTGACCCAGCTCCCCAAACGAGACAAACCCTCTGAAGTGAACTCAAAGATTCCTTTATTAGGAGTGGCAGCTGCCCCGGGAAAAAGTTTCTCTCTCAACGAAGGCTAACAATTCTGTCCGTGAGGGAGATGAATAGTTGTCTGCCACATCTATTCATCTCTACCCACTGCCTTTTATCCCCAGAGCTAGGGTGAGGCTTCACTAGCAGCGGTGGCTCTTCCATCCCAAGAATCAGCCCACAGATTTCCACTGCTCTCCTCTCCTCTGCCTTCTGTGCATCCGCCCATCAGACACTGGACCCAACTGTTCCTCCTCTTCCTCATCAGCCACCTCTAGACCTAGGGGCTGTTGACTCTCCATCTGAGGATTGATGGATGTCCCAGACTCCGCCTCTGTCTCTCTCTCTCTGCCAGTTCCATTCTTTCTCCCCCTCCCCCCAAGCTCTCAGGTTGCCTTGATGCTGACCCTCACTCCCATGCCGCCGCCTCCTCTGATTTGGCTGCTGGAGGGGCCAGTGGCTGACAAGCCACAACAGCCTGCCTGTGGTCCTTGCCAACCCACACGTGGTATTCATCCACCCATTTGCAGAGCGCTGTCCTGCCAGCTTGCTTGTCTAGAACTCCAGTCATGTGAGGTCCTCTCTTACAGACCCATGCAGTCTCTGCGTTACCACAGCAAGAGATCACTTGTTATGACTACATTGCTTAGTGATGGAAATTCTGATCCCAACAGCCACCGTAATCTGAGAACTGCCTAGAGTTTAAGATTAACCTAGAGTAACTCTGTCTTCATGTTTAGCACTAGTCCATGTGCGTAGTATGTGTATAACATATTTGTCAATCTGATTTTTAGTTCTTACAGAAGTTGGATATTTGATTTCCCTGTTCAGGTGCCATGGAAAAACTTGGCCTCGGTCCAGATCTTCTCCTTCGGGATAATCCCAGGCTCATCTATGCCAGGTTGACAGGATTTGGCCAATCAGGAAAATATGTTAGACTGGCAGGCCATGATATCAACTATCTGGCAATATCAGGTATGTAATCTTATAGAAAATTTCTAAAAATTACCTAAAACATACAGAGTTACAGTTAACATAGTTAAAAATAAGGTGAAGGTTTTGTTTTTGTTTGTATATGTATTTAAGCCAGTGAATAATTGAAGCTCATAAATATGTGTCTGATTGCAACTCATTATTTTAAATTTGTTAATTTGAAGATGAGAGGCCTACAATTTTCAGAATTCCTCCGCCAGCATTCTGGATTACACCATCCGGAATATATTTAGGAAGATTAATAAATATTTCATTTGCTCTTGCAAAACATTGAGACTTGGAGCAAATTCAGCACAGCAAAACTAAAGCAATTTATTTATTCGTTGCAGGTTGCAGGTATATCCTATCTTTCTTCAAGAGTTTATGGCTGTTTACATGGGAATCGCCAAAATATACCTATAAGAGCATCCCATGAATTAGGCTGGGCTGAGAAAAATTAGTAATAATTTCCCCAAAGTCAAGGTCTCACAGCTTGTTTATAGAGAATAATAAGAAGAAAAGCACACAGATGTTCCTTTGAAATATATATTTAACCAGAGAAAGGTGGAATGTTATTGTGATGCTTAATCCTGTTAAAACCACCTAAGCTAGAGCAGCAGTGTTTGTTAGCTGGAGATAATGGCACAGTTTCAACAGCAGAAAGAAGTTTTAAATCTGCAAAAGATACTCTCAGAAATACAGAAATTATCAGATACACTTGAGAGGATAGAGAAGAAGTTGGAAGTTTTAGTGTATCTAACAGCAAAATATGATGAAGATGTTGAAGATGCTAATCAAATGGAAAAAGTGGCGGTTTAAATCCTAAAAATCAAAGAGGAAAATTAATATAAAGAAATTAAAATTGCTGGACTTCCGGTGGTGACGTGGAGGCGAGTGGGGGGAAGAAAGCAGGGCTCTGCTCTTTGAACCCCGATATCCCCCCAGGGGGATACGCTGAGCTTGTAGGGTGAAGTGGAGAAGTAGGGATACCCCAGAACGAACGAGGCGGAAGGCGATCGCCCGTTACGACTGGGGATACCCTTTTTAACCCAGCGTGTAAACGTTCGCCGCTTGCTGCACTGAATGGTGGACCTGAAGCCTCGGCAAACCACCAAATAGAAGAAGGAAGGAAGAAAATTGAATCAACTTTTGCTACATTGTTGCAACGCCTGATACAAGTGAAAACAGCGGAGAGCTACAGGCTGGGAAAAGACGTACCTAAACTATAGAGGAGAACGGGCAAACAGGGAGACTCCAGAGATCTGGCGTGAAAACCCCATCAAAAAGGCCACTGAAAGAGGTGAGAGCGACACTTTAAAGTTTAAAAGGAGCCCGAACAGAAACGAGTGGGAAAGAAATACGATCTGGCTGAGGCTACTGTGGACTCGGGTAGCAGGAGAAAGGAGACAGAAGGAGACTTTGAAAGATCGTGCTAGACCGGGGAACAGCAGCAGACAGCCATTAATTATAGAGCAACAAAGTATCAAGGCGGAAGAGAAAGCTGACGAAATCGCAACATTGTAACAACTTAGAAGAGCCGGGGTATCTGAGCAAAGTTGAAAGAAAGGACTTGAAAAGAACTTAAAAGAATTTAAAGAAGCTCTAAACTTAAAGAAACACAGAGGAAAAAGTGGTGAATGAACTGTCTATATTAACTTTATACAATTGTTATAATCTTTATAATCAAATATTTAAATTAATCAATATTTAAGACAAATAGCGTTATTTATATATATATTTATTGCTACATTGCTATAACCATAAATAAGTAAGTGTGAATCCTGGTGGCAATTACTAGCTATATATGCCACAACCATTTAAATAAGTTTAAATTTAATATTATTAAGAAACAATCTAAGCATTTAAGTACTTAAATATAGCACTGTAAATGTTAAAATGAACAAATATTGAGACTCTCCCCAGTCCTCCCTCCCTGCCTATATAACCCCTTCTCCCAACACCTCTAGATATTATTGTATAATAATAATTATTATTATTATACTGTATTACTTAAAATTTATATAGTATACTAAGATTAATGCGGATATACTAAGACAAAAAAAAAAAAAAGAAGGTGGGGGGAAAGATTGAATGCCAGTTTGGGACAATATATACAAGATACTTTCAGAACAAGATAAAACTATAAGAGAAATGGCAAATATAACATCAACAGCACTTAGAAGTGGAAAAAAGATGAACATCAACCCTGCAATAAACCCAACAACAAGGGGTTCGCCGGCCCCCCCAACATCCAAAGGGCCAACAGAAGAAATGAATGAAACAGAAAAAACAAATGTGGGGTCGAATACTGAAAATATACAGACAGTGCTGCAAACCGTTCAAGAAACTATGCTAAAATTCCAAGAAACAGCAACAAAAAACCATGATGAAATGAAAAAAGATATGAATGAAATGAAAATAGATATGAATGAAATGAAAGCAGAGATGTGTGAAATGAAAAATGAAGTCAAGAAAGATATACAGAAATTGGATGATAAAATGGAAACTATACAACAAGCTCTGGGAAAGAATGAACAATTAATAAAAGAAGTAGAAAAAAGAACAGAACAGACAGAAATAAAAATAAACCAGGTTGAACAACAAATGAAAGCATCAAATAAAAATCTAGAGGAATCGTTTATTCACATGGAGATGGACCGTGCAGCTTTCTACCTCCGCTTTCAGAATGTGACAGAGGTAAAAGGTGAAGACCTAACTACGATAATGTCTGGCTTAATTGCAGAAACTTTAAACACAGATAAGCAAGAGATCATAAATGAACTCGACGACATTTATAGAGTTACCACCAATTATGCGAGGAAACATCGACTACCCAGAGAAGTGCACATCAGGTTCGTGAGGAAAAAAGTAAGAGACATACTATATAAAATAACAAGAGAAGAACCGATGATGTACGAGGGGAAGGAGATACTAATATTAAAACAAATCCCACGAAGAGTGAGGGAACAGAGAAGAGACTACCAATTCTTGGCCACGCAATTAATTAAGAGGGAGATTCTATTTAGATGGTTAATACCAGAAGGGATGTTAGTAACATGGCAGGAGAAGAGAATTAAAATTGACAACCTTGAAAAAGCACAGGAATTATACGAGCAATTAATGTATCCAGAAGAGAAACAAAACACAGAAGAGGAAATAGAATATAGAAGAAGGGAAGAAAGACAACAAAAGGCAAGGGAGGGAAGACAGGGAGGACGTAGCAGGGAAGAGGAAGAACAACAGAAAGAAGAAGAAGTAAGACCAAAAACAAGAAGTCAAAAAGAAACTAGAGACAAATAAAAATAAGGACAAGTAGAGATCTAGGAAAATGGAGGAAGAAATCCAACTACTATCTGTAAATGTCAATGGTTTAAATTCACTAACAAAAAGAAAACACATCTGGGCAAAATTAATAAAACAAAAAGCAGACATAATATGTCTACAGGAAACACATATCAAACAACAAGACATAAAATACTTAGAATGTCCGAAATTGGGGAAATTATATACAGCATCGGCAGAAGAAAAAAGAAAAGGATTAGCAATTTATGTTAAAGAGAGAATAAAGACAAGCTTAATCTATGCAGATCCAAGGGGAAGAATATTAATTATAGAGATATGGATAAACCAACAACCAATATTGCTGGTAGCAATTTATGCCCCAAACGAAGACCAGAAAAATTTCTATTAAAAATTACATGAAAAAATCAGAGAAATTGGAGGGGAAAACATCTGTATAATAGGAGACTATAATGCCATAGTAGATAGCAAAATAGACTATGTAAGTGACAAAAAAACCAAAAACAAAAAAAAAGTATTACCAACAACGTGTATGGAGATGATGGAAGAGCTAAATCTAATAGACATCTGGAGAAAAATGGAACCAAATAAAAAACAATTTACCTTTTACTCAAATCCACACCAATCTTGGTCACGGATCGACATGGCATGGATGAATAAGGAAATCGGGGCAGAAGTATATAAAATTGAAATACTACCAAACACCTGGGCAGACCATAACCCCATTAAAATAATCTGGAAATGGGAAAAAAAAACTAGACGAAGATGGACATTAAACCTGCAAATATTAAAAGAAAAAGAATTTATCCAAAAGTGTAAGAGTGAGTTGGGACTATTTCTCAAAGAAAACACAAAAGAACAGACATCAATACAAAACCTATGGGATACCATGAAAGCCTACATACGAGGAATCATTATAGCTTATTCAGCAAAAAGAAATAAAGAAAAATGGGCACAACAGAAAGCATTAGAGAAGGAAATTGAGAACCTAGAAAAAGAACTCCAAAACAAATCACAAAGTGACAAAATTAGAAAAGATTGGATGCTAGCGAAACACAAATTAAACATACTAGTCCAGGAAGAAATAGTAAAACACTTAAAACTAACGAAACAAATTTTTTTTGAACAAGCAAATAAACCAGGAAGGTGGTTATCTTATAGATTGAGAAAAGAAAGAGAAAAAAGACTAATATATCAACTCCAAGAGGAAACGGGTGAATTACAACACACAATGGAAGGGGAAAAAAAGATTGTACATAAATATTTCGAGAAGTTATACAAGGGGGAACAAGTAGATGACAAACAAATACAAGAATATTTGAACAAAGAAGAACCCCCAGTAATACCGGAAGAGATGAAAGAAATGCTAACGAAACAAATAACAAATATTGAACTGAAACAGGCAATTCAAAAACAGAAAAATAATAAAACACCAGGTCCAGATGGATTCCCAGCAGAATGGTACAAAACGATAAACGATCTGAATGAATCAATAGAACCCCTAATGTTGGAGATGTACAACGAAACATTGACGAAAGCAAAAATACCAAACACATGGAGGGAAGCATACATTACGTTAATATATAAAGAAGGTACAGACCACAACCAAATTCAAAATTACAGGCCAATCTCGTTGCTGAATGTGGACTACAAAATATTTGCAACAATAATAGCGGAGAGACTAAAAAGATTACTAAATGATTACATACACCCAGATCAAAATGGATTTCTCCCAACAAGACAAATTAGAAATAATACCAGAATAATTGCTAATATCTTGGAGTACTATGAGGTGCATACAGAGAAACAAGTGGCACTTGTATTCCTGGATGCACAGAAGGCATTCGATAATTTAAATTGGCAATACATGAAACAACAAATTAAAAATATGAATCTAGGAAATAAATTTGAAAAATTAATAGAAACAATATACTCCACCCAAAAGGCAAGCATACTATTGAATGGGGAGAATACAGAGTCTTTTGAAATAACGAAAGGAGTGAGACAAGGCTGCCCACTATCACCTCTGCTTTTTATTCTGACGCTAGAAAGCCTTCTGATACGAATTAGAAAAAACCAGGAAATAAGAGGAACCAAAACTAAAAAGGAAGAATACAAAATACAGGCCTTTGCAGATGACTTAGTATTTATCATAGAAGATCCATTAGAAACAGGGAACAGGTTAATGCAAGAACTAGAAAAATATGGAGATGTGGCAGGACTAAAAATTAATAGAGAAAAGACTAAAATAATAACCAAAAATCTGAAGGAAAAACAGAACAAAGAATTAGAAAAAACAATAGGACTCCAGGTAGTAAAGAAAGTCAAATATTTAGGAATATGGCTAACTGCACAGTGCTCAACCATAAAAGAAAATAATTACACAAAATTAGTGCAACAAATAAAAAAAGACCTAGAATTATGGGGGAAACTACAACTATCACTATTAGGGAAAATAGCAACTATAAAAATGAACATACTACCAAGAGTCCTATATCTATTTCAAACGATCCCCATAAAACTAGAGAAAACTTTTTTTACTGAATTGAATAAAATAATACTAAAATTTATCTGGCAAGGGAAAAAAGCTAGGATAAAACTGAAAGCATTACAGGACGATAGAAGCAGAGGTGGTATGGGACTACCTGACTGGGAACTCTACTACAATGCAGCAGCACTAATTTGGATTAAAGATTGGATAAATCTAAAAAACAAAAGAATATTAGCAATAGAAGGCCACGACCTACAAACAGGATGGCACTTTTTCTTATGGGAAGAGAGTAAAAAGAAGCAAAAATATTTCCATAGACATTACATTAGAGAAGCATTAATTCAAGTCTGGAATAAAATTAAAGCAAAACACTATATGAAAATACCGGCATGGCTTTCCACCATGGAAGCCATGATACACCCCAATACGCTAGATTTATCAAAAATGGTTAGATATAGTGAAATATTAGATAACCAGGGGAATTTGAAAACGAACCAAGAACTAAAAGAGAATAATATCAATATAGATTGGTGGCCATACCTCAAATTACAATCAAGATATAAAAAAGATATAAAAGAATATGGAATATATACAAAATTGCAACAAATAGACAAAATCTTAACTGGCCCAGAAAACAAATTTATAACGAAAATGTATAAATATTTGTTAGAAATAAACTTAGAAGAAGAAATAGTTAAAGGATGTATGATAGCATGGGCCAAAAAATTTGGTTATAACATAGATCTAGCGGATTGGGAAAAAAATTGGAATATAAATTATAAATTAACGAGATCAGCGACACTGAAAGATAATATATATAAAATGTTTTATCGTTGGCACCTACCACCAACAAGATTAGCAAAAATGTACCCAACACTGAAATCGATATGCTGGAAATGTAAAAAAGAAGAAGGGACCTACTACCACATGTGGTGGACATGCCCGGAATCGCAAAAATACTGGAAAAGAATCTGGAAGTGGGCACAAGAAATTACGGGGGAACAAGTAAAGTATAAACCCGAAACCCTTTTATTAGGAATAATTAAAGGGAACTATACAAAAAAAATTAAATATTTACTAACACATATATTAACTATAGCTAGAATTGCCTTCGCCCAATGCTGGAAGCAAAACAATAAACCGCCAGACGAATTAGTGATAAAAAAAACTTTGGAGTGTGCAGAGATGGACAAACTAACTCAAAAATTACAGGACAAAGAAGAATCGGAATACTACGAAATTTGGAATAAGTGGTATGAATGGTTGGATAATAAGAAAAACATTTAAGCCGAAAACAATATACATAAATAAACATAGAACTGTATATAAAAATAGGTAAATATGTTAAATATCATAAAAATGTATAGATAAAATGACATAAGGATTGTAATATATGGTAAAGAGAGGAAAACATACATAGATACGACGATGTAACATTGTATAAACTGTTGATATAAAGAGTGTAATATGTGATAAAAAGACAAAAACAATAAAAATTATTCATAAAAAAAAAGAAATTAAAATTGCTGATATTTATGGTGATTGGTTTGTCTCTGAAAAGGGAAAGAGTGGAATACTGAAAGAGGAATTAAATGTAGGGGAAATCTACCCCAGATGGCAAGATATAGAAGGAGAGAAAACAAAATAATTTATCAGTGTACTGTTCTGTGTGAACATGTCTAAATTTAAAAGACAGTAGGTTGGATTTCAGTGGATTTCATAATTGGAAATATCATTTACATTTCAAAAGGGTAGAGAAAAAGACACTAAACTGCCTGGGCACTTTTAAAAAATGAATATTTCTTGTACATAGGCGTGTTGTCTAAACTTGGCCGAAAAAATGAAAATCCTTATGCTCCACTCAATCTTCTGGCTGATTTTGCTGGTGGAGGAGTCATGTGTGCAACGGGTATCATCATGGCCTTGTATGAACGTACGAAATCTGGAAAAGGGCAGGTCATTGATGCTAGCATGGTAAGTTTTTATTTATTTATTTATACAAGAAGAACAAAGGAAACTGTCTTAGGAAACTGACCTCCTCAGTCCTAAAGACTTTTCCTGGTCCTAATTCCATTTGAGCCTTGTTTTGTGTGAGATTTATTTATTTGTTTATATCCTACCTTTATTATTTTTACAAATCCAGGCGGCCAACATATTCCGCCATCTTGAATTCCTGGTGAGCCCTTTTGTTGTGGCCTGCCAGTGGCCAGCAGAGCTGACGGCAGACAGTGAGGAGGTTGGGGAGGAACGTGGGCCAATCTTGGAGTCTGGGGAAGGCTCTGATGAGGGCTCTGTGTCGGAGGCAGAGAGGGGGCCAGAGCCGTATGCCAGTTATCAGCTGCCTTCAGAGTCAGACATCAGTGAGGCAGACGAAGAGCTGGAGCCTGTTCCCAGTGTGCACATGTGCAGAGTTGCCAGACGAAGGGGACAGCTAAAGAACAGGGGCCGACTTGGGAGGAAGGCCACAGACGGACAATGAATGGCCCCTCCCAGAGAAAATAAAAGAGGGGCGAAAGGGGAGTGGAGTTTGCAGGAGACAATTGGTTTGCTTAATTGCTTTGTGACTCTCCGAAATTCCTTGCCAAGTTTTGCAGATATCGGCCTGGCAGCTCTCCAAGCCAGATAAGGTCTGTGACTGTAAATCCTCCCTTGAAAGACTTTGCTGGATGTGAATGAGCAGAATTCACAGCAAATTAATAAAAGGGTTCTTTGTTGGGACAAGAAGTTTGCTTCCTGCTCTTGGGAAGCCTCGGTCAGAACACCTTGCAAGCTGTAGTTAATGAAAATGGAAGCATGGCTTCCCTTTGCAAAGGGGGAAATTAACCCTAGGTGTCTGCTTTGTATTTAAATAATAGTGAGCTTATTCACTTTTTCTTGAAAAAATGCTGTATTAACATGTATTAATATAGGCACAATATCTGTACAGGTAGTCCTCGGCTTACATCAGTTTGTTTAGTGACCGTTCAAAGTTACAACGGTACTGAAAAAAGTGACATGACTGTCTTTCACACTTACGACCCTTGCAACATTCCCATGGTCATGTGATCAACATTGGCAAATGGTACATATTTATGACAGTTGTGGTGTCTTGGGATCATGTGATCAACTTTTGCGACCTTCTGCCAAGCAAAGTCAATGGGGAAGCCAGATTCACTTGACAATCGGGTTACTAACTTAACAACTGCAGTGATTCACTTAACGACCGTGGCAAGAAAAGTTGTCAAATGGGACAAAATTCACTAAACAACCTAATTTTGGGGCTCAACTGTGGTCAAGGACTGCCTGTACTGAGAATCTACACTTCAGTTACCGAATTTTCTAACTGTTCTAGAAATGTTTTGATGAAACTTTATAGTGTTCCTTTAAGAAAAGAGTTTGTATACAGTCTGTCCTTAGCTTTTGTTAAGCCACAGGCAATTACTTTCAGAAGACAGGCAATAAAAAGAATATCTCAAGGGCCACGGAAGGATACAAAGAGAGCTAAAGAATAGAAAAGGCAGCAATTGGAAAAAGAACCCCCAATGGAGATAAATGTGGAAAAAAAGCAAATGCCAAAGTTATAAACTTTGCTGTTAGGAAAGGATTAGGAAAACAGGATGATTCAAGATGGCAGCTATGACATCGTCTTGAGGTTTTTGAGCTTCTCCATGATGATGAGGGCATTTACTTCATTCTCAAGAAAGAACGTCTGGTGTCAAACTCAATTTCATTGAGGGCGGCATCAGGATTGTGTATGGGAGGCCAGGATATGCATGGCCAGCTCGACGTGATCGTGGGCACCTGTGGTGGCCCAAGCGCTCTGCCAGCAAAAACGGGCTCCCAAACTCCATGTTTGGTTGCGACAGCCTCCTGCAACCCTCTGCCAGCGAAAACGGCCCTCCCAAACACTGTTTTTGCTGGCAGAGGCACCTTGGGCCGGTCCTTCAATGTTTCCAGGCCGGCCCTTCAGGACAGATCTAAGCACCCCACACGTCAGATACAGCACCAGGCCTTGAGATTGACCCTCCTGATCTAGTAGAAGACTACTATATATTCCTACTGTGTTTACCAGAAAATAAGACAGGGTCTTCTTTTGTTTTGACCCGCGAAATAAACTCGTGGCCTTATTTTCGGGGAGGTCTTATTATTTTTGAGATGCAGGAGGCAGTGAGCGTGGTCACTTCATGGCAGCTGCTATGTTGCAACATTTTGGGGGGAGGGCTTATTTTAGCGCATGCGCTCAAAAGCCAGATTGAGCTTATTATCCAGAGAGGTTTTATTTTCAGGGAAACAGGATAGTAGCATTATCTCAGTGCCATAGAGCCGAGGTGGCGCAGTGGTTAGAGTGCAGCACTCCAGACTACTTCAGCTACTGCTAGTTGCAGTTCGGCAGTTCAAATCTCACCAGGCTTAAGATTGATTCAGCCTTCCATCCTTCCGTGGTAGGTAAAATGAGGGCCCAGATTGTTGGGGACAATAGGCTGACTCTGTAAACCTCTTAGAGAGGGCTGTAAAAAGCATTATGAAGCGGTATATAAGTCTAAGTGCTGTTGCTATGGCTATCTTTGTATGGGATGTTACACAATGGCTTCTGTGTTGTCTCTTTAAGGTAGAAGGTGTAGCATATCTAAGTTCCTTTTTGTGGAAATCTCAAAACTTGGGCCTCTGGAACAGAGGACGTGGAGAGAACCTGCTGGATAGTGGAGCCCCTTTTTATGAAATATACAAGACCTCGGATGGGAAATTTATGGCAGTCGGTGCACTGGAACCACAATTTTATGCGCAGTTCATCCAAGGTAAGTTAATCATTTAATCGGTTTAAGAACCACAAAAGACTTTGGACTGATACCATTTGTCTCTAAAATATGTTAATAATGTTTGCACAGTTATTAGCAACTCTGCATAGTAGAGTGTAGAGCAAATGTCTCATTTTATCAATACAGAAACTTTTGGAAATCAGTGAGCTTATTGTTACTATGCACTTGCTTCTGATGGGAATTTTAGAAGTTGTTTTATTTGTTGAACTGAGTTACTGTCAGTTTCTCCAATGACTTTGATATTTTTCTGTGTATCCTTTTAACGAACACACTTTATCTTTCCGACTGCATTGTTAAAAAATAAATTTTGTGCCACCCTTGGCTGTAAAAAAAGAAATCTAGAAAACAGGATAACAGTATTACAAGTAGTGCAGGGATGGGTTCCTGCCAGTTCTAACCTCTTCTATAGAAGAGGTTCCACAAATCTACCGTGCCGTTTAGAACCGGTTCCAGCTCTCTCCCCCCGCCCATCTGACCATCATCAAGATGAAGAGCGAGAGGAGGAATTCTGGGAGTTGAAGTCCACAAATCTTAAAGCTATCAAGTTTGAACACTCCTGGGGTTTTCTTCTAAAGGGTTAGGGGTGCAAGGATCTTGTAACTTGACAGCTTTAAGACTTGCGTGCTTCAAATGCCAGAGTTTCTGAGCCAACATTTTGGTTGCTAAGCAAGAGCATTGTTAAGTGAGTTTCACCACATTTTACAAGTTGGCCACGCCCACCCAGTCACATGGCTGGCAAGCCACTCCCACAAAGCAGGCCACACCTACAGAAGAGGTTCTAAAAAAATTTGAAACCCAACACTGAAGTAGTGCAACATGAAATGCCATAGAAATCATTTACTTGCAAATGGAAATTCTTTTAGAAAAGTGTAAACATACTAAGTATGCTCAGAACCTTATTACATGCACTTGAGTTGCGGGTTTTTGGGGTATGGTAACTTTTATGCCAATTGATCATTCCGTATCTGTATGGAAAGTAGCAAGTTTTAAAAGCATTGCTCCCCTGAGAAATTGCCTTGCTAAGTAAAGAGCAATTTGCAAATGAATGAACATCTATATGCATTTATTTACTTTTCTTTAAGAAGCTAGGCTTCAGAACAACAAAAGCTGACATTTTCTTTTTTGTTTTTCCTTCAAATCCTAACATGCTGAGTCCCTTTTTTTGTTCAAAAAAAGAACAAAGCTATGTAGTGCATATTACTGATTTGTTTTCTGGGAATCCGGAAGAAATTAAGCAAGCTACAGAGAGATATGTACAATGACAAAAATTCCAGGTGCCAGAGGCAGATTAATACAAGAGGAGCTCTCATTTTGTCTCTTCTTTCACTTCTACAGTCAGGGGGTGGGGGTGGTTGTCTATTGTTCAGGAGAGCCCCAGAGAATCCATTCTGGGATCTTGTAGCTTCTGTGAAAGCATTTAAAAAAGGAAGGTATTTGATTTAAATTTGACTAGTGGTGACTTCCTGAGGGACACGGGGGCTCAGTGGCTAAGAAGCTGAGCTTGCCGATCAGAAAGGTTGGCAGTTCAGTGGTTTGAATCCCTAGCACTGCGTGACGGAGTGAGCTTCGGTTACTTGTCCCAGCTTCTGCCAACCTAATCGTTCGAAAGCACGTAAAAAATGCAAATAGAAAAATAGGAACCACTTTTGGTGGGAAAGTAACAGTGTTCCGTGTTCCTTCGGTGTTTAATCATGCCGGCCACATGACCACGGAGACGTCTTCGGACAGTGCTGGCTCTTCAGCTTTGATACGGAGAGGAGCACTGCCCCCTAGAGTCGGGAACGACTAGCACATATGTGCGAGAGGAACCTTTACTTTTTTATTTCCCAGCTATCAGTGGGAAATGTCTTTTATTGTAAAGGTAGTCCTTGACTTAAAACAGTTCATTTAATGACCGTTCAAAGCTACAACAGCACTGGAAAAAGTGACTTACGACCACGTTTCACACTGACGAACCATTGCAACATCTCCATGGTCACCTGATCAGAATTCAGATGCTTGACTAGTGACTCATATTTATAACAGTTGTAGTGTCCCGGGGTCACTTGATTCCCCCTTTGCGACTTCTGACAAGCAAAGTCAATGGGGAAGCCAGATTCACTTAACAACTGTGGCAAGAAAGGTTGTAATATGGGGCAAAACTCACTTAACATCTGTCTCACTTAGCAACAGAAATTTTGGGCCCAATTGTGGTTATAAGTAGCGGACTACCTGTATTGCAATCCCTGCTTTGCAATAAAAAAGAGCTGTGGCCTGCAATTGTATGGTTACAGAAAGGGTATCTCCACATTTTTCCAGAGATGCATAGCAAATTTGTGTTTGACTCAAGTTAATTAACATGTGTGATTGAAATAACCTGGAATTTTGTCTCTGGGGATTCTCAGTCATCCAGGTCAGCGGTGGGATTCACTTACCTTCCCTACTGTTCACAAATGTGAGCTCACGCACCCTGTCTGCATATATGCAGTGCTCGTGCATTACGTCGGGGCAGGTGGGCGGAGCCTCCTGCAGCCGCTGCTGCCAGTTTATCTGAACCGGAGAGATCTGGCTGAATACCATCTCTGACCCAGGTCATGGTTGTCCCAAAGGTGCTTTTTCATGAGACAGCTGGACTTTCTGGTTTTTCTTTGAAGTCATTTTGCTTCTCATCCAAGAGGCTTCTTCAGCTCTGAAGAAGCTTTTCAGAGAGCTGAAGAAGCTTCTTGGATGAGAAGCGCAACATTTTCAAAGAAAAACCAGAAAGTCCAGTTGCCTTTTGAAAAAGCACCTTGGGGACAACCTGGATTTTTTTTTGTTAAACCAACAGTCTTGTATCCGATTAATAACATCTGCACCATGTAGATTTTGCACATTAGCAGGCATCAAACTTCATGGGAAAACATGTATTTCCCCCATATTCCTAAGGTAAAGGTAAGGTAAAGGTTCTCATCGCACATATGTGATAGTCATTCCTGACTCTAGGGGGTAGTGCTCATCTCTGTTTCTAAGCCAAAGAGCCAGCGCTGCCTGAAGATGTCTCTGTGGTCATGTGGCCAGCATGACTAAACGCCGAAGGTGCACGGAACACTGTTACCTTCCCACCAAAAGTGGTTCCTATTTATCTACTTACATTTTTACATGCTTTCAAACTGCTAGTTTGGCAGAAACTGGGACAAGTAACAGGAGCTCACTGTGTTACGTGGTGCTAGGGATTTGAACCGCCGAACTGCTGACCTTTCTGATCGACAAGCTCAGCGCCTTAGCCACTGCGCCACCGCGTCCCCATATTCCTAATCTAACTTTTAAATTGGCTTCCCTTATATATCTTTTTTTGTTGTTGCTCCTAATGTGTATGATTTGTTCAGTACAGCTTGCTGGCAAACACTCATTTCATTAAATTGGACTCTCTGTTTATTTTTAAAATCTCCAGGTCTGGGACTGGATCTTCAGAAACTTCCCAGTCAGATGAGTTTTTCCGACTGGCCTGAAATGAAGAGGATATTTACAGATGTATTCAAACAGAAATCCCAATCTGAGTGGTGTGAGATCTTTGACGGTGTCGATGCCTGTGTGACCCCAGTGTTGACTTTTGACGAAGCTGCCTCTCATCCCCATAACGAAGAGCGGGGATCTTTTCTTAAAAATGATCAGGAGGAGATCAGTCCAAGACCATCTCCCTTTTTATCCAGAACTCCAGCTACACCTTCCTTCAAGAGAGATCCTCTGATAGGAGAACATACCGAGGAAGTTCTCCTGGAGTATGGTTTTTCCAAAAAAGAGATTTCACAGCTCCATTCCCTCCAAGTAATTGAATTAAAGAACCTTAAAGCAAGCTTGTAATATGAAACCCTGCAAATCAAGAGTTTGTCTTGGGCAAATCGCTGTGGTGTTTTGTTTTGTTTTTACTGCAGCAGGATATGTCCAATTTCATCAAAAACTTCGGAATTTGAGTTCCTAGTTTGCTATGCATTATAAACAAGCCTTTTAAAATGAATTTCTACAAACAATTTGGGGTTTTGTTCTGTAATTACTGAAAGTTGGTGCTAATAAAATGCCTGTCGCGGTGGCAAAAACTCAGCATGAGCAATAGAATAGAATTAACAGAGTTGGAAGGGACCTTGGAGGTCTTCTAGTCCAACAACCCCCTGCTTAGGCAGGAAACCCTACACCCCTTCAGACAAATTGTTATCCAACATCTTCTTAAAACCTTCCAGTGTTGGAGCATTCACAACTTCTGGAGGCACGTTGCTCCACTGATTAATTGTTCTCACTGTCAGGAAATTTCTCCTCAGTTCTAAGTTGCTTCTCTCCTTGATTAGTTTCCACCCATTGCTTCTTGTCCTGCCCTCAGGTGCTTTGAGAATAGCCTGACTCCCTCTTCTTTGTGGCAGCCCCTGAGATATTGGAACACTGCTATCATGTCTCCCCTGATCCTTCTTTTCATGAAACTAGACAGTTCCTGCAACCGTTCTTCATGTGTTTTAGTCTTCAGTCCCCTAATCATCTTTGTTGCTCTTCTCTGCACTCTTTCTAGAGTCTCCACATCCTTTTTCCATCGTGGCAACTAAAACTGGATGCAGGATTCCAAGTGCCAATAAGCCAAAGAGATTATGCAGGATCCAACCAACCAGCAAGGATCAGTGGGTTTCTAGCTAGCAAGAGCTAAGAGTGTTGAAAGTTATTGAAACAGATCTTATATTACTATTATATAAGGAAATACTGTCCTTGAGGAAATAGTCCTTGGGAAGTCAGGAAGTTTGTAAAACAAAACCAGCTACAACTCAGGAAGTTTATTTGAAACAGAGATTTGTTCTCAGTTTAATATATTTTAACTCTTCCTGTGGGTTAAACAAGGATAGATTTGGTGCATCTGCAGAACAAACAGGTTTAGTGTCTCATTATGGCTGACCTTATGTCAAATGGAAGAGATAAATCATTCAGGGTCTCAACTTATACAAGTGACTGGAATAAGGCAAATAAATGTGTAAAAACACCACACTTTCGTAGACTAAAGTTTAACATAAACAGTTCAACTTTGCCTCTAGGATCCCCCATTTTTTATTTTGCTCTTAAGAGAAATGCAATGTATACTGTGAGGCAATATTGTGATAATAAGGTAGCCATCCCATTTTTTAATTTGCCCGGAGACAAATGCAAAGTATACTGGGAGGCAATATTGCGATAATATGGTAACTAGAGGTGGTATTCAGCCAGTTCTGACCGGTTCTGGCAAACCCGTAGCGGAAATTTTGAGTAGTTCGGAGAACTGGCAAATACCATCCCTAGCTGGCTCCGCCCCCATCTATTCACTGCCTCCTGAGTCCCAGCTGATTGGCTGGGTCTTCTTCTGTTGCCCTGCACGAGGCTGGAAAGCAGGTTAGTGGGGTGTGGTGGAAATGGGGATTTTGCAATATCCTTCCCTTGCCACGCCCACCCAGACACTCCCAACAAAGCCACACCACGTCCACAGAACTGGTAGTAAAAAAATGTGAATCCCACCACTGATGGTAATCATCTACCTGCTCTGTCCAGGCAAAAGACGTTGGCATTTCATCAGGTGGAGCTTTGCTTAAGACAAACTTATACCAGCCAGCATCAGGGGCAAGAAAGAGTTGAGAATGAAAATTGAGGCTTTCTTGGCCCACCTGTCAATAACCAGTCATTGAATCAGAGAGCTCTTATGCATAAGGGTGGCCTTTGGATGGCTTGTTCAGTGTCGGTTTTGCTCTTACAAGGACTCCGATTTACAAAGACCCTCTCCCACCAAAAAAGCTATTTACGGCACGGTTTCAAAGTTCCTGATAATGTAAATTCCAGTTACCCAATGAAACATTTGTGATTTATAACTTCATACAACATTAAGCTACAGTTGATAACGAACGGACGAACAGCAGCAGACAGAGCATGCTGCTGCAAAAACGTACACTGCACATTACAAAAATGTAAATGTATATTCTTAATTTATTAAGCTATAGTAAAGGTGCACACAAAAATAGAGAAAGTTTTAAAACCATTTGACAGCCTGGCAGGAAAAGGGCAAAGGCACAGTATGTAAAAAAAGGAATAAAAAACCGTATTTATTTAAACGTTTCTTATTTTTATTCAGAGAGAAGGTAGGTTAGCTGAGGTCAAGAAATACATTTACATTACTTTCATTTTTTTTAAAAGCAAACCCACCCCTTTTGGAGTTTTATCCAGCAATCTGATTTCTCAGAAAAGGAATAAAAAAGATTTAAAAAGAAATTGTGAGTAAACAGGAAAGTTATAACACTGCAAAGTGATGCACTTTATTGTTTTATTGTTCTAGTAAAGGGTTGCAGCTGATAAGTCTCCAATACGTTTTAAAGCAGAGACCCAGCTCTAGAGAAGGCTATAAAACTGAAAAAGATGGAAGAGAAGAAAAGGATCATCAGCAGCAAGATGGATGGACTCAGTAACCAATTAACAAGAGTTGGAAGGGACCTTGTAGGTCATCTAGTCCATCTAGCACAGGACTACATCATATCGTTTATTTGTTCATACTAGTTATAGTTGTTTGTTTTTTAAAGCTGGACTGCTTACTAGGTATCTACTGCCTGCCAGATGACAGCCTCCCACTAACCTTGGTTGATCACTACAAGATAAACGGGATTGAGATTATAGATTACGGATTAACAAAGTTGGAAGGGACCTTGTAGGTCATCCAGTCCAACCCCCCACCTCACCCAAGCAGGAGACCCTACACCATTTCTGACAAATGGCAGTCCAGTCTCTTCTTGAAAGCCTCCAGTGATGAAGCTCCCAGAACCTCCGAAGGCAAAACTGTTCCATTGGTTGATTGTTCTCACTGTCAGAAAATTTCTCCTTATTTCTAGGTTGAATCTCTCCTTGGTCAGTTTCCATCCATTATTCCTTCTCTGGCCTTCAGGTGCTTTGGAAAACAGGTTGACCCCCTCCTCTCTGTGGCAGCCCTTCAAATATTGGAACACTGCTATCATGTCTCCCCTGGTCCTTTTCTTCACTAGTCTAGCCATGGCCAGTGGTGATGGACCAAGTTAGAGACAGATTACGATGGAGAAAAACTCTCTGTGTGGTTACTAAAAGTAACTTGATGGCACACAATCAAGTTTTAAAATCTGGAGAGAATGTTTACGTTTTAAAAGTCCTAGTTTGCTGCTGGGGCACTTCTTGAGGCTAAGTGCCATATCCAAAGAAATGGAATTAAAGAAAGCATGTCGGGCGTAGAGATGGCGTGGTGGGTTAAGAAGACAAAGTGGCAGATTGGTTCCAGACAAAGAGGAGAGCGGAAAGAAACATTCAGAGGGTTATCACAGAGTTATGTGAATGAGAGAGCAAGATTGTGCATTCACATAACGTCCAATTTCACATAATGTATCTGAAATTGATTTTCACGCTGTGTTTTCACTCACTGCTTGCCTGAGTCACTTTTTTATTCTTTTTCAAAAACTATTATTCTGCTTCAGTTATGTGCTGGATACAGTTTAGTACTTTGAAAGGGAAAAGAGTAAGCATCAGCATTCCCATCAGATTGGGGCAGTCCATAAATATTGTTAGAAAATAAAGTGCATGACCCAGTGACGTGAGGTGAGGGTTATGGCTGGTGAGGCTGGTGACGTCATCAGGAAGGCAGGGAATGGGACCACGTGTGCAGGAGGCTGAGGCAGCCTCAGCCTCTAGCACACGTGATCCCATTCCCCACCTTCCTGAGTGAACATTAAGGGGACCGCGGAGTGCACTGATCCGCGTAGCGTTGCTTCCTCCACTGGCGCCAGTTCCTTTCCCCCCCCACTCCTTCAAGGTCTCCCACCAACCCAAAGCCCGATCCCCAGAGGCCTCCCTCGGGCCTTCTGCATCCCCCTAACTCCTCCTGCACGGCTTCTTCAGCGTTGTCACCTCAGCGAAGCCCTGCCTTGGCAGCCAAAAGACCCGCCGGCTCCCGGGAATGGCCCCACATCAAATGAGAGACTCACCTACAGGGGGGCCTTTCCCGAGCTGCCGACTCCGAGAAAAAAATCGGGGTGAGGGAGGGAGATGCACAAAATGGGGGCAGGAGCTTCCCAGGGGTGTGGGAGAGGAGGAAGGCTTGCAGCCGCCGGCGCCCACAAACGCGAGCCCGTGGCGGTGGGTTCTTTTGTGTTTGCTTCCTAAAGACCCGAGAGGCGGCGGGCCAGCTGTGTGGTTGTCAAGCGGCTTCACCAATCGCTGCCCAGGAAAAGCGGCTCTGCGGGGCCCGGCGGCAAGGCTTGAGCGGGGTGACAGCGCAGCCGCCTGCATGGGAAAGCAACGAAAGGGGCAGCGAGGTCGGGTGGTGGCTGCAGGCGGCAAGGCTTGAGTGGGGTGAAAGCGCAGCCCCTTTTGTTGCTTTCCCATTCAGGCAGCTGCGCTTTCACCCCACTCAAGCCTTGCCGCCTGCACCCACCGCCCGTCCTCGCTGCCCCTTTCGTTGCTTTCCCATTCAGGCGGCTGCGCTTCCCATTCCCATTTCCCATGCAGGCGGCAAGGCTTGAGCAGGGTGAAAGCGCAGCTGCCTGAATGGGAAAGCAACAGAGGGGGCAGCGAGTGGCTGCAGGCGGCAAGCCTTGAGCAGGGTGAAAGCGCAGCTGCCTGAATGGGAAAGCAATGAAAGGGGCAGTGAGGGCGGGCGATGGCTGCATAGAGGAGCTCCGAGGAGCTGTGTTTCCCAGGCGTTGGTTGGTGGTACCTGGACCGGAGCCCAAGTCAACATGAAGGGGACCTTTTTCCCCCATTTTTTTTTCTTTTTATGATGAGAGCGGTGAGGCTCTGCCTCCCCTGACCGCACGTCACTGGCATGACCCCAGGAGTAGGTATGTTTAATTTAAGGAGTTGCCAGCAGATACAGTACTATATATCAGGGGGGTCAAACTCACGTCACATCATTGTCACATGCTGTATCACAACTTTTTCCCACCTTCGCTAAACCGGGGGTGGGCGTGGCCAGTGTGTGGGGCATCCAGCCCACAGGCCGTGAGTTTGACGCCCCTGCTATATATGTTCTTTGGATCCAAAGCATTGCA
This sequence comes from Natrix helvetica, assembly GCF_964273705.1. Classification (NCBI taxonomy): domain Eukaryota; kingdom Metazoa; phylum Chordata; class Lepidosauria; order Squamata; family Natricidae; genus Natrix; species Natrix helvetica. The sequence goes on along the minus strand of NC_138552.1, from coordinate 19,254,141 downwards.
GAGTCTTGTGATGTTGCTCTTTTATAATGTGTCTCATAATATGTGTGTGGGTTTACTCAGTGAAAAATTCTTTTGATTGACAATCGGGAAATGAAAAAGCACTTGCCTTCGGACGTTGTGGGAGCTTTATCACTGGAGGCTTTCAAGAAGAGATTGGACTGCCATTTGTCAGAAATGGTGTAGGGTGTCCTGCTTGAGCGGGGGGGGGGGGGCGGTTTGACTAGATGACCTACACAGTCCCTTCCAACTCTGTTAATCTGTATCTGTAAAAAGGAAAAACAAACACTGTTCAATCCTGCACTGGCCACTGCATTTTCATTGCGGCTGCCACACAGATGATCATATGATATCTGAGATATGAAAACCACATAAGGACCCCTCCTTCCTGGGAATTGATGGTAATATAACCGACTAGCCGATAACCCGGTGTTGCCTAGGTATTTATTTACAGGGGGAAATGTCTGGACCAGTGATGAGTTTCAAAAAATTTTCGAACCTCTTCTGTAGGTGTGGTCTGCTTTGTGGGAGTGGCTTGCTGGCCATTTGACCAGGTGGGAATGGCTTGCCAGCCATGTGACAGTGTGTTGTTGTAACTTTGATCATTGAACAAATGGTTGTAGATGTTCTTTTAATTATGACCTCCTTTTTAGTTTTTTTTAAAAATACGGTTCTTTTAGGTTTTTTATACAGTTCTTGGTATAATGATTACTGTATAGCTTTGTATTAGTAGTTCTGAACTGTAGACATTTTCCCATCACTTATACATTAGATTAATTGCATCGCAATGATTATTTCTTTGTGCTGGTCAACTTTGAAAGCATTTCATAACGACATTAATTTAAAAATAGCCTTTTTGGACAGCTGCAATTTAAGTGTCTCAGTGAAGAAAATAAAATTGATGTTAAAATACAGTTAAAAAACCACCCTTTGGCCTCCATCTCAATCGAAACTCTTCCGTCTATCTAGCAGTACCAGAATGGGCATCAAGAAAGTTAAGATGACACTTGCAACAAAGCTTCACTCCTTGTGTATATACAGTACATTGAAGAATGGAATGGAATGGAACAGAACGGAACAGAATAGAATTCTTTATTGTCAAAGTGTGATTGGACCCACAAGGAATTTGTCTGTGGTGCATAAGCTCTCATTGTACATAAAAGCTTTATCACATATCATTTAAAAGCTTAAGTGATAAAATATGATTATAGTCATCATAAACATACATTCATCATAAATCATAAGATACAACACTTAGTGATAGAATCAACATAAATAGGAAACTAAACAAAACAATATAAATCGTAAAGATACAAGCAAATTATAGTCATAAATAAAAAAAGGAAATAGGTAATAGGAAAGATGAGAAGAATAATATTAATACAGTCTTACTAAATAGTTTGACAGTGTTGTGGGAATTAGTTATTTAGCAGAATGATGGCATGGGGGAAAAAACTCCTTGGGTCTAGTTGTTCTGATTGCAGTGCCCTATGGCATCGTTTTGAGGGTAGAAGTTGAAACAACTTATGTCCAGGATATGAGGGCAGGGGTGGGTTTCAAAATGTTTTACTACCTATTCTGTGGGCATGGCTTGGCAGTCATGTGTCCAGGTGGGAGTGGCCAACTTGTAAAATGTGGTGAAACACACTTAACAACGCTCTTGCTTAGAAACCAAAATGTTGGCTCAGGAACTCTGGCATTGAAGTGTGCAAGTTTTAAAGCTGTCAAGTTACAAGACCCTTGCACCCCTAACCCTTTAGGGGGAAAAAACCCCAGGGGTGTTCAAACTTGACAGCTTTAAGACTTGTGGACTTCAACTCCCAGAATTCCTCCTCTCTTTCTTCATCTTGATGATGTGCGGACGGGCGGGTGGAGGGAGCTGGAACCAGTTCTAAACGGCATTGTAGATTTGTGGAACCTCTTCTATAGAAGAGGTTAGAACTGGCAGGAACCCACCCCTGGTCTGGACAAATTGTAATTTCTAATGTTGGATTTTCCCCCTTACCAGAGGGAGCCCCCTTGTGGAGTGTTGTGAAGTACCATGGCAACTCCACTGCGCTGTACAGTTGAAGCCATTTTATGGCCGTACAGTAGAAGCCATTTTAAGGCACAACAGGCTATATCTTAACAGAACACACACACCAAGGGGTTTTAGAAGTATCTTACCCCTACAGTATTTGATTCCAGAGAGTAAAAGTACAGGGAGAAGGATATTGTGGCTGGCCCGGAAAAATGTCTTTTTCATCCTAGGAAAGAAAAGCATATTTAAATATTTCTGTAGGCTGCCAAATGTCCTTTGTTCTATTGTTCTGTGATGAGCTATTAATTTCACCTTGATGCTCACTATTGTTTAATCTTTGAGAAAATGTTTGACCTTTTTCACAAGCCAGAGATATTAAAAATGCGTCTGGTATCTTGTTTTTCTTCTGATGCAGCTTTCCACGTTGAAGAATAATTATCTGCAAAAACTAAAATCTGTGTGGGAAAAAAACCCCACAAAAACCCACAAAGTAGCCAACCATCAGCCGCCGAGACTGCACCTCAATTGTGGGCAATCCTGTCTCTAATTTGAGAAATTCTTGAGGACATTCTCCCAAGTAATTGTGCAGAGAATTCCAGTCCTAAATCAACAAAGCATCTTGCAGACCTTATTGTACTGATACTTTATAGAGTAATTTGACACTCAGTTGAGAAGCTGAGGTGACACTGAGGTTCTAGAATGTAGATTTGGCCCATGTCCGTGGTAAATAATTGATAGATTGTTTAGATCAGGGGTGTCAAGCTCAAGACGCAGATGCCAGATCCGGCCCACAGGATGCTTAGATCTGGCCTGTGGAACTGCCCTGGAAACACCTAAGGACTGGCCAGGGGTGGGTTCCAGCTGCCGCTACTGCCGGTTCGCTCAGGGAGGTGCTGCGTGCACTTTGCACGCACCTGCTTTGGTGTATATGCATGCATGGGCAACAAAAATTGCTCTGCACATGTGCAGAAGGCAAAAACAAGATGGCACCACCGAGAGAACCAGTCTGGGGGTGTGACAGGCCTGGGTCATTGCCAGTTCCAGGGACCCAGGTCACCAAGTTACTACCGGTTCAGCCGAACCGATCCGAACTGGTAGGAACCCATCTCTGAAACTGGCCCATGGCGCTTCTGCCAGCGAAAACGGAGCTCAGGACTCCTTTTTCACTGGCAGAGCACTCGGGCCACCACAGGTGCCCCTGACACAAGTGATGTCAAGCTGGCCATGCCCACTCTGAGATCAAACACAACCCTGATGCAGCCCTCAGTGAAATTGAGTTTGACACCCCTTGTTTAGATTCATGTCCAATGCTAACTCAGCCTTGGATTTTGGTCTTCTTCATATTCTAAATAAAGTTTCTAGCGTGAGTTCCTGTTGTTTCTACGATTTGTACTGCACTTATTTTCAAGTCTTTGTGATGGTTAAACAGAAACAATTCACCTAGATTTGGATTATCATCAGTTCAAATGGACTTAATATAACTGTAAATCAGGAAATCTACTTACCTCTGCTACCGGTTTGCAAATGTGGACGCATGTGCCACCTCTGTGCATGGGTAGGACCTTCCAAGCATGCGCAGGGCGTAAAAAACAGATGCGATGATGTCTGGGCGAGTGGGTGGAGCCGGCTACCGAGCGCGCCTGGAAGGTAAGTAGAACAGTGGGGCGTGGGGGGAACCCACTGTGCCACGCGATTTAGATTAGCTACAAAGCAGGAAATCCTGCTTTTAGCTAATATAAATTGTGCACCACAGCTGATCATCGGAAATACTGGTTTGCATTTTACTACTGGTTTAAATACTGGTTCGCATTTTACTACTGGTTCGGGCAAACCAGTCTGAACCGGTAGCATTTCACCCATGTTGTAAACTGAACAAAGCTTTCTCTTCCTCTCCATCCAGGCCAAGAACCCCAAACATTCATAGACCATGGCAACACAAGGAAGGAAAACCTGAGCATTAAAACATAGGATCCTTTGCCCACTGGAAGATTAGTAGATCTCATGCTATGGTTTTTCTCCAGGAAGGTGGCTTGGCACTTGTGTTTACTATCTGAAAGAAGAGATTTCTTCTTTTTTCAGCTCACAGCATTGACAGATACATTAACACCCTGACTGCTTGCAGTATAAGATGAAACAACTTGTGAAGCTGTTCTATGCCATAAATATACACATGCCTTCAAAAGAACTTTGAAGCCTGCCCTATGGAGACATGTGATCCACTTGGATATAATCCTCCAGTGATAAAGAGCTGGGCACTTTCCAGCCAGCAGTTCTAACTGTGCTAATCTTCTTTTCAGAGACACAGACGTATTTCCCCTTCCACTCCCCCCTTCGCTGTAACTTGTGATTCCCGAGCTATGGGAAATATGTGTGGCCCCTCTGGCTCTTTTCTTTGCTACGCCCAGACCAAGGATTTACGCCTGACGGAACAGCCTCCTAGTTACCAGCTCAATGAGTCTAACCCAGCAGGATCATAGCCAAGCTTCTGCAGTCCTGCGATTTGGGCATTGCCAGAATGGGACCCCTCAGTAGGAAAGAAGAAATTGTGTTTAAACCCTTAACTGGGAAAGATCCTTTTAAGCCAATGAAGCCCTCCAAGAAGAGAACGGGGCAGTTGATTATGCACAGCACGGTCATGTTTGGCCGCGAGTTCTGCTACGCAGTGGAAGCGGCCTTTGTCACCCCCGTGTTGCTCACTGTGGGCCTCCCCAAAAGCCTTTATAGCTTCGTATGGCTTATCAGCCCCATCCTAGGATTTCTGCTGCAGCCGGTGGTGGGTTCGGTCAGCGACAACTGCACTTCTAGGTGGGGCAAGCGAAGACCTTTCATCTTTATCCTTGGCCTCCTGATGCTCCTGGGGATGGCTTTGTACCTGAATGGAGATGCAGTCATCTCAGGTGAGTACACAACCTGTTGCTGAGTCAGGAAAAGCAAACTGAGTGTTAAAAAGAGAGAGACTGGAGATGGTGAACTTTCTTAAAAGCCGTTGCACATGTTGTTGTGTATCTGCAATAAATCAGTTGGCAGGGTTTAACGGCATAGACTTTAACGGCATAAAACAAGAGAGAAATCTAGTTGAATCTCAGGCTGAAAAGGGTAGATTTAAATGTGGAGTTGGCTGGGCAAGAATATTGTTGTCATTCAGAGCGTATTTTTAATATTTGCATCGATAAATACGACTGGCTCTTTGTTTCAAGAACTTGGAGAACAAAGAAAAGGGGTCACATCTAAAGGGTTAGGATTCATCTCAATCCTATTGTTTAATTGAAGCCTCAAATGTGGATTATACAACTATTCTAATCTATATAAATTGGTTTAATGAATAAAAATCGTTACTTAACGGCTTCTAATGCAGAAGCTTGGAATTAGCAGGGGGGGAAAAGATAACACAACAGCTGGATTGTTTCATTATTTAAGGGTACAGAATGTTAAGAAGTTTGTTAACTCAAATAATATGCAATATCCTGGTAAACTGGACCAGTTTAGGAATTACAATAGAGAAGATAGTTACAATAGAAAGCTTATTGGCTATATTGTTGACCATTAGTTCTCAATCTGATCTATGGGAGTACTGGATATTTAAGCTGAGGAGGAAAAATACAAGTATATATATATATATAATGGCTGAAATCTCTCAAGACGGCTCATTCTGGCATTTGGGCCCAGGATTTTGTGAGGTGGCGGTGATTCGCCATTCAAAATCTTTTCATTTTTTCCTATAGATTTTCCTTTCATTTGGCCCCACTGTAGTCAATGTGGGAGACTCACTGTCATGGACTATGATATATATAGTGGTCCCCCAAAAATGAATTTGATGACAGAATATTGGTCTGGATATAGGACAAGTGCGGGAACCAGCATAATTATTTTACATTATCCTGATAAAGAGCCTCCGCTTCAAACTATGTCATTTTCAGTTTTGAAATGATAATGACAATCTTGTGAAGTTAAGCATATTATTATTGTTATTATACTTTATTCATTAAACATGAAACTCAGCCAACTGAACATTCAAAAATGCATTACAAATACCAGTGACTGGTGCTAATGGTTGATACGGGCTGCTGCCAGCATCCTAGGTATCAACCAAGTACCTTCTTAAAATATACGATGTTCCGAGTAGCCCAGTTTTTTGCAGTTCCGCTGGTGTTATTGCAGGAAGCTGCAATTCGTTGATGTATCTTTTAAAATTCTTGGGCACAGTACTATTATTATTATTATTATTATTATTATTATTATTATTATTATTATTGCATCAACAGAATTGTATCACAGCGGCCAGTTGTTTCGCCGGATTTGGCATTAATTACTAGTCGGGCCCCACCCAGGGGCCTAGGACGTCGTAACGTATTTTCGTAATATGTGTGCGGATCCAAGCAGTGCAGCCTTTTGCATTTGACTGATGGTGATTTTGTCAATTTTTAACTGTTTTAAATGTAATTCCAGTGCTTTTGGAATAGCACCCAGTGTGCCGATTACCACTGGAATTACCACTGCTGGTTTGTGCCATAATCGTTGGATTTTGATTTTCAAGTCCTGGTATTTCGCGATTTTTTCATATTCCTTCTCGGCGACCCTGCTATCACCTGGTATTGCGATGTCTATGATTGTAACCTTATTTTTCTCAACCAGTGTGATGTCTGGTTATTATTATTATTATTATTATTATTATTATTATTATTATTATTATTATTATTATTATTATTATTATTATTATTATTATTATTATTATTATTATTATTATTACGTGGTTAATCTTTGGTGAGATTCACAGCCTTTGGGGCTGGTTGGTAGCCTAACAGCTTGAGTCCTAACCAAGGACCTAGGAACTGTTAAGGTAACGTCGGAGGAAATAAGCTGTTCCAAGTAGGGTGGTTTTTTGTAGAGTCAGAATGTTCAAGTCAGGTAAATTTAAAATTTCCAAATAGCGAGGTAGCCCTTTAGGTATTGCTCTAAGGGCTCCAATTACAATTGGGACAACACATGACTTCTTTTCCCACAGTCGCTCAACCTCAATTTGCAAGTCCAGGTATTTTGTGATTTTTTTCTTGCTATTTATCTTCAATTCGTGCATCACCAGGTATTGCAATGTCAATGAACCATACTTTTTTCTTTTCAATTATTGTTATGTCAGGTGTGTTGTAGGCCAAGTGCCTGTCAGTCTGGATTCTGAAGTCCCACAAGATCTTGCCTTTCTCATTCTCTAAAACCTTCTCAACCTGATGGTCCCAGTAGTTTTTGCTGTACTCGAATCCAAACTTTTGGCACAATTTCCAGTTAATAATCTTAGCAACGCGGTCATGGCATTGTAGATAGTCAGTTTGTGAAATTTGGCTGCACCCGCAGCCTCGTTCATCGCCCACTATTTAATACAGGGCACACTCACAAAACGGTAATGGGATAGAAATGCCAATTGCAAAAGGCTACCTTACTTGAATTCACACATATGCAGGTAGTCCTCGATTTACCACAGTTCATTTAGTGACCATTTGACATTACAACGGCACAGAAAAAAAGTGACTTATGACCATTTTTCACCCTTGTGACCTTGAATCATTTCCATGGACATGTGATCAAAGTTCAGACACTTGGCAAATAATTCATAATGATGACAGTTGCCCTGTCCCAGGATCGTGTGATGCCCTTTTGTGATCTTCTGAAAGGAAAGCCAGACTCACTGAACAGCTGTCTTACTAACTTAACATCTGCAGTGATTCACTTAACAAGTGTGGCAAGAAAAGTCATAAAATGGGACAAAACTCACCTAAAATCAATACATTATGATATTCTTGCTGGGACTGGCTACGTCTAGTCTGATGAAAAGAAGGACTAGGGGAGACATGGTAGCAGTCTTCCAATATCTCAGGGGTTGCCACAAAGAAGAGGGAGTCAAACTATTCTCCAAAGCACCTGAGGGCAGGAGAAGAAGCAATGGGTGGAAACTAATCAAGGAGAGAAGCAACCTAGAACTGAGGAGAAATTTCCTGACAGTGAGAACAATTAATCAGTGGAACAACTTGCCTCCAGAAGCTGTGAATGCTCCAACAGTGGAAGTTTTTAAGAAGAGATTGGATAATCATTTGTCTGAAATGGTGTAGGATTTTCTGCCTAAGCAGAGTGTTAGATACTAGCAACTGTTATAATGGTTTCCACCAAGGTCCTCTGTTCCGGTGGGAACAGAGGTTTAATCTCATTGGTCGAAGGGTCTGACAGCTCCCTATAAAAGGGCTGCTGTCAGACTGAACCTTCGCTGGATTGTACATACTTGTGTGTTACAATAAAGAGCTGTTGTTGCCTTTAGCCTAAGTGTGCCTTTCCATCACCCGATCTAACACAGAGGATTGGACTAGAAGACCTCCAAGATCCCTTCCAACTCTGTTATTCTAAAGAGAACGACTGTGGCAATGGCAAGCATGGGTAGTACCAATAGTAATAGGTGCCTTGGGTGCAATCCCAAAACAACTAGCGCACCACTTGAACACCATTGGCATTGACAAATTTGCCATGAGTCAATTGCAGAAGGCGGCTTTACTTGGAACAGTTTCCATCCTGTGATGATATCTGTACCATGTCAAACATCCAGATTTGCCTATCCCAGGTCCTTGGTAAGGACTTGATAAGTAGACAAAAGTGACAAAACCAGACTGAACATCTGGCCGACTGTGCAATGATATAATAACAATAGTAAAAGTAATAGTAGTAGTAGTAGTAGTAGTAGTAGTAGTAGTAGTATAATAATAATAATAATAATAATAATAATAATAATAATAATAATAATAATAATAATAATAATCCTTAACCTTAGCCACAAACTGCATGAAGGCAAAAATGCAACATGTTACCACCAACAACAAATGTCACCTCTGTAATGAGAAAGACGAAACAGTCGACCAAATCTCGCCAAAACCACGATTGAAATTTACTTTGAGAGCCACATTTTTAAAACCGAAAATACATAGGATGGTACACTGTTTTTAGTTTCAATAAGTTTTTATTGAGAATATTCTGCATGCAAGTATCCACATAGGTCGGGAGGATACAAATAACACAACTAATAAAACAAAAACTTTAGAACGATATTATTTATCGATAACGTTAAATTCCGTAAAATTTGCCTTACAATGTAGAGAAAATTACATCCTGACATTGACTGACAAAGTCACAACCACTAATGTGAACATTGGCCTTGCATTTCCTTGGATAGTTTGAATAAGTCAGGTTTGTATGTTGTTGTTTTTAATTTCATCTCTCTCTCCCACTTTCTTTTTTTCTTTTTCTTTCTCTCTCTCTCTCTGGCTCTTTGTCTCTCTCTCCCTCCCTCCCCCATCTCTGTCACTCTGTGTGTGTGTCTGTCTGTCTGTCTCTCACTCACTCTGTGTGTGTGTGTCTGTCTCTCCCTCTCCCTCTGTCTCTCTCCCCTCCCTTCCTCTCTCTCTCTGTCACTCTGTGTATGTGGGTGTGTCTGTCTCTCACTCATTCACTTAATCACTCACTCTGTGTGTGTCTCTCTCTCTGTCTGTCTATCTTTCTCTCCCTCCCTCCCCCTCTCTGTCTCTCTCTGTCTCTCTCTCTCTGTGTGTGTGTGTGTCAGTCTCTCTCTGATTCACTCCCTCACTCCCTCTCTCTGTTCCTCTCTCTGTCTGTCTGTCTCACTCACTCACACACACACACACACTGTGGTCACCTTGTTGAGTGTTCCAATCACATTTGAAACACTCAACAACTGGCCTGCATTTATGGTATTTTGCAGCATTCTGCAGTCATAGGACCAAAATTGGTTGTCACTTGCCCGGGCTTTTGCAGAAGCTTCCCTCCGAAGCCCGAGAGGAAGGAGAGGAGCGGGCACCCGGCACACAGAAGAGCCGCATTAAAGGGTGTAAAGAGCCGCATGTGGCTCGCGAGCCGCGGGTTGCCCACCACTGCTTTAGGCTAAATTCCATTGCTAGAGCTGCGCTAAAAATTCTTGCAGTATTTGTCAGTGACTGGATTTTGATTTTTGATTTTCCATAAAGCTTTAGATCATATAAAGCAAACGTGAGTTATTTTCACGTAGCATTTTTTGCTGTTTGGTAGTCAAGGTTCATTTTCTTGAGAATCACTGAAAGTGGATCATAGCAATGGCAAATAATACGAGGGATAAGGAGCTGTCCTAGAACAGAGATGGCTAACCTTTTTGTCGTCACGTGTCAAAAGCACCCATAATGCAATGCATGCGCAATACCCACTTCTGTGCCCCACCCTCTTGTGCATGTGCATGCCATACCCCCAGCGTTCCTCCAGCACCCCACACATGCACGCAACCCCCTCTGTGCCCCATCTTGGGCCTAGTAGGCCTCCCTGCAGCCTCCTGGGAGCGAAAATGTGCCGCAGGGGGCACATCCCCACGTGCCCCATTTTGGGCCTAGTAGGCCTCCCTGCAGCTTTCTGGGACCAAAAACAAGCTGCAGGGAGGATACCGCACCCCCCAGTGCGCTCCCTCATCCCCTGTGCATGCGTGTGCAACCCCCCACTGCCATGCATGTGTGTGCAACGCCCCATGCATGTGTGTGTGACCCCCCCGCATGCGTGCACAACCCAAAAATCAACTGGCCAGTGGTAAGCGCATGCGTGGTGGAGCTGAGCTCAGGTGACAGCTCGCATGCCCGCAGAGAGGGCTCTCTTTTCCAGTGCTCTTGTAACTTCTAACCATTGCTAAACAAATTATTGTAAGTTGAGGACTACCTGTAGTCTCCCTGATTAAACTATATCCTGGTTTACTGAAGCAGACTTGAGTGAGTTATCATTCAAAAATTAGTGTAGTGGTTAAGCAGGATTCCCCAACCCCTGGTCCATGGACTGGCACTGAGCCGCAGCATAGCCAGAAACAGTCCTAGAAGATGTCTTTCCTAATGTTAACAAGCTCATATTCTTCATTTCTAACCATTATTTCTGTCTTCCCCTGACATTGGTTACTAAAACCAATTATTTCCAAACATTACTACTATGTGGTAATAATGAATCAAACCCTTCTTTTAATAATTGATATCCAGACCATACATAAATTGGTTTTTCACTGTTCGCAATACTCCAAAACTATTTTATCAATCAGAAATTTTTCTTTTGTTGTTCTGCTTTTCCTTTTATTGTACTGGGACGATGTTATTTTCTTCTAAATAATCCTGGGTATTTGTCCACTGTTACATTTCCAAAATTGGATTCTTTCCTTTCTGTTTGGTTTTCACCTCTGGTCTGATTGAAAGAGTGGAGTTTGGTAAACTTGGGTGATTGTACCTCATACCGTTCAATTTTATTTGTTGCTTTTTGATTTCCAAAGCTTCTTGTTTCTGGTGCTAAGTCAATTTTTTTTTTAAAAAAAGTATGCTTGTCTTGAACTTTACGTTCTTCAGTTTTTGCTCTTTCATTTTCTTTAAATTACTCACTTCTGATTTTAATTTCTTTGTCTTGGCTTCAAGCGTGATGTCCCATTTTTGAGATTGAATATGATTTGCGATTCATTTTTCTAATTTGGATGTCCAATTCTTCTGTAACCCCCAGTGCTGTACTGTAAGCAGGCTGATTAGTCCATTTGATAGATGTTATTTTAATCTTTGCAAGCACATTATTCACATCCTTCATTATAAATGCCGAGTCTTTTTGGGGCACTACTTTCAATGTTGGCAGTCTTTGTCTTTCTAACTGGTAATTCTGCATATGCCATAATTTTACTTTTAATTCCTCTTGACAGGGGATCAGTTTATAGGTTGTTTCAGTGCTAGCCTATACTGGTTCTGTGGTTATTACTTCCTCTAAGTCAGCGGTCCCCAACCTTTGTGACTTGGCTACCCGGTTTGAGGGAGCAGAGAGGAACTGGGCCATGTGGGCTGGCACATGTGCACACAGGAAGTCCTTGCATAAGTGGCAGGCTGGTGAGCACTTAGTGCATATGTGCTGGCCTGCCACTCATGCAAGTTGAGCTGAGCATACATGTGCTGGTTCCCCCAGTCCAGTAGTGGCCTGCGGCCCAGGGGTTGGGCCCAGGCGTTGGGGATCCCTGGATCCAATCTGGGTTGGTCATTGGGACCAAAGGTTTAGTCTTCAGAGTTTTGGGGCACATGCTGGAGCCCATCATCAGGGAACTTCTTTCTAGCAGAGTGTGTGCTTTGTGCTATTCTGTGTGTGGTATTTATATGGTGCCTGTTTTGTGTGGCTTTTTAGTTGTTGATTGAGGTGTTGATGGCTGGCTATTAAGTTGTTGGGTGTCCTTTCCTTGTGCTGCCAAGCCCTAAGTACTTGATAAGTTGGTGGTAAATCAGCACTCCTTTTGACTGATGAGGGGCCCATTTCCCAGGCTTCAATCATTTCCCTGGCTGTTTTTGTACCTGCTTGTTCAACAATCTTAGTAGCTGCAAAATTGAATGTATGTCCTTGTTCATTGCAATGTGAGGCTACCAATGAGTTCTGACTGCTTCCTTGTGTTCATGCAGTCTGGTGGTTAGCTTCTTCCCCATCTGTCCTACATGCTATCATTTCTATAGTTCATATCAACTTCTTCCTTTATATTTCTGATTTTTTTAATCTGAGTTTCTTCTACTATTCTACTATTATATTGAGATCTTCCATTTTCACATTTTTCTAAATAATTAGCAGTTTTGCATCCCTGTATATTTTATTTCTGGTAATGAATCTTCTTTGTCTTGTAATTGTTGTTTAATGATATTTGAGTCTTGCTGAAATACCAGCATAAAAAAAACTTAAGAGTTGTGGCCCGCCAGTGGTCTGCGGAGCTGGCAGCAGATTTGGACAATGAGGAGGTTGGGGAGGAACATGGTCCAGTCCTGGAGTCTGGGGAAGGCTCTGAAGAGGGCTCTGTGTTGGAGGCAGAGAGGGGGCCAGAGCTGTATGCCAGTTATCAGCTGCCTTCAGAGTCAGACATCAGTGAGGCAGACGAACAGCTGGAGCCTGTTCCCAGCGTGCACAGAATTGCCAGATGAAGGGAACAACAAAAGAACAGGAGTCGACTTGGGAGTAAGATAGACAATGAATGGTCCTCCCAGAGGAAATAAAAGAGGAGCGAAAGGAGAGTGGAGTTTGCAGGAGACAATTAGTTTGCTTAATTGGTTTGTTACTCTCCAAGATTCCTTGCCAGGTTTTGCAGATATCGGCCTGTCAGCTCTCCAAGCCAGATAAGGTCTGTGACTGTAAATCCTTGAAAGACTTTGCTGGATGTGAATGAGTAGAATTCACAGTAAATTAATAAAATGGTTTTTTGTCGGGACAAGGAGTTTGCTTCATACTCTTGGGAAACCTAGGTCAGAACACTAAGGAATGTGTGAGTGCAGAGTTCAAACTCTGATTTTCTTTCTGATATTCATTATTACAGAGTCATTTCCCTGTAAGTATTTATTTATTAATAATTGCATTAATTATTTATCTTTATTCCTTTTTTCTTTGTCTCCATCTAGTTTTATCATCTCTGCCATCTTTGTTCCTATTTTGTTTCATGTAGTTTTCTTCCAGTAATGCTTTTGAACAATGTATAAAAGCTGCAGAGATCCTGGGAGTTGGGTGGCATACGAATAAATTATGATTATTAATAATCATGTCTCATCTTTTCTCTAGAAACTATAAGCAGTGTTTATGATGATCGCTCCTAATTTTATCCTTGCCATCATTCTGTGAAAAAAGCTGGACTGAGCAAGTGTTCGGCCCAGAGGTTTCTCGTGAGCAATTGGCATAATCACACAATCTTTGATCCAGATTCAATTCTTTAACCCAGCGTCCCCCAACCTGTTGGGCATCAGGGACCAGTTCTGTGGAGAGAGGGGTTTTTTTGTGGACTGGAGTGGGCATAGTTTCACGTGCTGCTTGTATCCCGCAGATGAGGCTTCACTTGTTTGTGCGGCCCGGTTTCTGGCTATGCTGCGGCTCAGTGCCAGTCCATGGACCAGGGGTTGAGGAATCCTGCTTAACCACTACACTATTTTTTGAATGATAACTCACTCAAGTCTGCTTCAGTAAACCAGTATATAGTTTAATCAGGGAGACTACAGGTAGTCCTCAACTTACAATAATTTGTTTAGCAATGGTTAGAAGTTACAAGAGCACTGGAAAAAAGTGACATGACTGGTCACACAACCATTACAACATTGCTATGGTCACATGATTAAAATTTGGGCACTTGACAACTGACATGTATTTATGTCAGTCGCAGGCGGGGGGCCGTGTGGCACGTCTGGTGGGGCAGATCGTGTGCCTCCCCCATCCCACCCGCGTCTCTGCCAGTGCTGCTGCTATGAGGTGAGGCAAGGCGTGGTGCCAGGATGCAGCTCCTGCATTCTCAGTCCCAGCCTGGTCCTCCAGCGCCATGCACACTCAAGGAAAGACAGATGGTGGGATGGATTGCATGCCTCCCCACCACCACTGCGCAGGCTGAAGCTGCTTCCAGACACCGTCTGGCCTCACGCACGCTCTCGCCACCTCCTATGCTGGCCACGCTCACTTCCCCATCTCAGCTGATGATGCTTTGAACTAGGGCTTATTTTGGGGGGTAAGGCTTATATTGCGAGCAGTATGAAAAATCACGGTAGGTCTTATTTGGGGGGTAGGTCGTATTTTTGGGGGAACACAGTTGTTGCAACATCTGGGGTCAAGTGATTGCCATTTGCAATCTTCCCAGCTGGCTTCTGAAAAGCAAAATCAATGAGGGAAGCCAGATTCACTTGACAGTGTGATTCACTTAACAACTGCAGTGACTTGCTTAACAACTATCGCAAAAAAAGGTTGTAAAATTGGGCATGACTCACTTAATAACCACCTTGTTTAGCAACGGAAATTCTGGTCCCAATTGTGGCTGAAAGTCGAATCCTACCTATAAGGCAGTTAGTGTTCAAATAGAAATTCTAGTAACGGTACACATGATTTAATCTAGTAATAGTACAGCTTATTCAACATTAGCTGTGCCAGTTGAGTTACATACATTTAAATGTGTTTCTGCCAATCAGAGGCGTTTCTCCCGACGCCCTCTGCTGGCCGGGCCCGACAGTACACAACAGTTTCCATGATACAAACGTATTTTCCTCACCTGGCCAATTGAACCTCAGCAAATTGGGGAAGGTTGGCATGAAAAAAAAATAACTATCAACAAAGCCAAATGTTTTTCTCTTACAGTTCTGGTTGTTGATCGAGGCACTTGGAAGACGTGGGCTATAATTATTACCATGCTGGGAGTCGTGCTGTTTGATTTTGCTGCTGATTTTATTGATGGTCCCATCAAGGCGTATTTATTTGATGTCTGCACTCACCAGGACAAGCAAAAGGGGCTCCATTATCATGCCCTCCTGACAGGTAAATCCAAGAGAAAAGTTCTACTTTTCTACTCCTCTGGAAATGCGGAAGTCGGTCAGTGGGTTTTCCTTCCCATCCTTGAGGTCTGGGTTGCGTTGGTCGGCTGATTCAAAGCATCATTGCAATCCTTATTTAGAAAAGTAATCTTGTGATTACTGGGGCTGGTTGAAGGGAAGAAAACCTCTTCCAAAATGAACACTAAACATCGATCTCACATCCCTGGATTAATCTAGGGGTAGTGGATTTGGGGGGTCTTTTAAAAATTATCAGGAGGGTCTTTTCTCTCTTGGCTTACTATAAGAGTTAGAAAAGATTCAACACTGAAGGTTTTTAATTTGCTTTTAAATTCAAAGATATAGTCCGAGGGCAGGGGTGTCAAAATCGATTTCATTGAGGACCCCGTCAGGGTTGTGTTTGACCTTGGGGAGCTGGAGTGGGCGTGGCCAGCTCAACATCACTCGTGTCAGGGGCAACTGTGGCGGCCTGAGCACTCTGCCATTGAAAATGGGCTCCTGAGCTCAGTTCGGGTGTGACGGCCTCCTGCAACCCTCTTCCAGTGAAAATGGAGCTTGGGAGGGTCACGTGTGGCCCTCACGAGATCTGTTTTTGGCTGTAACAGCCTCCTGCAACCTTCTGCCAGTGAAAACGGAGCTCGGGAGGGCCCCCTCCTGAGCTCTGTTTTTGCTGTCAGAGGCACCGTGGACCGATCCTTCACTGTTTCCAGGTCGGCTCCGTGGACCAGATCTAAGCATCTGTGGGCTGGATTCGACCTGCGGGCTTTGAGTTTGAGACCCCTGTCCTAGGGCAATCAACTTCACAGAATCCAATTGGAGTCAAGAAGAAGAGGATTATGCATGTACTTAGTCTCACTAAAAGTGAAGACTCCTATAAATCAGGCTGGGGACCCAATAGTTTTTTCTTGAAAAAAAAAACAAATCTACAATCTATAATCTACAAATCTACAAAAGCTACAACTTTTTCTATACATTTCCCTTTCATTTTCTTACGAGATGGAAAAGAGCATGTCTCTATAGGATCTGAAAAGGTTCCAAATTCATCACCCTTGAATTAAAGAACAAATTAGGCCGTACTGTCGCCCCAGCGTCAAGCCAACAATCAAAAATTATTTCCGTATCACATTATGTGAATTTGACCTTTTGACCTTACAAAATGTGTGTGTGTGTGCATTGCTCGCTCCCACAAAAACACAATGATAGCAAATATTATATTTACGACTTTGGATGAAAGAAGCTTGAGTCATATGATGCTAATGATGGTGTTTTCATTCCCTGAATGGCACTTGAATAACTGTAAGCCTAGTGTAGTACTTGTTCCCTAAAGCTTCCTGACTAGGGAGATATAAGAATATATTTCCATTCTTATTTTAGGCAAAGCTATGGAAATGCACTTTTCAGTCCCAGATAAAATGTTATCATACCTACCTTACCACCATTCCAGGTTCCAAACTAACCCATTGCAGCTCAGCTTAGTTTTGATTGATGTTTCATTTGCAGCAGAAGCTGGATTTTGCTCATCAATGTGTTGCAGAGTTTGGTTTCTTGAAACTACCAGCTGCTCTTATCCCTGATGATGCTACTTTTACTTCCTTGGTACAACAGATGACATTAGTCCTAGGTCAAGACCCAACAGTTAAGATTCCTGCCCATTGGCAATTACCAATCATGGCAGGGAGTCAAACCAGGTTGGGGGCTAAGCTTTTGAAATGTAGTGTTTAGAATGCTGGACTAGGACTGCAGAGATACAGGTTCAAAAATCCACCCTTAGCCATAGTTGCTGTCTATTAGTCTGACTTTATATATCATAAAAGCATGAGAGTCCGTACAGTGATTAAGAATGGAGCATCCTAGTCCTGCCTTAGGGACAAAGCCAGTTCCTTGAATCAGTTCCTTCCTCAACCAGATTGTTATCCCCAATTCAAGTCTTAGCCTGGTGCTGAAGCCAATGATGGACGCCAGCAGGGGTGGGTTCCTGCCAGTTCTAACCTCTTCTATAGAAGAGGTTCTACAAATCTATAGTGCTGTTTAGAACCGGTTCCAGCTCCCTCCCTCCACCCATCCACACATCATCAAGATGAAGAGCGAGAGGAGGAATTCTGGGAGTTGAAGTCTACAAGTCTTAAAGCTGTCAAGTTTGAACACCCCTGGGGTTTTTTTTCCTAAAGGGTTAGGAGTGCAAGGGTCTTGTAATTTGACAGCTTTAAGACTTGTGTGCTTCAAATGCCAGAGTTTCTGAGCCAACATTTTTTGGTTGCTAAGCAAGAGCGTTGTTAAGTGAGTTTCACCACATTTTACAAGTTGGCCACGCCCTCACAGTCACATGGCCAGCAAGCCACTCCCACCCGGTCACATGGCTGGCAAGCCACTCTCACAAAGCAGGCCACACCTACAGAAGAGGTTCTAAAGAATTTTGAAACCCACCACTGGACGCCAGACACGAGGTGCAGGTTTTCTGATTGCTTTCTATTGGAGTACTCTAACGAAAAGGGTTCCTGGTCAAAATGCCAAGAAAATCAAGAACAAAGGATTAAGTAAGCTTTATATATTTTCAGCAAAGGAGAAGGTGGGACAAGGTGAGATAACAAGAAATATCATCTAATAAACATTTTTGTAATAATTCTACAATTTGTTTTATTGGTCTCTAGCTGTCCCTATTCCTAAGCCTTGGCTAATGAATGCCCCAGGAGTTATCTAATACACATTTCATTTGCTGCAGGCCATCCCTAACCTTTTAGCTGAGGTCTGCAAGTTGTCTAACTACCTATAATTGCTACAAGCTTTACACATGCATATTTCCTATTGATAAGCATTCTTTGTTCTTGCTAGACAGACCCCAATTACAGTCTTCCTGATTTAATAATAATAATAATAATAATAATAATAATAATAATAATAATAATAATAATAATAATAATAATTTGAATTTATTAGCCGCTCCCTTTCCAGGCAGGACTCGGGGCAGCGTACAATGGAGCATATAGAACATAAAACATGTGTACAAACACATAAACATACATATATACAAAGACACACATGCACGGAGGAGGTAGCAAATTACAACATTTAGACAGTTAAAAATCACCATTAAAATACCCCCAATTGTAAGAAACCCAATGTACAATTAAAATTTAAAATTTAAAAAGACAGTCAGGAGGAGTAAGAAAAATTACGGTTGAGCCAGGCCAGATAATTGAAAGAGGTGGGTCTTCAGCTGTACACGGAAGGAGCGGAGATCGGAAGTAATCCTGATGTCACGGGGGAGGTCATTCCACAGGGCTGGGCCCATCACAGAGAAGGCTCTGCTCCTGGGTGTCGCCCCCCGACACTGTTTGGCGGACGGCACCCGGAGAAGTCCCTCTCTGTGTGAGCGAATTGGTCGTAGGGATGTGTGGGGCAGGATGCGATCCTGCATGTAACTAGGCCCTGTGCCATGAAGCGCTTTAAAGATCATAATCAAAACCTTGAAACGCACTCGGTAGACCACAGGAAGCCAGTGCAGCTCGCGCAGGAGAGGTGTTACAGGGGAGTATCTAGTCCTCCCCATAATCACCCGCGCGGCTGCGTTCTGGACCAACTGTAGTCTCCGAGTGCATCTCAAGGGAAGCCCCATGTAGAGAGCATTGCAGTAGTCCAGGCGAGACGTCACTAGCGCATGGGTGACTGTGCGTAGGGCATCCCGGTCCAATAAGGGGCACAATTGGCGCATCAGGCGGACCTGATGGAACGCCCCCCTTGCCACGGCTGTTACATGGTCATCCATGGACAGCCGGGCATCTAGGAGGACGCCCAAATTGTGTACCTGTTCCATGGGGGCTAGTTGCACGCCCCCGATGGCCAGAGATGGAAGCACCTGGTTGAACCGGGAGGCCGGAAGCCACAGCCACTCCGTCTTGGAAGGGTTGAGTTTTAGTCGGTTGCCATCCATCCAGACCCGTACGGCCTCCAAACACCGGGACATCATTTCGACGGCCTCATTGGGGTGGTTCGGGGTGGAAATGTATAGCTGAGTATCATCAGCATACAGATGATATCCCACCCCAAAACCACGGATGATCTCGCCCAACGGTTTCATGTATGTGTTGAACAGGAGAGGCGAGAGCACCGATCCCTGTGGCACTCCACATGTGAGTGGCCTCCGGGTCGATCTCTGCTCCCCTGCCAACACACGTTGCGTCCGGTCAGAGAGGTAGGAGCCAAACCACCGTAAAACGGTGCCCCTGACTCCCAGCCCCTCTAGCCGGTGCAACAGGATACCATGGTCGATGGTATCGAACGCCGCCGAGAGATCTAATAGGACCAGGATAGAGGAACAACCCCTATCTCTGGCCCTCCAGAGATCATCAACCAATGCGACCAAGGCCGTCTCCGTGCTGTGCCCGGGTCGGAAGCCGGACTGGCGCGGGTCTAGATAATCATTTTCCTCCAGGTGACGTGGGAACTGCTGTGCCACCACACTCTCTACAACCTTCGCTAGAAAAGGAAGGTTGGAGACTGGACGGTAATTGACTAGGTCCGTTGGGTCCAGGGAAGGCTTCTTGAGCAGGGGCCTCACCACCGCCTCTTTCAAGGCGGCCGGTAGAGACCCCTCACCCAACGAGGCGTTCACTAGGCCCAGGAGCCAGTAGCGCGTAACCTCCCAGGATGCCAGTACAAGCCAGGAGGGACACGGGTCCAATAAACATGTGGTGGGTCGCAGACGTCCCCGCAACCTGTCCAAATCCTCGATGGCAACCGAGTCAAACTCCTCCCAAAGCGGTCCCTCAAGACTCGCCACGGGCGTCTCTGCTGAACCACTGAAAGGGGCCCATCCCATCCGGATTTGAGCGACTTTGTCCTGTAGATATTTCCCAAACTCCTCTGCTCTGCCCTGTAAAGGGGCTTCCCGCGGTCTCTCAAACAAGAGGGAGCGAGTCACCCGAAACAGGGCGGCAGGGCGGTTATCTGCGGACGCAATAAGAGCAGCGCAATGTTGACGTTTGGCCGCTCTTAATGCCACGAGGTACGTCCTCAAATAGGCTCGTGCCTGTGCTCGGTCAAATTCGGAACGGGAGGATCTCCAACGACTCTCTAGGCGTCTCTTGTGGCGTTTCATCACCCTTAGCTCCTCGGTAAACCAAGGGGCCAGGGTGGTTCGTCGCCGCAGGAGAGGCCGCAAAGGCGCCACCCGGTCTAGGGCCCCGGTAGTCGCACTATTCCATGCGTCTACCAGGTCCTCCACTCGGGGGCGGGTCAGGTCCACAGGAGGTGGCCCAAGCTCCGTCTGGAACCTATCTGGTTCCATCAGGCGCTTGGGGCGGAACCATCTAATACCTTCCAGTTCCGCCTCCTCCTTTACTTTCAAGTATGTGCCATGACCTTGCTTTAGCAACCAGCCCATCACTAGGAAAGAGGCCATGGCAAACCACTTCTGGAAAGATCTTGCCAAGAAAACTGGGGGGACTTGTCCAGGCAGTCACTGGAAGTCAGTACCAACTCAAAGGCAGAGATACATAAACATACCTTAAACCAGGTTGCGCTCAAACTTTTTGGTTCCGTGGACTGCCAGTGGTGGCTTCAGCAGTTTCAGCGGTGAGGGAGGGAATGGTTTCATGTGTGCAACCTAAATCCTGCGCATGTGCAAATGAAGCCTCACATGCTCGCTTGCTACTTTGACAGCCCGTTCCCAATTGTTTATGGCCAAAGTTCCTGGGGGTTGCATAGAAAAACCTCCAAATGGCCTGAATAACCCTCAGAAAGACTGCTAATGACCGGATGACTGCAAGGAATATAAATCCTTCCATCCCCAACCATTCACTCAAGTTCACTGAAGAATCTTCTTGGATGAGAAGTGAAACAACTGCATCCAGTTTTGGTCACCATGATGTAAAAAAGGTGTTGAGACTCTAGAAAGAGTACAGAGAAGAGCAACAAAGAGGATTAGGGGACTGGAGGCTAGACATTAGAACAATTAATCAGTGGAACAATTTGCCTCCATAAGTTGTAAATGCTCCAACACTGGAAGTTTTAAAGAACAGATTGGATAACCATTTTTCTGAAGTGGAGTAGGGTTTCCTGCCTAAATAGGAGGTTGGACTAGAAGATCTCCAAGGTCCCTTCCAATTCTGTTATTCTATCATTCTAACTTCAAAGAAAACACAAAGTCCAGTTGCCTTTTGAAAAAGCATATTTGGGATATCGACCATGTTATTCTTCTGAATCAACTCCAGGGATTGAGATTGGGTGGCGCTGTTTTGTGCTGGTTTGCCTCCTTTCTCCAGGGTTGATGCCAGTTAGTGGTGATTGTAGGAGGGAGAGAGATCCCAGCCTCAGTCCCTACTATGCAGGGTATCACCAGTTTGGGTGCTTTCTCTGCTCCTATTCAACATCTACATGCATCTGTTGGGTAGGTTCATCTGTTGCCATGGAGTGAGGTATCATTTGTAGACTGATGATACCTAATTAGACATGTCTACCCCTGGTGAGTAAGGGATCAGTGGCTAAGATGTTGAACTTGTCGATCCGAAAGGTCGGCAGTTCAGCAGTTCAAATCCCTAGCACTGCATAACAGAGTGAGTTCCCGTTATTTGTCCCAGCTTCTGAACCTAGCAGTTCAAAACATGTAAAAATGCAAGTAGAAAAATAGGGACCACCTTTGGTGGGAAGGTAACAGTGCTCCGTACGCCTTTGGTGTTTAGTCATACTGGCCACATAACTACAGGAGACATTTTCAGACAGTGCTGGCTCTTTGGCTTTGAAACAGAGATGAGCACTGCCCCCTAGAGTCAGGAACAACTAGCACATATGTGCGAGGGGAACCTTTACCTTACCCCTGGTGAATTAAGCAATTTATGGATGTCTTTTCCCGGTGCTTGGAGGCTGTGAGGATCTGGATTGGAACAACAGGCTTCAAATGATGCCTGGGCCAACTGAGGGGCTGTGGGTTTGAGATCCTATCAGTTCTGAGATTATGCCATCTTTTGTGCTGGATGGGATTGCATTGCCACAAAGAGAACTGCTGCACATCTTGGAAATTGTTCTAAATGACAAGACATTTTAGCTTATCTGCCCTCAAGAACTAAAGAAAAGTTACACAATTTAGTTTTGCTAGATGTGTGTCTTAGTGTATTATTATAGCATATCATTTGTCATAGAGAAAATCTACCGTATTTATACAATTGCTAACTCTAATAAGGTTTGAATGCTGTGATGAAATAGGAAGCTGCACTACACTCCATGCCAAGTTTGCAAAACAGACGTGACTCTGGCAATAATCTGACAATTTAGCATGTTATTTTTACTGCCTATGTGAAAGTGAGCAGCATTTTTCTTTCTTTTTTCTTTTAGGTCTTGGAGGGGCTCTGGGATACCTGACAGGGGCCATTGATTGGGGAGCAACTATTTTGGGAAAATATTTAGGGTCAGAATTCCATGTGATGTTCTTTTTTTGTGCCCTCGTGTTCCTGCTCTGTCTTATGGTGCATTTGTGCAGCATTCCTGAAGCACCTCCTGCCCACACCAGTGACGAGACTGAAGTCCTGGTGAAAAACTCTCAGCCTGATCAATATGGGGCCATAGAAAGTGTCAAGAATAATAGTGAATACAGTGAAATGCAGATTTCACCCAAAGAGGAGAAACTCACCACAAAAGCAGATATTCAGGTAACGGTGCTTTTTAAGTTTACAATTTATTTTAATTAGTGAAATGCTGTCTCCCATCTTGTGAAAAGTTCATTGATTCCCCCCCACAAAAAAAAGACCCTAACCCTGAATCTTTGGAAATGCGTTGAGTAGGGTAGGGTAGGGTAGGGTAGAATAGAATAGAATAGAATGGAATGGAATGGAATGGAATGGAATGGAATAGAATAGAATAGAATAGAATAGAATAGAATAGAATAGAATAGAATAGAATAGAATAGAATTCTTTATTGGCCAAGGAAATTGTCTTTGGTGCATATGCTTTCAGTGTACATAAAAAAACAAGATACATTAGTCAAGAATCATAAGGTACAACACTTAATGATAGTCATAGGGTACAAGCAAGCAATCAAGAAACAATTAATATCAATATAAATCATAAGGATACAAGCAACAAAGTTACAGTCATGCAATCATAGGTGGGAGGAGATGGGTGATAGGAACAATAAGAAGACTATTAGTAATGGTAATGCAGCCTTAGTAAATAGTTTGAGAGTGTTGAGGGAATTATTTGTTTAGCAGAGTGATGGCGTTCGGGAAAAAACCTGTTCTTGTGTCTAGTTGTCTTGGTGTGCAGTGCTCACCATACAAATAAAACCAATAAATAAAATGATCAATTATCACGAATTATTCTTTTTTTGTAGACAATTCAGAAAATGTCATCATGACAGTTAGTCCTCAACTTACAACCTTTAATTTAGTGACCATTCAAAGTTACAATGGCACTGAAAAAAGTGATGTATGACCATTCTTACAACCATTGCAGCATCCCCAGGGTCAAGCGATGAAAATTTAGGCGCTTGGCAACTGACTCATATTTATGACAGTTGTTGTGTACCGAGGTCACGTGATCGCCCTTTCTGGCGAGCCAAATGAATGGGAATGCCAGATTCACTTAACAACCATGTTACTAATTTAATAACTGTGGCAAGAAAGGTTGTAAAAGGGGGCAAAATTCACTTAACAATTGTCTCGCTTAGCAACAAAGATTTTTGGTACAATTGTGGTAATAAATCGAGAACATATACTCCTAGAAAAAAAAATCAAGATGGTGACTGGGCTGACAGGATTGAAGGCCCAGCTTTTATGAACACTGCATCTACAACCCACACATAAAAAGGGGACAAACCTTCAGCTGAACAAGCACAACCATTGTGTTGACTTTTAAAAAAAAACATTTTGGAGATGCCCCTGGAGGGGGGATTGACCTTGACTGGTGCAGTGGGCCTCAACACGGGTAAAGTGAAGTATAATAAAGAAAAAAGGCCATTCTGGATTTTATTTCAGATCTTAGCTCCCTGAAAATCTGTGAAGGATGGGCTCAAAAGTCATCTGCTAAAAATATTTTATTGGTTTTTGCTGTATAGCAGGCGTGAGACGTTGGCATCAATAACATCAGCTGTGTGTCAGCTTGTTTATTCCCGTTTTTAAATCTTTTATGACAATATCTGCTAATCCTACATTAATGAAACTATGAAGATAGAGGCTCTGCTCAATAACATCTTCCGCTTTTAATTTTTGAAGATAAATCTTTGGCATTGATTCCAGAAAAGCAATATTTATGCCTGGCTACATTCACTCGCTTGATTACTTTTGATTTGACTTTACGCCTTGCAGTTGTGGAAAGAATGAGTTTTGCAAAGTTGTGCTAGGTCATTCAGTTCAGCATTCATATGAAAACAGTGAAAAAAATTCAAATTATATATGCCATATTTTTACTGTATTTTAAATATTGGATGTGTATAAAAAAATGCAAACCAACGTGACGACAACGTGACGATGTGAGTTTGACACCCCTGGGTTACATTAACATTACATTAAGTATCTGGTATTCAAACCATGTTTAAATTCTCAAAGCATTTTGAAAAACAAACAAAAAACAAACAAACAAAATGTACTTCAGGAAATAGAGGAGCCCAAAGTAGGTCTATGGTACATTTTGATTTTACATTACAGTAAGTTTTAATCCTAGAAAGCAATGGGTTACATCCCTGGATGTCAAACTTGGAGCCCAAGGCCCGGATGCATCACTCACTGGCCGTGCCCACCCCCGTTTTAGCGAAGGGGGAAAAAGTCGTGATAGGTCATGTGACGACAACGTGACGATGTGAGTTTGACACCCCTGGGTTACATTGTGCAGTAGATGAAGTCTAGGAAAATGAAATGTTAATATGCATTTTATGTCAGGTTCCAAACAACACCCCCAACAAAAGAAGACTCTGAGGCTTGGGTTTCCTCAAAGTTCCATTTCATGAGAGATGTCATATTGGCGCATCTAGGAAAACCCAAATCTAAAAGTTTCCATGTTTCCCCCACCCAAATGAAAGTTCAGGTCCCTGCCCAGCACCCACATGTCCATCACATGGTCCAATCAGGCACCATCCAAAACAGGAGATGCCTCCCAGTCACACCAACGCAGCTGCAGGGCAAGGTGTCCTTGACTCTCCGAGAAAGGAATGTTATTTAGACTATATATCTCCCATACTCCATATAATCCCCCCTCCCATTTTCCCACAGCAGAAAATGTCGCAGGCCTGAAGGCTTCCAATGTAAAAGATGGCTTCCAGGACTGACATTTTCTTTCTGAAAGACAAATGAAGATGTTTTGGGGGTCACCTTTCATCCAAATCTGCATATCCTATCACCTGCATATTTGGCCTAAGTGTTTTCAACTCTTCCTGTGAGAGGTTTCTCTGCATAAATATTTAGGCTAGTAGGCTAGTAGGCTTTACCGTATGTTGTACTAATCAAAGCTAAGCTTTCAAACCAAGGAAGAAGAGTGCATAAACAACGTTCTTCAACCAATAGCAACCTTTGCAGTGGGGAACCAGCATTACAAAACTGAACAGACCAGGGTTGACTTCTGTATTAACTTTGCCAATATGCTTGAAAGAGAAATTTGGTAATTCTGTGACCATTGTCCTTGTTGTATTACACTCTTGCCTGTATATTTATGATCTTCAAGATCCTTGATAGATGAATGACAAAATGGTTTGGAGACAGAAAAATACAAAAAAAAAGGATTACTACAGAAGGAATACTAAATGGCACTTGCTGTATATTGTACAGCTTGCACACCCTGACACATAGCATGTATAATCTAGGATCAATTCTTCCCAACCTAGTATCTGTGGGTTGGGAATTTGCCGTTGTTCTTTCAATATAATACATCCAGAAATTGCAGGTTGAAGACCAGTCTAGGGAAAATAAGGCATGCCTTACAAAGGTCAAGCAAGCAAGTCAAAGAGTTTGTAGAAATCTCACGGTGTGGATTTTGACCCACAACTCACTTCACATCTCAGCAATGTCTCAGCAATGAAGCAGGCTGCAGAAGTCTTGGGCATCTTAAAGTTGCCAAGATTGAGAAAATCTGATCTATATGATCTCCCTTGTTGGACTGGGATAGTTAAGAGAACAAGGAGAAAATATATTGCAAATATATATTTCTCAATCCACCTATCAGTACATAAACGGAAAGATGTAACTACTAACTGGTCTTTTCAGATCATGTATGGGAAGACATATATAACATTATGAGCCATGCTGGTGCAGTGGTTAGAGTGCAGTACTGCAGGCTACTTCTGCTGACTGCTGGCTGCCTGCAATTTGGCAGTTCGAATCTCACCAGGCTCAAGGTTGACTCAGCCTTCCATCCTTCTGAGGTTGGTCAAATGAGGACCCAGATTGTTGGGGGCAATAGCCTGACTCTGTAAACAGCTAGAGTAAAGTGAATTGATGCCATCTCATTTGGAAAATATTCAGGTTAGGGATAGTTTGAAGAGCTACCAAAACATAGTGTTATTTTATAGGTATTAACAATCTGTAGAATTTGTCACATGGTGGAAATATCCTCCTTTTTAAAATCAAGTTCCCCAGATTCTACAAAACAAAGTAGACAATGGAAACCATTCCTAAAATCTGTCTTCCTTTTAAAAATGGCATTTCTTAATTGTTAGGACTATCCTTGGGTTGGGGAACAAGTCATGGCAGAAGGATGCTGCTAGGATGCCATCTTTTTTAATGATGTCATAACAGGACCACCGTTAGGAGGTCCTTCTGGATTGAAGAGCTTCAGGACCACAGCTGATCTATAAGGCTACTTTGTGCAAAGTGTTTTCTGCATTGCAGCAATATTATCACTAGAAGATGTTAGTTGCATTGATAGTTTCAGATTGCACAATGCATACAGTTTCTCTGAAAAGAGAGGCAGCCCTTGTTTCAAAAGAAGGAAAATCTGACACAAGTGAGCAGATGCAGTTGGGTGTTCAGAATGTAAAATTGATTTTAAAATTTAATTAGGCACCCCCTGTGTCAATGTGCCTTTAGGCAATGCTCAGCTTGCACACCTACATGCCCTGACCCTGAAGGCCTTCCATAGTTGATCACCAAAAAGCCTACCAAGGTGTGCAGGTAGCCGATGGACATTAACTGTTAATTTGTCATGGGTTAAGGATCGTTCATTAATTTCCAGTTCAAACCAAGACACAAAAATTGCTTCTTGCTTCTGAAATTGGCTGGATATTCTTCCCTGAGGCAGTTCTGCACCACATCTCATCAACTGCATTTGAAAAAGCAAATAGTGTTCTACTGTTTAGAACATTTATATCCTAATTTTCCTTCAATAGAAACTCAAGAAATCATATATTCCCTGGAACCGAACAGAACAGACTAGAACAGAACAGAATTCTTTATTGGCCATGTGTGATTGGACACACAAGGAATTTGTCTTTGGTGCATATGCTCTTAGTGTACATAAAAAAACAAGATACATTCATCAAGAATCATAAAGTACAGCACTTAGTGATAGTCATAGGGTACAAATAAGCAATCGGGAAACAATCAATATAAATATAAATTGTAAGGATACAAGCAAAAAAGTTACAGTCCTGCAGTCGTAAGTGGGAGGAGATGGGTGATAGGAACGATGAGAAAACTAATAGTAATAGTAATGCAGCCTTAGTGAATGGTTTGACAGTGGCGAGGGACTTATTTGTTTAGCAGAGTGATGGCATTCGGGAAAAAACTGTTCTTGTGTCTAGCTGTCTTGGTGTGCAGTGCCCTATAGCATCATTTTGAGGGTAGGAGTTGAAACAATTTATGTCCAGCATGCGAGGGGTCTGTAAATATTTTCACGGCCCTCTTTTTGACTCATGCAGTGTACAGGTGCTCAATGGAAGGCAGGTTGGTAGTCATTGTTTTTTCTGCAGTTCAAATTCTCCTCTGAAGTCTGTGTCTGTCTTGTTGGGTTGCAGAACCAAACCAGACAGTTATAGAGGTGCAGATGACAGAGTAGGGAACCAACCCCCTGTATAGCCTTAGTGCTTTGTTTTGTTTGTTTGGGTATGTTTGAATCAGTCTTGACTCCTCTCACCTACCTGAACATGTTTTCTTGGCAAGTTTTCTCAGCAAGATTTTGGAAGTGGTTTGCCATTGCCTCTTTCCTAAGGCTGAGAGAAAATGATTAGCTCAGGGTCACCCAGTTGGATTTGTGACTAAGTGGGACTAGAACTCATGATTTCCCCATTTCTAGCCTAACCACTGCACCAAACCGGCTCTCTTGTAGCCTTAGCACTGTGATTAAATTTACAAAGTGGGGTTGAATAACACCTTTGGCTTCCAGGAGCCCCAGAGGACCATACTTGTGATGTTGGGACATCATCTGAGTGAGCGGGATTAACATCTGGGGCTCTTTATAGGAGTTGAGGGCACTTTTTGGAGGTTAGCTATGTGTTACTGTCATTGTTTTGAGAGAGAATGGGTACCTTATATCTTACAGAGGCATAAAGCACCAGTCATGCTCCAGGATACTTCCCTAAATCGGGGAAATGAGCCCATTTGGAAGGGTTTGGGCTTTTTTAAGAGGTGAAATAATTACCCATTTCATTCCTTAGCCCCTTAAAGGACTGACTTTTTCACCCTGTCTATTTGAACTGATTTTACTGGCATCCAAACCTCCTGTCTATTTGACAGGAGGTTTGGATGCCAGTAAAATCACTTCTGAGGACTGGATGTGAGTTTTGACCCATCAGCTATTCAACCCAAATATAATTTATGTAGCTAGAATTTTAATGCACTGTTCTATTATTCATTCATTCAACACTGGAAGTTTTTAAGAAGATGTTGGATAATAATTTGTGTGAAGTGGTGAAGGGTTTCCTGCCTAAGCAGGGGGTTGGACTAGAAGACCTCCTAGGTTCCTTCCAACTCTGTTATTCTATTCTATTCTATTCTATGCTATGCTATGCTATGCTATGCTATGCTATGCTATGCTATTCTTTCATTCATTCATTCACTTAACATATTCATACACTACTTCCTGTGTCAAAGTACCTTATTGTACTGTAAAAGAAGAAATAAAATACTTAAAGCAATATATTAAAATACTAAAAAGCAACATTAATTAAAGGATATTCATTAAAACATCGGAGCAAGAAATGACTGGATGAAAAGATAAGTTTAGGAGCTTTTCAAGTTTCAGGAGACCAAGATCTGCCTCTGGATAGTTCCTCCGTAGACACAACAATGGAGATTGGTGTGGCTCACAAAAGGTTGAGTAGTGGAGGCATTTTATTTTATTTTTTATTTTATTTTATTTAGTTTGTCAAACATGTACAAGGTAACAGGTATAAGTATAAACATGGACATGAACAAGGGAAATGAGTACAAATAAATGGGGACAGTAGGACAGGGACGGAAGGCAAGCTGGTGCCCCTATGCAGGCCCCCTTTACAGACCTCTTAGGAATGGGATGAGGTCCATGATAGACAGTTTAAGGTTGAAGCTGTGGAGGTTAAAGGATTTAACCAGGCATTTATTTTAGATACATCAGCAGACGTAAAATAAGATAACAGATCTTTGACTGGCGGATTTGCTTACTATCTACTATCCAGATGTTTACAAAGCTTGTTATTTTTTTTCCTTTCCAGGTTCAAAGGCAGATAACCATTATGTCTCTCCTAGAAGCTCTTTTAAGCATGCCATCTCACTACCGCAGCTTATGTCTGAGTCACTTGATGGGATGGACAGCTTTCCTTTCCAACATGCTCTTCTTCACTGATTTTATGGGACAGGTAAGGAAATCAAAAGGTCGAGGAGCTAGAAGGCTTTCAATAGGTGACAAATCCAATTAGTCTCAGGGCAAGAATCCAGTTAAAGTATCTACAGTATAACAAATGTCTCCCCAGCTTCTGAATTTCTGGATACATCATCCTAGGAATAGATCATGGCTCTTCATTTACGAAAGATACTTGTATTTTTGTTGACAACATGCAGAATTATTCATTAATTGCTCAAACAGAGATCCCAGGGAAATAGGTGCCTTCAGAATCTCTATATAGATTTGGGCAGGTTGGGTTGATGGGGAATTCATTTGCATTTTATTTGAAAACCTTTGCTTTTTTATCTTCCATATTCTACAAAGCATGAAATGTCAGTGTTTAAAATGATGATTCCCTGGAGCTCCCAAACACACGCAGTTCCACTTAAAAGTTTAGAATAAAAGCTGAGAGATGGACTGAAAATGTACTATTGGCCCTATTCTCTGCTTTTCATCAGTAGAGATAACATCTCCTTTGAATCAAACTCAACTGAAGACTTCATGGATAGATTCATGTGATTTGCTTGGGTAAAATATGGAAGTAGTTTGCAAGTGTCTTCTGGGAAGTTTATTCAACTTTCTAGTGTATCTTACAGTTCTAGAATTTTCTTAGGGATCTTCATTCTAAGAAGGGACTAGTCAATCACACTATAATCACACCACGCTATAAAAATGATGTTGAGACTCTAGAAAAAGTGCAGAGAAGAGCAACAAAGATAATTAGGGGACTGGAGACTAAAACATATGAAGAACGGTTGCAGGAACTGGGTATGTCTAGTTTCATGAAAAGAAGGACTAGCGGAGACATGATAGCAGTGTTCCAGTGTTTGAGGGGCTGCCATAGAGAGGAGGGAGTCAAGCTATTTTCCAAGGCACTCGGAGGCGAGAGAAGGAATAATGGATGGAAATTGATCAAGGAGAGATTCAACCTAGAAATAAGGATAATTTTTCTGACAGTGAGAATAATCAAGCAATGGAACAGCTTGTCTTCAGAAGTTGTGGGAGCTTCATCACTGGAGGCTTTCAAGAAGAGACTGGATTGCCATTTGTCACAAATGGTGTAAGGTCTCTTGCTTGGGCTGGGGGGGTTGGACTAGATTACCTACAAGGTTTCTTCCAACTCTGTTAATCTGTAAACACAATCCTGTTTAGTTTGTTGTGATCAACCAAGGTTGGTTGGAGGCTGTCATCTAGCAGGCAGTAGAAACCCAGTAAGCAGTCCTGCTTTAGAAAAGCAAACAACTAAAACTAGCATGAACAAATAAACAATGATATGATATAGTCCTGGGAATGCTTACTCAGAAGAATATTGTGGTGATTTAAATAGAATTCATTCCAAGTCTGCACAAGACCTCTCTTAGATTTTCTCTTACAATGAGAAACTCTAAGATATATATATATATATACATTTGTGAGATTTTATACACACACACACACACGTGTGTGTGTGTGTGTGTGTTGTATTTGTGCTGATAAATAAACAAAGGGAGACTAGTATAGAACTATTTCAAGCTATTTAGCTCTCATCAGCTAGCCATACCCTTACTGGGATTTGAACCTGGGGGTATGGCTAGCTGATGAGAGCTAAATAGCTTGAAATAGATCTATACTAGTCTCCCTTTATTTATTTATCAGCACAAATACAACACAAATATAAAAAGGCAACATTAAAAATAAAAATATGGTTTTCTGCCTGGATAGTCCTCTGTAATGAGCCGAAGGACAGAAAGGGGGAGTAGTGAGCTCCCTCCCATATTTGGGCATACCAGGGGTTGTAACACACACACACACACACATACATACATACAAACATACATACATACATACATACATACATACATACATACAAACATACATACATATATATGTGTGTGTGTGTGTGTGTGTGTGTTTGTGTTCCCAGGTTCAAATCCCAGTGGGGGTATGGCTGGCTGATGAGAGCTAAATAGCTTGAAATGGATCCATACTAGTCTCCCTTTATTTATTTATCAGCACAAATACAACACACACACACACACAAACACACATACATACATATATATATATATATATATATGTATATATGTGTGTGTGTGTGTTTTCGTAAATTTTCACGGGTGTAGGTATGCACAAGCACGAAGTCCAAAACACCAGCCTGAAGATGGAAAGTGGGACCTCGCTGAAACATTGCCAAGACAATACACACACACACACAATTTTATGCCCATAGCACAAGAGAAGCGAGCACTCCACAAAGCCAGATAGATAGATAGATGATAGATAGATAGATAGATAGATAGATAGATAGATAGATAGACAGAGAGAGAGAGAGAGAGAGAGAGAGGGAGAGAGAGAGAGAGAGAGAGAGAGAAACTTTATGCCCATAGCACAAGAGAAGCGAGCTTTCCGCAAAGCCAGAGCTGCAAATGCTGCAACAATGGTGCCACACATGTCTGCCAGACTTGGAGTTGATGGAGCGTTCAACCCATTTGGATTACCAAAAGACCTTTATGAGGGGAACATGGCAGCACTGCAATGAGTGCCACTGATCAACTCATGCAGGCAGTGATTCCACTTATTCCATACTAATGTGCATTTGCGGTATATACTCCGCACTGAGAAATAAGTTACTTGGGGACTGAGCAAGGTATCCCAAAACTAGAGGAGCCAAGAGAAAACCATTGCATATATATTGTCTTGATATTTCCATTGCTTTGTATTTCCCATTGTCTATTTTCTAGATCAGTACAGGTGGTCCTTGACTTACAACGATTCATTTAACGACTATTTGAAATTACAGTGGCCTCCCCCCGCCCCCCCCCAAAAAAATCAGTTATGATCTAAAGTTGCATTCATGAGTGTTGCAAATTGTTGCACTGTTTCCCATGATCATGTGATTGCAATTTGGGCACTTGGCAACCAGCTCACATTTATGACTGATTGAAGCATCCCACAGTCACATCATTGTGATTTGCGATGTTTTTTGCTGGCTTCTGGCAAAAATAACCACCGGGGAAGCTAGATTCTCTTAACAAGGATGTGATTTGTTTAATGGCTGTGGTGTCTTGACTAATGGCCATGGTTATGGTAATAAAATCGGGTCTGGTGATGTGACTTATGACTGCAACAGCATGTGATGGAAATCCTGGCCCAGGGGTGGGTTCCTGCCAGTTCTAACCTCTTCTACAGAAGAGGTTCCACAAATCTACAGTGCTGTTTAGAACCGGTTCCAGCTCTCTCCCACCGCCCGTCCACACATCATCAAGATGAAGAGCGAGAGGAGGAATTCAGGGAGTTGAAGTCCACAAGTCTTAAAGCTGTCAAGTTTGAACACCCTTGGGTTTTTTTTTTCTAAAGAGTTAAGGGTGCAAGGGTCTTGTAACTTGACAGCTTTAAGACTTGCACACTTCAATGCCAGAGTTCCTGAGCCAACATGACTGGAGGAGGAATTCTGAGAGTTGAAGTCCACAAGTCTTAAAGCTGTCAAGTTTGAACACTCTTGGGGGTTTTTTTTCTAAAGGGTTAGGGGTGCTAGGGTCTTGTAAACTGACAGCTTTAAGACTTGTGTGCTTCAAATGTCAGAGTTTCTGAGCCAACATTTTGGTTGCTAAGCAAGAACATTGTTAAGTGAGTTTCACCACATTTTACAAGTTGGCCATGCCCACCCAGTCACAAGACTGCCAAGCCACTCCCACTCAGTCACATGGCTGGCACCCTGTCACATGGCCGGCAAGCCACTCCCACAAAGCAGGCCACACCTACAGAAGAGGTTCTAAAAAAAATTGAAACCCACCACTGTCCTGGTCCCAACTTTGGTCATAAACTGAAGATTACCTATATATTAAATTCTGATCTTTGAGATTTCTACTTTCTTTAGCAATGAAATATGGATAGGTTCCATATCATAACCTCTTTTCAATCTTGCCTTTTTGATGCTCCTCAGATTGTCTTCGAAGGTGATCCTTATGCCCCGCACAACTCCACTGCTTATCTGACCTATAAAAGGGGTGTAGAGATCGGATGTTGGGGTCTGTGCATCAATGCCATTTCTTCTTCAGTCTATTCCTGTGAGTATCATTTCAACTTGACTGAAATTCCTGAAAGCAACAGTTAAATATATAGGGCTAAACAATTGCCTGTCTGTCTATCACAGGGGTCGGCAACCTTAAACACTCAAAGAGCCACAAAGGTCCTCACAGGAAGGCCCCCCCATTCAATTGTGGAGCCTACCGGAACTCCGGTTTCCCCACCATAGAGTCTCCTCCTAGCGCGGCATCCTTTTTCCTCTACCTGTCCTAACCGAAAGCTAACTTATCAATTGTGGAGCCGACCAGCGACAGGGAGCCACAGCAGATGGATGAAAGAGCCACATGAGGCTCCAGAGCCGCAGGTTGCGGACCCTTGGTCTATCATATAGCTGTCACATTTTATAACCACCCATCTTCCTCATAGCAGGACTCTAGGCGGTGTGCAAATAAAATATTAATATGTAAAAACAGTATATATAATTTAAATCTTTGAAAAGAGGAGGGTGAATGAAAAATTAGTGTTTCAGAGTGCTGGCCAGCCCCACAATTGTGCACTCCAAGCAAGGCCGCAGAGCCAGATTTTCATACTTTTTTGGAAGGCCAGGAGAGTGGGAGCCTACCTCACCTCTGGAGGGAAAATGTGAAGGGACAATGGCAGATAAGGCTCTTTTCCTGACTCCTACCAGTTAGAATTCTTTAGCTGATGGGATCTGTAATATACCTTCTCTGCTTGACCAGGATATAGCTTTGAATATTCAATGCATCTCACACTCATTATCTCAGGGATATTTGGGGGGGGGGGAGAGGAGGAGAAAACTCTCTAGGTAGATCAATATCAGTAGAAGAGCCACGGTGGTGCAGTGGTTAGAGTGCAGCACTGCAGTCTAACCCGTTGTTCACTGACAGCAGTTCGATTCTGACCAGCTCAAGGTTGACTCAGCCTTCCATCCTTCCGAAGTGGGTAAAATGAGGGCCCAGATTGTTGGGGGCAATATGGTGATTCTGTAAATTGCTTAGGGGGGGCTGTAAAAGCACTGTCAAGCGATATATACCGTATTTTTCAGAGTGTAAGATGCATCCTTCCCCACCCAAAAGAGGGTGCATTATAATCTGAGTGCATCTTATACACTGAACACAGCATTTTTGGCCTACTGAAACCCTGCCCCTTGTCAAAAATGAACATGCAGAAGGTTTGGGAGTCTTGCAAAGTGCTCCTAGGGGCTGGGAAGGGCAAAAATGAAAAAGGGCCATTTTTCCTCATTTTTTGTCCGCTCCAGCCCCCAGGAGCACTCTAAAAGCCTCCCAAAGCTCTGCATGCCCCCCCCCCCGCTTTTTTTTTTTTTTTTGCAAAAAATGAGGCGTGCAGAAGGTTTGGGAGGCCTGCAGAGTGCAAAAACTTTTTTAAAAATTTCCCTCTTCAAAATCATGGTGCGTCTTATACTCCGGTGCGTTTATATTCTGAAAAATACGGTAAGTCTAACTGTTATTGCTATTGCTATCTTTTCATTCCAGCTATAAGGATAAAGCTTGGATCTAAATATGCTGGTGTGTTTGCTAAGTACCACAATGAGTGTGCCCCTAAACTCTGCTGACAATCTGCCCCCAGCCAGATTGTGATGCTTTGATGGATTGTGCATGTGATATCCACCTCCCTTTTCATTGGCCAGAGTGGTGCCTATCCCCCACCCTGATTGGCTAAGGAGCCATGTTTCCTGCTAGATCTAATTCTCCTGTTGTTTGTCTATCCACCATGGAGCAATAGCTAGATTCATTAGATATGCTTGGAAAACTACAGCAGAAAACTACAGTTATTACTTTCTGCCCTAGGTAGCATTCGCATCCTCTGTTGCAACCTTCCTAACAATACCTTATTCTGATGACTGCCCACTGTGAGATATTAGTGGCAAGATTACCTGTGCCTGGTTGCCAAAATAATTACAGAGTTCTGAGAACAAAGCTCTCCTTGCCTGCAGCTTAAAACAAAACTTCAAAAACTGGATATGGAAAATACATGTATGCATGGCAACATCTCACAAAGGTAGAAAATTTAATAAGATGTGCCTTACATCATTAAAATATTCTGAAGCTGTTTTGTTAAACAAAAATCCTCCATTTTTGTTTATATTTCCTCATAAATATTTTTGGGACATGTGTAATGTATATGCTACCCAGGGTTATTCCGTCTACAAATGTGATTAATAAATAGCAGTAGCACTTAGACTTATATACCGCTTTACAGTGCTTGACAGCCCTCTCTAAGCAGTTTACAAAGTCAGCCTATTGCCCCCAACAATCTGGGTCCTCATTTTACCCACCTCGGAAGGCTGGAAGGCTGAGTCAACCTTGAGCCTGGTGGGATTCGATCTGCCAAATTGCTGCAGCCAGTGATCAGCAGAAGTAGCCTGCAGTACTGCACTCCCACCACTGCGCCACCATGGCTCATTTAAAATAAATGATAAAATAAAGAATTACATTCTGATGTATGAATAGATGCCTAGTTTTAGAAGTGGATTTTCCTATAGACCTTTGGGGTTTCTTTAGTTCTTATTATTGATATAAATGCCAAAAGAAAGATTGAAGCTGATTTTTACTGGACAAAGAAATGTCCAGTCTAGTCCTCTACATCCATTACAGTAAGGCAGTGCTTCTCAATTATTTTCTGTCATGCCCCCCCTAGGAAGAAGAAAACATTTCGCGCCCCCCCCCCCCCGCGCGACTGTAAATAGTATCATTTGTCTATAAAATTGTTATAAGTACACCTCTGCATAACATAGCACACCGGTCTTTCCTCGTCTCCCACCGTAGTCACATGCTTCCTTTCCTCTTTCCCTCTTACTTGTCTATCCTTCCTTCCACCCTCCCTTCCTCCTTCCCTTCCTTCCTGCCTCCCTTCCAGTTCCCTCCTTCCTCTTTCCCCCTGCCTGCCTGCCTTCTTTCCCTCCTGCTTATCTATGCTTTCTTCCTTCCTTGCACCTCCCTCCCTTCTGCCTGCCTGCCTTCTTTCCTCTTTCCCTATCCTCCTATCCTTCCTTTCTCCCTCCCTCCTTCCCTGCCTCCCTTCCAGTTCCCTCCTTCCTCTTTCCTCCTGCCTGCCTGCCTTCTTTCCCTCCTGCTTATCTATGCTTTCTTCCTTCCTTGCACCTCCCTCCCTTCTGCCTGCCTTCTTTCCTCTTTCCCTATCCTCCTATCCTTCCTTTCTCCCTCCCTCCTTCCCTGCCTCCCTTCCAGTTCCCTCCTTCCTCTTTCCTCCTGCCTGCCTGCCTTCTTTCCCTCCTGCTTATCTATGCTTTCTTCCTTCCTTGCACCTCCCTCCCTTCTGCCTGCCTGCCTTCTTTCCTCTTTCCCTATCCTCCTATCCTTCCTTTCTCCCTCCCTCCTTCCCTGCCTCCCTTCCAGTTCCCTCCTTCCTCTTTCCTCCTGCCTGCCTGCCTTCTTTCCCTCCTGCTTATCTATGCTTTCTTCCTTCCTTGCACCTTCCTCCCTTCTGCCTGCCTGCCTTCTTTCCTCTTTCCCTATCCTCCTATCCTTCCTTTCTCCCTCCCTCCTTCCCTGCCTCCCTTCCAGTTCCCTCCTTCCTCTTTCCTCCTGCCTGCCTGCCTTCTTTCCCTCCTGCTTATCTATGCTTCCTTCCTTCCTTGCACCTCCCTCCCTTCTGCCTGCCTGCCTTCTTTCCTCTTTCCCTATCCTCCTATCCTTCCTTTCTCCCTCCCTCCTTCCCTGCCTCCCTTCCAGTTCCCTCCTTCCTCTTTCCTCCTGCCTGCCTGCCTTCTTTCCCTCCTGCTTATCTATGCTTTCTTCCTTCCTTGCACCTCCCTCCCTTCTGCCTGCCTGCCTTCTTTCCTCTTTCCCTATCCTCCTATCCTTCCTTTCTCCCTCCCTCCTTCCCTGCCTCCCTTCCAGTTCCCTCCTTCCTCTTTCCTCCTGCCTGCCTGCCTTCTTTCCCTCCTGCTTATCTATGCTTCCTTCCTTCCTTGCACCTCCCTCCCTTCTGCCTGCCTGCCTTCTTTCCTCTTTCCCTATCCTCCTATCCTTCCTTTCTCCCTCCCTCCTTCCCTGCCTCCCTTCCAGTTCCCTCCTTCCTCTTTCCTCCTGCCTGCCTGCCTTCTTTCCCTCCTGCTTATCTATGCTTTCTTCCTTCCTTGCACCTCCCTCCCTTCTGCCTGCCTGCCTTCTTTCCTCTTTCCCTATCCTCCTATCCTTCCTTTCTCCCTCCCTCCTTCCCTGCCTCCCTTCCAGTTCCCTCCTTCCTCTTTCCTCCTGCCTGCCTGCCTTCTTTCCCTCCTGCTTATCTATGCTTCCTTCCTTCCTTGCACCTCCCTCCCTTCTGCCTGCCTTCTTTCCTCTTTCCCTATCCTCCTATCCTTCCTTTCTCCCTCCCTCCTTCCCTGCCTCCCTTCCAGTTCCATTCTTCCCTCCTTCCTTCTGCCTCCTTCCTGCCTGCTTGCCTTCTTTCCTCTTTCCCTCCGGCGTGTCTGCTTTTCTTTCCTTCCTTCCACCTCCCTTCTGCCCTTCTTCCCTCCCTCCCTGCCAGCAGCTCCTCCAGCATCCCAGCTGGAAGCAGCAGCACAACAGTTGCCGTTACCAGGGGCGAAGGGGTGGCGGTGGCAAGATCGGGCGACCGCCGCCCCTTTGTCCCTTCCCCAACAGCGGCTGTTGCGCTTCCGCTTCCAGACGGAATGCTGGCGGTGGAGCTGCTGGCGGGGAGGCGAGCTACGCGGTGGCGAAGACGGGCGGTCCCATGCTTCCCTCCCTCCCACCCCCGCCCGAGCAGGCTTCTTGCACAGCTCCAGCCCGCGGCTCCAATGAAAATCCACAGTCCGAAGTGCTGCCACTTCCAGGCGGCATATATTATGCCTCGCCCACGCCTTCGCCGCCGTTGCACCCAGATGGAAAGGGAGCCTTCGCGCCCCCCTTTATGGAGCCTCACGCCCCCCCAAGGGGGCGCGCCCCACTATTTGAGAACCGCTGCAGTAAGGTAAAGGTAAAGGTTCCCCTTGCACATATGTGCTAGTCATTCCCGACTCTAGGGGGCAGTGCTCATCTCCGTTTTGAAGTCGAAGAGCCAGCTCTGTCCAAAGACGTCTCCATGGTCATGAGGCTGGCACGACTAAACTCCGAAGGTGAACAGAACATTATTACCTTCCCACCAAAGGTGGTTCCTATTTTTCTACTTGTATTTTTACATGCTTTTAAACTGCTAGGTTGGCAGAAGCTGGGACAAATAAGAGGAGCTCACTCTGTCACGCAACGCTAGGGATTCAAACCGCTGAACTGCCGAACTTTCTGATCGACAAGCTCAGCATCTTAGCCACTGAGCCACTATTTCATTACAGTAAAAGTCCCCAAATCTCAAAGACCACATGGAAAGAAATGTAGAAAATATAATAATCTAGTTCATTTTTAAAGAGGTCGGCCTCGTTTGCATATCCTGAATAAATAATGAAGTATGCATAGTCCTTGACTTATGACCATAATTAAGCCCTGGGTTGCAGTCTCATGTCAGGCTGGTTGTTAAGGTCACCATGTCCTATTTTACAACTTGTTTTGCAATGGTCTTTAAGCAAATCCATTACCTGTAATGAGCGTTTTCTGCCAGAAGCCAGAAGTAAACTCCTGTTTCTGGTGATTTTTAAAAAAAATCACAGTCATGTGACCATGGGACATTGCAAACAATCATAAGTATCAGCCGTTGCTATGCATCCAGAATGCAGTCATGTGACCACAAGGGAGAACTAGCTCTCGGAAATTTAAATCCGAGTCATAATTAGTTCTGGGGCATCCATTCGAACAGTCACCAAGTGTTCCATCCTAAGTCCAGGACTACTTGTAACCTAAAACAGTGTTTCTCAACCTTGGCCACTGGCTTGAGCATTCTTAAAATTCCCAAGGTTGAGAAACACTGACCTAAAGCCTCTTTCAATAAAATGAAAAGAAAATCTGTTTTCTAAAAAAAAGAAACCGTTATTAACCCCCCCAAAAGGGGGGAACCATAAAGGTTTTCATTAATATTCAACAAAGGTAAAAATGGCCGCCATTTTAATTTCTCTACTCAATCTTTTTTCTTCCACCAGATGTTCAAAGAGCTCTGCTTCCGTTCCTCGGATTAAAAGGACTCTATTTTGTTGGCTACCTCCTCTTTGGACTAGGGACTGGATTTATTGGGCTGTTTCCCAAAGTCTATCCTACGCTGACTCTGTGCTCTCTGTTTGGTGTCATGTCCAGCACACTGTACACAATACCATTCAACCTTGTTGCTAATTACCATAAGGAGGAATTGGTGAGTTGAAATGGAGGGCTGTTGTCTTATCATTGGCTGTGGAATCCTTCATGTAGCTCACCTTCAAGTGGAGGGAAGTGGGCGAGTGACAATGAAGTAAAGGAAGGACTCCAACCAACTTTCTTTACTGCAGGGGTGTCCAAACTTGGGAACTTTAAGACTTGTGGACTTCAACTCCCATGCTGGCTGGGGAATTCTGGGAGTTGAAGTCCACAAGTCTTAAAGTTCCCAAGTTTGGACACCCCTGCTTTACTGCTAATATCTTAGAAACCATCTGACTGCTCTTGAATCCAGCTGTACATACTGCTTAGATTCCCAGGCTAGGGATCTATGTGTTTAGTTCTTGCCTGACTACCACCTGATTAGGAGATACCAGCAGTCCACTCCATTATCTTTGCTTCCCACTTTGCACATGGATAGAGATATTCCTTGTGTTACAACTTTAATGAAACTAATGTCAACTCACAACGCATCCCTGGCCTGCTCTTGAGTGGCCATAGGCAAGGGGGATGGAAAACTGATGGCGCAGCAAGGCAGCCACGAACAGAAGCACATTCCAAGCATATCTTTCTCAAGGCTGTCTCCCAGGTTACCTGCAGCAGCCGGAGGGGCGTGATCTCTACAGCCCATGAAAGTGCTCCATTGGAGAATGTGATTTATGACACCCTGGGGGAAGGGGGGAAACAGGGTCATAATTGGGCCATAAATTATGTGGGGTCAGAGTTGGCTTCAGTGCCAACATGTTGCTCTTAATAAATAACTGGATTTCTTTTGAAGCTTGGCTTGAGACTCATGGTTTAATTAGGGCATCTGTCGGAACCCTGATAGCAAGCCAACTCTGACCCCATGTAATTCACTGGTGAGTGCCAAAATGCACAGCAGGCTCCATTAACTGTGAGGTACCCCGGCCATCAGAGCTTCAGAACCAGGTCGTAAGTACCGTACCTTCAGGAAGGCCTATCATAAATTTGAATGAGAACTACCTTTATTTTGATCAAACCACGCAGTGACACCTCTCATAATGCTACTAAATGCCATTTCAAACAGGGTTGCTTTGAATTTAAAATAATCCACGAAGCAAAATATTACATTGCCTGCAATTTCTTCCCCACATTTATGTAACACCCTGTTTTATAACCTGTTGTCTACTTCCACGTCACTACTGCAAGATAAGACACAGAATGGGATGGAATGTATCATCAGATGGATGCTTTATTTCATCTACATGTCATTAACATTCTTGAATAAAGCAGCCTTGATCTTCAGGTGTTCTGAAAGCAAGTCAAGATAACCATGCTATAGAATGCCACATCTTTTGTAGATTCTTAGGCTGAACATGTTCTCAACCTCTCTGGTGTGAACAGAATAAAGCTGAGGATGCACTGAGAAATAGTGTCTGCTCCAAAGTCATGCAGTGACCTTCCATGGCTCAGCATGAACTTGCCTATTGTGCTAGGTTGAACATATACCAAATTGGACATGATTAGAATCAATAATCAGTGCCTCTGTGTGTGCATGTGTGTGTGTTTTGGAGAAATCGAATGGAGTCTTTCTCTTTCTTTCTTAAATATGCTAAGCCTAAATTTTAAAGGGCCTCGCATCTCAGTGTGAGAGAGAAATTTTTACTCATTTAATCCATTTCAAATAAGAACTGTAACTTGAAAGAATCTTCAATCTAGTGCCACTTATATTAAAACTTTCATCCAGTGAGGAAAATAACAGAGTTCTTTGTGAACTTTGATATCTGCCCATTTGGTTGCTTGATTTTATCCCATGGGGAAAAAAGGGTTTAAATGATCCGTTATGGGGTTTCTGAGAAACGAAAAACAATTCTGTAGATTAACATCAATTACCATCTAATTTTATAAGCTATTAGAAAGAACACTTGAAACAAGATTTTCTCATGAAAATCTTTTGAAAATGCTTGTCAAAAATGGTTAGAAAGGTTTTCAACATGTCCTTTTTTACAGTTTCATGCACAATCCAGCCATATTTAATTACCATGTACTGATATTTTAAAGTAAATTAGTTTTTACAAAAACTATTTTCTCACATACAAATTTTCCATAAGAAAATGCATATTGCCTCATT
This sequence comes from Natrix helvetica, assembly GCF_964273705.1. Lineage (NCBI taxonomy): Eukaryota > Metazoa > Chordata > Lepidosauria > Squamata > Natricidae > Natrix > Natrix helvetica. Next base: position 19,211,640 of record NC_138552.1, on the reverse strand, counting down.
AACAAATAATGGAACACTATCAAAACCAAGGGAGTCCAACCTTGGCAACTTTAAGACCTGTTGACTTCAATTCCCAGAATTCCCATGGCTGTCTGGGGAATTCTGGGAGTTGAAGTCCACAGGTTTTAATGTCTAAATCAATGGGGACATTTCTCTTGGAATAACATTTCTCCAGATCCTTTAATGTATATATCACTCAGCATATGATATGGAGCCAAATGTTATCCTGTCAACATGTCAACACGTTTCTTCAAGCCTGAACCATCCCTGAGGTAAATCTTTTCATTTTACAAAATTTTCCTATGACCCACTGAATAGTGTGAAAATTCTGAGCAAAATGACAATGAATGGAGCTGTTACAGTTTTATCCATGCTGAATAAAGTTCTTTCAAAACCAACCAGAGATTTCCAGTAAAATCTCAGACTATTCCGAGTCCAGAATCCCAAGACTATAATGAAGAGCTTTTGTAATTTTGAAAACCTTTCTAACAATTTTTAAGAAGCTTTCTTAAAAGAATTACATGAGAAAGTCTGATTTCAACTGTTCTTTTTAAACTATCCCCAAAATAAAAGATTTAAGATTTTAAAATTTTAAATCTTAAATCTTAAAAGATTTAAGAGAAAAGCAGATCTTTTCCTCCAGAAACATTTCCATGTTATCTCTAATATTTATAAACTTCTATGGTGAAAGAATTTGTATATGATATTAAATTAATAAAACTCAGCACTTTTTAACCATGGAGTTATTCGTGTTATTAAAATTATTTGCTTTCTCAGCATTGTAAAACAATTTAATCTAGATTTTTTAGAAAAACAAAACTAAATGCTTAATCTTACATCAAGAAATAATTTCTTCCATTGAGTTCCAATATTAACACCCTCACAAAATTCCTAATTATAGTAGTACATAGGGATTGTTACTTAATGAGAGTGAATTGCTATGGTATTTTCCATAGTCACTGTATTTGTCTTTCTTTTACATTTATACACCATCTTTCTACTACTTATTACTGAAGTGTATGCAATACTTGGTTCCCAGTTGTCTTAATATTGATGTGTTTTGGTTGTGTTTTAATGGCCCCATAATTCCTTGCGGGGTGGAGTCTGGGCAAATAAATGGAGCTAGCATAGTGTTTAATGGCCAGATGCCCTTCCTGTCACCAATACAGAGTTTTGTTCAGCAGATATATTCTCACTGTGCTCAGAGAGAGAAATATCTGCCCCTTTAAGGGGTCGGCAACCTTAAATAATCAAAGAGTCACAAAGGTCCTAACCGGTAGCCCCCCATTCACTTCTGAAGCTGACCAGAAATCTGGTTCCCTCACCATATTGTCTCCTCCTTAGTGCAGCATCCTTTTTCCTCTACCTGTCCTAACCAAAAGCCCTATCAATTGTGGAGCTGACCGGCGATAGGGAGCTGCAGTTGAGGGATGAAAGAGCCACATGTGGCTCCCGAGCCGCAGGTTGCTGATACCTGACCTAGGATCAAACTTTGGCTGTGTGACACCAGTGAATAGACAATGACTAGATGATTTGAACGGTAATTTTGATTCAGTTGGCTTCATATCCTTCTCTGTTTACTTCCAGAATCAGAAACATGATGAAGTTGCAGACTCCAGCCGAGGAAAGGGTATTGACTGTGCTGCTTTGACCTGTATGGTCCAACTGGCCCAAATCATCGTTGGGGTGGGCCTGGGTCTCCTGGTCAGTGCTGCTGGCAGTGTGGTGGTGGTAGTGATCTCTGCTTCTGCGGTTTCCTTGCTGGGTTCCTGCTTTGTAGCCTTGTTTGTTCGGTACATTGACGAAAGCAATAAATAGTTGATCAGTGGCAGTTGTTGCTCTTTTTCTTACACCCGTCCCCCCAAAGGAACACATTGCTGTATTTTGGTCAATAATATTTAAGACAGTCCTCACATTATCTTTTAACTGTATTTTCAGCAAAAAGCCTGCTTGGTCTTCATCAGAGGTGGTATTCAGCAGGTTTGACCAGTTCTGAAGAACCGGTAGCCGAAATTTTGAGTAGTTCGGAGAATGGTAAATACCACCTCTGACTGGCCCCGCCCCCATCTATTCTCTGCCTCCTGAGTCCCAGCTGATCTGGAGAAGTGGGGATTTTGCAGTAACCTTCCCCTGCCACACCCACCAAGCCATGCCCACAAAACCGGTAGTAAAAAAAATTGAATCCCACCACTGGTCTTCATGTATACTGTATATGCCTGTAAAATCTTCTTTAATCTTTCTGCCAAAAGGGCAGCAAAGAGTTTGCAATCCTTATTTAATAGTGAAATTGGTCTAAAATTCTTTGTCTTTGTAACATCTTGACCTTCCTTTGCTAGTAACACAATGTTGGCTTCTTTCCACATCTGGGGTATCTTTCCCCCCTGTAGTATATCATCAACCCTTGGAGGTGGGTTGGGCTGAAAGAGAGGGTGACTGGCCTCAAATCACAGTCTCCCACGTTCTAGCCTGCTGCTTAAACCACTAGAGCAAGCTGGCTCTGAAAATGCACTAGATGGGATACATTGAGGACCTACAGAAATCACCCCTTATCATTGTACCAGCATGACAGCATTATACGTTCTTCGAAGCAGAGGCTTTCTGATCAAGATGAATTCTGGTACAGTGTGAAGACTGATCACACCACAAACCAGAAGCCAGAGCATATTTCATATTTGAAAAGTGCAACTTTCCCATATTTCTTTATTCAACTCCAATGTGCAAACCATTAACTGATGCTGAGAATCATGCACTTGTTTCAGCGTTTTCTCTCTTTCAAAACGCCTTTGGTTAAAAATCTAGCCCAGAACATACCAACTTCTAATATTCTAATATTAAGAATCTGAAATGTAAACATACCGGGTGAAACCAAATCATAATTACTCTGAAAGTAACCACATACAGCAGAGATCCTCTCTTTATATCCAGGTTTTTCTCCAACGGGTTTTGAAAAATCCCCAAAAGCATGAAAATCAAGTTAAAGTGCATTCATTCAACAGAGCTGACACAGAACTGGAGTGTTTATAATGTGGTGGGATTCAAATTTTTTTACTACCGATTCTGTGGGCGTGGCTTTGGGGCATGGTGTGGCTTTGTAGGTGTGGCTTTGTGGGCATGGCAGGGGAAGGATACTGCAAAATCTCTATTCCCACCCCACTCTGGGGCTAGCTAGAGGTGGCATTTGCCAGTTCTCCAAACTATTCAAAATTTCTACTACCGGCTCTCCAAACTACTCAAAATTTCCACTACCGGTTCTCCAGAACCTGTCAGAACCTACTGGATTTCACCCTTGGTATGTTGGCACCCAGAACTTGAGGTAGGATTTGACCAAAGCAGAATAAAATGTATCAAGTAGTGTATTATGGTGATATAAACTAACTACATTTGCCTTGTTTGCAGCCACAGTGCTGCTGACAAAATTCACCTTATAATCAACTACAATTCCAGGATTTTTTTTTTAACAAGTGCTGTTGCCAATCCACATACCCCTCCTTCTACGTGTGCATTTGATTTCTGTCTGTCAAATTTCAAAGAAGATCAGCTGGGAGGCTGGGAGGCAGTGGGGACAGGACCAACCTATTTGCATGTTCTCCGAACTACTCAAACTTTCTGCTACCGGTTCTCCAGAACCTGTCAGAACTGGATGAATACCACCTCTGTATAATGGTATATGAAAATGACCTTGGAGTCAGAAGGAAGAGCCACAGACGAAACAACCATCCTGCAAAAAAAATGTCTTGGTCCACAGAAGAGAGAAGACTTGGGAAACATTTCAGAAGAAACCCTCTCTAGTTTTCTATAGAGTAAAAGGAGGGGAGGAAAATTTTCAGACTTGCAAGGCTCTTTAATGTAACGCTACAATAAAGAAAGAGCTAGTATTCCTTGATGTGCTTCTTGTCAAGGAACTACCTTGAATGGCTAACACCAGGATAATTCACTTACTGCAGGGGTGGGCTTCAAAAATTTCAGCAACGGGTTCTCTGCTTGGTTGCTGAGTGGGTGTGGCCATGGTGGGTGTAGCCTAGTTGGCCTCCTGCACCACGGTGGGGGGGGGCTGTTTTCACCTTCCCCAGACTCTGGAGGCTTTCCTCGAGCCTCTGGGAGGGCAAAAACTGCCTTCCCCGGGCTCCGGAGGCTTACAGGAGTACCATTTTTACTCCTTCCTGAGCCTCCGTGTAGGCCCTGCACTTACCTCCCATCCAAAATGGGCAGTGTGGAGACTCCTGGGAGGGATATGATGGGGAGGGGTGGGGCAGGTCCAGCCAGGGTTGCGATTTGGAGGTTCTCCCAAACTGCCATAATGTTAGCTACGGGTTCTCTCAAACCTGCGTGAACCCATAGTAGCCCACCCCTAGAGGAGTGTCTTCACAGCTTTTCTCTTAACAATATCTACTTTCCCCATACATTTCAGGTTCCTAATGCAGAAGCAGCTGAAGATGCTTTCCAGATAGCTTTGATGGTCCTGCAGTTTGTAGAAAGCCCCTCCGCCCCCGATTAAAATATTCTTTATTCTTAATACTAAAAAGAGGCAGGATGGAATATTTCCCCCAAAGGAGAAATGGAGAAAAAGTCTTAACAAAGGCAGAAAGCAGCCCCAGTCTTCCTGCCATAGGAAACCAGCCTCAAGCAGAAGCTTGAAGAGGCTGATCTTTAGGAATGCAGATTTTGTGTCCATTCAGAAAATCTGGGCCAATCTATTCATAAACAAAATGCCTTCAGCCACAGCTCTCACGGAAGGCTGGAGCTGATGAGATTAAAAAGTAGAAAAACAAAAACTCCTAAAATCTACATTCCCCTACCCAAATTCTAAGGACAGGACAGGACCTTTAGAACATAATAGGATTTAGCTACCACCATTAGAATAGCAAAAGACACAAGGCTCACTACATTGTATGGCCTCCTGGAGCATCTCAATCACAAAACCCCAGAACCTTACAAAAATCCATTCATTCACTCAGCCAATTGGTCAGCCACCCCAGAAACATGCTGCTGTCACTAAAGTTTCTGGCATCTAAATAAACAGAGACCTTCTTTCCATGCAGCCTGCCTCCATTTTATTTTTAGCATCTTTCTCCCGGCTTACAACCAGACCGGAAGGAGGGGTAATAGGTAAGACAAGGATTGGGATAAGTGAAATGGGGCAACAACAGGAAATAGAATTGCAGGAAGTGGGCAAGATGAGGACAGATACCAAAATATCTGATCCCGAGAAGAGTCAAAAGAGCAAAATAGTTGCATTCTAATTGTCGCTACTGGATTTTTTTGCTTTTAAGGTGGCCTCAGGAAAAATTACAGGGAGGAATCCTATTATTTATCTTTAATTAACTAAATACAATTGAAGGTTTTTTTTCTTGTTCCAGCCTCTCTTTGCTTTTGGAGTGAGAGCTAGACTACTTAAGAGCCAGTGACGCGCAGTCAGGGGAGGCAGGGGAGGCAGAGCCTCACCACTCTCGTCATGAAAATAAAAAAGAATTACTCCAGGAAGCCGTGAAAGTGGCTGGGAGAGGCGCGCGGCTTGGTTTAGCCTCCCTGGACATCTCAGCAGCAGCCCCAAGTGTGCCGATCTCGCCATTTTTTACATCGGGCGAGCCCAGGATCCTTGCAAGGGGAATGGGACCACGTGTGCAGGAGGCTCCTCAGCTCCAGCCTCAATCAGCGCAGCCGCGGTCCCCTTCATCTTGCCTCAGGAAGGAGGGGAATGGGACCACGTGTGCAGGGGAAGGGGATCGCGGCTCTGCTAATCTGAGGCTGTGTGCTGAGGAGCCTCCTGCACACGTGGTCCCATTTCCCTTGCAAGGATCACAGGCTCGCCCAATGCAAAAAATGCCTAGGTACCATGTTTCCCCGAAAATACAACCTGTCCTGCGCTCACTGACCTAGCGTTATCCCGAAAGCACCAAGTTACAGGAGCCGGGGGTGGGGGGAGCGCTCACGTTGCTTGCCGCCTTCAATATACCGCTAGGTTGGGGAGTGGCGTTCTGTCTGGCCAGAGGGGAGAGTTGCCGGGCGGCTGCTCTCTTGTGAACTGGCTCCCGAAGAGCCGGGCACAGCCTCAGAGGCGAAGTAGCCATGAGGTAACTATGCTCACGAGCAGCCGCCCAGAAAATCCCCTCTCTAGCCGGGAAAAGCGCCATTCACTGACCTGAGCAGCCGCCCAGAAAATCCCCTCTCCAGCCGGGAAAAGCGCCATTCACCAAGCCCTTGCGCAGCTCTCCCAGGCGACCGCCGCTGGCTGCTGCTGCCCGCCGCCGCCCGCCACCCCGCCGCTCCGCTCCGTGCATAACTTCCAAACTCCAAAACTTCCAGCATCGCCCGCTCTAGGAGTGCTCTCTATGGTGGGCCGGCTGCTGGAAGACTGTCCGGAAAACTCTCTGTCCAGCAGCCGGCCCACCATAGAGAGCACTCCTAGAGTGGCCGATGCTGGAAGTTTTGGAGTTTGGAAGTTATGCACGGAGCGGAGCGGGGCGGCGGCGGGCAGCAGCAGCCAGCAGCGGTCGCCTGGGACAGCTGCGCAAGGGCTTGGTGAATGGCGCTTTTCCCGGCTGGAGAGGGGATTTGCGGGGCGGCTGCTGAGGTCAGTGAATGGCGCTTTTCCCGGCTGGAGAGGGGATTTGCGGGGCGGCTGCTGAGGTCAGTGAATGGCGCTTTTCCCAGCTGGAGAGGGGATTTGCGGGGCGGCTGCTGAGGTCAGTGAATGGCGCTTTTCCCGGCTGGAGAGGGGATTTGCGGGGCGGCTGCTGAGGTCAGTGAATGGCGCTTTTCCCGGCTGGAGAGGGGATTTGCGGGGCGGCTGCTGAGGTCAGTGAATGGCGCTTTTCCCGGCTGGAGAGGGGATTTGCGGGGCGGCTGCTGAGGTCAGTGAATGGCGCTTTTCCCGGCTGGAGAGGGGATTTGCGGGGCGGCTGCTGAGGTCAGTGAATGGCGCTTTTCCCGGCTGGGGAGTTTCCCGGCAACTCTCCCCTCTGGCCGGACAGAACGCCACTCCCCAACCTAGCGGTATACCGAAGGCGGCAAGCAACGTGAGCGCTCCCCCCACCCTCGGCTCCTGTAACTTGGCGCTTTCGGGATAACGCTAGGTCAGTGAGTGCAGGACAGGTTGTATTTTCGGGGAAACACGGTACCCAGGCATTTTTTGCATTGGGCGAGCCCGGGATCCTTGCAAGGGGAATGGGACCACGTGTGCAGGCGGCTCCTCAGCGCACAGCCTCAGATTAGCAGAGCCGCAATCCCCTTCCCCTGCACACGTGGTCCCATTTCCCTCCTTCCTGAGGCAAGATGAAGGGGACCGCGGCTGCGCTGATTGAGGCTGGAGCTGAAGAAATTTCTCCGTTTGGGCTGCGCCCCTGCGATCGGAGCAACCACGTGGTTTGATGACGTCACCAGCCTCACCAGTCATAAACGTCACCGCACGTCACTGTTAAGAGCCAATGTAGCCTGCAGCCCCACAATTTTGTCCACCTGTCCTTGATAGCAGCAAAGCACTGGATAGGATGTTGCAGTAGAGGCGGGTGATCTTTCTGGCCATCTAATTAATGCATTTTGGGAAGGGGTGAGCAAGCTATGGCCCTTTTATGACCTGTGGACTTCAACTCCCAGAATTCCTGAGCCAGTACTGGGAGTTAAAGTTCACAGGTCGTAAAAGGGCCATAATTATCCACTCCTGCTTTTGGACACAATCAGGTTAAATGTACGAATATACTATTTGGTTGCTGTATCTTTAGCATTTGTGTTAATTGCCACAGCATTTCTACTAAGGGTTGGGCCAAACACTGAGCTAAGTTACAGTGGGATTCAGGCTGAGTATTTTTCCTCTGTTCTTCTTCCTTCTCACTTATATCTGATACCCAGTTGCTGGGCACATGCATCTTGCTCTCTTATTATTCACTTTACTGAACTATTTTTAAATATGAGCTTTCCCCTTTTGTTGTTTAAAAAAAGGATTTGGTGCATTTCTTCAAATCTCTGAGTTTGCTCAGACTTGGTCAGCTTTGTGAGGTGGCCCAGACCAGGGGTGGGTTGCAGCTGGCATTACTGCCAGTTCGGTGCATGCGCATTTGATCATAAATGCAATAAAAATTGCTCTGTGCATGCGCAGAAGTAAAAAACCAAGATGGCGCCATCGCAGGCTCAGAGGCGCTGTAGGTTCGGGGGCATGGCAGGCCTGGGTCGCTGCTGGTTTCAGAGACCCAGGCTGCCAAACTAGTTCTAGTTCCAGAGACCAAGGCCGAACCAGTCCGAACTAATAGGAACCCACCACTGATCCAAACAAGATGCACCCTTCAGATGAATTCTACTTTATTATAAATGTTCATTAACAGAATGTTACAAAATTGTTCCCTCTTGTCTTCACAGTCCAAGCCACAAAGGAGGGTTCATTCTGGGAGATTCCCATGCTCTATTCTTTCTGAGGGCTCAGCTTCCCCTTATCCAACCATTGTCTATGGCAATGGCTCTTCCCCCTAAGGACATTCCCACCTGCCATTACAGACATGCTGGTACAGGTAGTCCTCGACTTACGACAACAATTGAGCCCCAAATTTCTGTTTCTACGTGAGACATTTGTTAATTGAGTTTTGTCCCATTTTATGATGTTTCTTGCCACAGTTGTTAAGTGACTCACTGCAGTTGTTAAGTTAATAACACGGTTATTAAATGAGCCTGCCTTCCCCATTGACTTTGCTTGTCAGAAGGCTGCAAAATGTGATGACATGATCCCAGGACACTGCAACCGTCATAAATATGAGTCATTTGCCAAGCACCTGAATTTTGATAACGTGACCATACGGATGCTGCAATGAATGTGTGAAAAACGGTCATAAATCAGTTTTAGAAGTGACATTGAAACTTTAAATGGTCACTAAATGAACTGTTGTAAGTTGAGGGGCTACCTCAGTGGTGGGTTGCAGGCGGTATGCCCCAGTTTGCACGTACCGGTGCCTGCGGGAAGCAGCAGCCACTGTACCGGAACGGTGCTTTGGAGGACCCGCCCACCCATCTGCCCTTGTTCCTTTCCTGTATTTGAAGGAAGAGCCCATCTGTGCACGTGAGTGCAGCATACAGCGCCTGCGCGATGCTCCACCGAGCAGCTGGAGCATCACAGGCGATGGGTTTGCATGCGTGTGCAGCGCGCATGCCCATGGTGCATGCCCGGCTCCCGTTGCGGCGTGCTGGTTGCAACGGGAGGCGAAACCCATCACCAGGCTACCTGTACTTTGCCTTCTTCCTTTTCAGTGTCTCTGTTTCAGTTTCAATCCTACCAATGTTCGCCATTTTGATGCGTGCAAAGCTTCTTCAAGTAAACCCAACTGCAGGCAGCTTTGTGGACACCTCCATGTAATTTTCTTGGCAGTGATACAGAACTGATTTAACTCCTGGGACAGGTACATGGCCTTGGCATTTCCCCATGGCCTCCCCTCCGAGTGCTAATGAGGCTTGACACAGTTTAGAGTTCCAAGGTCAGCTTACGCTGGCCTGTGGCTGGCAGCTACTTGCTCTCAAAGCAATCCTCTGAAATGCCATCAGCTAATGTTCAACTCTAGACTTAATTATCTTAAGACCTGTAATTCCATATTGCTTTAAAAGGTGCTAAGCAGGCCTGCTGCAAGTTTTGCTTTTGTCACATTCCAGCATTCAGCGTCTAGAAATGCAGATAACACAGTTCAGTGTGGAACAGAATCAGGGCATCTTTGGAAAACCTGACACTTTTTATCTTGCGTGAAACCCGGCATGGAGTGACTAACAAGGATATGAAGAAAACGAAGTCAGTGCTACTGTGGTTTAACCCTCCACCTTTAAATCCTTATGGCCACCCCACCCTAGCAATCCTACCCCTTGGTCCCCGCACAATATGTTCCCCATCCGCCATGTGCTGCCCATTCATTTGCCGTGTTTCTGTAGCATTACAGCTGCTCGCAAGGTGCCCATCAGACTCCCCACGCCTGTGTGTGCTTCGCCATCCTGACACCGCTGCTCTGTTGTTTTACCATATATCAGCTGTGGGAGATGCCCGCAGCTCAGCTGGTTATCTGAGGTGGTCCCATAGTGACAGCGGGGGCTTCTGGGAGGTTCCCTGCAGCTTCCCTATGGTATGCACGCCATCGCTGTGGTTCCTCCCTGCCCAAATGGCAGCCCTAGGATGGCCGTCCAACCTGGGCTTGACAATTTCTTGCATCCTGCCCCAAAGTCCTGCCTATGGACAACAGAGATGTCTGGAAAACAAGGCATCCAGAAAATATTCAGAAAAGGGCAAAAAGAGCCAATATAAGGGCCGCTGAGAGAGATTCTATACCAAGGCAACCTTGTATACAGCTTAAGACAAGCTGAAGCTTCTGCATATTTTTTTTCTGGATAAAATAGACAGGGCTGCAACCTCATTTGTGAAACAACTGAGATTTTCTCTCTCTCCTTAGAATGGTGTTTAGGTCTTACAACTTTGCTTAAAACCCCAACAAAGGGAAATCCTCTTCAGAATGTAATGGAAAGGCTAAAGCTAAGGAAGCATTTCTCTATTTTATAAATTTCAAAATGTATGGACTTCAATTTCCAGAATTTCCTAGCCAGCATGCAATTCTGGGAGTTGATGTCCACACATGTGAAAGCTCGCAAGGTTGAGATACACTGTGTTAAAGTGTCTATGGTTCTCATCCTGGGAAAAATGCTTGCCTGAACTTCTCAATCATCCTTCCAGGTCAAAATAAATCCTTGTGGGAGGTTGCATGATGGAAACATTGTGCAACTGCACACCCCTCTCCCCCTTTCTCTGAATAGCAGGGTAGGAGTAGAAACGTAGTCCTTGCAGGGAGCTTTGAAATGAGACACTAGCAGAGGTGATATTCAGCCAGTTCTGACAGGTTCTGAAGAACCGGTAGCAGAAATTTTGAGTAGTTCGGAGAACTGGCAAATAGGCTGGCCCCGCCCCTGCTGCTTCCCAGCCTCCCAGCTGATCTTCTTTTGTCACCCTGAACAGGAGAACAGAGCTGGAAAGCAGGTTAATCGGGTGGGGAGGGAATGGGGATTTTGCAGTAACCTTCCCCCAGGAGTGGGGAGGGAATGGGGATTTTGCAGTATCCTTCCCCTGCCATGTCCACAAAACCATGCCGCACCACTAGGTGCAGATTGTCCCCTCTGAAGGCAAATGATATAGGTTGAGCACCTGCTCAACCACTCCATAAGATAAACTGGGTTAGGGTTAGGTTAGGGTTGGAACAAATTCACCCAGTAAGCTTCTTAGGTTGAGAGTGGACTTGAATATGGATCTCTATGGTCCTAGCCCAACATCTTAACCAGCACATCATTCTAGGTCTCTTGATGTTGTAATTTTCTATTGTTCATGTTATGAATTCATCATGTAATCATCCGTCTGAATTTTATGGAGGCATATGTCTACAGTGTCTTCTTGATGTTTTCCCATCATTTCCATCAACCCTCCAGAAATTGGGGATGACCTTCACAGGAAAGAAGCACAATGCCTATGGATTGGGGACCCAGAAATGGCCCTTTCAGTAAAACCCCAGGGCTTCTTATATTTCTATCTAAATGGATTTAATTAGTCCATGACCAAAGACTGTTTGCTGATAGGACATCAATGTGCCTTAACTTTGACATGTGTGATGCCATTTGCAGATGGCCGAGAAACTTCTCCAGATTACATTTTTAGTGTAAAATTAGAGCAATTCAGAGTCAGTGGACACAGGGAAATTGCCCTTTATTCTGATTATGATTGTGTGTTGCAAAATGCATGAAATATTACAAGTTAGTACTCACATTGTCTGCATTTTGCTTCGTTTCTTGTATACTCCAAGAAGGAAGAAAAAGGCTTGTGTGCTTGCATTCTAACTTTTTCCTGCCTAGCTCAGCTTGCCATCCCTGTTCATAATCATGACAAAAATTCTTGAAATTACCAGCTATATACAAAACAAACAAACGGTTTTACTTCTTTCCAGCAAGTTGCACAACTGCATCTTTCAGCCATCAACCTTTTCCAGCCACAGAATCGCCTTGTTTTGTAAAGACGTGACAAGGCTTGATATGGATACAGAGATTTAATAGTTCACATGTAATGAGACAGCCTTGATACAGAAAATATGCTGTGTGTAAAGCCTCCTTCTTTCTTCAGTCAATTGTGTCCCATCCTTAATCATCAGGCCAGTCCTTCCATTTATTTGCTCAAAAGGTACAAATATTGCCAGCTGCAGGCTCGGGGGCAATTGATGCCACCCTGATTGTTGCTAAATGGGGAATGGGGCTTTAAAGATCATTATATGGAATTGGAGTATGGAGGAGCATCTTTCTGGATAGATAAATTGTGGTGAAGGGCATATTTTGAATTTCTTTAAGTCACACCCAGATGGGTCTGCCAACATTCAGAATCATAGCAACTATAGAGCACTTCCATATTTCTAACCAGGTGCCATCTACCTAGGCAGAATAGACATCTGCCTGAACTACCAAGAGGGTCCTTGAGAGCCTTAAATCCATGCTTGCCAGGTACTGTTTGTTAATGCCCATTTTTGGGATTTTTCTTCAAAAGCTCTTTTGCAATCTGCCTTTGACTTTTATCAGTCTTTTGAAATCCAGTCTGCTTCCCCCGCAGTTTTACAAATGAAATTATTTCAGAGTAAATGATGGGCAGGCAGTCCAGTGGCAGAGCAAAAGAAACCTGAAGTTACAAGGACAATTTCTCCTGTTTTCAATCTTAGATTCAAGAGTGGAACAATTTAGCAGAGTTGCTTTCTCTCTCTTTTGTTCTCTCGCTCCTCCAGCCCTCCCTCTCTTCTTCTATGCTAAAAAGAGCTTAGTCCTAATACATGATAGCCGAATATAGGTAACGGTAAAGGTTCCCCTCGTATAGATCTTCTAGTTATTCCTGACTCTAGGGGGCGGTGCTCATCTCCGTTTCAAAGCCAAAGAGCCAGTGTTGTCCGAAGACGTCTCCGTGGTTATGTGACTGGCATAACTAAACGCCAAAGGCACACAGAACACTGTTACCTTCCCACCAAAGGTAGTTCCTATATTTTCTACTTGCATTTTTACATGCTTTCGAACTGTTAGGTTGGCAGAAGCTGGAACAAGTAACAGGAGCTCATTCCATTGTGTGGCACTAGGGATTCGAACTGCTGAACTGCCAATCTTTCTGATCAACAAGATCATCGTCTTAGCCACTGAGCTACCACGTCTGAATATAGTTCATCTTAAAATCATGTGTTCCATTGTATGAAGATTGAATTGTTTTAATGAGGATCAACAATAAACATATTTTCCCCCTTTCTAATTATCCCTTCTAACCAGGATGAATGAATTTCCAGACCATTCAATTTAGCCTCTCACTTTTCTTACCAGGAAGGGAAACAGACTCAGGTGGAGAGGTTTTTCCTAATTCCAATGGCCAGGATAACTGGAGATGCAAATATTATTTTATCTGGATCAATTAAAAAAAAGTATTTAAAACACTTAATTTCACACCCTACTACTGTACTCATAAATCCATAAAAACAGCCTGCCTGCTGGATTGGATCAAAAGCTCATCTAATCCGAATCAATTGAATGTTGATTCAGTTACTCTTCAGTTACTCAACTGGCAAGCCAGATGTCTTTTGAAAACTCATAAGCAGGATATGACAGCAAGGGCTTTCCTCACTGTTGTTTCCTTGCACCTTGTGGTATTCAGAAACAAGTCCATAAGTACTATGGACTCATCATGCCTAGCTTTACCCTCCAGGAATAAAATTGTTGAAGGTCATGGCCATCACAGTATCAATGTCACCATCTAGATCAGTGTTTCTCAAACTTGGCGACTTTAAGTCCTGTGGACTTCAACTCCCAGAATCCCCCAGCCAGCATAGCTGGCTGGGGAATTCTGGGAGTTGAAGTCCACAGGACTTAAAGTCGCCAAGTTTGAGAAACACTGATCTAGATACTTATTCTATCTAGCCTCTCCCGTGATCTTCTGTCGTTGTCTAGAATCATTCATTCATCCTCTCTGTCCACTTTTTCCCTTCCGTGCCTAATTCCACATCCCTCCCCCAAATCTAGAGAATCGCAAGCACCGCAAGGTTTTCCTCTTGTTCAAGTTACTCCAGGCTTTGATCACTCCTGTCACTCCTGCCTGCACTTTCTCCACCTTTACCGTTATGAAGGCGCAGCAGTTGGCATTCCAAGTGAAGTCACCCCATACATTTCCCCACACTGCCACATTGCTTCCCTGAGTGCTGGAATACACCTTTCTCATTTTCTTCCATGCTGATAAACACTCAACCAGCAAGAAGCCTGGCTCTTCAGACACGGAACTCCCTCTCCCCACCACCACATCCCACAACAAGGCACTGCTCCGACACAGGAAAACACACGGACTGATTCAGGGTACCGCCAGCAATTTCTTCGTTCCTTGGTACCAGTCCCTCGGACTCAACAGCGCAGCTCAGTGGAGGTGATGGACGGAAAGATATTAGAGCAGCTACTGTACACCACCAGCCCAGGGGGATAGCAGGCGGCATCAGGAACATCTCCTGCTCTAGCAGGAGGAGGAGCAGTAGCAGCAGAACTGCTTGCGGGTTGAATGGTCATTAGGTTCTTTAGTGCCTGCTCTTCCTGCTCAGGCTTGGTGGTGGCAGTGAATGGGCGCATGGTGGTGGTGGAGGGTGAAGCAATCCTCCACAGCAGCTTCTTGAGGGCTTTACGGAATTCCCTGCGCATGAGGCAGTAGAAGATGGGGTTGAGGCAGCTGTTGGAATGCGCCAGGCAGACGGTGATGGGAAAGAGGTATGCCTGAGAGAGAAAGTAGGCACGGCTGAAGTGCAGAAGGTTCAGCTTGATGAGGACACCCCAGGTGGTGAGTGCCTGGTTGGGCAGCCAGCAAAGGAAGAAGGACAGTACCACAATGGTCACTGACTTGGTCACCTTGGATCGGCGCTTCGTGCTTGGCCCACAGGAACCGGCACCCACATGTCTGTCACTGATGAAGCGTACCAGCAAAAGGTAGCAAAGGGTGATGATGGTCAAAGGCAATAGAAAGCCCAGCAGGACCTTCTGGGCATGGTAGAGCCCCAACCAGAATGGAGTGTTGTTGCCTTGGCTATCAGGTATCTTGACCAGACAGAATTCCTCGCCGAAGATAGTGGAGGTGGTGGAGAAGATGCCATTGGGCAAAGAAGCTAGAATGGCTAGGATCCATATGAGGGCACACAACCACTTAGCTGAGGAGCAGCCATCCAAGAGCCCTCCTTGCCTTCTGCTTTTCAGGGCAGAGGCCACCGCATGGTAGCGGGCAATGCTCATGGCAGTGAGGAAAAAGACG
The DNA here is from genome assembly GCF_964273705.1 of Natrix helvetica. Classification (NCBI taxonomy): domain Eukaryota; kingdom Metazoa; phylum Chordata; class Lepidosauria; order Squamata; family Natricidae; genus Natrix; species Natrix helvetica. Next base: position 19,196,351 of record NC_138552.1, on the reverse strand, counting down.
CTGGCATACATGTTCATGGCTGTCACGTAAGAAAGCATCTTGCACATGACTTTGCCAAAGAGCCAGGTGAAATCCAGCGCATTCTCCACTGCCCAGAAGGGCAAAGTCAGGACAAATTGGAAGTCGGTCACTGCCAAACAGGTCACGAAGAGATTGATGGAAGACTTTTTCCATTTGCTTTTCATCAGGTAGAGCACCAGCACGTTGCCAACCAGACCGAAGGCGCACACCACCGAGTAAATGATGGAGATGAAGATCCGTAGGAGGATAGAACTGCCTCCCTGCAGTCCATCTGCTCTCTCTAGGTTGAGGAAGCTCCTCCAGAACTCCTGCAGGGACTCGTTGGTGCCGTTGCTTAACAGTCTCTCTTCTAACAGGCTGGGGAAAGCGTTGAGTTCTCCGGCTTCTGCTTCCTTTACGCTATCTGCAAGCGAGCAGTAGCTGTATTCACACATGGCATCCATCCCATGGCAGAGGGGGAAATACTTGGGTCTTCTCAGCTCCGCCTAACAAGCTGCTTCTGTGAGATTCCCCCCCCCCCCCCAAAAAAAGTCTCTCTTTCCAGAAGTGCCCAGTCAAAGGAAAGACTCCCTTCGGCCGGCCAGCTGGAGAGCCCCACCCGGACTGCGAAATCTTGGGCAAGGGAATTGGGGAAGAAAAGGTACGGAGCGGTGGCAGCGCAGAGACGATCACAGCTGATCTGCGAGGGAGAGAAGGCAGCGAAAAGCAGCCCGACGCCCAGAGCAAGCAGCCGGACGATCCAAAGGCAGGGAACCACAGACTTCGGGGAAGCTCCAAGGAAAGTCACTCACTGTTGGGGTAGATGTAGTGGCGGAGTCTTCCAGAGCATTCCTGCGTGCAGCTCTAAGTCAGGTTGAAGTTGAGCGCGGGTCTTCCGGCCGCCTCCCGAACAGCCGCGTTTCTTGACCCTTCTGTCCAACCTGCAACTACGGCTCAAGACAAATCCTGCCTCCCCCCTCCCGTGCAGACGGTTTTATTGCGTATCTGACTCCGCGGGTCTGTTTTTTAAGGTGCGCGCGCAACAACGCGCTCCTGGTGCTCTCCAAGGTGCTGCAACGCCCGCCGCCCCCTTCCCGCTATTCTTCTTACAACCAAATGACCTGCCACCGAGATAGATATCTAGTTTAATCTAAACTTCCAAAGGTTTCACCGTGTCTTAACTGGGAAAAAACTCTTTTGAACTGTTTCGTATTGTTTTTTGGACTTCTCTTCCCTTCGTCCCGCAACTGCTGTCCCCCTTTCATATGTACGTGAAATGTGCTTTTTAAAAATTTATACATTCATCACGAAGTCACCCACATTATTTTTCAAGAAAGGACACAGACATGCTTTAACTTGGTGGGCTGTGGTAATGCTGAGATTTTTTTAATGGGTAATGGGAGTGATGGTGAGGGGATTTTTTTTATGTGCCAAGGGGAAAAACAAGAATTTAGACAAACAAGCATTTTTTAAATTTAATGTACTATGTTTTACTTATTTGTGGAACTTGGCTTTCTGCTATTACATTCACTTTTAAAAGGAAAGTGAAAAAATAAATCCCAAACCACTGGTGAATAAAATATTTATTAGGACCAACCAAAATGCAAACAAATGTGCAAACTTCAAATATTTTAGGTGATACAAAATCAAAGAATGAGGAAAATGCAACGACATACTCCACAGCTACCCATTTGGGTAACCAACATAATTCAGAGCAAGTTACTCTGTCAATGTCTTGTAATACAATCTTACATGTTGTTGTTGTTGTAGCTGCTGCTGCTGTTGTTGTTGCTATTGTTAGTTGCAAAGTCATGTCCAACCCATTGCAACCCCATGGACCATGTTCCTTTAGGCCTTCCTGTCCTCTACTATCCTCTGGAGTCCATTTAAGCTCATGCCGACTGCTTCAGTGACTCCATCCAGCCACCTCATTCTGCCACCCCCTTCTTCTTTTGCCCTCAGTCTTTCCCAGCATTAGGCTCTTCTCCAGTGAGTCCTTCCTTCTCATTAGATGGCCAAAGTATTTGAATAATCTTATATACAGTAAGTTAGTTCAAAAGAAAGCCCCACTGAATTCAATAGGATACATTTCAGAAGTTAATGCAATCAAAACATGCACTAATCAAGGAAAGAAGCAACTTAGAACTGAGGAGAAATTTCCTGACAGTTAGAACAATTAATCAGTGGAACAGCTTGCCTCCAGAAGTTGTGAGTGCTCCAACACTGGAAGTCTTTAAGAAGATGTTGGATAGCCATTTGCCTGAAACGGTATAGGGTTTCCTGCCTAGGCAGGGGGTTGGACTAGAAGGCCTTCAAGGTCCCTTCCAACTCTACTATTGTATTGTATTGTATTGTATTTTAAGAAGCTAAATAGGATTTATTTTGGCTATGTGGACAGAACACAATCAGCATGTAAATATATCTGCAATCTGATGCAAAAAGAGCTTAAACTGGATTTGAAAGTGGGCTCAAGAGGACATATAAAGTTATTTTTTCATTGTCTTGCTCCAAAATGACTATGGTCAACTGTCCTGTTTCTTTGCTATTCAAAGGGCTTCAGAAATTTGATAAAACTGTCTAGTACACTTTTAAAAAACGATTAAAATATGTTCTTCACAATGCATTTTACTTACCTGCATAAAATCAGACATAATGTTTGTAGCGAGAATGAAAACACAAAATTCATTTAACACCTTTAATTAAAGTGAAACAGTTTGATCATAAGAAAGATCTTGTTCAGCTATAGATTTTGCATTAAGACTTTAGCATTCATTAACAGATATTTGAGCTCTGATTGGAAATCTTTAACTTCTTCCAAATTTCCTTATACTTGCATGAACACCTATTTAATTACTAATTATTCAATAAACCCCACTGATGAGTTTCATGCAAGTTTAAAACACAGTTTTCAAATCCTAGTATTTGGGTTCATGCAACAGATTCAGTCTAAACTAACCAAACCACATTCTGGCTTTGCGTGGTAATGTAAGCTCAACCCAATTCTCAGAATCAATCCATTTTAAATTCTTAAAATAGCCAGCCAATGCAAATTGAATCATATGTTTTATAGATCATAGAGCATGTGTACCAAAGACAAAACCCTTGTGTGTCCAATCACACTTGGCCAATAAAGAATTCTATTCTATTCTATTCTATTCTATTCTATGTTGCACTCAATCATTATGTAATTTGTTTAATTTTGGCTTAACCTGTTGTACACTGTAGTATGTAAATGGAAGTATATGGCTTAGATTTATGTGAAAATCAGGACACTATGGCAATGTAACTGCAATTGGAGATCATTTCTGCCACAACTTTGTACTCTAAATGATTCAACAGCTTGGATAGCACCAAGAAACACACTAATAATTAGCATTCTGATGTTCCACACTGCTGGAATGCAATGAAGGATTATGAAAGCTGCTCTAAGAAGGTTTTAAAGTATGTAGATTTAGAAGCTTAACAGATATGCGCTAGTTCCCAGATGCAAGTCAATACTGATAGCTAAAGCTCTACATATCCTGGGCCACAGTCTCTGAAGGGCCATCTATTTCTGTGTATCAGCTTTCCTATTCTTTTAGAATCTAAGGCAGAGATTGACATAAGAATTAAATCAAATGGTATTAAAGATGAGAAATGTCCTATGGTAGCCTATACTTCTATAATGCTTTTCTAAATATGATGTGCCTGGGACCATCATTGCTTTAATAATGATCCACCCAACCCATGTCTTTTTGCAAATTATTTTAAACTTGTATAAATAGTGTATCTTAATAAAAATAAATTTCAAATATTTTTGTAATAATACAATTTAATTAAAACCCACCCCTCAATCTCTCTCTCACTCCTTGCCTCTCTCTTTATCGATGTCATTTTGATATGATTATTCTTTGTTTTGGATACTTAGTTTTATTGAGATTACTGTTTTAAGCTCTAGTATTTGTTGGATATTGAATTTTTTAATTGAAGCTAAATCAGTGGTTTAAACTATCTTGGGCAACTGTAATTGGAAAATGTTAGAAATTTTGTTATAGGGTAATGCTAAGGCCATTGTAGAGTATATTTTAGAACATTCTCCAAAGCCCAGCAACTTCCAGTGAAACTGGGAAGAATAAAAGAAAGTAAATAGATATTTATTTGCATTTCTGGATTTATTTCCTCCATTTCTTCTTCTGATTACCAGAATTAAAAAGAATTAAATAGATTATTTATGATGGTTGGAATTATTAGTCCTTTGGCAGAGATTACTTAAAGGTTCCAGGAGGTGTTGGAATTGAAATGTTTTGGATCCTGCCCCAGTTTCACTCACTGTTGGTACAAAAATTGGGGACTGAATGGCTTCTTAGGGCTTAGAAGTGATGAATATAAATAAGTCCTATGGCCCTTGGGATGTTATTCAAAATGCTATACCATTCAATTTCAATTTATTTGATTTCTAGACTGCCCCCTCTCCCCAAAGGGACTCGGGACGGTATACGATTATACCCTAATTAACAACAGTTGAATAAATTAAGCCAGCTTCTTTAAATGGTTCCCTTTGTATACTCAGAATTAATATGAATGAAATAAATATTGACAGGTTCAGTGAAGGCAACATTTCTCTTGAGTTAGGATCAAATAATTGCTGGATACTTCACAAACACATTCATGTTGACAATACAGAAGTGGGTTTGCTATTACCTTCTATTATGCTTGTTTCTCTTCTTAGTCCAACTACTGACCTGGGAATGCTGGGATGTTATGATTTTCCTCTCAAGTTCTAACCAGATCCTGCCCTGATTGGCTTTTCTGGGATCAGGCAAAATCAGATAAGGTTCTTCTAAAATTCATCAACTATTGAAGGATTTCTAAAAATTCTCAGGTTCTCTGTCTCTCAAGTTCTGTCTCTCAGGTTCTCTGTCTATCTCTGTCTCTCTGCCTTTGTCTCTCTGTCTCTCTCTGTCTCTCTCTCCAGAGGTGGGTTGCCAATTTTTTTTACTACCACTTTGGCCACGCTCGCACACGATGCTTCTATGCATCCACAGAAGTGTCTGGGCGGGTGGGCAGAGCCTCCCACCGCCACTACTACCAGTTCGCCCAATCAGGGCCGAACCAGCAGCAACCCATCTCTCTCTCTCTCTCTTTCTCTCTTTCTCCCTCCCTCTCTCCTTCTCTCTCTGGTTCTCTCTCTCAGGTTCTCTCTCTTTCTCTTTCTCTTTCTCTTTCTCTTTCTCTCTCTCTCTCTCTCTCCCTCCCTCCCCAAATTCTCAGATTATAATTTCTTTTTAACACTGTTGCTGGAGAACAAAAGCTGGTTACAGGCCACCTAACAGAATGTGGAATAGTCAAAGCTCTTAGAAAACATAAAAAACTGACAGCAGGAAAAGACCCAGCAATCCATTTAAGTGTTTGTTTGTTTTTGTTTTCTTTGTTATTTATTTATTAGTTTTATTTATTTATTACTTATTCTATTTTTTATAATTTATTCTTTAATTTTTATCTGATACATTAGACATGTATTTATCCCTTTTTTAAGGATTCTGTTTATAAACATATTACTAAAATTCTAAAATAATTTATATCAGTAGAGTAATACTCTTCAATGTTCAGAAATTATGGATCTCCTAGAGAACATCCGGGGAGTCAAAGGGGTGAAGGCTAAAATGATTGAGCCGAAAGTCTTTTCAAGAGGTAGCTTTTGGAATTCAATCTTTATTTGGAAATTCTGGGTGTTGTTCTAGCACTGGCCCCTAGAGGTCGCAGGAGTTACAGAGGAACTGAGGAAAGTAATAATATATGAATTATCAGGATAAGTATCCTTATCTCAACCTGCTGTTGCGTTTGTTATAACATTATTACAGAGAGAGAGAGAGAGAGAGAGAGAGAGAGAGAGAGAGAGAGAGAGAGGGAGGGAGGGAGGGAGGGAGGGAGGGAGGGAGGGGGAGGGGGAGAGAGAGAGAGAGAGAGAGAGAACCTGAGATTACCACAGTTCTGGAAGGGGAAAATATTGTAATAGCTATTCATGGTTAGAGGCTTGAAAGTATGAAGAAAGCTTTGCTTAACATTTCTTAAACTTTCAAAAATCTTTGTTACGCTCTTTCCAGAAAATTTGCCATACTCAGTTACAGCCTGGAAGCAAGACAACATCTTTCAAGGGAAGGTTTAAGGGTTTTTTTTTTCCTGATCTAACGGGCAAGGTTTTGTCACTTGACAAATGATCATCCAGTGAAGTTAAATCCTGAAAGAATCTGAGTGGATAAAAAGATGATGTACTTCTTGAAGAGGGTACAAGAAATGTAACTACCACGGGAGACATAGAGAAGCCCAAACATGGACTGTATATTCAGAATGTCTGCCCATTGTTTGTCAGATCTTCTTAACTATAGATCCTGAAACTACAGCCCGTGGGTTAGCCTTCAGCCACAATAGGAATTGCACAACAAGCCCCTTCATTGCATCATCCAGCAAGCTTCAACCAAGCTTGACTCAGACAACCCGCAGAGGGGAACTGTTCTGACCCCCCCCCCTCTCCATGCCTGTGAACAAGCCAAAACACAGGCTTGGCTGTTTGCTACTGTTTAATTGCTAGATAACAAACCTTTTGGCCGAAGGCCCAGATAACTCAGAATACAAGAAACAAACCAGATACTCAGAAACGGCTCTAAGACATCGACTTTCTTCACTGCTAATTTCGAATGGTTGTTTCCTGCAAATGTCCCCTCCCAACGCCTCACTTATAAGCTCTCTTGGGAGGAGCCAATCTACAACCAACTGTGCTAATTATCGTCTGTGAGCCTGCCTACGAAGCTGCTGCTTTCGTTTCTCAGCCTGTCTTACTCTAGCATCAGGGACTGACTGCCTTTGATCTTCCCCACTGCTCCATGTCTCAGGCTCCTCCTGGTGGCCAACCAGTCCCTCTGGTCCCTGCTCTGAATCTGCAACCTGCACAGGGTCTTCCACATCATCCAGGGCAGACTCAAATGATCCCTCACTATCTGAGTCCAGCATCAGCTGAACCGGAACCTGCTGGGCTACAACAGGAACAGAGCTGGAAAGCAGGTTAGTGGGGTGGGGAGGGGATGGAGATTTTCTCACACATGCTCACCTGATTAAGAAGCCTTTTTTGAGTCTGCAAAGGTAAGTAGAACAGGGGGGGGGAAACAGCTGTGCCACATGATTTAGATAAATCGCACTACAGTGAACCAGTAGTAAAAAAATGCTTTTAAAAAGTTTTTTTTAAGTTCTGACAATCAGCTGGGCGATAATCAGCTGTGCCGCACTATTTCTAGTGAATATAAATCACACGGCACAGCTGATTGTTGCACAGCTGATCGTTGGAACTACCAGTTCGCCTGAACCAGTAGTTTAAAAATGCGGAAAAAAAAGTAAAGAAAAAATGTTCCGACAATTAGCTGTGTGACAATCAGCCATGCTGCGCAATTTCTAGCAGGTTTTTATTTTTATTTTTACTTCCATTTCACCCCCGGATGGAAATGGAGATTTTACAGTATCCTTGTCCTGGAGTCGGGTGGAAATGGGGATTTTGCAATATTCTTCCCCCGCCACGCACACCAAGCCACATCACGCCCACAGAACCTGTCACTGCGTTAAATTGTTTGCTAGCCTGAACTGACGAACTGAAACTAAAATAATTACTGAAAGAGTTACTGCGCAGGTCATAAGGTCTTATCTGACAATGATGCACTGCGCATGCTTAACATGTTTATTACTTCACACATTCCAGAGACTTCTCTTTCCTTTTGATCTTTGTCCGTCTGCCGGGAAGCTGGTAGACAAATTGCTTTTGACAAAATGTAACACTTAGATAGTTTTATTTTATTTTCCATTTCTTATTTTTGTATTAAAGCTTGTTTTTCATTAGAATATGTTTTCCGGGATTTTTTATTTCTTTTCTTCGCACCTTAAAGATAATGCTGTTTGGAAACGCCGCTATCTAAGACCTCATTTAGTTCAGGGTGAAATCTTCCCCTGACAGAACCGGTAGTAAAAATGTTTGAATCCCACCACTGGTACAGACATTTGCTAAATAAACTCTTTTCATCCATTCTTTTCAAACATGTTCATCGTATCTTTCTTCCAAGCAGCTCCGGGCAATACAGATAAGTTCCCCTCTAGCTAACCTCTCAACTGTTTCATGACTTGCTGTAAATTATTCAGCCCTAGGAAAGAGGTCAGGGCAAGTCACTTGTCAAGAAAACTGTAGGGACTAGTTGAGACAGTTGCCTGGAATCAACACTGACCTGAAAGGCACGTGCTCACACAGAGAGAGAAGGAGAGTGGGGAGGGAGGGGGAGGGAGAGGGGCGGTAGGTTCTGGAATCAGAGAAAGAAGGACATTCTTTCAAGTTCTATCTTTGCCATAAAATTTTCCAATTCTATATTCCCCTTCTGGACTGCCTTAATCTCCTCCCCCAGCCCAGCCGCGTCCTCCTCTAGGACACCAATTATCTTTTATTTTCTGTTTTTTGTTGCTGCATGCATTTAAGCTTATCTCTAAAATCTGCTACCTCCTTTTTCAACTCATTTTGTCCCTGCATAATAGCTTGAAACATTTGAGTAACAGATAAATCTTTTATAGTAGTTCCACTGAACTCAATTGGACTTAAGCGAATTCTGGCTGACTGTGCCTTACTTACAAACAGAACTGTGGCCTAGGTTTTGCCATTGAATGGAATATACCACAAAGCATACACATAGCCTTTGAGAGTAGGGGTAGTCCTCGGGATATGACCATAATGGAGGCCAGACGTTCCATAATAAATCATTATATTGATATGCCAAGGCACCCATGTGACCAACCTGGTTTTACCCCCTCTTTTGAGGTAATCATTAACATCATGGTAGTTAAGCAAATCCATTCATTCCTATGGGCGTTGTTGTTGTTGTTTTTTGCTGGAAACTAATAAAAAAGATCGTGAAACCAGCCAAAAAAGTTGTAAATGGTAATCATGTGACCTTAGAAGGCTGCAACTGGCGATAAAGATGAGTTGGTTGCCAAGCACCTGAAACGCAATCATGTGACTGTGGGGGTGTTTCCACCTTTAGAACCCCAGAACTGAGTCATAAGTATTTGGGTGTGTGTGTGTGTGTGTATGTTTCCATTGTAACTTCAGGGAGAGCAGTGGCTCAGCGGTTAAGATGCTGGGCTTGTTGGCTGAAAAGCCAGAAGCCCAGGTTTGAGACCCAAGTGCCACGCGAAGGGGTGAGCTCCTGTCCTTGCTTCAGCTCATGCCCACCTAGCAGTTCAGAAGCATGTAAATGCAAATAGATTAATAGGTACCACTTTGGTCGGAAAATCACAGTGCTCCATGACGTCATGCTGGCCACATCACGGCGGAAATGTCTTCAAACAGCGCTGGCTCAATGGCCTTTGAAACGGACATGAGCACCGCCCCCTATAGTCAGAAACGACTAGCAGAGAAAAATCCTCAGGGACTCCTTTACCTCTTTAAAAATTATAACTTCAAATGGTCACTAAGCAACTGGTCATTAAGCAAGGACTACCTAGATGTAGTTGTTCTAGGATGAGCAGCCTAAGTTTAAGACCCAAGTGCCATCTGGCCCCTGTCTGTCACAATCCCAGATGCCAAATGTATCTGTTCACATTCTTATCATTTTGTTAATTATGAGGGAACTATTCTGGGTGTATGCAATTAGAAAAGTTCCAAACTGTTTTGAGATGCTTCGCGTAACATGATTATCTAGATGACTAATTTGTTTGGAAATTAAAATGAAATGGATGCATGTGCAACTGATTTTTGAGTCGTATTCCTGCAGGGATCTCACTTCATTATTCATACCTTTTTTTTTCAAGGTGATGGGTATGCAGTATTTAGCATACTGGCAGTCCTTGATTTATGACTGAACTTGCTTGATGACTTCAGTGTTCACTTCACTGTGGTGTTTGCAGCGTTTGCCTTCTGATTACCGTTTGTTTTATGACCGCCATGTTTCTTTAAGGGCTGCTGCAAAAAAGGTAATAAAAATGGGTCTGGTTGCATGGTGACCTGCTTTACAACCGTTGTGACTTATGACTAGTGGTGGGATTCAACCTGTGTAACAACCGGTTTGCTGAGCGTCTCTTTCCCAGGGCTGAGGGAAAGTGACAGGCCCAAGGTCATCCAGTTGGCTTTGTGCCTACGATGGGACTAGAACTACTATTTCTCAGTTTCTAGCCTGATGCAGGGGTGAAATCCAGCAGGTTCTGACAGATTTTGGAGAACCGGTAACGAAAATTTTGAGTAGTTCGGAGAACCGGCAAATGCCACCTCTGGCTGGCCCCGCCTCCATCTATTCTCTGCTTCCCAAGTCCCAGCTGATCGGGAGGGAATGGGGATTTTGCAGTATCCTTTCCCAGCCACGCCCATCAAGCCACACCATGCCCACCAAGCCACGCCCACAGAACCGGTAGTAAAAATAATTGAATTTCACCACTGGCCTGATGCACGAAACCGTCTCTGGTAAACGATCTTACATCAGCTAACTAGGAAGCAATATTAATTTCTTTTAAATAAGATTAGGCTGTACTAAATCTAAGTGTTAATTTAAGCTCATGCTTGTATTGTTCAGTATGACTCTCAAAGGTATAATGCAGAAGTGATCACATTGTGCTGCCTGAAAGGAAGAATTGGCCTGTCACGGTGTTGATTAGTGTGGTTTTCTTTAGCGATTATTTATTTATAAGTGTTATTTATTGTCATTCTTAGTGAATTATTTACAGATTAAAAAACAACAAGCTATTTCCTCTGCATATTGGAAAGTTCCTGTTTTTAGATTTAACTTGTATGGATGACTCTTTCCCCTCACAATTTGTTTCTCTGACATTATGAATGTTAATCCCTTCACATTTTTCTTCAATTGTAACATTTCCCACTCATTTGCCGTTTCCCTTTGAAGCATGCTTACATTGCAATCCATGTCTTAGCGCATTTTATAGTGTGTAGTACAACTAATCAATGCCTGGGTTGTTAATTAATACAGATCTTGTGGTAATACTGATCCTGTGATTACAGGAATTAATTCATATGTTACATGAATGTTAAGGGATTGCACGTGTGATTCACTGCAGGTTGAGAAAAAGGGGAAAAAAACACCCAAACCACCTGAAAATAATTGCATTTTTAATGTTAATATGGGAATACAGAAATGTCTGTGTTAGATGGTTCTTTATATAGGACTGACTTACACCCTTATATAGGTCTATACCAGGAGTGTCAATCTCGATTTTATTGAGGGCCGCATCAGGGTTGCATTTGACCTCGGGAGGGTCAGGGGGCGTGGCCAGCTCAACATCACTCATGTCGGGGGTGCCTGTGGGAGCCCGAATTCTCTGCCAGTGAAAACAGGCTCCCAAGCTCTGTTTTCAGCTTCAATGGCTTCCTGCAACCCTCTGCCAATGAAAATGGAGTGCAGGCAGCCCTCGCAAGCTCCATTTTCTCTGGCAGAGGCACCATGGGCCAGTCCTTTGTTATTTCCAGAGCGGCCCCACGGGCCAGTTCTAAGCACCCCATGGGACGGATTTGGCCCCAGGACCTTGAGTTTGACACCTCTGATCTCTACTGTTATATGATAAAGGAGATAAGATATGGGCAATTGGCTGTGTTAAAAACACTAAGCCAGAATTAAATCACAGTACCAATAGTCCTACTTACCATCACAATTGACCCCAAAATTTCTGTTGCTAAGCAAGGCAGTTGCTAAGTTAATCCGGCTTCCCCGTTGACTTTGCTTGTCAGAAGGTCGTAAAAGGTGATCACATGACCTCTGCAATGTTCATAAATACATGTCAGTTGCCAAGCATCTGAATTTTGATCACATGATCGCAGGGATGGTACAATAATTTTTATAAGGGTGAAAAATGGCAATGTAACTTTTTTCAATGCATTGCAACTTTGAATGGTCACTAAGAGAATGGTTATAAGGCGAGACACTACCTATAGTTGAACAAAATGTTATGGCTTGATTCATGCATCACATTAAGTTGTATATACATGATGTTTTATTTGTGTGTGTGTGTGTGTGTGTGCGTATGTATTGTGTCACAACCCCTGGTATGCCCAAATATGGCAGGGAACACACTGCTTCCCTTTTCTGTCTTTCGGCCTAAATATGGGAAGAAGCTCACTACTCCCTCTTTCTGTCCTTCGGCTCATCACAGGAGACCATCCAGGCAGAAAACCATATTTTTAATGTTGCCTTTGTTACATTTCTGTTGTATTTGTGCTGATAAATAAATAAAGGGAGACTAGTATACATCTATTTCAAGCTATTTAGCTCTCATCAGCTAGCCATACCCTTCAAATCCCAGTAAGGGTATGGCTAGCTGATGAGAGCTAAATAGCTTGAAATAGATCTATACTAGTCTCCCTTATCAGTACAAATACAACACACACAAACACACACACACACATATTACATTGCATGTTCTAAATTAATGTGAGGTCAGCTAGTGAGAGTAAAAACAAGTAAGAAAATCTGCAAACTTGCAAATCAACAAAGTTCTGCCTTTTTAAAAATAGAGGAATTCAGAAATGTGTACCAAAGAGGCTTAATATATATTGAAGAGGCAACATCTGCATCATAATGATGATGCCGATCTCTTCTTTTTCCAAAGTGTTTGAACAGAAAATTTCCATTCTGAACACTATTATGATAATAATAAAAATGAAAAGCAGCTTCCGTCGTTTAAGAGGCTTTAAAAGGAAATGCAAAGCGACGGGAATGAATAATACACTTTTATCGTAGGCATTTGGGGAAAAAGAACCGTGTGGGAGGATGGAGAGAGGACAAAAAGGCTTTTCATGTCTTGGGCAGATTAGCAGAGGATGGCTCAGCATAGATGCGAACAGTATGCTTTCAAAAACTTGTTTATACCATAGAGAGTCATCTTGGTTAATAGTAGCAAAAAATTAGGGGGAAGCTGGTGGCATTCCCCCCCCCCCCACCTAACACATTTTTATTAAAATGACTTTTGTGTGCTACCAGTGTTGCGGCTTGACAGCAGCCAGCAAAACTGGCAGCAGAGTCGGACAGTGAGGAGGTTGGGGACGAGCATGGACCAGTCCTGGAGTCTGGGGAAGGCTCAGACGAGGGCTCTGCGTCAAAGGCAGTGGCATGGCCGATGCAGTCTGGCAGTGATCAGGTGCCTAGGGAGCTAGACAACATTGAGGCAGAGGAACAGCTAGAGCCTGTTCCCAGTGTGCGCGTGTGCAGAGCTCCCAGAAGAAAAGAACAACTCAGAAATCAGGGTAGACTTGGGAATAAAGTCACAGGTGGAAGGTGATTGGCCCCTCACATAGGAAATATAAGGGGAATTCGTTTCAGGAGTGTGAAGATCTGTCCGTGAATCTCAGAGGTTCTGTGCCAAGTCTTTCCTTGCACAGCATCTTATTTGGAAAATATTTGCATGGCGGCTTTCCAAGATAGATAAGGTCTGTAGTCATAAGTATTCCTTTGAAAGACTGTTTGCCATGACTTGCTAAATGTGAATGAGAGGAATTCACATTTGTTTAATAAAAAGGATTTTGTCGGGACCAGGACTCTGCCTTGTTCTTTTTGGGGAAGACTACGTCAGAATAACCAGATTCTTTCTGATATTTTTCAGATGGTTGAATCCTAAAGTTGAAAATGGGATTTTAGGCCAGTGTTGCTCAACTTCAGGAACTTTAAGGTGGACATACTTCAACTCCCAGAATTAGTCAGCTGACTGGAATTCTGGGAATTGAAGTCGACCTTTAACCTTAGGCTGTCTACTGTCGACCTCACCCTATCCCTAAGAGGTCTGTAAGGGGCGTGCATAAGCGCACCGATGTGCCTACTGTCCCTGTCTTATGTTCCCTTTTATTCGTATCCATTTCAGGTATTCATAATAATGTTTGCACTTATATGTGTTATCTAATACATGCTTGATTAAATAAATAAAAACAAATATATAAAATGAATGAATCAATGAATCAATCAATCAATCTTTCGAACCCCTCCAGTCCAGGAAAGGATGGGAGATCATCAACATGTGCTCTGGATGGCTGCTCTTCACAAGGAGATTGCAGGATACAGTTTTCCACAGGTTTGAGTTGAGTGTCAGGAGACAAAGGGATCAAATGTCAAGATCACAACCACAGTGGAGCCTTTTAAAGGTTACTAAATTTGCTAACCTCTCTTCTAATCATTTTAGGTAATTGCTTCTTTAATTATCTTAAGGCTATTAGAAATCTTTGGAATGACAAGTTTGAAAAGCCATCTATAACATCTATTTTCATTTCTGAAAAAAGAACAATTATTTATAAGTTTAAGAACTTAAATAATTTAAAGTCAATAGCAGAAAACTACTTATGATTTTGAACCAAGAAAGTTATCAACAAATTGAGGGTCCAAACAAATTAGAATACTGAAACTTTTACTGCAAGATTTTGGGATTAACTATGTAAAATAAACCAGAATTATTTTGTCTAGTGTAAATCATAACAGAGATTATAGACCTTATATTTTAAACTAGACACTAAAGGGACTAAAGATTTCAGACCAAAGGGGGGAAAATGGTTTTGATTTACAAAATGATACAAAACACTGTAGCATTTGAAATATTAAAGGAGATCTTAGAAGAATGAAGCCAGAAATTAGTAGCCACAATATCAACAATATTAGTAATGGTATCTGCTTCTATGGATAGACTATGTTTAAAATATATTTATGAAGAAAGGTCAGATGTGAAACAAATCTTGCTTGATGCACAAATAGTAGAATCAGTAAACTAGATTTTAAAAGTTCTTTAAAAGGATTTCAAGGTATAGAAGGAATTCAAAGTGAAAATATAAGTGGCAGGCCAAGGAAATGACCCTGATAAGGATTATTGGATATACAATAGAAGCTGGTTTAAGTTTTGAACATTAAAAGGGAAATATAAATAATAAACCAAGAAAATGACCTGGATAATGTTGTTATTGGGTTTACAAAGCAGGTTTATTAAAATCTTGAAGAAGCCTTTGCGATGGGACAAACAATAGCGGAGATCAAATCCTATCACAATATTTGAATGAACCGGAAAGTATGGTTTTTAGAGGTAAAAGCGATGAAAATCAAGTTGGTTTATTTGATCAAGGTTATATGTTTTTATGAAATTCTGGCCATGTTTTATGAACTTTTTGCTGATACCAGGACTGAGTTAATGTCTTAAGGGTTAGCTTATAGATGAAGGATGAGTTATGGGAAGCAAAGCAGAGGTGGGTTCCTACCGGTTTGGCCAAACCGGTAGTGGTATGGTGGCCTGGGTCGCTGGAACCGGCAGTGACCCAGGCCTGCCACGCCCCCAAGCCAGTTCCCCAGTCGCCACCGTTGCCACCGCCATCTTGTTTTTGAGTTCTGCACATACACAGAACAATTTTAATTGAATCGCACATGTGCGTGCACGAGTGAATTGGTAGTAAAGCCAGCCAGAACCCACCCCTGAAGCAAAGATATCTGTTTGTAACCTTATAGGAGGTGAAATACCCACTTACTTTCACTATATTGTTGTTCTTTACATTCAGATATCTGGACAAAAATTTCCTTTGTTTTGAAGTAAGAGTAGGGCTTTCATTTCTTTCCTAGTGTTGGAAGGCAAAGGTTTCCAGTCCCATTCCCAGCCGGGAGTCACCACCGACGCTAAAATAAAGTTTTGTGAAGACAGCTGCCTGGAGTTTTATTGAGGAAAGAAAAACGGGAAGAATGAGACACAGCTCCATCATTCCCGGGTCTGCAGCACACTGTATACAGTTTGGTTTTCCCTTTTATACAGTTTTTCTTGCTTCAGGCTATTGTGTAAATTTGAATTTTACAAAAGTTCTTTTATTCTGGATGATTGCTCTGATCTTGATTCTCTTGTCTTCAGATTTCGCTCGTCTGGTGTCTTGTCCTTGGGCTAATCCTGTCATATAACACAAGGAGGGTGTTTTCCTGTTCGGACGCTTATACAAAGGTGTCTGCTCTATGTAAATAGTTCTGATGTTTGTGTTACCTTAGAATTGGATTTAGTGTTTTTGTTATTCTGACCGGTCATTGCTAGATTCGGGGTTTTTCCCAACTTTGTTACCCTTTTCCTAATCCTATTATCACATGTTTCTTTTGTGTCTGAGTGTACCGTGTTCCTGGCTACATGTGTGGTTTTCTCTGGCTATAGCTCCTGCCTGCGTGTTTATTAATTTTTTCTGTACATGCTTTCCGGGTTATTTCTGTTACTTTACTACACTAGTAAATCATACTTGTCAAGATTCTGGAGGCTCCTCTGGCAGATGTTTTGACCACTAAGATAACTGGTGAGAAATCAAAAGGGGGAACAGTCTTCCCTGTGTCTGATTCCCACTACACCGCTAAAAAAATCCGTCTGTTTAAGAGAGATTAAGAAAAAAGTATTTGCTTTTCTATGAATTTCTTAATCTACTTTTTATCTCAAATATGATGAACATCTGTTAGCACGCACACACAGCTGGGCTAAACCGGAACTCTTAGTAACATTTTTCTTTTTGAATGGCACCTATTGCCATTTAATTACGCCAGATTCTTTCAGCACTCTGCATAAGTTCTGGAGCCCCTCTCCTACTCCAGTTTAAATCTCCTGCACTTTCTCTACTCTAGTGCCCTGCAGCTTGTCAGTTATGCTTTTGCTCATCTGGAAGGGAAGTCTGCCTTAATAAGACCATGGTGGCTGGCCTGTTTGTCTTTCATTACATAGTATGTCCCCAAAACAATTGTTTAAGCAGCATCTTTGAACAGGTTTCAAATCATGATAATCTGCATGGAGAGAACTTCTCTGGGTTGGAAGAGTTTCCAAAGGAAATGCACCCCAGTTTTCTTTTATCTCTTCCTGTGCGATGAGAAGCAACAGCTTACTCCGTTCATGTGGAAAGCAGCTTTTGCTGAAATCTGGAGTTATTAAAAGAGGTAGAGGGGGGAAAAAAACCCTGGTTCTTCCTGGGATGCATCCAGAAAGGAAAATTGTTCTTCCAAAGTTTCAGATCTGTAAAACAGTGGATGATGGAAAGTCCTTCTTGTCAAAGTTATAGTTGTTTAACAAATCACTTTAGCACTCCTGATCTCGAATGCCCACACTCATCTGAATTATGGCCTCCATGCATATCAAGCCAAGATGACTAAGTATCAAAGAAAATGGTTTCCATCCATCAGTATAAGGTTTTTTGCCAGATGTAAACAAACAAGGGGATGGAAGTCTGTAGAGATTCTCAGTCATCCAGGTCATGGTTGTCCCAAAGGTTCTTTTTTAGGAGGCAACTGGACTTTCTTGTTTTTTTCTTTTGAAGAAGCTTCTTCAGCTCTGACAGGACAGTGGGGAATTGAAAAGGCTGCCATATCTTTAAGAATTGTGTAGGAAAGAATATTATAACTGCTGCTTTTTTTGTTACAGTAAAGCCACTGTACTTTCTGAAATTCAGTTTTGGTCACCATGCTATAAAAAAGATGTGGAGACTCTAGAAAGAGTACAGAGAAGAGCAACGAAGATGATTAGGGGACTGGAGGCTAAAACATATGAAGAACGGTTGCAGGAACTGGGTATGTCTTGTTAGATACCAGAATCAGTTACAATGGTTTACACCAAGGTCCTCTGTTCTGGCGGGAACAGAGATTCAACCTGATTGGTTGAAGGGTCTGACAGCTCCCTATAAAAGGGCTGCTGTCAAACTGAACCTTCGCTGGATTGTACATAGTTGTATCAGAGTTAATAAAGAGCTATTGTTGCCTAAGCCTGAGTGTGCCTTTCCTTTACCCAATCTAACACTGGCGACGAGGGTGGGATTGGAAGGCAACTAGTCAAACAAAAAGAGCACAATGATCCAGCAAGTAAATCCAGCCCGGAGCTCGGTGCGGCATCGAGCAGCCATCTTTGAGCAGCAAATTCAAACGCGCTCAGGGACACAAGATGTCAATGCACACCCCACTGACTCCATACAACCCAGTCACTGAGCACTGGGAATCCTACATGCTGAGGTTCGACTGCTTCCTCGAAGCAAACAATCACATGGGCCTTCCTGAAGGCCAGAAAAAGAATATGTTCCTGAGCTACTGCAGACAAGAAGTGTTCGAGACAGCAAAAGACTTGTCCGAGCCAACACCACTCCAGTCGGTTGCTTGGTCGGTGCTACAACAGACGCTGAAGACACACTACGCTCCCAGGCCGTTTAAACACGTCCGAAGGCATGAATTCAATATTCGTAATCAGAAAGAGTGTTAATCCATCAATGAATACATTGCGGCACTCAGGAAGGCCGCAGCGTACTGCGAGTTTAGAGATCTTGATGAACTGATTATTGACTGTATCATATGTGGTGTTCAAGACATTGGCCTGCAGAGGAGGCTACTAGCGAAATCTAATCTGATGCTCCAAATTGCCCTAGACAAAGCCAGGGCCACTGAATCTGCCACTAAATCAACGGAAACCCTGCAGCACCAAAACAGTCCTAAGGGCGCACAGAAGAGTTTTCGCAAAATTAGACATGGTACAGGCATACCAGCAGTTGCCTGTAGGTTTGCGCCACGGCAGAGGCCAAACCATTGTGACGCACAGGGGTGCATTCAAATGCAACCGCCTGCAATTCGGAGTTAGTATCACCTCTGGACTTTTCCAAAGCGTCATGGAACGGCTTTTGCAGGGGGTGCCAGGAGTCATCCCCTATTTTGATCACATCTTGGTATCGACTGCAAATAAGGCACAATTATTTAAAAGATTGAGAACTGTTCTGGCCAGAATCAGAGACAAAGGCCTCTGCCTCAAAAAGGAAATATGCCAAATTAACGTGCCAAGGGTTGAATTCCTAGGGTACATCATCGACCGCTCTGGGATTCAACCGACCGACAAAAAAATTAAGGCAATCCAGGACGCCCCTACACCTCGCAATCAGACAGAGCTGCAGGCGTTCCTCGTGCTCCTTAACTTCTACAGCGTCTTTCTCAAATAGAAAGTCACAGTTGCTGAACCTTTACATCAGCTTCTCGCAAAGAATGCAAAGTGGTCTTGGGGCAAAGCCGAGGCAGCCGCATTTGCCGCAGTAAAAAGACTGCTGTCAGCAGACACGTTTTTGGTCCAATACAGCCAGACCATGCCACTTGTTCTAACATGCGACACTTCCCCATTTGGTGTCAGAGCCGTCCTCAGCCACCGCATGCCCAATGGAACCGAGGCACCCATCGCCTATTACCCACAAACGTTGTCTGCCACCAAGCGGAACTACAGCGAACTGGACCATGAGGCTCTGGCTGCAGTCGCCAGCGTTAAAAGGTTCCATGAGTACCTCTATGGCCGGGACTTTGAACTCATCACAGACTACAAACCACTACTGGGCCTGCTGGCTGGGGACCGGCCTACTCCTGCTTCTTTGTCGCCGCGAATGACCAGATGGACAATCTTCCTCGTGGCCTACAGTTATCGCCTCATCCATCGACCTGGCTCTACATTGGGCATGCCGACGCCTTGAGTCGATGCCTACTGCCTGAACTGCTTGCAGACCCTACCCCCGAGATGCCAGTCCTCCTCATTGACTGCCTAGAGACTGGTCCTGTCTCATCTAGTGACGTTGCCCGCCACTCTGCAAAAGATACTACACTCAAACAAGTTTTGAACTGGGTGTGGAGGGTGTGGCCCAAGGGGCCTGTCGAGTCTGAATTTAAAATGTTTTACTGCAAACATGATGAACTGTCTGTAATAAATGGTTGCTTACTGTGGGGGGGACCGGGTCGTTGTTCCACCCAAACTGTGCATTGCAGTATTAGAGGCTTTGCACGCAGGGCATCCTGGAATTTTCAGGATGAAGTCTTTGGCCAGGAGTTACGTGTGGTGGCCTAACATGGACAGAGAGATAGAAGAATGGGTGGCTACTTGCACACCATCCAGGAGTCCACACCAGCTCCCCCAGAGGTGCCCGCTAAGGAGTGGGAGCGACCTCAAGTACCATGGTCTCGGGTGCACATAGATTTCGCTTGCCCAGTTCATGGCCAGACTTTCAAGGTAGTTGTGGACACCTACTCAAAATGGCTAGAAGTAGTCCTCATGACCTCTACCACAGCAGAAGGAGAGAAGCAACTTAGAACTGAGGAGAAATTTCTGACAGAACAATTAATCAGTGGAACAGCTTGCCTCCAGAAGTTGTGAATGCCCCAACACTGGAAGGTTTTAAGAAGATGTTGGATAACCATTTGTCTGAAATGGTATAGGGTTTCCTGTCTAGGCAGGGGGTTGGACTAGAAGACCTCCAAGGTCCCTTCCAACTCTGTTATTCTATTCTATTCTATTCTATTCTATTCTATTCTATTCTATTCTATTCTATTCTATTTTATATATTATCCCTTTGCATTGAGAATCCTTTCCCATTGGTTATGCTGACTGTGGCTCCTGGGTGTTGTAGTCAAAACTACCATCCTACTTTTGCTGTAGTGTAAAGTAAGAGCAAGTTTAACTCATAATTAGATTTTTTTTTCGCAGCTGTGATTCCCACTGGCTTTCGACTTCGAAAACTGTCTGATTATATAAGCAGAACAAAGCTTCTCTAAAACCAAATAAGGCAGCATTTAATAAACTAGGATTAGACATATAACCAGCTTTGCTTTTTATCCCAAGGGTGGAATCAAAACGCAGGACCCAAAGCAAGTAATCAGGGCCCACTGCAGTGATTTATTAGACGGTACAACTGGAGAGATTTCTTTCCAGACAAATAGTAGGAGACACACCCCTGAAAACAAAGAGAGGCACTCATGTTTATACATTTCCGAAAGGAAAGGAAAATAGTGCATGCATACGTATTCATAAGTAATAACGTAATAGATCTGAAGTTAATTCCTGCTTTTCTGTTATCTACAGAGAACAATGGTTTTAGTTAGGAAAAAAAATTGCATCTTGAGAATCAGGGGTTGCTATGGGAATGTTCTGATAAAACTTGCCACAGGTTGCGGTGAGCTACAAGGACACATTCCTTATGTCTTAATTTGTCTGTTAAACAGTCCCTTTGCTGCCTGTGTAGATTTTGACTTTGAGGGATGCAATAAACCAGTAAAGTTGCTGTGTGTATGGACTTTTAGCTGCTCTATTAAGAAAGAACTTTGTCCAGGGTATCTACCTTTCATCCCCAAGTGTAACATCTATCCCATTGTGACCCTATGGCCCCATAAACCATTATTAGGATTTTATCTTAATATTTTATCTCATATTGTATTGTCCACACACCTTATATGTATAGACGAGCTGGATACCTCTGCTTCTCAACGAAACTATGTGATTGGGCTATGCAGGAAAAATTTGGTTCACAATCCGTTGGCTCAGTAGTGATTAGTGTTTGAAACACATAAGGGAATAACATTCCCATTGCCTTGAGTACGGAAGCAGTTCCATAGGTGGAAGGTGTAGACATTTTGGTGAGGTACTGACGTTTAGTATTGTAAGGAGCCCCAGACTGCTCTTGAGTGAAGGAGTGGAACATCTGCCAATTTGAACTGAGGTAATGAAACATGAGGCAACTGACAGTTGGAACAGAGTTCTTTTCAGATGGGGAGGGGGAGTAGAATGTCTAATTCCTTAGCATCAGAGCGTGTTAATATAAGGCAACTGGCAGTTGGAACAGCGATCTTTTCAGGTGGGGAGGGGAAGTAGAACTCCTTAGCATCAGAGCTTCTTAATTAATATATAAGAAATACTAATGATCTGATTGTCATTTCGAAAAATCCTTTCTTAGTGAGCACCTAGAAGCCAAAGGAACATACGTGCTTAATTTCAAGTTTGTAGGCTTTATGGATCTGGAGCAGTGTTTCTCAAGCTTGGCAACTGGGACTTGAAGTCCAGACATCTTCAAGTTGCCAAGCTTGAGAAACACTGTTCTGGAGATTTCGTGATGAGTGAGTGGTACTTGCTTTTTATTTATATAGATTTGTTGATGGTTTATTTAAACTTATATTCCTTTACCTGTGATTGCATGACCTCTTAGGTGCTAAATAAACAAATAAATAAAAACTGTTCCATTCATCCAAATTGATTTTTCCTACACAAGGCCAATACACCCAGCTCCAAATCTGTCATCTGGAACATGATAACAATAGGCTCCACTCAAGCCAATATGGGCAGTAGTGGGAGATGTTGGAATAGCCATTTGGATGGCTGGTGGTTCTCCATGCTGATCTCAGAATTAGGAAAAGGAGCAGATAGAAGCAAATGCTAGACTAGAACTCTTGTCAATGTGAGAAGTGCCATCTTGGCACACTCCGCCACGCATGAATGTCCCAGACTTCCCTTTCATTTAAAAATGTCCCAATTTTCGCTGTAAGTTTGCTTTTATCTCAGCCTAGTTAAGAATCGGCACAGCAGAAGGAAGACATTTCTGTTATATAAAGTCAGCAACCACTGAAAATAGGCAAAGGTATAGAAAGCAAAGAGTTTAGTTTTGTAAGCGAGGTCCCAAGCTGTTTATTAATGATTCTGGAGAGAAATTCAACCAGACTGAGCAAAGAGCTTTTATTGGCCCGTGGGGACTGCTATCAACTTGTTTTAATCCCATTAGTCTAACTTCTTAGTTCGAGTCCTTAAATGTCTATGAAAACGATAGGGGCTTATTAGGTAGTATGAATGATTTATAGCGGGAAATTCAGCTTGGCTTTGTGATCTGGTTTTTCTCCAGCCACGAACAGAATTGTAGAAGGTCATCTTTGGTGTGTGTGTGTGTGTGTGTGTTTGCACGCACTTTCACACACATATTGTACTAATGGAAAGCTATAGAATATAATAAATATCTTTAGAGTTCCCTTGCAGGGACTTCAGCTAATTAGCAAGCACAGTTTCTCATTATGAATTTTATGGACATCAAATGAAAATGTTTTGACATTTTGATGAAAAACATCATCAAAAAAGCACAACAAAGAATGTTCTTTCTACGCCAACTCAGAAAGCTCAAACTGCCCAAGGAGCTGCTGATGCTGTTCTACAGAGGAATTATTGGGTCTGTCATCTGCACCTCTATAACAGTCTGGTTTGGTTCTGCAACACAACAAGACAGACACAGACTTCAGAGGATAATTAGAACTGCAGAAAAAACAATTGCTACCAACCTGCCTTCCATTGAGCACCTGTAGACTGCATGAGTTAAAAAGAGGGCTGTGAAAATATCTACTGACCCCTCACACCCTGGATATAAATAGTTTCAACTTCTACTCTCAAAATGACACTATAGGGCACTGCACACCAGAACAAGTAGACACAAGGACAGTTTTTATTCAAATGCTATCACTCTGCTAAACAAATAATTCCCTCGACACTGTCAAACTATTTACTAAGTTTGCATTACTATTACTATTAGTCTTCTCTTCGTTACTATCACCCACTCCTCCCACATGACTGTATGACTGTAACTTTGTTGCTTGTATCCTTACGATTTATATTGATCGTTTCCTAGTATGATTGGATTGCTTATATGTACCCTATGACTCAGTGGTGGATTCCGGATTCCGTTCCAATCGGTATGGTTGGAACGGCCCCGGCGTCACCCCATGGATGCGCACGGTGCACGGGCACACGCACGTGGTGCGTGCATGCGTTGTACTTGCCTGCAATGCTTCCAGAAGCCTCTGCGACACTCCAGCTGCTCGGCGGAGCGTCACGCAGGTGCCATACAGGCCATGTGCGTGCATGGAAGCACCAAAGACTTAAAGGACAGATAAGGAGCTCGGGCAGGCAGGTGGGCCCTCCGGAGTACCGGAATGGAACAGTACCCGGTGCTCCAGGCAGGCTCTGGTGCGCCCGTACCGGGACGTACCACCTGCAACCCACACTGCTATGACTATCATTAATTGTTGTACCTTATGATTCTTGACAAATGTATCTTTTCTTTTATGTACACTGAGAGCCTATGCACCAAAGACAAATTCCTTGTGTGTCCAATCCCACTTGGCCAATAAAGAATTCCATTCAATTCAATTCAATATAATTCTAGTCTATTCAAAGCATAGTGGCAAAGCTTGGTCTGGTGAGCTCTGAGTTTATATTCAGAGTGCCGAGGACTGCACTGAATGTAATCTACATGAGTTGGCTAGGCCAGCATAGAAATGGGGCAGCAAAGCTGAGGCCTGAGAAAATGAAACCCAGAGAAGCATTTTAAAGGCTGTCTACTAACGTTGTTATCAGAGAATCCAACACTCCATTAACTCAACCGCATTTTCCATATATGGAAGTGACGTTGCACCCTGGTGTATCATCTGTAACAATCCCAGAAGGACCAGAAAAGTAATAAAAGTTTGTGAAGTTTGAAAGTTTTCAAAGCAATTTAATTTAATCACTGGAAAATTAGTCTTCTTCAACGGTTGGCGAAGTTAACGTTTCATTGAATTGCAGTACACTTTCAAACTTTTCGCTTTACTCTGATCTATTTGTGTTCAGATTATGTAGCCCATTCACATATAGGGCCTCTCGGTAACATATATTCCTAAAATTTAATATATTGTTCAGTCTGTCCATTAAATCCCAGAAGTTTAAAGCCATACATCCTAAATCTCCTCCTTAACTATAACAAGGAAGAGGGCGAGTTTCACCTTTCATTATTCTTCTGTGTAGAGATCACCATAATTAACTGAGGGACGCAGTGGCTCAGTGGCTAAGATGCTGAGCTTGTTGATCAGAAAGGTCGGCAGTTCGGCGCTTCAAATCCCTAGCACCGTGTAACGGAGTGAGCTCCCATTACTTGTCCCAGCTTCTGCAAACCTAGAAGTTCGAAAGCACGTAAAAATGCAAGTAGAAAAATAGGAACCACCTTTGTTGGGAAGTTAACAGCGTTCCATGCGCCTTCAGCATTTAGTCATGTTGGCCACATGACCACGAAAACATCTTCGGACAGCGCTGGCTCTTTGGCTTTGAAACGGGAACCATTAGCACATATGCGCGAGGGGAACCTCTAACTTATCATTAACTATAGATTGTAGCGATCATGTTTAAAGTTGCTAGCTACATCACATTCTTGTTGAGCCGGCACAAAGCCTGCTCGAGGTTTTGCTTTGCAACATTTCTATGCAACATTCTTCGCTTTGCAACATTTCTATGCAACATTCTTCTGTAGCATCTTTTTGTAACATGTGAACAAGCTTGCCCGGTAACAAGTATACGTAACAAGTGAACAAAGCCTGCCCAGTAACAAGTATTTTAACCAATCATGCAATAACACGCTGTAAAATAGAAACCTTTTGTATGCTTTCAATAAATACCGTCTCAATCGGCCAGCCGGGGTCTTTTCACCTCGCTGAGTTGGTTGGTGCATTTCATCTCACCATGGTGTCCGTTCTTCCTTGGCAGTACCAGACCCGCCTAACTTAGGCGCACCTCCGCGGAGGCCAATAGCCGAGCTCAGATACACCCTTGCGAGGGTCCCATAGCCTAACTCAGGCTCACCCTTGAGGGGGTCCCAATGTCTAGCTCCGGCTCACCCTTGCGAGGGTCCCAAAAGCAGACGAGGTTGTCGCCGCGTGGCAGCCAGCCGCGCACTCACAACTGGTGACCCCGACGTGCCGAATTGCCTTTCGGACGTCCCACGCCGAGTCCCGTGTCTACGTGTTCGGCGCCTTGATTCCCATCTTACGCACCTGGCGGGCAAGCGCATCGTAAGTTATGGGCTCCTCACATTCAAAGTCTCATTCAGGTCATAGGGATGAACTTTCACTTTTAATCAAGAAAGCCAATCGTCTGCAAAAAATTAACGGCACCACTGTCTATCCCCTTTCTAAATCTGATGTCTATCCCAAGGATTCATTTCCTTCTCCCACATCCCCCCCTTCTGTTTCTTCTTCTGATAAACACTCTTTGTATGCCCCTGTAACTGTTAATTCTCCCCCTCCCTATCCTTCACCTACGGCTCCCGATTACCCCCCTCCTCCCACTTCTCCTTCTTCTGCCCTTTGCCTCCCCTCTGCCTCCCGGGGCGGTCACGTTTCCTCCCTTCTCCGTTCCCATTCCTTTTCCCTTGACTCCTCCGATCCCCCTGCCGCCTATCCTCTTCCTTTGTGCCGGGCGCCCCCGGCCCCCCTGTCCATTCTAACATTGAACTGCGTGTTTTAAAAGACTCTACGAGCATTTGCACTTCGTCCTGCCTGAAACACGGTTGGATAATCGTGAGTATAGGTGGAAAACTCTCTCAGTATCTGGTCTCGCACCTAAAGGCAATGAGAGAGTTAACCGCCTCCTGCCTTAAAATCTCTTCTAATGGCGGAAAATTTGAAAAACAAGGAATTAATTGGCCTTCTGTCTTAATCATGGCAAACTCACCAATAAACAAAAACAATTGGCTGATTTTAAAAATAATGGGAAAGTCCTGCCCATGATATCAAAAAAAGAAATTGATTTACCTTTTAAAATATATTTGGTAGATATGACTAAAGTGTGTCAGGACATAAGAATATCTTTTTATAAAACTAATTTGTTAGTAGCTGCTTTATTACAAGGCAGCAAACCTCAAGGAAAGTCTTATTTTAAAAGGGAGTGTAAAAATCCAAGGAGGGGCATGTCTGTAACATCTCGCCCTCTCTTTCATCAGGGATCAAAACCCTAGTACAAAATGATTTATGTGTCTATGGATTGTAAATTGCCTTGGAAGAAAGATACAACTCTCGCTTCCCCTTTCCTGACTTTTGCTTTTGCAATCCTCCTCCACTGTGCATTCAATTTCCTTTGACTTACCGTTCTTTGCATCTATAATGATAGTGTGTAAAATTAATGTGATTTAATTAATTAATTGCTGGCCAGCAAAATGGATGTGCTTTCGCCTTGAGGCAGTCTGACACAGACAGTAGTCGTTAAGGGCCCTATTTCACTTTTGTGATTAAAACTACTGCCTGAGTTTTCACTGCTTTGGGGGTAAGCTAGTTCATTGAAATAAATTTAATGACTGATTTATTGCAAAAGAAATGTAACTACAGGTGTGAATGGGTGTGTATGTAGTCAGTATTGGATGCTTGAAATGTAAGGTTTGTCGGCTGAAAAAGCAGAGCGTGCTGTGCTAAAAGAGGTGTTTTTGGATAAATGTTGAGAATCTATTTTCTCTCCCTGTATTCCCAGGAAAAGGGAGCCTGTCGCTTTAACAAAACATTTTTTCCTTTCCTCTCACCCCCCTCTTTGCCTCTGGTGAGAAGGCAGGAGGAGGGGGGCTGTGTTCTTTTCACCATTTTTTTTTCTCTCCTCTCCCTGCCAGCCTCAGAAAGGCGGGGTTAAGGGTGATATTTGGCATTTGTAGTTTCAATGCAACGTTGCCTTCTATTTCAGAGTATACTCAAGCTATCTTAATTGTTTGTTTTATTTTTGAAGCTGTGTTTTTTCCTTTTTATGTTTTTATGTTTGCGCGCACTTTGTATGCTTAACAGATGTCACGTCTGTTTGTTCAATTGTTTGTTGGTCTGTTGGTTGGTTGTTTGCCTGTTTGTTTGTCGGCAGCACTGGTCGCTGTCCCCTTTAGAATTTTAACAGAGATGACTTAAAAAATACAAAATGCAGTCAGAAAGAATGAGTAACATTTTTGCTAGAATCCAGATCAGTTTCACACGGACATTTAGAGGGACGATCAGATATTGGAGCCAGAAAAAGGTTACTTTGTATATAGATGGGAAGAGAATGTTGTAAAAGGCATCTGACCTAAATTTGGAAGTCAGGATGGACGTGGGAAAAAGAACAATATGTGCTTTGTTGAATGGAAGGTACTGGAGATGTTGCAGAAACAAAAGAGAGGAAATAGGCAAGTTGTTAAGGACAGTTGAAGCTTGGCAGTTGGTGAGGTCATTTTGGGACCAAATCAATGTGCATTTTGTACAGCAACTGGTCATTGCAAGAAAGGATTTCAGTAAGTGAAAGAAAGTTAGAGATATGTTTTTTCAGTAAGTGAAAGAAAGTTTCAGAGATATGTTTTTGAAGACGGAACATGACTTGTGTATGTGAGGACTTGTGACACCTGGCAAACGGATGATTCAATACCTTTTCTTTGCCCCATGGAAATATTTGCACATTTCCATGGATATTTATTCAGGATTTATTATGGCACCCCGCAAAGGGGTGTGACCCAGCCATGTAAAGCAAACTCAATCCTTGTTTTTTTTTTACTTTCAATCACTTGAATTTTTTCACTTTCTAATTTGACCACTTATCAGAGGCATTTTCAACAAAAAACAAGTTTGCCTCTCCCTCTGGTATATTTTTACCAGACAAAACACCGATTCCTTTAATTAATTGGGGATATATATGGAAAATTTGCTTTTTACAAGGTACAGGTTTTCCCCCTCCTTTTTCAACACCTTGAACATAAAATGCTTGCATCTCATGCTTCACCTGATGTACCTCACATTGAGTTGCCACCCAAACCTTCACTTTTGCAACATGGGTGGATAGAGCACTCCCACACACTCCCCTTTCATTAGCTCTTCTTGCAACTCCTCAACTTTTGACAGGGATCATCATACAAGTAGTGCTGATCCCAAAACCTAAACTTTATATTTTAGAATGGTTACACCTAGCACATACACCTCGTAATTCACTCACACCCAGAGCAGCCCAAATGGCTTTGCTCATTGAAAAGGCACGAAGAAGAACCCGTGCCTTAATGGGAATGGATTTTGTTACGCTTTACCTCCCTTTCAAGTTATCTCAATGGGAACCTCTTTTTCAAAATTCCACCCTTCTCCAAGATGCACTCACGGAATGGCCTGGTCAAATTTCATGTCATTTGCCAGCTGACCCAAGGCTACAAGTTATTAAGACCATTCCGATACAATTTTATACACCAATAACATCACAACCCATTAAAGATGCGTTAACCGTATTCACAGATGGGTCCAAAAATCATGGTGCATGTACTTGGAATACACAACAGATATGGCATAAGAAATTGACTAATACACAAACATCTGCACAACAGGCTGAATTGGCAGCTTTTATTCTAGCTTTGGAATTATTTTCTTCCGAACCTCTAAATATCATCACAGACAGTCTGTATGTTGCTCAATTAACTTTACACATTTTTGATGCCTATATCTCACCCTCGTTAACACCTTCCCTTTTGATGTTGTTTACACAATTGCAAACAGTACTACACGCAAGGACTAAACCTTTGTTTGTAGCACACATTCGTAGTCATCAGCATCTGCCTGGGTTCCTATCTGAAGGAAATCACATGGCAGACGAGGCCTGCAAAATGATGCCTCTAACTATTGTTTCACCTCAGCCTGCCCCATTAACAGCAGGTGAAAGTCACACCTTTTTTCATCAAAATAAAAAAGCCTTGATGAAGCAATTTGGCATATCAATGGCAGAAGCAACTGCCATTATTCAACAATGCCCCACGTGTAGTCTCCAAGCCAATAGTATCCCGCAAGGAGTAAATCCAAGGGGTACTGAGGCTTGTGAAACTTGGCAAATGGATGTCACTCAGTATTCTCCCTTTGCCCCATGGAAATACCTTCACGTTTCTGTGGACACCTTTTCGGGTTTTATTATGGTAACCCCGCAAAGGGGTGAAAATACCAAACAAACAATTAATCACTGTATTCGATCTTTCGCAACATTGGGGTGTCCAAAAATTTTAAAAACTGATAATGGTCCTGCCTACACCTCCTCTGCTTTTGCTGAATTTTGTTATAGGTGGTCCATTACTCACAAATTTGGAATTCCTTTTAATTCAAAAGGACAAGCAATTGTAGAACGAGCAAATAAAACCTTGAAAATAGCTCTTGATCGGCATATGGGGTCAAAAGGGTTACACCCCCCCAATCTCCCGATGTTGCAAAACATTCTAAATACTTGTCTTTATACTATCAACTTTCTTAACCTTACTGGCACACCTGCCTCCTCTGCAGCCTCTCGTCACTTTTCTAAACCTCCTCTCCCTGCCTCCCGACCTCTTGTTTACTACAGGCAATTGCCGAATCCACAGTGGAAAGGTCCGGCACAATTGATCACTTGGGGAAAAGGCTACGCAGCGGTACAAATTGATGACAAGACTCTCTGGGTTCCTGCTCGTTGTGTTCGTCCGTATCACCGCATACCAGAAGAAGATCAAGATGACCCTGCCTTTTCTTCTCCCCCTGACATCTCACTCCTTTTTCTTTAAACTCTTTCTCTCATTGTTATCTTATGCCTCTGCTCGATTTGTTGCTCACCCTCAGGTGATTTTTGCACCTCTTGACACTCATGTGACTTTTGTGTTCGAAGACACTCTTCTCACTGCTTGCCCCTATGCCTTGCAGCATCAGGGCCAATTTCTTTTCCCTTCTTTAAAACCTTTAATATTAATTCAATACTTATATCATGACTCTTGTCAAGTTCGTCTTTCCTTACACGTAACTCCTCAAACTATTGGCTCCTACTCGTGCATCGGGTTTTTGTCCAATAACACCTATTTTAACCAAACTGTTTATCTTTACTCAACACCCTCTGTGGCTTATCCTCCATTATCTTCAATTTTTCTTTCTTGGATGACTCTTGTCCGCACCTCTCCTCACCCCTCTTCAAGAACTTTGCTTCGCCATTTTTCATGCTGTTTTCCAGAGCCATGCGATGTGAATACTTGTTTGTGGAAAGCCAAAGAAATTCCAAACTATGCACCAGGAGTAAGCGAGCCTCTCCCAGGAGCAAGGATTCGCCAAAACGCACCTGACTTTCCAAAATACAATTCCCTCATACGAACACACCAGGTACGCTACACCTTCATACAAGGAGTGCCATATGCTCCCACCATGTCTTGTCGACAACGATCTCCTATCAAGAAAAAAGGTACTTTTTGGCGATGGTTTTTTAACAACACATGGCTTCCTGAAGATTCAGAACATTATTTACAAACATTTCATTTCCGTACTACTCAATTGACTGTCAAAAACCCTAAGGCAGTAGATTTGGGACTATATCAGTGTGAAATTACCAAGATAGTTAAAGGACTTGCCACTTCTGCCAGATTGACCTTATTGTTGTTCCAGAAACAATCCACTCATTCCCCACGAATTCGGCGTGCTGCATCACTTACGTCTAACAATCACAGTTGTAGTGATTGCATCACCACCACAATACACAGTGGCAAGGTCTCTAAGACATTGATATATCATACCATCAAACCTGAACATTGTCAAATTACTAGTCCATCAACTTGTAGAGTTAATAATACTGTTTATCACATGTGTACCCTTAACAACAAGATTCAATGTTACAAGCCAAAAGAAGCGAAAACCGTTATTACATATGTAATGTCCATCTACACCATTCTCAACAAAACTGAGTTTAAATCCCTCAACACGCAAGTCCGCCTCAGTTTTGACGCTTGTTTAGCAATCAATCGCAACTGTTGGAAATCAACTTGTGGGACATTACAATGGGAAAGGAGTCTCATGCTCGAACGAAAATACATGTGCTACAATGACAAAGGGACTTGCTCTGACCGGGACACTTACAGCTTTTGTCCATATTGGTCCTGTGTCAGCATGTGGTCAGGGGATCCACCTGGTGGAAATCATAAATGCAAGTTGGAAACGGGCATAGCCAACAGCAAGTGTCCAAGAAATTCGTGCAACCCAATTACCATAACCTGCACACCTACCAAAACATGGGAAGTAGAATACGGCCTGGCCATAGAAGCAAGTGGTAGAGACCCACACATTGCGTTACGCTGGACAGTAACCAAGCAAACTAAGCAATTGCGAACAACTAAAGGACTTTTTTGGTCATTTTATCAAGAAATTGAGAAATTGAATATCCCCGAAATACCACAACATGTTACTAACACTTTTGTCCAACTAGCAGAGGACATTGCTAACACATTGAATGTTACTAATTGTTTTGTATGTAGGGGAACCAACATGGGGGAAAAATATTTTGGAGGTATGTTCGATGGTATTTTACCCAAATTCCCAGGTTTAAAAGCTGTTTTTATATTTGTTGCAATGATTGCTATGGGATGTATACTATTACCCTGCTTATTACCTATTTTTGTATTCATGATAAAGCGTAGTTTGAATGCCATTGCTGAAGCAAAAACTGCTGCACAAATTAATATGATGCTTGAGAATAATACGTATATGTTGGTACCAACAGATGAAAGTAAGCAACCCTTGCTACATTTCTCCTCGGACAATGATTCGGAAGATGACGCTGACAGAATGGTAGGTGCGGACACAGGAAGCCTGGGGTCGGAGGGCAACACGCGACCTGAAATAGCACTCACCTCCATGGACGTAAAAGCTCCATGTTTTCAGCTTTAATAAAGTAAAAACAGAGGAGATGTAGCGATCATGTTTAAAGTTGCTAGCTACATCACATTCTTGTTGAGCCGGCACAAAGCCTGCTCAAGGTTTTGCTTTGCAACATTTCTATGCAAAATTCTTCGCTTTGCAACATTCTTCGCTTTGCAACATTTCTATGCAACATTCTTCTGTAGCATCTTTTTGTAACATGTGAACAAGTATACGTAACAAGTGAACAAAGCCTGCCCAGTAACAAGTATTTTAACCAATCATGCAATAACACGCTGTAAAATAGAAACCTTTTGTATGCTTTCAATAAATACCGTCTCAATCGGCCAGCCGGGGTCTTTTCACCTTGCTGAGTTGGTTGGTGCGTTTCATCTCACCATGGTGTCCGTTCTTCCTTGGCAGTACCAGACCCGCCTAACTTAGGCGCACCTCCGCGGAGGCCAATAGCCGAGCTCAGACACACCCTTGCAAGGGTCCCATAGCCTAACTCAGGCTCACCCTTGAGGGGGTCCCAATGTCTAGCTCCGGCTCACCCTTGCGAGGGTCCCAAAAGCAGACGAGGTCGTCGCCGCGTGGCAGCCAGCCGCGCACTCACAATAGATGATTAACATATCTGTGGAGAAATTTGCAAAATATCTCCCACTGAGAAACTAAGAGTGAGAGATAGAGTTTTGTCAGATGCAAAGAACCAGAACAACACAGCAAGATGATCAAAATAGCTTCTTTATTGTTGCTTACCTACTTACAAGAATCTCACCAGAGTCTTGGGAACAGGCAGATAAAGGCTACAGGAATTTGGGGGTGTGGTTGGGGTGTCTGGCCTCTGTCACTTCCTTCCCTGCAAAGACTCCAAGTCATCAGTCTTTTCACTCCTGTGGAATCTCCTAGCTGGAGATTCAACCTCACAATTCTCTATTTTAATTACAATGAACACAAGTTCACCAGTGGGTTTCAACAGGAAGCTTAACTATCTAAGATATTTTGTTTGAATGATAAAAACATATTAATCTCACAACACATGGCTAAACTCACCAGGATTTCAATTGCAAAACTGTTAGCATCTTAGACAAGGTCAAATCCAAAAATATTAGAGCCGTGATGGTGAACCTATGGCACGCATGGTTTTTGGGTCTCTGCTGAGCATGCTACACGTCGACACATGTCCACGCATGTGTGCGTGCACATATCCGTGCATGCACGCGCTCACACCTTTCAGTTTGGGAATGCGCGCACACACAGTTTGGGCATTTGGTATCTAAAAAGTTTGCCATCACTGAGAATTCCTGATAGCTTGGAATTCAGATAAGACAGCCATCAACAGGCAGATAGAGATAAATCACATGTACACATTTTTAAAAAGACAAAACAAAACTAGGAAAAAGCCCAAAAGACTACAAAGCATCACCTACAGCAGCTCACATTCAAATAAAGAAGGACTAGATAAATTATCAGGCAGAAAACAATACAGTAATTAAGAACCCAAGGAGGAAACTATCCTCCCCCTCCAAAACCCTGGCTGGGTAACCTACTGCATATCAATTGGCAGTAAACTCACACTGATGTTGATGTTGGGTAATGAAATCAGCCAACTTTGTTTAGTTGTAAGGCAGCAGACTAGAAGCCAGGAAACTGTGAATTCTAGTCCTGCTTTAGGCATAAAAAATGGCTGGGTGAGTTTGAGCCAATCACCAGGAGACTTTCTGGTCCCACCTTGGGCATGAGAGTCTACTGGGTGACTTTGGGCCAGTCACTCTCTCTGAGCCCAACCCATCTCACAGGGCTGTTGTTGTGGAGAAAATATGAGAAGGACCCTTTTTTGCCACCTTGAGTCATTTATTTAAAAAATAATGAAGGTGGTATAAAACTGAAATAAATACAAATACATGTCTGCAAGCAAAGCATCCAAGCATTAGAAGCACCCAGAATTCCACAGCCTACGACTTTTCCTGAGTACAGAATAAATAAGTTAAAGGAAGGAATATTTTGGTTAAAGAATAGTATAGAATAGAATTCTTTATTGGCCAAGTGTGATTGGACACACAAGGAATTTGTCTTTGGCGCATATGCTCTCAGTGTACATAAAAATAAAATAGAATACATTCATCAAGAATCATAACATACAACACCTGGTGATAGTCATAGGTTACTAATAAGCGATCAAATTATACAAGGAAACAAATAAAACAATATAAATTGTAAATATACAAGTGTAGGAAGTTAAAACCCACCCCTCTCCTAGAAAAATGAAACATCCTAGGAAATATTGAAAAGGCATAATATTATATTTCTCTGGATCAGAAATGGAGAAACATGTTTTTAGGCAGGAAACAAACTCACTCTTAATAGCTCCCACTTTCCTTAATGGGCCATTGGTAAAAGTAAGGTGACCAACCGTCCTCCTTTAGGGAGGACAGTCCTTCTTTTGTAAGTTCTGTCCTCCCTCGAAAAGTGTCCTCCTACATTTCCTCCTTTTCGATATTTGAAGACTAATCTGTTGCGCGTTATGTGATGTATTTGTATTTGACATGACAATTCGTCAAGACTCGGTATAGTGTGGTATAAGACGTGATTATGAGACGCATGCGCTCCGCACGGGAGACCTTGAGAGAGAGCGCCGCGTGCAAGTGGCTATGTTTACTTCTTACCGAAACACAACACAGCACATACGCACGCAGTAGACTCACGGCACGTCGGCAATTGAATGACTCATGGTAATTATTTCTTTCTCAGTGAATATTCAATTATACAGAGGTAAGTACAATTCACGTTTTATTAAACAGTTTTTAATGGTGTTTTTTTTACTTCATCGCAAGTATATTGGACAGATATTGAATCTTGTGTTGAATTTTTATCTAAAGAAATGCTAGACATTAAAATAGATGACAATTGTCTCTTTGAAGAAATTAGAAGACTGAATGTATATTTAAATTCTGAAAAATTAATACATTGGGAAAATCAACATGTTGAAATTGATAAAAGATGGGTGGATATTTTCAGCCATTTCAAAAATGAACATATTCCATGTGAACATTTATTTATACTTGTTCAATTTACGTTGTGCTGCCCTGGAACTAATGCAGCAGTTGAAAGAGTTTTTTTCAATTGCCAATGATTTTTCGACAAGTGAGAAATCGAGATTGAATGTTGATACTCTAGCTGCAGCACTTGCCGTAAAATTCAATATGAAGGATATTTCTTGTTCAGATATTTCCAATATATTGTTAGAAGATGATACATTGACAAAAAATATTAATTCAATGGAAAAGTACTCATTTAAATAATAATTAACAGGCATGTAAGCATAATTACAATATAAAATGTTGTAAATGTTTTTATTATGCATATATCATATTTTAGTGTATTATTGTTGCAATGAATAAAATATTTCTTTTATTTACGATATATTTTTTCCAATTTATTTGTCCTCCTTTTCATTGTAAAAAAGTTGGTCACCTTAGTAAAAGGCCCAACCCAGTCTATTCTACCTAACAAAGATTTCTTCCCTTCAGCTCCAGGGTGAGGAGGTTAAGGCATGATAGTATTAGCCCTTTACCCATCTCACCACAGGGTACCTGGGAAGAAGCAATGCTCAACCAAACTTGGACTCAAAGCACAACCTAAAAAGTTGCCCCTGCATGGCCCCATGGGATTCTGACAACCAATCAGAATGTATTTCTTACACAAGAACAGGAATCAGAGAGGTGGGGCAGAATAGAGAGTATAAAGCCAGGAATTCTCAGCTATTCTCACTTTCTTCTTCACCCAACATTGAAGCATGTGTTCCCTTTTTTCTGTTCATAACCTCAAGCCATGTGACCCTGTCCACCATTAAACCATCTCTCCAAACAGCCTCCATGTCTCCAGGGTCTTTCCCCCTACTTGGAGCTGAACCCAGAAGGACATTTCTTCCAACACAAGCAACATGGTTATAATCATAAGTGGGAAGAGACAGGTACTAGGAAGGAAGAGAAGAATAATAGTAATACAGTCTTAGTAGGTAATATGACAGTGTTGAGGGAATTATTTGTTTAGCAGAGTGATGGCATTCAGGAAAAAAAAAAACCTCGTGTCTAATTGTCTTGGTGTGCAGTGCTCTATAGCATCGTTTTGAGGGTAGGAGTTGAAACAATTTATATCCAGGGTGTGAGGGGTCTGTAGATATTTTCACAGCCCTCTTTTTGACTCCTGCAGTGTGCAGGTCCTCAATGGAAGGCAGGTTGGCAGCCATTGGTTTTTCTGGTTAGGAAAAGTATCCTAGCAAGCACAGCACTTTGGTTGTGAAATCAGGCACCCTTTGTGGGGGCTGGCTTGATATTCATTCTGGATACTTTCAGCCGAACTGAAGAAACTCCGCAGCCCTCCTAACTCTGCGTTTCTGTGATGCTTTGGCTTTTAGCCAGGAGGAAACAGTCCCTAAAACGCACGCCCAACCTTGGCCAATGTAAAAGTTGTGGACTTCAACTCCCAGAATTCTGGCTGAGGAGTTCTGGCTGGGGAGTTGTGGGAGTTGAAGTCCACCGGTCTTAAAAGTTGCCAAGGTTGGACATTCCTGCCCTAGAAGAGGAGCTGAAATAGGGTGGGCGGGCGTCTTTTCCTTTTTTGGTCCAGCAGCCCTGCATTCTGCCACATGTGTATGAAAAAGGACTCCCTACCAGCTGCCTCTTAGACCCTCCTTCTCCCCCGAAATCAGACACCAAGTCTTCTAATCACTCCTCCTGCCAGGGGGAAAAAAACAACAAAAACCAGCCCCGTCTTTTCTCTTTAAGTGACTGAGTGCTTCCCTCCCCCCCTTATACTTAAGTCATTTTTAAATAAAGAAAGGACCGTTTCGGTTTCCTGCATCCAAAACATGCCATGTACCCTAAGAACTTGGATTGCAAACTTTTCCTTTTGGGTTCACCTCCTTAATATCCAGGGACTGTGCTATGCTAGGACTCCTCCACCCGGGAGATTTGTCTTCCCAGACCAGAAGCAAGGTCAGTAGCTTTTTGTATTTTTTGTTTTTTGTTTGTTTTAAAATGACAATCGCTGCCTTAAAGCGGAGGAAAATGAGGCATCTCTCTTCCACATTTCCTGCGCTTTGGATCTTAAGTTTGCAAAACAAAGGACCCCCCCCCCCCCCAGCAAGTAAGTCGCTGAAGTTTCTCCTCCTGTGAATTGATCCAAGCTCTTTGGAATTAATTTCTGGATTTATTGTATATCCTATGTAAAATGTGTCTTCTGTTAAAAAAAAAAACACCCAATCACTGCCCACCGCAGCTCCTTAATGGAGGCAGAAACATTGCAGAAGATTTTAAACCGCAGAGACATTCACAAATCATTTCCCCTCCTACAAAATTGTAGCTTGGTCGAAATTGCAATTATTATTGCCCATCCTCCTTGCAGCCAGTTAACTGGTGACCTTGTCTCTTCCAAGCTGCAATGACAAAAGAAAAAAAAGACTCATTGATGATCATTTGCCTAGAAAAATCAGCTTCGCTCCAGAAACCATTCTGAATGGGATTTTGAACAACTCTGTTTTTCCGGTTGCAGTTTTCTAAACTCGGACTGAGTTTGAGCAGTTGATTCTGATTCAAGGAAAAAAAGTAATAATGAAGAAAAGGGCTTTGTCTTCCCAGAAGCAGTTTTATTATGACAAGTCTATAAACTACACAAATCCAGCAAAGTGTCCTGAGAGCTGTTTATTGTTCATAGCCATTTTGCATGAACAAGGAATTGTTTTGACCTTCTGAGCCCCCCACCCCCACCCCATTTGCAGGTCGTGGGACTTGCACTTAAATAATACGGATGGGGTTGGTTAATATTTTCACAGCTGTTGATTGTACAATTTGAACCTCATGTTTGACAGTCAGGTGCTTGCACATTGTAATGGATTTGATTCTGTTAAGAATCATCTGCAAGTACTACTCCATTTCTTTTGTGCAGGTAATCCTTGATTTACAACAGTTCATTTAGTGACCGTTACAAGTTAAAAAGCACTGAAAATAGTGATGGCACTTAGACATATACCACATCACAGTGCTTTACAGCCCTCTCTAAACAGTTTACAGAGTCAGCATATTTTCCCCAACAATCTGGGTCCTCATTTTACTGACCGCGAAAGGCTGAGTCAACCATGAGCCACTCAGGATTGAACTGCTGCCAGAATTAGCCCGCAATACTACATTCTAACCACTCTGCCACCAAGGTTCCTAAGCTGTGACTAAAATTTTATTTATTTATTTATTTTATCAGACTTATTAGTCGCCCCCTCTCCCCACAGGGACTCGGGGCGACGTACACAAGCAACGGTCTACGGACAACAAAGAAGGAGGTAAAAATAAATAAATACAATAATCAGAGAAGTTAAAACCCCAATAAGAATAAAAGTTTAAAAGCTAACATTGACAAGTAAAATTAACCAAGGGGTGGAACAGTTGTCGAGATTATGCCAGGCCGGCTAGCCGAAACAGGTGGGTCTTCAGTTTACTGCGGAAGGAGTGGAGATCGGTTGTTGTCCTGATGTCTGGGGGGAGGTTGTTCCAAAGGGTGGGACCCGCCACAGAGAAGGACCTACTCCTGGGCACCGCCCTCTGACAGTCTCTAGAGGATGGCACCCGGAGAAGGCCCTCTCTGTGTGAGCGAATGGGCCGCAGGGATGTATGGGGCAGGACACGATCCCGCAGATAACTAGGCCCTATGCCATGGAGCGCTTTAAAGATGGTGACTAATACCTTGAAGCGCACCCGGTAGGCCACAGGAAGCCAGTGCAGCTCGCGCAGGAGAGGTGTTATATGGGAGAACCTCGATCTCCCCATGATTACCCGCGCGGCTGCATTCTGGACCAACTGCAGTCTCCGGGTGCACCTCAAGGGGAGCCCCATGTAGAGAGCATTACAGTAGTCCAGACGAGACGTCACCAGTGCGTGAGTGACTGTGCGCAGGGCCCCCCGGTCCAAAAGGGGACGCAATTGGCGCACCAGGCGAACCTGGTGGAACGTCCCCCTCGCCACGGCTGCCACATGATCTTCTATAGTCAGCCGGGCATCAAGGAGGATGCCCAAATTGCGTGCCCGTTCCACCGGGGCTAATTGTTCATCCCCGATGGCCAGCGATGGAATGTGCTGGTTGTATCGGGGAGCCGGGAGCCACAGCCACTCTGTCTTGGAGGGGTTGAGCCTGAGCCTGTTGTCACCCATCCAGACCCGCACGGCTTCCAGACAACGGGACATCCCTTCGACGGCCTCGTTGGGGTGGTTTGGGGTGGAAATGTACAGCTGGGTATCATCAGCGTACAGGTGGTATCCCACCCCAAAACCACGGATGATCTCGCCCAGCGGTTTCATATATGTGTTGAACAGGAGAGGTGAGAGGATCGACCCCTGAGGGACCCCACAAGTAAGGTGCCTCGGGGTCGACCTCTGCTCCCCTGCCAACACACATTGCGTCCGGCCAGAGAGGTAGGAGCGGAACCACCGCAATACGGTGCCTAAAAAGGTGGCTAATGACTGTTTTTCACACTTTGTCACATCCACAGGGTCATGGGATCAAAATCCAGACACATGGCAACTGGGTCCTTGTTATGACGGGGTCATGTGACCTGACAAGCAAAGTCAATGGGGAAAGAATATTCATGTAATAACCATGTTATGACTGTTATTAAATGTTAACAACTATGGCAAGAAAAGCCATAAAATGGGACAAACATCACGTAACAAATGTCTCATTTACCAGCCTTTATATAGGGGAGTCTTAGAAGAGAAAGCAGACTTTATGCAGTACAAATTACACACAAACTATGAACTCTTAGAACAAGGATAGCATATTCAGTTGCCTCCGAGTGCTCTGCTAGAATGCACGAATGCTTTAGGTGTATGTCTAATCGAAGGAGCTAATCTATAACTAGCTTACTCCAACTTTTGCCAACCTTGCTGTCTTTAAGAAGGGATCGGGACTGTTATTGCCAGAATTCCCAAATAGAGTGGCATGCCACTGGCTGGGAATGGTGGCAGTTGCAACAACCAACATATTTGAAAAGCTGCATTAGCTTCTGGGCTGCACCTAGAAGACTGGAAATCATCCTTATTATCAATATCTGGTCCTTGAATCTTTGGGGCCAGCAGTTTCTACTGGAGGGTATCAGATAATGATGCTCCAAGTAGTTCCTAAGGACGGAGAAG
Organism: Natrix helvetica; assembly: GCF_964273705.1. Classification (NCBI taxonomy): domain Eukaryota; kingdom Metazoa; phylum Chordata; class Lepidosauria; order Squamata; family Natricidae; genus Natrix; species Natrix helvetica. The sequence goes on along the minus strand of NC_138552.1, from coordinate 19,155,976 downwards.
GAAAGCAAATCTATGTTTGTATATATCTACAGTATGTTGATTGTGCAATACGAATACATACAGATTAAAGGTAAAGATTCCCCTTGCACATATGTGCTAGTCATTCCCTAGGGGGCAGTACTCATCTCCATTTCAAAGCCGAAGAGCCAGTGCTGTCTGAAGACGTCTCCGTGGTCATGTGACCGGCATGACTTAATGCCAAAGGCGCATGGAACGCTGTTACCTTCCCACCAAAGGTGGTCCCTATTTTTCTACTTGCATTTTTACATGCTTTCGAACTGCTAGGTTGGCAGAAGCTGGGACAAGTAACGGGAGCTCAGTCCGTTACGCAGTGCTAGGGATTCGAACCGCTGAATTGCTGACCTTTCTGATCGACAAGCTCAGCGTTTTAACCACTGAGCCACTGCACCCCTTAATATGCAGGTTAGATCTGTTCATAATTTACTATTAATACACATAGCATCCTGTTTACTAGCCTCAGAAGTCTTACAATCACTATAGATAGAGAGAGGACTTGGTGTATCTCTCATGACTGATTTCAACATGTATTTGAAAGTGGACTAGAAGTAAGAAAGCGGAAGGAGAGATTCCTTCCTCCATTTCTTTTAGTTCGGATAGTAAGTACTCAAGATGATTTAAGAACATCTCAGCTAAAAAAGGTTTAGGGCTACTTAGCATCAGTATTCATCTTTGATCTGAACTCAACCCCTGGTGATTTCACTGGCAACACTAAGTCACTGCCTTGTTTGGAACGTTTCTTTTTATTTCTCAGTTTAGTTCTGGACTTTCACAGTAGTCTCTCACTGAAATATTATTCAAATAGAACCCTGATTACATTAGTGAGATTATTCAAGGTCAACTAGTGCTACCATTTGTCAGAAACATAGCATGAACTACATAAGAGGAAATTGTGCAAAGAATAGCTTTAGATGGGATTCGTCAGAACAAAATGACTTGATGAGGACGAGCTGAACTTCATGAAAATATTTTATTTATATATTTGAAATGAAACAGAAACAAAATATTCTCATGATGACCCCATAAGGTTCATCTTGTCCTATGTGTTCTTTACATTGTCCTTTAGGTAATGCAGAAAATAAAAAACAGTTTAAGAATTCATTATGCCAATTTAAAAAAAATCATTAAAGTAGAAAGTAAAACACAAACTTTTACAAAGCTTGGCTTGTCCTCCAGATATGTTGGCTAGAAATTCTGGAAGCTGTAGCTCTAATATTATCTGGAGGATCATAAAATGAGGTTAGCTGACCTTAAAGAATGAAATATTTCCTAGAGATGAATTCCAGACAATGAGGAAACTCTGCTAAAATTAAAGTATAAAAAGTTAATCTTTATGATATTGATTAGATCCATAATTTATGTATTTATCTACTTGCTAAATTTATTTGCTGCCCATCTCACATCTCGCCCTGAGGCTATTCTGGGCAGCTTACAACAATAATGCAAGGGAAAAAAAGATAAAACATGTAAACATAACAAGAGCAAAGGAATGAAACAAAAATAAAAGATGGAAATAACAATAGCAAATTGTTATATACCACTTTACAGGGCTTTTACAGCCCTCTAAGCGGTTTACATAGTCAGCCTATTGCCCCCAACAATTTGGGTCGTCATTTTACCAACCTTGGAAGAAGAGAAGGCTCAGTCAACCTTGAGCTGGTCAGAATCGAACTAGTGGCAGTTGGCAGAATTAGCCTGCAGTACTGCGTTCTAACCACCTGCACCATCACAGCTCTTGTACAATAATATTAAATTAAAGAAGATGGATGGAACGTGTTAGATACTAGCTTCAGTTATAGAGGTTTCCACCAAGGTCCTCTGTTCCGGCGGGAACAGAGGTTTAATCTCATTGGTCGGTCTGACAGCTCCCTATAAAAGGGCTGCTGTCAGACTGAACCTTCACTGGATTGTACATACTTGTTCTGTTACAATAAAGAGCTGTTGTTGCCTTTAGCCTGAGTGTGCCTTTTTATTACCCGATCTAACAGAACGAGAGCAGGAAACGCAAGTGGGGTCAGCTAATTACCGTAGTCCAATAGCTACCTCTAGTGTGGAACTCCCCCATTTGGTTCCTAGGCCAACTAGGAGAGCCAGGTCTTCAGGCCCTTTGGAAGGATAGGAGGGTGGGGGCAAACCCCACTCTGGGGGGCAGGATGTTCCAATTCAGTTCAAACCTTTATTGTCAGAGTACAACATGTGTACAATGAGATTGGCTGAGCCTCCCTTCATGCACCCACACCCCCAACACAATACAACTCACGGTGAAAGACCCCTCCAAAAAATCCCTAGCCCAGTGAATCCTGCTAAGAAACACCCAGTCCTATTACACCATGTGAACTTATTGCACGTCACACCAGCCTTGCAAGTCCATCGTACTATGTTGGTGTAGGGTTATTTTTCATTCAGGAGTCTGACGGATAAAAACTGTTCTTCAGCCTGTTTGTGCGGCTGCCTATGCTTCTATATTTCCTTCCAGATGGTAGGAGAATAAAGAAGGGCTGACTAGGGTGTGAGTCATCCCTGAGGATTTTCCTCACTCTCCTAAGGCAGCGATCCAGTGGTGGGTTCCAGATCCTGTTGCAACTGGTGTGCTGCAACGGGGCCCGGCATCCACCATGTGGACTTGAGCAGCATGCGTGCAGCATGCACATGCGTACTTACTGCCCATTATGCTCCATATGCTTGGTGGAGTGTTGCGCAGGCACTGTACACTCCGTGCGCGGATGCAAAAGCCTTGATCGGCTCAAATGCTGGTAAGGAGGGCATGCGGGTGGGTGGGCCCTCCAGAGAACTGTACCGAAACGGTACCTGGTGCTCCCAGCAGGCACCGGTACGCCCGTACCTGGGTGTACCCATAGTATCCCATCACTGCAGCGACCCCTAGCAATGATCTAGTGGGATCAAGGGACAGCCCACAATGTGCTGTGCTGACCACCCTCGGTAATGTCTTTCTATCCACGGCTGTCAAGCCATCATACCACACCGTAATGCAATGAGTGTGGATGTTTTCTGTTGTGGACCAATAAAAGGAGGTCATCAGTTATTGTTCCACGTAATTTTTCACAACACTCTAAGGAAGTGGAGTCTTCGTTGGGCCTTTCTGGCCACCTGGGTCGTGTTGATTTTCCAGGTGAGATCTTAGCTGAGATGGACTCCCAGGAATTTAAAGGAGGAAACTCTCTCCACACAGCTCCCCTCGATGTAAAGTGGGGCAGGTTCCTCTCTCTTCTTCCGGAAGTCTAACACCATTTCCTTTGTCTTGCTGATGTTCAGGTGCAGGTTGTTTTCTAAGCACCACGTGGATAGTTTTTGAACCTCTCCCCCTGTACGGTGCTACAGCTGATAAAGTTCATCTGAATCCCATCAGTCAGAGTTCCTTGATTCACGGACCAATAATAAATTAAGACTCTCTGAAAATGCTGGGCATTTAAAAGCAACAGCGATCTTGCCTCACAAATAACTGATCTCACTTAGGAGCTGACACATGGCTGTTATTAGGCACGCTGATTAGAAAGATCTCATTTACCATCGACCTATTGAAATCATAATTAATTTATTTCAATAGATATATTTTAAGCAGGATATAAACACAATGTCTCAAAAGTGCTTCAATGGTTCAGACCAGAGGTGGGCTCCTACCAGTTCGGACCGGTTCAGCTGAGTAGGTAGTAACTCGACTGGAGACGCACGCGAACCAGTTCTATCCTTGGGGCCGCCATCTTAATTTTCTGTTCTGCACATGAGCAGAACAATCTTCACTGAAAAAAATGTATTTTCCCCCTTTTCAAATGTTTTGCACATGCACAGACCTTTTTAGGTGCAAATGGGCACCCACACAAAATTTTGGGCCTCAAACCGGTAGTAATGCCGGCAGGAACCCACCCCTGGTTCAGACGTTGAATTTGGCATAGGAATAATGGCATACTGTTATACACTGTAAATCATGGGTGTCCAAACTTGGGAACTTTAAGACTTGTGGACTTCAACTCCCAGAATTCCCCAGCCAGCATGGCTGGCTGGGGAATTCTGGGAGTTCAAGTCCACAAGTCTTAAAGTTCCCAAGTTTGGATACCCCTGCTGTAAATGTATCCAACTCTGATATTAATAGTGATCACTTTTTTAAAAAGCTACGTTTTGACTCTCTTTTTTTAATTCCCTAGATCAATTTGTTAAAGCGCTGCAAGATTACCAAGTGGTTGGCCCAGAAAGAGTTAATGGAGATGGACGTTTTCTCTCCTACCGTTTACATCTCCATGCTTCAAACGTCAGAGGGAAAAGAGAGTCCAGGAGAATGGACAATAAAGCATATTATAAAATTAGGCACAAAAACAAGGATCTCTTCTTCGACTTAACTCTTCACCGAGAGCTACTGTCCAATAATTATGTTCTGGAAAAGCGCTATGGCAACTATCTTGGTGCTAAGATCACGCCAAGCGTAGCCACGTCATGTCACCTTCTTGGGACGGTCATGGATTCTGACTCCAGGAGTGGAACAGCAGCGATCAGTACTTGCAATGGGCTAGTAAGTGACTTGAGTTATTTGGAAATCTTTTATCACCCTTTCTAATTGTTAAAAGGAAGATAGTCTGAAACCAGCCCAACTTTAGAAACTATTCATAAAAAAGGAAACTGATTTTAAAATTGACCAAAATGGTGTTATAGGAAGAATTACCTGGTACCAAGGGTGAAATGCTCCCGGTTCAGATCGATTTGCCCAAACTGGTAGTAAAAAAAACCGATACCGGTTTGGGTAAACCGGTATTTCCGACTATCGGCTGTGATGCATGATTTATATTAGCTAGAAAGCAGGACTTCCTGCTTTCTAGATAATCTAAATCGCATGGCAAAGCGGATTCCCCCTCCCCCATCGCTGTTCACTTACCTTCGCAGGCACGCTCACTAGCAGGCTCCGCCCATGCATCCAGATGTCATCACATCCGTTTTTTGATGCTCTGCGCTTGTGCGGAAGGTCCTGTGCATGCGCGGGAGGTCCTGCGCATGCATGGAGGCGGCACGTGTGAGTGAAGCGCATACCTGCGCTGACATTGCTACATTGCAGCAAAGGTAGGTTGATTTCACCCCTGCCTGGTACCTACAACTGGATCTTGTAGGAAAATTTTATCTTTTTTTTTTTTTCAAAAAGTTTTATTGGTTTTTTTAAAACATTTATACGGAAAAGGGTAAGTGGAATGGTTACAAATTTTGGCAGTTGCAAGTGTGGCAGACGCCCCCTCCCTCCAAACTCATAGGTTACATCTAAATATCAAACCTTAATACATAATCATAAAAAATCAGCATATTAATTCTAGAAGAAATAATTTTCAATCAGTTTATATAGTTATAATATATAGTCTAGTTATAAATTCATTATTACTTTCGGTCTGTTTATAACATTGTGATTTTCTTATTTATTTTTGTGATCTGAGCTTTCTTGGTGTTGCCCCTTCACCCCCCGCTGGCAGAGCTCCGGCCCCTCCCGTGTCCTGTGTGACCATTGTGGTGTCTTCTGTTTTTTCTAGGTTCGCTTTATTTTTTTCCATAAAGGCCTGTGCCTCTATGGGTGTGTTGATTCTGATTCTTGTCTCCTCCCAGAATATCAGCATACCTTCAGGCATCAACCATCTAAACCACACCCCCTTCTGGTATAATTTATTCGCCAATTGCGAATAGCTTTTCCTTTTTTCCCTAATTTTTTTGGGAATCTGCTTCAGAATGGTTATCTCCCTGTCGTGGTATGTCAGTGTTTGCCCCCTTTGTACACCCAGAATTTCATCTCTTGTGGTTTTCCTAAGGAATTTAATATGAACCTCCCTGGGTACATTGTGTGTTCTGGCATATGCTGAATTCACTCTATAGGCTAGGTCTATCTCCCATTCCATCTGCTGTTTATCTTTGTGTATGTATTCAGCTAGAATATTAGTCATAATGTCCCTTATGTTTTCCCCATCTGCTTCTATTACATTTTGAAATCTAAGATAAAAGGACATTCTCTCAAACTCTGTTTTCATTTGTTGGATATCAAGTTCTTTGTTCCCCTTCTGTAAAGCCTCTACCCCCCCTTTCGCCTCCGCTACCCCACCCTCCACAAGGTCCAGTCTCTGTGAGTTCTTAAAAATTTGGGCTTGATTCTCTTTAATTTCATCTTTCATTTCCCTTAACTGTTTCTTAATTTCCTCCTGGCCCTGTAAAATTTGTTGAAGCATTTGTTGAAAGTCTATCTCTGTAGTCTTGGGTTGCATCAGTTCTGTTATCTTTGACTGTGTGGCTGGACTGGACGTTGCAGACGTTGGAGCAGAAGTGGCAAAGCCAGGCTTTCCAGGAGGTGGTCTTTTTGGAGACATGGTTTATGAAACAAGGAGATCAATCAGTGTAGGAACTGGGCAGCTGGAGAAGTAGAGCAGGCAGGCGAGTCCAGAAGGCAGAGGATCCAAACAGGTGGGAGTTTCTTTAGTCACTCTAGCAATAGATGAAAGTTTTTTCTCCAAAGAGTTCAGAAAATAACAATCCACAAGAAGTTCCTCTGGGTGACTCGGAGACAAAGACCGGAAGCCTGAATTTTAAAGGTGAAGTCAGGTTTCACAGTTCATGAAGACAACGGAAGTGTGCCATCTTGCCCTGCCAGCTTTGGGCTCAGAGGCATAATAAAATTTTAAAAGTTCAGAAAGTTCTCAGTTCACCCATAAGTTCTGGAGCTAAGTCCAATGAAAGTCACTTTTATAGGGGTGAGGCATCATTAGTTGGCTCTCCCCCCTCCTCCTTCCCCTGGGGGTGAAAGCAAAATCTTCTCAAGCCGCTTGTCCAAGGGGGGGGGGGGAAATCCCCCTCCCTCTAGACGCACCTCTGGCAAGGATCCGAAAGTTTGGCTTTTTAAAAGTGCTGAAAAGTCCATCAGTTCAAAAGAGAGGGAATGAAGAAAGGAAGCCTCTCACCATACTGCCGCTGCTTCGTTCAAAAGTGCGTTCTCCGATCGGCATGGAGCGAGACGCACGCGCGTCCTCCAAAACTGCTCCCCGATGCCTAGAACGAAGCGGAGAAGCCCCCGCCATCCGCCGCCGACGCCAGGACCCTCCGCGAGCCGTTCCCTCGGCAGGACGCCTCTCCGGGGCGTCCTGTGCCCCCCCAGAAGCGGGGGAAGCCCACCGGGAGAGCGGGAGCAGGCAAAGGCTTGCCTGTCGCCGTAGCCGCCGGAACCGGAAGTCGGAAAATTTTATCTTGAGGCCAGCTTAAATTATCTTACACCATAAGAATTGTGTTGGACTCTGAGCAATTGTGTGTACTTGATGGCTGTTGTTCTAGGATTGTTAGACAACAAGGATTGGAGGCTGGTAAGTCATATTTAGAATTCAGAGAACATCACTGCTTTCATAAAAGCACTGAGGGAGATGAGTGGTTTAGGCTTAGGAAGTAAAAACAAAATAAAATAATGAAATAAAGAATTGTTGTTATGGAAGGGCTTCTCAGGCACTATTAGAGAAGCCACGTGGATTGAGATTGCGAATATGTCACATACAGGGGTGGGATTCAGCCAGTACAGGCCGGTTTGTGAAGCCGATGCTAATTTTTGTTGGAAGGACTGGCTGGCTCCCTCCCCCCTCCCCCCCAATTCTCCACATTAAGCTTCATGTGAAACATACATACAGGTGTTCCTTGACTTACAAGAGTTCTTCTAGTGACTGTTCGAAGTTATAACCGCAGTGAAAAAGTGACATATAATAGTTTTTCACGCTTATTACTGTTGCAGCCATCCCCATGGTCACATGATCAAAAGTCAGATTTATTTTATTTCTTTGTTTTAGAAAATTTGTATTGTCGCCTGCTTGCACATGGAGACTCGAGGCAACTTATACAGATATAAACACCATATAATATTTTTTATTAAAAATAATAATAAATAATAATAATGAAATAATAAAAGAAATTAGTAAAGTAATAGCCCCCACCATGGCGACAGCACACATTCATACAAACCATTTAATGGACTCCATCCCGCTCTGGATTCCTCAGACCCTCTTGCAGTACAAGTTCTTCAGCACAGGTTCTGACAGGTTCTGGAGAACCGGTAGCTGAAATTTTGAGTAGTTTGGAGAACCGGCAAATACCACCTCTAGCTGGCCCCAGAGTGGGGTGGGAATGGAGATTTTGCAGTATCCTTCCCCTGCCACTCCCACCAAGCCATGCCACGCCCACCAAGCCACACCCACAGAACTGGTAGTAAATGATTTTGAATTTCACGACTGTTTTAGTGCCTTTCAGAAGAGTGTTAGAGTGGGCGCCATTCTAATCTCTGGGGGAATGATGTTCCAGAGAGAGGGAGCCACCACAGAGAAGGCCCTTCTTTCGGGTCCCGCAGATATATCTCCCTAGGAGATGGGACCCACAACATTCCTTGTCTCCCCAGATGCTTGGCAACTGCCTCACATTTATGATGGTAGCTGTGTCCTGGGGTCATGTGATCTTTCGTGATCTTCTGACAAGCAATTCCCATTGGGGGAAGGCAGATTCTCTTATCAAACATGTTGCTAACTTAACAACGGCAGTGATCAACTTCATAACTGTGGCAAGAAAGGTCGTAAAATGAGGAAAAAGGTAATTGTCTCACTTAGCAACATAACCTTTGGGCTCAATTGTGGTCATAAATCGAGGGCTGCCTATTTTTGTATCAAATATAACAAGAGCTCTGTAAGATTAGAGTGAAATTTCACGCAATCTTTCTTTAGGTGGCGAATGAGATTTGACCAATGAGAAAATTTGAAAAATCAGTCATCAAAGGCCCAGCTGACCCATGCTTTCAGCTTGAGGCTCAAACGAGCTCTTAGATTTGATGCAATATAGCTTCTATAAAGTTATCTGCTCCTTTCTTTGTAGTGACTTAAGATCATCCTACCATGTCTTAGATTCCTTTTCTGTCCTTTCCTTTTCTTCTTTTTGTTCCTTCTTTTCCTCATGTACAAGAACTAGAGATTCTGCTACATAGCTGCTGATCCCTATTTTTGCAGCTTCTGGAGATGTTAATCCTTCAAGGTAGACAAGTTTAGGAAATAGAGGTTAGTTAAAGGTAAAGGTTCCCCTCGCGCATATGTGCTAGTCGTTCCCGACTCTAGGGGGCGGTGCTCATCTCCGTTTCAAAGCTGAAGAGCCAGAGCTGTCCAAAGACGTCTCCCTGGTCATGTGACCGGCATGACTAAATGCCAAAGCTGCACGGAACACTGTTACTTTCCCACCAAAGGTGGTCCCTATTTTTCTACTTGCATTTTTGCATGCTTTCGAACTGCTAGGTTGGCAGAAGCTGGGCAAGTAACGGGAGCACACTCCGTTATGCGGCGCTAGGGATTCGAATTGCCGAACTGTAACCTTTCTGATCGACAAGCTCAGCGTCTTAGCCACTGAGCCACCATGTCCCTCCACTGAGCCACCACATCCCTAGGGGTTACGAGGAGTCTTGAAATGTATTGAGGTTTGGGGTTTCATAACAGAATATTGAAAACCTGTCAAAGCTACTCTAAGCTTCAACACAGTATACCCAACACAATAAAGATGGAATTGTGCTGAGTTTCTTTCCCACACTTTCTACTTTCCCAGGAGTCAATTCTCTTTTCTGTAACCGCCGGGCATTCCCTTCCTCCTCCTGTGAGTCAAACCCACATTCTGACACTGGGACCCATTCCAGCCTTAATTACTCAAACATCTATGATTTCTGTTCTTTTAAGACAGGAAATATGAAAAGTCACATAAGACCAATAGGCTTAACCTCAAATTCCCAAGAAAAAAGAAAAGAAGAGCCATGCTTTGCTCAGTCATTAGACTTAGTCATATGCCTTCCTTGATCATCTGATGATGTCCTGATAGCCAAAATAAGGACCCAGATTGTTGGGGTCAATAGACTCACATTGTAAACCACCCAGAGAGTGCTGTAAAACACTATGGGGTGGTATATAAATCTAAGTGTGATTGCTATTGTTATTGCCATTATCTCAGTTATTGTGGTTCTCGAGGAAGCTTCTCTCTCTACTGTAAATTGCTGTCCCTTGTCTGTCATCTCCAGATACTTAGAGCAACTGTAATAATCACTATAGGTATAGGCCAGTGGTCGGCAAGCCGCGGCTCGCGAGCTACACACGGCTCTTTACACATTTTAATGTGGCTCTTCTGTGTGCCGGGCGCCCGCTCCCCTCCCTCCTCTCGGGCACTTCAAAACAAGCGCCCCTTTCCCTTTTGTCGACCCACAATGATTAGGGAGGATCCTGAAGTCGGGCGGGGACGAGAAGCGAGGAGGCAGAAAAAGAAACGGAGGCTAAGGAGCTTCGCCTCCGTTTCTTTTTCTGCCTCCTCGCTTCTCGTCCCCGCCCGACTTCAGGATCCTCCCTAATCAGGAAATCAGGAAAACTAGTACTGACCGTGTCAGTATTGTTTGGAATGGAGCTGAGCACAAGAGAGTCTTTAGAATAGAACAGAGCTGGAAGGGACTTTGGAGGTTTTCTAATTCAGCCGCCTGCTCAAGGAGAACCTATACCAGCTCAATAAATTGTGTATACATTGATGGCATTTTTTAAAAAAAGGCTTAGTCTGTAAAATGTTTCAAAAAACTAAAGACAGCATGGCATAAATGAGTGGGATAAATAAATCAGCCCACTTTGTGAAATAAGTGGGAAACAGAATTAACACACAGCCTTGACCTTTTAGTTGTTTGGATGCCTGGAGTTTCTTGCCATGAGCCTTTCTATCCTATTTTAAGAAGAAATTACAATTGGAGTATGGCTGGCTGGGGAATTCTGGGAATTGGAGTCCACACCCCTTAAAGTTGTCAAGGTTGAGAAACAGGCTCACCTTCAGCTTTATGATTTTTAATTTGTGTGTGTGTGTGTGTGCCATTCCAGTCAGTCTTGATTACTTTATGATTGGGTATATGTGGAAATGGGTGAGTTAATTTGGTGGCCATGGGATTTGGTAACAAAGTTGTGGGAAGGGAACCTTAATCCGGGTGCGCTCAAAAGGCTTTCGAGGAAGTTGCAATCACAAATTGGTTTAGCATTCTTGGACAGTTCAGCATTACAAACGTTAAGTCATTTGGGATCCTTCCATGTTGCATGCTGGTTTTTGTTCACAACGTCCTTCCAAGCGTTGATACGTTTTGAGGTTAATTTCCCGGTTAGATTTTTGCTGGGAGGGGGTGGGGGGGAAGCTCCTTGGCCTCCGTCTCTTTTTCTCCCTCCTCGCTTCTTGGGGCTCCACCAATGGGGGAGCAAGGCCCGCCCAGCGCCAGGCTTTGGGCTAACACAGAGGTCTGCAAAGTTGGCTGTTTTAAGACTGGTAGACTTCAATTCTCAGAATTCTGGGAGTTGAAGTCCACCAGTCTTAAGAGCCAATTTTGCAGATCCCTGGGCTAATATGATTGATGCCCTTGGTGGACTTCAATTCTCAGAATTCTGGGAGTTGAAGTCCACAAGTCTTCAAGCTGTCAGGTTTGAAGACCCTGGGTTTTTTTTTTCTAAAGGGTTGGGGGTGCGAGGGTCTTGCAACTTGACAGCTTTAAGACTTGCATGCTTCAATGCCAGAGTTCCTGAGCCAACATGACTGGAGGAGGAATTCTGGGAGTTGAAGTCCACAAGTCTTAAAGCTGTCAAGTTTGAACACCCCTGGGGTTTTTTTTCCTAAAGGGTTAGGGGTGCAAGGGTCTTGCAACTTGACAGCTTTAAGACTTGCATGCTTCAAATGCCAGAGTTTATTGAAACTAAAAACAGTGTACCATCCTATGTATTTTCGGTTTTTAAAATGTGGCTCTCAAAATAAATTTCAATCGTGGTTTTGGCGAGATTTGGCTCAGTTGAAAAAAAAGGTTGCCCACCACTGGTATAGGCATTTGGAGGAAACCTTCACAATATCATGTGTATTATGATGTCTTTGTGAAATTGCACACTTCATGTCATTTGTGCATAACGCCCGTGACGTCCTTTGTCTCCAGAGATGCCCAGGAGGAAAAGTTTGCAGTCCCAACATATCAGGGGTTGTCAGTTTTGGGGAAATGTTCTCTATTTTAACATTGAATGTCAAGGGTCCTTTGGTGGTCTTGCATTTCTTTGACAGTTAGAGATACCTCTAGACAATTTGGGCTTCTGTCACCATGGTAACCTGGTTTATACACTCTGAAAACTTGAGACACGTCTTTTTTTTTGTTTCAAAAGTTTTTTTTTATTTCTTAACATACATAGAATATAATCCAAAGTATACCATTACATTTGATATTATTGAATATTCAATAATATATCAATTCCTTTGGCCATCAAGCCTCGTCAATTTTTATTTGCTCTTCTGCTTTCCGTACACCATATTATAGTCTTATTATTTCATCTTCAACCCTTCTCCTCTCCCTCTCTCCTCCTCCCTCATTTTTTCCCTCTACCATCTCTCTCTTCTCTACTTCCCCTTGCTCTCTCCCTCTCCTCTCCCCTCTTTCCACGCCTTCCCTTTTTCCTTCTCTTTTCCTCCCTTCTGCTGTCTCCTCTCTCTTTTCCCCCCTCTTTATCTCCCTTCCAGTCTCTATTTTGCGTGGTGTATTTCCACCTTTTAGCAAACCCCATTCAATATCAGTGGCATTAATAATTATATTCCAAATAACTATTTTCCATACAACTGATTTTATATATCTTCTCCTTTTAAAGGTATACCTTTATACGAGTTCCATTTGTTTCCTCCCCCCCAAAAAACCCTCTTTTTGGTGTTGAAGTGCAAGACCAATTTAAGTTTCCAGCTATCAAACTTGAGTCACGTCTTCTGGGGCAGGAAAAGAAAGACGGAATTTCTCTTGAATTTTCAAAACAAGGCATTTGGGTTGGCTCAAAGCCAGCCAGAATATCTGGAATTTGAGTTTTGGCCTAGTCCTTAATAAATAATAAAAAAAGAGACAGCTCTTAGTGAGTTGGCAAGCAGCTGCCGGCTGCCAAATTCCAGCCCCAAGTATGTTCTTGATCCTTAGCCCTTCCTTCTTTCCATAGATTAAACAAAGCCAATGTAAACATTTGGGAACATTTCCCCCCTTTTGGCTTCCATCCCATTAAAGAGAAATGAAAAAGTTTTGCTTCCCGGCAGTCCTGAAAAATCTCCTGGAGCTGTGTTCAAAAGCATACTTGAAAAGAGGGCCCGATACAGATGGAAACGTCGCCTGTCTTGTTAGCGCTGTACAGGTAACCGTCATGAAAAGTATCTGGAGAAAACTTTCAAATATAACTTATCAAAGAGTTCGGTGTCAAATATTGCCAAGAAAAGGGGTAAGGATCAAAGTGTAATAGCAACGCAGACCCTCCCAGTCTGGAGCACTCCGGATGTGCTGGACTACCATTCCCACAATTTTCAAAATAGTTGGAGAAAACTGACATACGTTTTATTCTACACACACTGCATACTGAATCATCCAGCACTTATTCCTGTCTCCTGTTAGTAACAAGCCTAAGGGTTTTCAAAGGGATTCTGAAAACAACTGAAGTTTTTTAAAATTTGCAACCCACGTTTTTAAGGGTACAATTATTATTTTGGTGGTGTTGTGATTGTGGTTGTGGTGTGGCATTGTGGCAGTAACCAGGAGACAGCAATGCTATTGCAGATTAGTAGCGTGGCTAGCCAAGGTATCAGCCCTGTTATAGCTTGCACCCTTGGCTTGCACCCTTCCCGAGTTGGCCACAGGAGGGTGAGCTGGCTTCGTACCAGAGAGAAAGAAAGACAAGTGGTTCTTCCTGCAGGGTAAGCCAAGGTCCCCTCCCTTCCTGAATCTGTCTTGCAAGCAGGTGCCAGAACAGGAAAGTTCAGAGCCATCAGATACCCGACTGCCTGCGCAGAGCACCAGCTCATCTCTCCACCAAAGTGGTACCTATCTATCTACTTGCATAACTGTTATGTGGACAGAAGCTGAGATGAGTGACAGGAGCTCACCCTGCCACACAGTGCCTGGGCTCAAACTGCTGGAGCTGAAAACATCTTCAGCATCAATAAGCCACTGAGCCACAGTGCCTCTAAAGTCGTGATGGCGAAGGCACGCGGAGCCATTTCTGAGGGAACGCGAGGTGTTGTCCTGTCAGCTCTAGTGCGCATGTGCGTGCTGGCCAACTGATTTTTGGCCTTGATTTTTGGCCATTTTTTGAAAAAACCACCCAACGCGCAAACCAGAAGTTCGGGAACAGACTCCTGGTTGGCGCATTGGGCTGTTTTTCGCCCTCCTAAGGCTCCTAGAGAGCCTCTGGAGCTTGGGGCGGGTGAAAAACAGATCCGGGCCTTTTCCAGCCTCTGGAGGGCCTCTTTTTGTCCTCCCTAGGCTCCAAGAAAGCCATGCGCACATGTGCGGGGCAGCAGGTGTGTGCATGCGCAGGGGGCACGGCACGGGGGGGGATTAAATTATGAGGGTGGGCACGCGAGCATGCTTTTGGTGCCCAAGGCAAAAAAGGTTTGCCATCACTGCTCTAAAGGGTACAGTGGCTTCCTTACATGCTTCTTTGCACCTTTAATTTCTCTTTCTGTCCATAAGAAATCTACTGCTTCTTAGCCTTGCTATTTCTGCTGCTTATTTATTTATTTATTAGCCCAGATCCAATGTTGTTAATTCCAGATTATAAAATCTATTTGTAAATCTTCAGTAGCTAGGAAAACAATTTCTCTACGTGCTCATGGACACTCTCGCTATATTAACAAATTCCCCTCAGGTAGTCAAGTAGACAATAGGACCTGTGTATTTTTCAAGAATTCAGTTTGCTAATTAAAGAAGTGCTCAGTTCTAATATTTCAGCAGTTCCCATGTTTCTGTTTCTGTTTTTCATGATAATAAATGACATTTAAGCAATGTTTTCCCTGTAGAGCAAATCGAAGTGGTTTATATGGTATAAAAATATTAATTTAGTCTTGAAGGAATAACCAGTAAGGGGCTGTTTCCTAGGTAATCCTTGCTTTCTGAGCTAAATCTTTACTAGCATTTCCTACCCATTTTTGCATACTCAGTAGGCTTTGAAAAATTCTGTTGAGTGGGGAAGAGATATCAACCTGTTGGAGGAAATATCCATCTGGTTCAGTTCTAAGCCTGGAGAAAGACACTGGAAACATGGAAGCTTGTTAGGAATGTAAGCTAACAGTTGGGTTAGCAATACATAAACCAGAATGGTAGTACTGTTTCTTTAAGTACTGCTGTAATGTGATTGGTTGCAGTTACCTCAAGCAGCCATAAGAGGGAGCCAGAATGACTGTTAGCTCTCTGTTTGTTAGACGCTGATCAGATGTATCGTGAGTTACTGTTTTGCTACTGTTAGCTGCTTTGTGTGCTAAACTGATTATTTGATACCGGACTGTGTTCGAAGGATCATTCCTTAACTGAGAACATTGATAACTGACTGACTGAAACGTGTATGACTTGGACTGTAAATTGAACTCTGAATACCTCTATATTTCCACATAGTAAACTACTATATTTTATACTATTCGGTGTCCCTGTATGCTGGTTTGTGCGTGTTCTTCCATACCACTCTCATTATGCTTCTCCGCACACTCGCTCTCCTAATGGGGAGCTTACTTACTTAACAAAGCTGATTGGAAAGATGGTTTGAGGATGAAGCAAAATCACATGTGGCTCTGGGCAGCTGACCACATGGAGTTGAGAGTGAGTTTTTTTAATATCTTCTCTTGGGCTTTGCACTTGAGCTTCCTGTTCCTGTGCAAGAACACGTATTCTATTGGTTGTTGTCGGACTCCCATGGGCCATGTAGGGGTTATGTAGGAGTCATAGCTGGCTCTATAGGTAAAGTACAAATCCTAGGTGTTTGAGCTAAGTTTGGTTGAAGTTTCTGAGGGTGATGCAATGAAGGGGCATTAGGCAATTCCTATTGTGATTGAGGGCTAATCCTACCTTTGTTCAGGCCTTGCTGCAGGGAATTTCAAAATAACCTGCCTTGAATAGATTTCTACCTGCAATATTTGCTTTGCCTATGAATAGAGCTACTTGGCTTCTTTCAATAAGCTCTTTATCTCTTAAGTGCTGATATCTGCTGAGGACTATTAAGAAAGGTGGGGGCTGCTTTCTCCCTCTAAAAACATGTTTCTCCATTTCTTATTCTGGGAACTACAATATTCTGCCTTTTAAAAATATTTCTCAAAATATTTCATTCTTCTAGGAGAGGGGTGGATGCTAACATTCTACAAACCCTACAGACCTTTAGCCTTAGACCTGCTTCTGAGATTTGAAGCTGTTGGAGGAAATATCCATCTGGTTCAGTTCCAACCTGGTAGAAAGACCCTGAAAGCATGGAGGCTGGTTGGAAAGATGGTTTATTGATGAAGCAGAACCACATGGGTTCTGGGCATCTGACCACATGGAGTTGGAGTGAGGGTATTTATACCTTCTCTTGGGCTTTGCACTAGAGCTTCCTGTTCCTGTGCAAGAACATATATTCTATTTGCTGTTGAAGGGATCATAGCTGGCTCTGTACGTTGTCTGAGCTCTCAGGTTTGGTTGATGTTTGGACTCTGATGCAATGTCCTTTGGAGATTCTGCAATGTAGTGAGCTCAATTGCTAGTGGGTTAATCCTGTTATGTCCTGGAGGGTCATGTCTTAATCCCATCATCCTGGATCTGAAGGTCTTTTGTTTTGTAGCTAGGATGGCCCAGGCTTTCTTAATTGACACAAATATCTGCTGGGGGCTATTAAGAAAGGTGGGGTCTGTCTTTTTTTTTTTTGTCTCCATGAGCATGTTTCCCCATTCCTCTTTAAGGAAATACAATATTCTGCCTTTTTACTGTTTCTCAAAATATTTCATTCTTCTAGGAGAGGGGTGGGTACTAACTTTCTACAAAGGCTTGAGAATAACACCTAGCATGCAATGAGACCAATTACTGTACAGACTTGGCTCAGATCAAAGGAAAACAATGCTGGCCCTTACATGGCGGTGTAAGTTGATCTGGGAGAATCCCTCACAGATGCAATCTTGCTAGTTAATTCTGTCAGCTGCAGAGGTTTTTTTTTGCTTGTTTCCAAAAACAATTCTAGTTTTTCCAAGAACACTTTCCTCAGGAGAATGGAATTCCCGGGTGTGATGGAAAAATCATCATCGCAACTTCTAGGTTTTAGAGAAATTTTATTAGATGAATTGATCTCATGCACTTCAAGCATTCTGCAAAGGCTTGCTGGCATATTTTTTTGCTGATGTTTAGAGGTTGGATACAAGTCAGTCAGTTCAGTAACGAAGAAAATGAAAATATCATGAAGGTGAACCAGATTTTTAAGAGCCATGAAGTTCAACCAGTTCATAATTTCTAATCTTTATGACAGCATTGGAGTTCTACTGAGGACTTCATAATGAAAACTGATCTGGGACTTCATTAACATTTATTATCGTGTTTGCAAGGTTCACATTTGTGAACATACGGTAGATGTTTGCACCTGCTTATTTCTCCCAGGAACAGAGACAATTAACAACAGATGGTATTGCAGAATTACTATGTTACGTGAATTTATTTGAGAAGAACCAGAGAGCAAAAGGAAGTTTGGTTTGGTCACATTTTGTTCTCTGGGTTATCCCTCTTCAAATAAACAAAGGTTCTTAGTTTCCATTACATGCTATATAAAACACGGTGAGATGTAACTAATGGTGCTTACCCACTGGGTCAGGTGTTTCTGGTTTTATTTGGTCACAGGAGGTTGTCCTTATGCGTGTTTGTCTTCAGCATGGAGCCTGAAATACCTACCAGTTTTCTATGGAGATTCTCAGTCATCCAGATCTCATGGTTGTCCCAAAGGTGCTTTTTCAAGAGGGAACTGGTTTTTCTGGTTTTTCTGTGAAGACGTTTCGCTTCTCATCCAGGAAACTTCTTCAGCTCTGATGGTTGTGTTACTTCTTTTTAAATTCTGTGACCTGTTCCAATACTTCTGTTGGTAGAAGTGATTTCAACTCTTGGAGTATGTGTTCCACTCTCTCTTTCAAAACCTCAATTGTGTAATCAATCTGTCATATTCTTTCACTAGCTGATAACCCGGCGTTGCCCAGGTATGTATTTATCCCAATCCTGTATTAGAGGGAGCCCCCTTGTGGAATACTGTGAAGCCATTGCCATGGCAACTCCACTGTGCTGTACAGTAGAAGCCATTTTAAGGCACAACAGGCTCTATCTTAACAGAACTTGAATCCAAAATGCACACTATCACTGTCAAACGTACTGTGACTTGACGCTATAGATATAATTCAGTCTTTTTCATTTCAGCGGCCCAGGCATTCTAGAGTTATGCTGGAACACACACACACGGAAGCACACAGACACACACATACACACTCCGAGGGGTGTTACGGGTATCTTACACCCCCCACCCCCCTGTATTTGTTTCCAGAGATTAAGTCATTTGTGTACCACGTTTGGTCAAAATTGCTGGAGGCATTCCAGAGTTATGCTGGAACACACACATATACACACATACAGACAGCCATTTATATATATATGATTGAGAAGTTGGACCTGTGCTTTCTGCAGGATGTTTTCTGCCCTGGTGCAGGCTGTTGGGGATGAGTCTGTGGTGTCTGCATCTCAAACTAAAGCGCAAATGGTTCCTGTGGGCTGCAATTTTTCTGGAAATCCGTTCAACTCATCAAGTCATAGTAGTCCCAGATGCTGCTATATAAATGCCCAGATTTTAAAAGCAACCTAATTTAAAGGGATAAAAATGAATAAGGGATGTGTCTTTTACAGGTGGAATGGAAAATACATCCTTTTCATGCTGGCGTTCTCCCTTCTTTAGCTGCACAATTCTGAAAACACCATCCTTGGAGCTCAACTAACACATGTGCTTGGCATGTGAAATACTTGGCATGAAAATTACTGACAAAATGTCCCTCCCCAGTTTGCGGGGATGCTCTTTGTGGAATTTCTTTGGCAGTCGAGCCATATTCCTACTTGCCACCCAGGAGTGTACCTTTGTAATCAGATACTCTTTCCAGGGACGTGGTGACTCAGTGGCTAAGACGCTGAGCTTGTCAATCAGAAAGGTTGGCAGTTCAGCAATTGGAATCCCTAGCGCTGTGTAATGGAGTGAGCTCCCGTTACTTGTCCCATCTTCTGCCAACCTAGCAGTTCGAAAGAATGTAAAAATGCAAGTAGAAAAATGGGTGGGAAGGTAACAGCGTTCCGTGCGCCTTTGGCGTTTAGTCATGCCAGCCACATGACCACGGAGATGTCTTCGGACAGCACTGGCTCTTTGGCTTTGAAACGGAGATGAGCGCTGCCCCACATATGTGCGAGGAGAATCTCTACCTTACTCTTTCCATCATACCAGCTATTGCAAACCTCCCCTATCTGGGAATCCAACACCTGGTTGATCTCATAATAGGTCTCCCCCCCCCTCTATAGAGCCGAGTACTGGCGGTGGCATGGGTCGAGTGGTGGCCACCTGTATGGGCTTCCGTAGACTGCTGTGGAAGACTGGATGTACTCTTCCCAACAGTCGGGGTAGTTGGGAAGTCGGTACAGTTCCACAGTAACAGGGTAGATTACCCTCACAATGGGGAATCGGTCCAGAAACTTCGATCCCAGTTTCTAGCAGGGAATCTTCAATTTCAGGTACTTCGTCGACAGGTACACCCTCTCCCCCACTTGGAAAGGCTTCTGTGGACCTCATTTCCTGTCGGCCTGGACTTTCTGGGTTTCTTCTGCTTTCCTCAATGCCACTTTTATGGCTCCCCACACTGCCAGCAAGGCATCTACCCACTCATTTGGGCTAGCGGAGGAAGGAGCTTCCTGAGGGTATTCAGGCATGGGGTCGAATTTTATTCCATTAACCACCCTGGAGGGAGTAAGGCCCGTGATGCTATACACAGCATTGTGTACAGCACCCTAAACCTGCAGGCTTGTGGTCTGGAAGCATAATGTAGCAAGATCTGTGGCTTTTGAGGGATGCAGTGAGAATGCCTCCAAGTTGGTTGCCCTGCCATTAAAGGTAGTTCCCAATTATGAGGTGTTTTTTTTTTAAGCAATTTTAACATGCATGGACTTCAACTCCCAGAATTCCCCAAACAGCAAGGGAATGTTGGAGGTAGAATCCCACACATCTTAAAATTATGGAGGTTGAGAAACATTGTTTTAGATCAGTGTTTCTCAAACTTGGCAGCTTTCAAATATGTGGATATCAGTTCCCAAAATTTAGAATAAGAGAATAACAAAATAACATAGTTGGAAGGAACTTTGGAGGTTATGTAGTTCAACCACGTGCACAAGCAGGAGACGCCTATAGATCTATATCATTCCAGACAAGTAGCTGTCCAGTCTCTTCTTGAAAGCTTCCAGTGATGGAGCACCAGCAGCTTCTGAAGGCAAGCTGTTCCACTGGTTGATTGTTCTCACTGTTAAGAAATTTCTCGAGAAAGGAGCTGACGTCGCAAGGATACAACGTGCGATCTCGGAGCTCTGAGATCGCAGTCAATACTTTTGCCGCTGGACGGTCCTTTTGGACCTAAACCATCCCGAAGAGATGGTGACAAGGAAGAGTATGTCTTGCTGATCTCAGGGACATCGCAAAGTCCCTGATTGATCCAAGAGAATCTCTTCTTGCCGGCGACAGAAGGCCAGCCATAAACGGCTGAAGTTGGGACAGCTCCGGAGTGGGAGGAAAGCGGAAAGAGAAGTGTGTCCATCTGGTGAGAAAATTTTATTGTTATAAAAGAGACTGCCTAAAAAAAATCAGAGCTAAGTTAAACTTGCAAAGAAAAGAAAAATAAGCGACAAAATTAAGCTATATTGGACAGTGTGTTATCCTTTTTTTTTAATGGATGGAAGTTTTGCAAGTATTTCCTACTTTTTAAAGTGAAAGTATTGGTTTTTCTTCTTCTATTTCTTTTTTTACCTATGGATTAAATATTTTTCTTTATTTTAAAAAATAAATTTATTTTTATAATATTGGTTTGGAGGGATTTTTCTCTTTATTTTGCTCCTTATTTTGTTTCTTTTAAGACTGGAATATAAAGAAGGTATAAAAGGAATATAAAGAGGGTAGTAACAGTAGAGGGAAAAGAAGTTACACTGCCACTTGGAGGTTGGAGGCTGAGTCCTGGAAATATTGCTTTCTCTTTTTTCTCTTTGATCATTTTGACTTTGCACTTCAAAGGCTTCAGCTTGTTTATAGAAGAGATAAGAAGAAGAGCATGGGTTGTTTACACAGGTGCTCTTTGGATGTTTCTTTGCAGCTGGAGAGAAGTGAAAACAAAATTTTATTTTGAAACTAGTGTTTGCTAGTTGGAAGTATGGCATATCGTCAAAAAGAAACCATAACATTACAACAGATTATGTCTGAAATTCAAAAATTACTAGAAACAACAGAGAGAATTGAGAAGAGATTGGAAAATATAGACTGTAATGCAATAAAATTTGATGGAAAAATTGAAGATATCTAGCAAATGGAAAAAGTGGAAGTTAGAGTCCTAAAAACCCAAGGGAAAAATGAAGAAAGAGGCAAGATAATTGTGGATACTGACAGTGAACTGAGTGTTGTTGGAGATGGAAAGAGTGGAACATGGAAAGGGAAGATAGATGGAAAGGAGCTCTACCCCAGATTTCAAGGTTTAGAAGAAGAAAAAAGAGAAGAATTGATGGATCCAAGGAGAGAAACTTTGATAAAAGCACTACTGATAACCAAAGATAAGCTGATTAAAGAAGCGGACGGAGGGGCTCGAGATTTTACAAGATATGCAAAAAGCATCGTTGCGAAGAGAAGTCCACACAAATTGGATTCAGGAAATAACCAGAAGACTAATTCCACAAATGGCAAAAAACATAAGACTGCATTATTACTGGAAAGGCACAGGTTGAGATACGAAAACTAATAACTAATTATTAGTTAAATTTAGTTAAAATTAGAGCATTATGTTAAAAATGAAGTGATAATGGCTATATGATAACAATGTACACATATCTATTGGTTTGATAAGAGGAAATTTGGTATAAATTCTAAACAGTGATGATGAAAGGAAGTTTAGAAACTTTGTTATGTATAAAAGCTTATAATATTAAAAAAAAAAATAGTTAAACTAAGACCAAAAAATAAAAAATAAAACTGAAATGATGATGGATGTTGTTAAATAAATGATTAATAATGATAATAATGTAATATTTGTATTGACATGACAAAAGGAAATTGGATATAAATTGTAAACAGTAATTAAGAAGAGGTCTAGAAACTTTGTTATTAAACATAATTTTTTATTTAGAAAGTGTCATAAAGATGTAATGTTGCTGGATGATATTGAGAATAGATAATGGAATGCCACCATGTGATTTTGCTGTAAATTTTGGAATATTTTATATAAAGGGACGTAAAAACAATCATAGTCATTCATATGAAGATTGAGATATGATGATAGCAATATATATAAATATATTTGATTTAAAACATATAACTTGATATGAATTGTAGGTGATGACTGTGGAAGGGATGCACGAAAGCTCTTTGTAACCAATTGACACACTCTTTATAATTTGTAATGGAAGATATTTTTGTGGTATTTGCTGTGTTTTGTCTGTGTTTATTCAAAAATAAAAAAATATTAAAAAAAAGAAATTTCTCCTAATCTCTAAATAAGAGTGGATCTAAATAAGCAATTTTCCTACCAGCAATTGTATTTATTTACCAGCTGCCAAACTGGTGTCTGTATTTGAATCTGTCAATGTTTCCAAAATACCAAAATATATTTTTCACATTTCTCCTCTAAGTCTGCACGTCTCTTTTCTTTTGGGCATATTTAGTAACAGAACAAGTGTCCCAATTGATCAGAATTGAGAGTGAACACTTTGAGATTGCCTATTGATAAGTATCTAGGCAACAGGCTGATTTCCTCCCCTCCCCCCCCCCCAAGCTGGCAATCTATGAACCTCCTGCTGATAAAACATATTCCGTTATCAAAATAGGATAATTTACATCTACTTTTGTCCATGAAATTTATTCTGGTGTTATACAAAATAGAAATAATAAAGCAGAGGAAAAGAGGTTTACTTACCCAACAGTGAATCTATTTATTTACTAAATCCATAACATCTCTTGATGGCATACAGATTTAAAAACAGAACATTTAAACAAAGGAAAACATACCCCAGAACACAAATATTCAAACTGACGTTTGAAATCCCACAAGAGGCTTTTTGCTATATAACCTAAAGCCTAGGGCAGTGGTGGGCAACCCGCGGCTCGGGAGCCACATGCGGCTCTTTACACCTTTTAATGTGGCTCTTCTGTGTGCCGGGTGCCCGCTCCCCTCCCTCCTCTCGGGCTTCGGAGGGAAGCTTCTGCAAAAGCCCGGGCAAGTGACAGCCAATTTTGGTCCTATGACTGCAGAATGCTGCAAAATACCATAAATGCAGGCCAGTTGTTGAGTGTTTCAAATGTGATTGGAACACTCAACAAGGTGACCACAGTGTGTGTGTGTGTGTGTGTGTGTGTGTGTGTGTGTGAGTGAGAAAGACAGACAAAGAGAGGAACAGAGAAAGGGAGTGAGGGAGGGAATCAGAGAGAGACTGACAGACACACACACAGAGACAGACAGAGAGAGACAGAGAGGGGGAGGGAGGGAGAGAAAGATAGACAGACAGAGAGACACACACAGAGTAAGTGATTAAGTGAATGAGTGAGAGACAGACACACCCACATACACAGAGTGACAGAGAGAGAGGAAGGGAGGGGAGAGAGACAGAGGGAGAGACAGAGACAGACACACACACACACACACAGAGTGAGTGAGAGACAGACAGACAGACACACACACAGAGTGACAGATGGGGGAGGGAGGGAGAGAGAGACAAAGAGCCAGAGAGAGAGAGAGAAAGAAAAAGAAAAAAAGAAAGTGGGAGAGAGAGATGAAATTAAAAACAACAACATACAAACCTGACTTACTCAAACTATCCAAGGAAATGCAAGGCCAATGTTCACATTAGTGGTTGTGACTTTGTCAGTCAATGTCAGGATGTAATTTTCTCTACATTGTAAGGCAAATTTTACGGAATTTAACGTTATCGATAAATAATATCGTTCTAAAGTTTTTGTTTTATTAGTTGTGTTATTTGTATCCTCCCGACCTATGTGGATACTTGCATGCAGAATATTCTCAATAAAAACTTATTGAAACTAAAAACAGTGTACCATCCTATGTATTTTCGGTTTTAAAAATGTGGCTCTCAAAGTAAATTTCAATCGTGGTTTTGGCGAGATTTGGCTCAGTTGAAAAAAAAGGTTGCCCACCACTGCCCTAGGGGAAACAGCCAGATTTTCAAAGACATGTCAAATGCTGTCACAACATTATTTTAGGTAAATTATATAATGATACCTGGACCAGCATATAGCCATGAATCTTGTTTTCTCCACATTAATTGTGTGCAAATACATGTCCTTTTATTCAGAAATTACGTAATTCAAGAGAACTATAAACCGCTAAAACTCTGTGTCTACTGTATTTTTCGGGCTATAAGACGCACCAGTGTATAAGATGCACCAAGATTTCGAAGAGGTAAGTAAGAAAAAAACGTTTTTGTCCTCCCCATTTTTCACCCAAAGGGGTCATTTTCCTCTTCCCCCAGCCCTGCAGAGTGCTTCTGGGTGGGGGTGGGAAAAGGCAAAAACACCCCCGTTTTTGTGAAAAATTGCCCGGGTTTTGCCCATTTTTCACAATAATGGGATACGGGGCGGGGCTTCAGGAGGCCAAAAATGGCTGTATTCGGTGTATAAGACGCACCATTTCCGTGCTCTTTTTTTGGGGGGAAAGGTGCATCTTATACTCTGAAAAATACGGTATTTGTTGGTAACCTTAATTGAGCAAAGCGGTATGTCATAGGGCAACAATTAATAGAACCAAGTTACTTCAAACTGGCTACATTACAGATTGCTGGAACCCCCTGACTCCGTGGGAATGAATTTTGGGAAAGTTGTGTTTGCTTCAGAGCTGCCATGCTGGGGCTGCTTCAGTACCACTATTCGACTCTCAAGAATTTCTGTAAAATTCTGTTACAGTATTAAATGCCTCAAAATGCCGAGTAATCCTTGTGGAGTCTGTTCACTGACCTGGCATTTCCACTGGTATTTATGTAACGCATGATAAAGATAAGAAACTTAGCAAATTGTCATGAAGCCAAGCGTAGGAAAAAAAAGAAAGAACAGTAGAGAATGTCATTTCCTGCTACACTTAACACATCCAGCAAGTGCTGGATTTTAGCAATTTGTCAAACCAACCCAGCATGCCTCTTTCTAGCTGTGCTCTGATAGATCGTTGGAGGAAACGTTGCCAAGATTTATTCTTTTAACTAGAAATATTAGAGCTTGGGGCCGAGTTTAATTTTTTAAATAGCAGTCCAGTTCTTACAGCTGAGTGTGATCCATGCACTCCTGTTGCCCCTCATTCTTTACAAAATATGCAATAGTTCAGTGGTGGTTTCCAGCAGCTGCTACCGCCGGTTCATTCAGGGGCGTGCCGCGTGTATGTGCTTTACACACGCAGTACAATGGAAATTGCTCTGTGCATATGCAGAAGCAAAAAACCCAAGATGGCGGCACCTATAGCGCTATTTGGAGAACCGGTTCGGGGGCGTGGCAGGCCTAGGTCGCTGCCAGTTCCAGAGGCCCAGGCCGCCAAGCTACTACCGGTTCGGCCGAGCTGGTCGGAATCCACCACTGCAATAGTTCATGTTGGAGAATTGATCTTGTTGAAGCAAAATTCCTCGGTAGCAGCTATAGCGTTGAGACACGAAGTTAGTCATGCTTTTTCTGCTGCTGATTCCTGAACATTTTGGGGAAACTTAAAAATCTAAAATGGGAATAAAGATAGTTCTTGACTTACAACAATTCATTTGAGAGTACAAATAAGAATCCAGAGAAGAGCACAAAGATGTTTAGGGGGCTGGAAGCTAAAACATATGAAGAATGGTTGCTGGAACTTGGAATGTCTAGTCTGATGAAAAGAAGGACTAGGGATGACATGATAGCAATATCTCAGAGGTTGCCACAAAGAAGAGGGGCTCAAACTATTTTCCAAAGCACCTGAGGCAGGGTTTTTTTATCGGTTCGCAAGCGCTGTTCAATGTAAATTGTTCTCTGCGCATCCACAGAACAATCTACAATGAACTGCGCACGCGCAGTGCCTAAAAAACAAAATGGCGACGGCCCAGTGGCAGTGAGGGAACTGGTTCAGGGGCGTGGCAGGCCTGGGTCGCTGCCAGTTCTGCGACCCAGGCCTAAATTCCACTACTGGTTCAACGAAACCGGGAGCAACCTACCTCTGACCTGAGGGCAGGACAAAAACCAATGGGTGGAAACTAAGCAAGGAGAGAAGCAACTTGGAACTGAGGAGAAATGTCGTGTCAGTTAGGACAATTAATCAGAGGAACAGCTTGCCTCCAGAAGTTGTGAATGCCCCAACACTGGAAGTCTTTTAGAAGATGTTGGATAGCCATTTATCTGTAACGTAATAGGATTTCCTGCAAAGGCAGGGGGTTGGACTAGAAGACCTCCAAGGTTCCTTCCAACTCTGTTATCCTATCCTATCCTATGACTGTTGAATGTTACAACAGCACTAAAAAAGTGACTTATGACCATTTTTGCACACTTACAACTGTTGCAGCATCCCCATGTGTCACATGATGAAAATTCAAATGCTTGACAACTGAATCATATTTATGACGGTTGCAGTGTCCCCGGAGTCATGCAATCATCTTTTGCGCTCCGCTGATGAACCACTTCACGTGAAACAGCTGGAACAGCTTGCCTCCAGAAGTTGTGAATGCCCCAACACTGGAAGTCTTTTAGAAGATGTTGGATAGCCATTTATCTGAAATGGTATAGGGTTTCCTGCCTAGGCAGGGAGTTGGACTAGACGACCTCCAAGGTCCCTTCCAACTCTGCTATTGTATTATTATTGTACTTCAATGGGGAAGCCAGATTGACATCACAACCTTGTTATTAATTTAACATCTACAATGATTTACTTATCAGCTGTGGCAAGCAAGGTTGTAAAATGGGGTAAAACTCAATTAACAAATGTCTCACTTAGCAACATAAACTTTGGGCTCAATTGTGGTTGTACGTCAAGGGCTACCTGTATAATATATCTCTGGAGGTAAACAGCATTCACACATGCTCATGATCCAGAATTTTCTGCAATAAATTTGGGCGGGGTGGTGGTGGAGCAAACCTAGATTTGTCTATTGCAATGTGTAGAATTTCTCTTGGTATTGAACAGCTGAGTGCAGGAATGGCCTCTACTCAATATTGTTGAGAATCAAGCATGTAAATCAGTGGTGAGTTTCAATTTTTTTTAAAACCTCTTCTGAAGTTTGGCCTTCTTTGTGGGAGTGGCTTGCTGGCCATGTGACTGGGTGGGACTGGCTTCCCAGCCATGTGACCGAGTGGGGGTTGCTTGCCAGTCATGTGACTGGGTGGGCATGGCCAACTTGTAAAATGTGGTGAAACTCACTTAACAATGCTGTTGCTTAGCAGCCAAAATGTTGGCTCAGAAACTGTGGCATTTGAAGCACTCAAGTCTTAAAGCTGTCAAGTTACAAGACCCTTTCACCCCTAACCCTTTAGAAAAAAACCCCTAGGGTGTTCAAACTTGACAGCTTTAAGACTTGTGGACTTCAACTCCCAGAATTCCTCCTCCAGTCATGTTGGCTCAGGAACTCTGGCATTGAAGTGTGCAAGTCTTAAAGCTGTCAAGTTACAAGACCCTTGCACCCCTAACCCTTTAGAAAAAAAAACCCAGGGTGTTCAAACTTGACAGTTTTAAGACTTGTGGACTTCAACTTCCAGAATTCCTCCTCTCGCTCTCCATCTAGATGATGTCCGGACGGGCGGGGGGAGGGAGCTGGAACTGGTTCTAAATGGCACTGTAGATTTGTGGAACCTCTTTTATAGAAGAGGTTAGAACTGGCAGGAACCCACCCCTGATGTAAATTCAAAAAAACATTACATCATAGAATTAGCATTCAGATTTCTTTCCGTCAAGAATGAAGCACAGCTGTTTTGACAGTTACTTCATATTTGACTGGCAGCCCAAATATTTTCACAAAAAGTTGTGATTTAAACCTAACCTTGGGTCTAAAACTATAATTATTTGCTTCCAACAATGTCAGTTCCACTTCAGTTCCCTTCCATTTTAATTTAGTGTTTTATGCATATGGTTAAGCTATTCGCTACATCTGATAGGAAGTGAAACTTTTCTAAATCTCAAAAGCTGAAATATTTCCAAGGATTAATGGTCTACAGAGGATTTCCAGATAAGATTTTAGGTATGGAATTGCTGTATGTCCTTTATGGAATTTTTATGAGACATCCAGACTTCGTCATCTTACACTTGGAATTCATTAGTGTTTTCCTACTGGTTTATTTGATTTGTGTGATTTGTAGGGCGGGGGAGTAACAGAAAGAAAACTCATTATGGAAGGGAAGATAAAATACCTGCATAACGCCTTTGTGTCAATGCAGTGTGTGTAATGTTTGAGTTCCTGAACACATTTAATTGCAATGTCTATGGAGATTCCCAGCCATCCAGGTCATGGTTGTCCCAAAGGTGCTTTTTTCCAAGAGGCAGCTGGACTTTCTGCTTTTCTTTGAAGATGTTTCACTTCTCATCCAAGAAGCTTCTTCAGCTCAGAGCTCACAGCTGAAGAAGCTTCTTGAATGAGAAGCGAAATGTCTTCAAAGAAAAACCAGAAAGTCCAGCTGCCTCTTGAAAAAAAAAACACTTTTGGGATTTAATTTACCTGTATCAGATCACTTCTTAATAGCTGGGCTGAAATGTTATGCTCAATACTAAGTAGTCTGCTCTTTTGCCTTTGTCAGAAATATGAACCCAACGCTTGCTTTTTGCAAAGCATATTGGTGGCTTAATTATCTAAATTAAATTATTGTGGCTTCTGAACAGGTCTTGATGTGTGAGCCCAGCTAAGAGTCTTTGTTATCTTCTTTCTTTAAGCAATGCCTTTCTGAAGTTTTTCTTTTGTAAACGTGGGCACTCTGGATCTATTTGAGAATAAGCTGTAAGAAGCAGGCTTAGCACTCTGCAGTTAATATTGGAGTATGAGAACTATGGAAGCAACTGATTAATAATTTAGTATATGATTCATTTTACTGCCAAGGGGAGGAATGACCCGGATTTGACTGGCTTTGGTTAATAAAATAATATTTTTATATTCTTGTAAGCCACCTTGAGTTGCCATGGGCAAATTTCCTAAATAAATAAATAAAATAAACATTTGTTCTTCCTCTTCAGTCAAATACTATGGACCTAATTCTCTACCTCACTTACGGTTTTGAGTCTCTGAACCTAATCTGTGTAATTTAGTCTCATACACCCACCAGATATGTTGGACTTCAACCAGATTGGGAAAAGCTGATAGATCAAATGCTCAACTAAAGTTCCTGGACCTGACGCTGCCCAGAATTGCTTCAAGAGTGAGATAGGCAGCATATAAATATAATAAACAAACAAACAAATAAGTAAATAAATAAAAAGTAAGTAAGTAAGTAAGTAAGTAAGTAAGTAAGTAAGTAAGTAAGTAGGAATGGTTCCTCTTTATCTTACTGGCAAGTTTTGTATAAGACCTATGATCAGCCATGTCAAAGTACCTATAAAATTTATAGGGGACCTCCTCATAAAACAATAGCCAAAATAATAGCAATAGCACTTAGACTTATATACCGCTTTCCAGTGCTTTTGCAGCCCTCTCTAAGTGGCTTACAGAGTCAGCATATTGCCCCCAACAATTTGGGTCCTCATTTTATCCACCTCGAAAAGGATGGAAGGCTGAGTCAACCTTGAGTCTTGTGAGATTTGAACTGCCAAATTGCAGTCAGCTGGCAGTCAGCAAGAAGTAGCCTGCAGTATTGCATTCTAACCACTTCACCACCATGGCTCATAATGCTTCCTTTTTGAAGGCCCATGGACCAACAACAGAGAGAGCATATTTTTTTTCTCGGGCAAATGAAGCAGTTAACACATAAATCAGTGGGAAAGCAACAGGGTTTGAAAGGAGCCCCTTGCTAAGGAGAGGAATCTGTTTATAACCATCATGTCTCATGTTTTTCACAGCTGTTTTGTGCAGATCAAGGGAAATGGCATTGTTAGCCAGTGTGTGTAAGATGTCAAGCATCACACTAGAAATGAGGCATTTAGAGACCTGGATGAAAAGATCCACCTGTCACAGAATTGTTTGTTAGAAACATTTATAAATAAAAACAGCAAATAAGAAGAATACAGTTTTTGCTTCCAATCAGTGAACCTTGGCAACTTTAAGACATGTGGACTCCAATCAGCATGCAAGCTGGGGGATTCTGAGAGTTGAAGTTCACATGTCTTAAAGCTGTCAAGTTTGGAAATCACTGCTCTAAATGCTAAAATAACAGAGGATGTGTTTCTGAATTTTATAACATTAGCAATTGCATCCTGCATTGTAGCACCAAGTGATTTGTCAACATAGTTCTTCATACAAATGGTCCAAGTTGTTCAGTTAGGAAAAATGTTGCATAGCCCCTGTCCTTTTCTTAATTTTCTGTCAAAATTAAAGTATAATCCCATTAATTTCAGAATAGCTCTATTGCAGAGGTGGTATTCAGCCGGTTCGGACCAGTTCACCCAAACTGGTAGCGGAAATCACTTGTGGGCCTGTCGATCCACCCTGGCTCTATGTTGTCCTATTTAGGGATGTTTTTTGAGGAAAGCGCATGCGTGGGCACATGCGCAAATGGGGTGAGTGCATGCATATTTGCGAATCCATTGGGAAGGTAAGTGAAAACCACTCCTGCTCTGTTGGCTTTGTGACTACCACCAAAACCTTTCCTGAGGTATCTATGGAGATTCTCAGTCATCCAGCTTCTTCTTTTTAAGTGTTTTTATTCAGCATTTTCCAAACATTAAAATCACAATTACACTTTTACAGCTTTCCGTTATCGGTATTTCTTTTTTTCTAATTTTGGGTTTTCCATTTTACAACCTGTTGTCTTATACTTCTTCCTCTTTGTTTCATATTTTCTCCTGTTTACAATGTAAACGTGTATATACAATATTTCCATCTCTATTGCTTTGTAAGTATATACCTCAGTTATCCAGCTTCTTGGATGAGAAGCGAAACATTTTCAAAGAAAAACCAGAAAGTCCAGTTGCCTCTTGGAAAAGCACCTTTGGGACTTTCCTGGTACAAATTCTTGCATTTTCTCTTCCTGAAGCAGTGCGATTAGACTGAATGTGGAGAAAATAAAGAACAGCACAGACACTCCGTAAACATTCAAACAATAGATTCAAATGAGCTTTTATTCATCATTTAAAATGGAATGTAAACAGGTTCCCTTTATATTTCAGTGTTTCTCTGGGCTGTCAATCACTGCCTTCCTTGGAACTAAACACCTCTCACTCTGACAGATGAAATTTCCTAGCCTGGGATAGCAAGCTTTCATCGTACCTATCTACACCTCCCAAATTCTTCTTATTTCCTCTTTGTGATTAGAAAATAAATTAAAAGGGAGAGGGGCTACGTTAACCTGCCTTGAGCGAATGTTATAACACTAAATCATCATCATAACTTGGTGTATTCAGAAAGAGAAACAAATGAATCAAATTAATTCAGAATTAGGCTCCTTTGCTATGGAGAAGTCTCATTCCACTCAGAACTCTTCTTTTCTCTTCCTTTCTTAGTTTTCCTTGTATATAAAGATAATCCTCATTTAGTCATTGCTTCATTTAGTGACCATTCGCAGCTATGATGGTGATGAAAAAGCAACTTTATGACCAGTCTCCATATTTATGAGCTTTGCAGGGCCATAAAATGAAGGAAAGCTGAAGGAAGGTGAGAAGCACAGTAGCAGTTCCATTTAATGATTGCTTCTCTTAATAACAGAATTTTTGATCCCAATTATGCTCACTAAAGCAAGACTACCCTGGCTTGTTCGAATGAAAATCATGTTTCACAATGTTTTCCCTCCTTTGAGTCATAAATACATGCAATGCACAAATACCTTTAATGTATTCAGTTTTCTAACTCTGAGATGATAAGTACACAATCAGTCACCTGTCCAAATATTGTCACATTTTGTCCAGAATCATTAATTACATGAATTTGAAAGCCTTTCTGTTTTGCAAAGAATTTGTGAGTGCGATAGGAATTAAGGGCACAGCCAATCATTTTGAACCATGTTTAATCCTGCCTGTAGCTCTGGGTCAAAAGCAATAATATGGGGTATATCTGGAAAGAACTGATGGATCATAGGCATTGAGACATGCAAGATACTGTATTTTTGGGGGAAAATGCACTTTTTTCCCTCAAAAAAGAGAGTGAAAATCTGGGTGCGTCATATACACTAAATACAGCATTTTTGGTCTCCTGAAAACCTGCCCTCTTTGCAAAAATGGCCGTGCATAGCCTTTAGGAGGCTTCCAGAGTGCTCCTGAGGACTGGGGAAGGCAAAAAGGAGCAAAAAAAAGGGCAGTTTTTTGCTCGTTTTTGCCCCCCCCCCAGCCCCCAGGAGCACTCTATAAGCCTCCTAAGGGCCTTGCATGCCCCTTTTCTGACAAAAAATGCCAGTTTTTGTGAAAAACGGGCTGTTTTGGGGAGGTCTGCAGAGTGCAAAAAGTTTTTTTTAAAAATTTGCCTCTTCAAAATCTTGGTGCGTCTTATACTCTGGTGCGTCTTATACTCCAAAAATACGGTACATCACACCAGTTAAAAACCAGGATCCACAAACACTGGCTGGCAGTTAACCACCATGGTTTCAAATCCTTAATTTCTATCCACACCGACACCAAACAACACCAGTTGGATTGGAGCAACACAAAAATGTGCACTCCCGTTTGCGAACCGATAGCGAAGGTAAGCTGATTTCACCCCTGGTGAGGACCAGTCATAAGTCACTTTTTTCAGTGCTGTCATAACTTCAAATGTTCACCAAACAAATGGTTGTAAGTCGAAGACTATCTGTAGTTTTGAACACCATCTTTTTGAAACCTTGCTCGCATACAGATTTTGTCTTTTCAGAAAAGCAGATTAACCCAGCTCTGCAGTCTGCATTTAAACCAAACCTGGCCATTCACATGCAGGGGCCCACTAACTGCATTCATGCTGTATAGAACAGAATAGAATAACAGAGTTGGAAGGGACCTTGGAGATCTTCTAGTCCAACCCCTTGCTCAGGCAGAAAACCCTATACCATTTCAGACAAATGGTTATCTAATCTCTTCTTAAAAACATCCAGTGTTGGAGCATTCACAACTTCTGGAGTCAAGTTGTTCCACTGATTAATTGTTCTAACTGTCAGGAAATTTCTCCTTAGTTCTAGGTTGCTTCTCTCCTTGATTAGTTTCCATCCATTGCTTCTTGTCCTGCCGTCAGGTGCTTTGGAGAATAGCTTGACTCCCTCCTCTCTGTGGCAACCCCTGATTCATATAATGTATGAAAATTCCTCTGGTCTTTGCAATTTGAAGAAATATTGAATCCCCCACCCCTGGGAACTACAACATGATTAGCAGAAGAAGCTTCGTAGTCTCCATGAACAATATCAGAGGGAATTATTTCAGCTCTGTTGTCTGTTTTTGTACCATCTTATAAGAAGTGAGCTGCAAATCATAGCCAGAAGTTATACAACATAGCATGCTTAAGAGCCTGAGAAGAGAACAGCTTGTATATAATAAAAACATTATCTTAAATTGTTCCCTTTGCATGTATAATCACAGGCTGATTTTTCTGTTTGGGTTTTGGATCCTCTCCATTTCATCAGACACTTTTGTTTTAATGATACAGAACTGCCGTACTACAGAATAGCTAATTTACATAACTTACATTTTTTATTGTGGTGTGTTCTGTTGCTTTTTCTAATAGCTATTAGTGTTGTCAGCTTTTAAAAAGTTTTACCCTATTAAAGTGAGAACATAGAATAAGAAAGCA